>NW_026562425.1:1907500-3107500 GCF_027474105.1 Poeciliopsis prolifica
AAAACAGAAATACACCGAATCAAGTAGGCAAATAAATGCTCCCATTTGAGTCCCTGGAATAAAAGTGAAGGAAAATCAAACCCACTGGTGATTAAAAGTCTGATTTATCCAGAATATTCTCCAACTGAGCCAAGCTCTCATGACAAGCCAATCAAAAGACTCCTGACTCTTGCGTTAAACAGGCGCACTGGGGGATCATCTGGATGCGAACCCGCGCAAGGAAGAAATGGTGGTTTTAAAAAAAAAAGAGGTGAAATAACATTTCTTACCAGAAACAGCGCGGAGAATCTCGGGTCTTCATGGCGCGCTCCGGGTTCGGTGGGCTGTGTTCGGTCGTAGTGCGCCGCGCTCCGGTGCCAAGGCTGGAGGAAGAGTGGGGCTTGTCACAGCTCAACGCGGTCTCACAATAGAGCCGACAGGGGCGGGCCAGGCGCCTTTCTATTGGTGGTGATTATTAGAGGAGGTGAAAAATGAGAAGTGTTATCATACTGTATGCTACCTGCTTCAGGGATAATGAAAGACCTAATGCACCGTGTGACCACAGTCGGACAGAAGTGTATAATTTCTGCTCCACAATTCCTTCTACTTCAATTAAAATCTTATAAAAATGGAGAGAATTAGTAAAATATTTAAAATTTTCTCTCATGATGATCAGCTACCTATATTATATTCTCTTAGGAAATTAGAATATGACATAAAACCTGTCAAAATATTAAATATTTTGGTATTGATCCAATACCAGTATTGGTATCTGTGATACCAATATTTTTTTTATTTAAGCTTGAATTATTTTGTCCAAACTACAGAATTTGGACAAAGCTCTTAAATATGTTAATTACAAAAATAATTTGAAAGAAAATCAGTTTTAAAGGTAGATTTTCAAAATTACAATACAAAAATAAAACAAAATTTAGAGACGGAATCTGAAACTATGTTGATTTACCATGCCAGTATTAATCCAACACTTGATACCTACTTTGTATCAATACTATTGATATTTTGGATTTAATGTTATTGCCTACACAAACAGAAAGACTGCTGACTAAGCAGGAGTCTTGCTGACATTCATAGCACCTTCTACATGACAGTGAGTCAGGGGAGGTCAGAGCTGAGGAAACTGACTGATTCATCTATATATTCCTTAACTAGAACCAATTGTGGTTCCCCATAGTTAAGCAATATATTGATTAATCAGTCACCTTATAAATCACCTAATAAGGTAAGCAAAGCACTTTTCTATAAAAATCACTTCACAAGTAAAAGAAAATGGGTTGTTCACGCAACGCTCTGTTCGAGGGATATAATAGAAAGTTTAGTGGAAGGAAAAAGTGTGGAAGAAAAAGGATGCACAGTTTGTATGTACTGTACAGTACATGCACTGAGTATCTGGGTGGAAGGTTTTACATAATGAGGCCTGACAGTGATCAACCTGGCTGTGCTGAGGAAGCACTTCAAAAATGTTGCTTATCTCATCAGCGTTGTTGGCTTTGGTGTTTCTGATCTTCATAAATAAAATCAGCATTTTCATGAAGACTGTCAGCCGGACGTACTCCAACATATCCTGGCAGATGGCTGCACTCACTTTGGACCTGTTGGGAAAAAATGGACCAACAGAGACTTCTCTTGTTATTAGTGACTTTGGAAATTTCACTCTCGATCTTGAGCTGTTCACTCTTCATCCAGAATCTCAGGACTTGATGTTTAAAACTGGTTACTGCTTACATTCTGAGGCTACTAAAGACACATTTCTTAATTGAATTTAGGAAATAAATTGTAGTTTATTGTCATTAAATATATGTCTCAGTGGGTTGTTTTGGCATGACCAATCGACTGGGTCATAATAAATTGGGGGCTTGTCCGGGATCTAAGTCTGAGTTGTGACAGCATTTAAGTCAAATTCTTTTTTATCAAGAATAAAAAAAGGACAACTTTCCACATCTTCAGTTCAATCACAGAAAACAGGATTGTGTCTTTTTGAATGTGGTATTTTTATTTGATGTCAGTAAATATATTACATTTTACCATTAATACATCCAAAGCCTTTTAAATGACTAAAGCTCAGACTAAAAAAAATTGCTGAAATGACTTAAGACATAAAACATTTTTTTCTTTCATGAGAATCCAAAATAGTCCAAAATTTACAATTATTTCTGAAACTTTAACAAAAATCAAACATTCAGTTTTATATATCATCAGTTATAATAAAACTTTGATGCAGAGGACTGAGAAGGTTTCCTGTATCCAATATTAAAAGAAAACTGAAGTCTTAATTTTTTTTTTAAAGATAGCAAAAAACTTCAATGCTACAAGTTCTGAACAGGACTGAATACATTTGCAATCTATATTAAGATTTTTAACTCACAGACACATTTAGCAAGAGAAAAGTACTACTTCTAAGACAAATAGGAAAAAAAAGAAAATAGATACATTTTCAAGACAAACTAAAATAAAGTAACAAGCCTTAAACCTCCTATATTGCAAAGATTGCTTTGGAATGGAGAATACAATCTATAAATACACAAAGTGCACCTAAAAACCCTGCAGAGTGCAGACGATGCAGTCTATTGCTTCTGCAGAACATCTTGGGAATTATTTTGATAAATTGCAAAGCAAGCGCAGTATTTGCATATGCATTCCTCCAAAGGATGTATAAAAAAAAGACAATGCAGGTATTGCATTGGGCTCCAAATTGGACCCAGAGAAACTGAACAAATCTAAGCACACCACATCCATCAACTCATGGTTAGTGCTTCTTCAACTTCTTTTACCTTTTCCACATGGGTTACATGGACGTAATTGTTTGAATGCTCTGTCCTGCCTCACCGAATGAAATATTACAGAGTCCAGATGGGTTTCACTTAGTGAAACTGAAGGAGGGGAAAAAAGCAGACATGCACTGGGCTGGGGAAGCGTGCATAACAAAGCTCAGAGCTGATGCTCCAGAGACTTCACGGAGAATTTTATGACCCAGAAATGTGTTTTGTTTACGCCATAAATTAGTGGAAGGAGAAGAGAAAAACTCCAGCCTGCAAACCCCACAGTCAGGGATTCAAAGCATACAGTGAGTCGGGAAATAATCCAGAGGGGTTTTAAAGAGCCGCCTTTAATCCCTGATGTTAACCAGTACAATAAAGGTCATCTTTCAGTAAGCTTGTGCTGTTTAGGAAGACACAGAGACATAAGCACAAATCTGGGCTTCTGACAAAGACTTAAAACCCCCGTTTACTTCAAACAAATGCACTGAAACATGTGCTTCTAGGACATCAAAGCAAGAAAGGCAGAGGATTTTATTTACATAAAGTATGTGAGGAGATATATAATGAGCCTGAAAAAAATACTCCTACTGGTGGATCATTGGAGGTGTGTAATCTGTTGTTTTTAATGCACAAATATGTAATATGTCATTTAAAAAATGACCCTACTCAGTTACACATTCCTTTAGATCGGAAAACTCCCTTAACTACAGAGTATTTCTGTTGAAATTATGTACTAAACTCAGATTTATCAAATCCTACAGCAAGGAATAGTTATGCTATTATTTTTACATGCTAAAAATATAATGTTTGGTTATTTATTTGAATTTTGACATAAATTTAAACAGATTTAGAGTCCTGAGCAAAAAGATTTATAGAGCGGTTTATTAGGGCCATTTGGATTGAAAAACAGGAGAAAATATTTACCCAAAAGTTGAAAATTTACAAAGAAAGACAGAAATGTTGAAATTAATCTCAGAGGTTTTCTAGAAAAAAGGGTAATGTTTGACTTTTGAAACTCAGATTTTCACATTTTTTCACAAAGTACAAACTTTCTGAGATTCTCTCTGAAATGTTCAACTTTTAAACTTGATACTTAAAAAAAACTACTGAGATTAACCTAAAAATTTTTTTCACACAAACTTTTGGAGAACAGAAATGTTCTTTTTTGGGGAAAATTTCTGAGATTAATCTAAAACTTTTGGCAGAAGATTGCTTCCCTTTTTCTCTCTGCAATAGCCCTTATATGCCATTGTAGAAATCTGAGATTAAAATCACAATACTTTTCCTTTCCAGTGGCCCTAATCCTTTAACAAGTGACAAAAAGAGAGAGTTGGGAGGAAGTTCTCCATATTCTGAAACATCAGCTCCTTTAAAGGAGACTTATTGATGGTGCTTTGAGCCACAAACTGGGTAATACTTTGTAATATTAACGACAAGTCAGGGCATATTAAGGTTATTGGTATTGAACAGTTTCAGGAGGAATGGCTGCCCTACATTGCACACTTTTGGAGAAACTAAAAAGGTTCTTTCTAACTTGCCTTACAATTTTACCCTCATGTACTTAATCACCTCTTATCAAGACGTCCCCAGATAATTAAACTCATTTTGAGCGCAGTGATAAATTAGAGGAGGTTCACTGCAATTAAAAAAAAGTAATATGAGAAAGAGGAGGAAGAGAGGGAAGGAAAACTGTGCTTTGATTATGCCACAGCCTTCTGGAAATGTTCATCTTTGCTTTCAGGAGCGACGCTGCAGCAGAGACTCAGTAATTCAATTTAGTCTTCGGTGATCACATCATGTCTGTCACGGATATTTAAGACGCCGCTCTGCCGTCCGGCCTGCTGTGAATAATGCGCTCGCTCCAGTAACGGCTTTCTGATGCTCATCGAAATAAAACAGATCATCGCTCTCACATCCGGGAGATCTCAGCAGAGTCAGGCTCACATGCATGCGGCGTCAAAAATAGTCCCTGTGATTCTCCAGCCAAAACCCGGCTGCCTTTATTACTGAGGAAGACATTCAGCTTGCCCTCTAATTCGGTTGTGTGGGCAAAAAAGACACTTTGAAACAATATTAGTTCAGCCAAAGCTTTTTCAGAAGCTGCAGGGGCTTTGTGTGAGCTAATTGGGAACTTGAGACAGGGCCTCAGCGAGAGATCAACTTCCTGCAGGAGAAGTTGTCATCATTACTGCTTAAGTTTGTGCAGGAGTCAGAGGACAGATGAAAAGCCAACAGCTCTGGCTCCCGTCTGATTGCATCAGAGATGAAGACTCAGTCACTGGGAGAGATGACAGCTCTTCAGTTATGCTGAAAGTGGAGTGAGGATCTGTCTTTTGTCTGCTTAGCTGCACAATCACTGCCTGATGGATCCAGCTGCCATCATACAATGTTTCAAAGAAAGAAAGTATAAAAGAAGTCAGGATTTTCTCCAGGGAAAGTAAACACCTGGATGCAGAATTACAGGGTAGTGGGGGAAGCCGAGCGCCGAGTTGGGTTGTAGTCAGTTCCATTTACTTGAGTAATTATTTGGGAAAAATACTTTTAGGAGTATTTTTACGAATTCACTTTTGCTTGAGTAATTTTATGATGAAGTATTTCCACTCTTACTTGAGTAACGTTTCTGGATTCTCTGAACACAGCAGTGATTCATTCATAAACAAAAAACAAACCAAAGATTCACCAGACAGACACTTACCTTCCATTTTTGTTAACATTTCTTTAGTTTTTTTATTGAAAGAAACTGATTTGGAAAATTTTTTCTTTGAGTTTTTTGGTTTTTTTTGCAATCATGCTATTCATATAAATTATTTACATTTTGGTCTTTAAAATGTGTAATTTTTAAAAATGAATTCATTGATGTTTTGATCAGTTACTTGAATAGACTATTTACCAAATACTTTTTTACTGTTACTCCAGTATAATTCTGTGGTTTCTCTATGATCACTGTTACTTTTTTCCAGATAATTTTTGAGAAAAGTTAATCTAGATAAAATAAGTTTTGTTTGGAATAAAGTTGCTGGAAATTCCAATCAATTTATCTATTATTATTGATCGTCTATGGTGACATATATTATCCAGCCCTTTAAGAGAACTAACATTTTGTGGATGATCTGGGACACAATTTTAAACAATTGAAGTTCTTCATCTGAAAACTGTTTCGGTATCACTGTTGCATCTCAAAGGCGCAACCAACATAAATCACAGTAAAAACTTTCCAGAGCAACAGTTGCTGTCTGGTCGGGTTCTGCTGGGAGACAACACTCTTTTGATGAACGAGCCTTTGGGTCCGTCTGCTGGTTCTGGTGGAGGCTAATGAGAAGCGTGACGAAGCAGCGACTGATACAGGCCATGGAGACATATGGGCATTTTTCTGGTCCATCCGCCGCTAAGTTCAGCAGCCATGCGTCTCTGACAACTTGTGGAGCGTCGCGAAGGCTTGCAGCAGACAGAGGAGCGTCTGGAGTTGAGTTATGGAGGAGAAAAGATCTGGGAGGTGGTAGAGGAGAGTGGTGGGTAAATATCTGGTCCCTGCAGGTAGCCAGCCCCCCATAGTGACCTTGTTCCATTCCCTCCAGTATAAATGGCTGATAAATGGAGGCGCGAGGACACGAACGCGAATAGAGGCCAGGTTTGGCTCACATATTATGGGCTTGTAGCACAGATGGGGAATCATGAGTAAAGTAGGTTTTTAAAGTTTTTAAAAAAATACTAAACTTTTCTTTTAGGTAGGAAAAAACTTTGGAGACAGAAAGATTCACATAATTACATGTTTATCTGCAACGTGATGGAGGGAGTTTAAGCTTTAAAAGAAAAGGTCATGGACAGGTTAGCGCACTGTAAAACATTTGAAGATGGTTTAACTTGAAAATGAAAGTCCACCTGCTGCCTTAAAAATGCAACTTAAGTCAACAAGTATTGGAACTTAAAGTTCATAAAGTTGAGTTGATAAGACACAAGCTGTCTAAACATTGTTTTTAAATTCAGTAATCTTGAATTGTGCTATTTCACAATATGCAAGAAAAAACTCGTTAAAGATCAAACATTTATCTATTAGTTTTACTCACAATCTCAAGTTAAAATAGCTACTTATTTTACTTGGAATAATTTAAATTCTTGGTTCAAATTGCATGAACAAAATTAATTTTATTAAACTACCCAATGACTTCTGCTCTGAGACATTTAGTGGACATTATACTCAAGCTTTAAATAAACATTTTCCCTAATAAAAAAACAAGAATCGGATCAATATAATGCACTTCCATCTCAGTATACAGAAACATGCTGCAAAGCATTCTGGGAAATAATTCCCACTTCCACATATTCTTCCAGTTTTTTAAAGTGCTAATCTAAAAGCTCTAATTTATTCAACTCTTCCAGGTTTGACAACATTAATAAAAAGTAAACACAACTTACCGCTGTAAGTTTATCTTTCACAAACTCACATTCAGGTTCAAAATTTAAAACTTCTGGAGACGAACATCTGTGTTTCCTGTTGCTCCTGACAAAGTCAGTAAGCCTGAATTTTGTTCAAATCTCTGTGACAAAGATCATGAATTATTATTATAATCAGATTTAATCATCAGAAGGTGAACAAGAAAGGAAACAAATAGATGCATCACTATATAACAATACACTGTAAAACATGATTCGTGTTCACTGATTGGATGACAAACACAAAGCCACTTCCTGCTTAAGCAAAATTTTAAACATTGCAATGTTTTTCCAGACAACAGTCTGAAACTGAAATGTTGCATAATAAATGCTGCACATTTAACAGCTGGCAGGAGTTTAATATTTCAGCCTAACTTACATTATTAATGTTCAGTTTCGTAATCTATCAGAACCAGTCTGGTTTTTCCTCTTTCACCATCGATAGCAAAAAAGGTTTATTTACATCTCTGCATATTATTACCATTAAGTGTTCATTTAAAATAAAGAAAGATTAACATTTCAGGTGAACATGCAATTTACAAAAGATGTGAAATAAAAATAAAATAAACTCAACAAAGGCAACAAGTTATTTAGCACGTTAGAAAAAACAACAAACTTCCTTATTACACTATTTTTTAATTAAACTTAACCCAGTTGTAATAGTTTTGCTGGAAGAGCAAGAAAATTATAACAGACACAATTTAAAACAAATCTTCTTGTTCGCAAACAATGTTTTTGTGCCAGGGTTGTTTTCTATCTGCTGTTGTTCACGGTAAATTTAAAGGAAAATAGCAAATCTCATCCTTGGAAGTAACTTGCACTGTACAAGAAAAGACTCAGCAAACTGGAGTATCAAATATAAGTGTTTGATTTATTTATACCAACATCAATGAAACGATTTATGTTGATAAAAGTTAGTAAACTTAATAATTATCTCCAAACCAAATATTTAGCTGGCAATATATTTAGCTTGCTAATTAAATATTTAGTCTGTCAACTAAAAATACCTGCAAATCTGGACATTTCCCTGTTTTAACAAACTTAATTCACTTGTTAATCAGCCATCAATTCAATCCAGGCATTTGAGTTTTCACCATGTTAGGTTGCTGCCATTTTATCTTCATCGGATGCATTCACTTCCATAATAACTTCAGAGTCAGATTTGACACAGTTGATTAATATTTAAATTTATGGTCGTTTATTAATCATTTAACAACTTTTAGCTATTAGTTGCGACAGAGACACCAATGGCATTTGCTTTAACTAAATCTATGGTCATTAAGAAGGTGAAAGTTCACATCTAAGGCTTGTTTGCTTCACTATAGAGACCAGGTTGGGACAAAACCTTAAGAAAAGATTTATAACAACACTAAACATCAAAAGCCTCAGCTCTCCTGAACTGCTGGATCATGAATCTTGTAAGACGAGCAGCAGCAGCGGAAACTGTTTTCGCCCTGTTTCAGCCTCATGGCCACATTTTGCAGAGGAGCTGTTGTGCAATCAGGACTAATTCAGGAGGGGGGAGCTTGTAAGATGCAGGCTTCATGGGATCAGTGAGCAAGCCGTCTTTGATCTCCCATCCCAGATAATATAGGTCATCTCTTCTGGAGGGAAACAACAAAAACCAAATGAGGTGGAAAACATCCTTCAACCCACCTCTTCGGAGCAAGAAAGCAAATATGCCCCCCGACCCAGAATCCCAGCTGCCTAAATGAAACCACAGAAGAAACGCAGATGACCTGTTTCCATGGTCTCCATCTGAACACAGCAGCCTGTTTGCAGATGAGAGGAAGAGGAATGTCTGAAATGTGAAATATTGCATCTGTCATTTCCCATCCTGCTGCTTGTATGTGGAGCCTGTTCACACTGGGTATCCATGGCAACTGTTTTATAATGCCTCACCAAACACCTTAGAAGAGGTTTCTTTTTATCTGGGCCAGAGGGCCGGGACAGAGAATCAAACGAGAGGGCAAACGTGACAGGTGACGAGTTTCCAAATGTAGCTTTTCACAGCGAAAAGGGAAAATAATCCTAAAAAGAAACAACGAAGCAGAGATCATGTCAGCTGCTGTGGCGTTTTGGTAGCAGTCATAGGAAGGCAGCCATGGCTTCATTTGCTTCAGTGAGACGCGCTGGCACCAACAGTCACTACCCAGGAGCGTGTAAGCTGGGCGCTCGAGGACAAGGCCAGTCATGTGGAATACAGCGAGCTTGATGGCAGGGCAGCAGGCGGCCAGCTGGGGCTTCTGCAGCCAGGAGCCGGCGAGGCCAATCAGGGACGAGCGCCGGACTTTGTTTCCTGCAGGCTGATACGCTCGTCAACCGAGTTGGGGTTGATAGTTACTATGGATATGGCACCAGCCACACATTACCTGAGCAGGTAAGTCAAGTGGAAGAAATGTGACCTTCAGTTATGCAATCATGGCTCAGATGAGCTGAAAGGATTAATGAGAAACCTGCTGAGGAGCAGCAGATGAATATCTGAAAAAATCTGGAGCCATAGTTTTCAAGGTTGTGCTTCCTTGAACGATTTAGGACAGAGCTACGGGCTGCGCAAAAGACGTTCATAACATTGTTTAGAAAAAGAAATCGTTCTTAGGCAGTCAGATTTTAGTCTGCTCCGATCAGAATGAGCTGTTTCAGGACCTCTTCTCACTTTAAAAGCAAATAAGTAGCCGCTGGCCACGCCCCCAATTCAATGTTTACATGTAATGGCTGCAGACAGATGCACAGTTATACAGCTGTACATGATTGAAAAGCAGAAGTAGAGACTCCTGCACAATCAATAAGAATCCAGCAAGTGGTTTCCGGATGATACGTTTTTCCAGCAGCCATTATACATCACATATAGAGGTAAAACTAGCTGACCAAAAGTGTTGGAACTCAGCTTGGGTTGCTAGGCAACAAGCTTTGATTGCTAGGTAACGGGCTGTGCTTCCAAAGTGAGAGGCAGCGCTTTCTGATTTGTGACATTAAATCCAGAAGACTCGTTCTCCAGACAAAAAGTGAAAAAATAATTAAATGATTTGGTGCCAAAAAACAAACAAACAAACAAACAAACAAACAAACAAACAAACAAACAAACAAACAAACAGCTGGATGATTTTTAGAAGCAGAGACCGAAACAGAAGTACAAAAACATTCAAAGTGGGAATTTTGCCCAATAGGTTCTCGTTATTATATTTTATTTAGGAGATGCTAAGTCAACATAAAAAGCCATTTTGGCACTCAGTGCAGCTAAATAAAACTTGCTTCGGGCTGCAAATGTTACATTAAGTTTTGAAAAAAGAGGCAGTTTTCATTTTTAATGAATATTTACTACAGGTAATTTGTTGTGATTTTTTAAATAAACTATGATTTAAATTCAGTTTTTACATTTTGAAACAAATTCAAACTTGATTATTTTTTTAATGCATTTTCTTCTCTTTATATATATATATATATATATATAAAATTCCCTTCTCACCCACCGCGGGTGGTTCTTATCCTCTGAGCTCGGTCCTCTACCAGAGGCCTGGGAGCTTGAGGGTCCTGCAGTATCTTGGCTGTGCCAAGGACTGCACATTTCTGGACTGAGATGTCTGATGTTGTTCCTGGGATCTGTTGTAGCCACTGCTCCAGTTTGGGGGTTACTGCCCCGAGGGCCCCGATGACCACAGGCACCACTGTGTTTATCTGATTGTCAGTCTGTCAATCTGTTGTACAAGTTCAGTGCAATTATTCCATAAAAAGACTGGAAGAAATACTAAAACATGTATTTGATCATTTAAAAACTTTTCTTTTTTGCTGAAGTTTTAAATCACAGAAAGTTTTGTAGTTGGCTTTTATTTAAGAGTTAACGAGAGTAAAGCTAAAATTAAATCCTAAAATAAACAGTGATGTTTCTTTTATCACATGACTAGTTTAAATTTAGGATTTAGGGCTAGCTTATTCTGTCTCTATCTCGTGTTGCGAAGCATATACGGCTTACCCAGTTATGCCTGCGGAGGTTTTGGAGACCAAATCATCCGACGGGGGACCAAAAATCTCCCCGAACTGTTTTGTTTATCTTTGAATAAGCTGTTTAATCATTTTGAAAGGCTTCAGTGAGTCACCAGAGGAACTGACAGCTGCAGAAGCACAAGATGGATGCGAGTGCACAGATAAAGGGAATCTATTACTTTATTTTGACTTTGCAAAGTCAAATATGCTGTAATTTTTACATGACAAATAATTCAACAGTTCATCCCATCAAATGGAAATGCCTGGATCAGACACGTAGTAATATTTGGCACAATTTAATCACTTATCTCAGTTATTAACTCGGGTAGCAACAGGTTAACAATGTATTTCCAATCAGTATTTCATCTCTGGGTCGATACCACAGCCATTTTTGACGGCTTTTATCCCTCAGGGATCTTTGAGGTCATCTGTCTCTTCATATGCTAATGTCTTAATCACCATTTCCCAAATGAACTGAGCTTATGCAGGGCTTGGAGTTATTAGGTGTATTTGGGGAAATTAACCTTTTCTCCTGGAAGTGCATCTGATAATCCAGACAGTCCAACTGTACGCTCACGTTAGTAAATTTCCCTGTCCTCTGCAGAGCAAAATGAGCAGCAATATATTAATGCGGGAGCATTTGGATGACATTCAAGTCATCTGCTTCGGCCATAAATTGAGAAAATAATAAAGGAAATGGATCATGAGCAGAGATAACACCAGAGAGCACGACTGAGCCCTAATCAATGTTATTTTGAAATTGGGAAAACCACTACCAGGGATTTCTTCAGTAATTATCTTGGGCCACTAAAGCAAAACTGTGGAAGGAAAAGTAATTTCCAGAGTTATCGAAGAAAATAAACAAAGTGTTTGTAAAAGTTTAACTCAAATACAGTTGCAGTCAGATATGGGGAGGAATCTCATATTAATGTTTTAATTTTAAATTGTTTTCTGAGCCACAGTTTGGCCAGAATGGTACAATATTCAACTTTAAATAAATAAAAAATAGATTTGCTTTTAATTTTCTGTACCCTGTAAAGCTAAGTGGTGGTAGCATGATGCTGAGGGGTTGTTTATACTCTGCACTCTATTGGTTTCATTTGATATTTTTTGTGCCTTGGGTTTCGTTTTTCATCAAAACACTTTATGATACTTCGAATCTCCATTCATCATGACAACAGCAACGAATCCCTGAAAGCTCACATTTGGTTGTTTGTGATCTGATTCATTGTTATCTGACTTCTCCCTGTAGCTCCTGCTTTGTTTAAGTCAGAAAATAAACAGCAACTCTAAGAGCTTTGTGATGATTTATTGTGAAATGGGACTATATTTACACTGCTGTCGTTTGAAGCTTTGCTAAAATGGAAATGTTGATAAGAAATGAGCTTTAAGATTTGAACTCAGAGCGAACTGTTTATGAGAAGGAATAAAATCCACCGTCTGGGGGAATGGCTGGAGGGCAGCTGTGTTCGCAAAGATGCACAAAGCAATTAAATAAAATGGAAGAACGGCTCCAACATGGCGAACATCACATCTTCTGATCATCATCTTGTCTGCATGCTGATAATAAAACCCAGTTTTATAAGACCGCTGTGTGAACTGATCACAAGCTGCACATTGTTGTTGATTAAAGTCTGACTTTATGGTCAGAGTTTGCAGCAACACATTTTTACTTATGGTTGACTTTCATAAAATGTTATTTTTTAATTTAACATTTAGCTGTTTTGCATTTTCAATCTGGATTTTATGATCATTTTTAATTGATTGTTTTTTTTTTGGCAAACAAAATCCCCCAACTTAAGGATTTTGTCAGTGCTGTTCTTCCATAGATGACACAAAAACATCTAAACTTATATCTAAATCTTATTTATGATGGAATGTTAGGTTCATATTTGGAAAAAAATAAATAAATAAAGTTAAGTCATAAAAATACAACAAACTCATAATATCACAAGAATGAAGTCAAAGTATTATAAGAAAGTCGTACAATGATAAAGTTAAAATAGTAAAAAGAATAAATTTGTACAATAACAGTCACATTATGAGAAAGTATTACCAGACTAAAAATGAAATAATGAGAATAAAGTCACAGAATGAAATATTGACTTTATTCTCACGTTATTTCAACTTTATTCTTGTACGACTTTCTCATAATGTGACAAATGTATTCTAGTAATTTTATTTTAAGATATTTCTTTAGTATGAACCGAATACTCTGGTGTGCCTTAATAGGAAACCTCTTACAGAAAACATTAAACTTCTGTTTCTTTGGGTGAAAAACCAAAGAAAAACGAAAAACATAACGGCATGCAAGCTTAACATCAAAATAACTATTTGCAGCAATAATTTTAGGTAGCTATGCTAATAAAACTTGAAGAAAAACTAAAAAAACTAAAAAATTAATAACCCAGCAGATTCCTGCCACACGACTAAAAAGTGAGACCTGCCTTCTTATGACGTTTGCAACAATCTTCTCTTGTTTCGTTAAGTAAATTCTTGCAGAAACAGAAATAAAATGATAAAGTAGAATAAATATAACATTTAAAATAAGGAAATAAGGTCATTAAATTAAAAAGCGGATAACATGAAGGTGTAGTCCTGATCATTTCCAAAAAACAGTTTACGAGTAAATAATGAATTTCGCTAAAGGACCAAATGAAGAGAGGAATCGACCTGAAACTGAAACATTTATTTCGCCTGTTGGTGAATAAAATGGCCAGGTCAATTAATTGCTGTTGTAAATCTAATTTACATTTCCACGTTTACAAATATAACTCTTCCTAAGTTCAAACGTTCGCATTGTAAAAAAGCATTTTTACTGTTTTTATAGACCTACAGAATCAGAAAGGTACCGTCAGAGATTGATTTACAGCCGCAGCATCTTGATGTGGAATGTAAACCACAGAGGATTCAGTTTTCAGCCCAAAAAAGAGGAGATAAAAAAAAAACAAAAATGCATTTATGGATTGGCTTTGCAGAAATCTTTGCCTCAGCAGAGCAGGATGATCATGAGAAAGAAGACAACAAAAGACAGCCAGGATCCAAACTGCCCTCAAAAATCCTAAGAGATCTCTACATAAACGCTGCTTCAGCAAGAAAGTTATAAAAAAATATAGATTTGTTCAAGCTTGAGCTGTTGTAAGAGTTTTTCTCCCCTCTTATACCAAATATGTTCAATCTATAAATAAACTATGAATCACTCAAAACCTTTGTGAAGTTCTGTCAAACCTTCTGCTTTTGTTCCCTTAAAGGCAGATGAATCTTGTCGCTGGACGGAGAGTCGGACGAGTCGTCCAGCCAGAACGGCTCTTGATGTTATGAGAGCCGGCAGCAGATCCTGCTGTGACTCACAGGGTTATGTGCAGCTTAGGAACAGGAGAAATAAAAGGGAGAAACACGGCAACAAGGCAGGAATATTGGCACAAACACACTCAATCTGGACTTTTTCCATGTTTTGTCACATTAAAGCCACAAACTTTGATGTATTTAGTGAGAAATATGAGACAGAGCGACAGGGAGGATAGTGGGTAGTTGTCAAATTTTAGGAAAATGAGTCATGCTTTTTAAATAAAGCCTCAAAATAAAACAACCCAAAACAAAATCTACCTGTGCAGGCAGGGAAAGGATAACATTATGGAACGGCTTAAAGCGTATAAAATGGTAGATCTCTGTTCAGTTAATTTTCTGGAAATGAAAACATAATAAAACAGCTGCATATCTACCAAGACATGACCATACAATCGTCAAAAAACAGGCAGAGCAAAATGAGCGCTAATCAGAGAACTAGCTAAGGTACATTTACATTTTTTGCAAAAAAACACTTTTTTGTTTTTGGTAAAAATATTTTTTTTTAGTGTGGTCATTCAGCTCAGATGAGTAACATCAAATTATAAATCTGGCGTTGACAGTTTGGGACCTGAACGTCAGAGCCCGTTCTTGTGGGATCAGGCTGCAGAAGAGAGTGGAGCGCAGATTTAGCTGTGAAACTTTCCGTTTCTGGAGCAGAGGTGAGTTTCATGAGACGATCCTCACACATCTGCCTAAAAGGAAATGTTGGCCAACCTTCCACTAAACCTGAAACACCAAGAATAGATCGCAGAAGCTAACTGCACAATCGATCATTTTTATTTCTGCAGGTCTCAACACAGTTATTCCCTCAGTGTGACTGACGGTTTCCTCAGGATAAAATAAATGACCCTTTAATGATATTTTCTTTCCTGAGCTCGATGTTATCGAGTTCTGTCAACTGTGGGCGGACATTTGATGCTTCAGCTGGCAGGGAGGTTACTTTCTTTGGAAAAGATCAACAGCACAACTACCACAAAACAAAATGAACGTTTCTCCTTTCTTTGCTTGAGGCTTACCACTCTGCAAAAGCAGAAAACCTCATCAAGTATTTTTGGTCTGGTTTCCATCCATCCATTTTCTAACACGCTTGTTCCTACTGGGGTCAGGAGGAGATGGTGTCTCTCCAGCTACGATCCGGGCGAGAAGCGGGGGTCGCTCTGGACCCGTCGCCAGTCTGTCGCAGGGCAACACACACACACACACACGCACACACACACACACACACACACACACACACTGGGGAGAATTTACAAAGACCAACTAACCTGACAGTCATATTTTTGGACTGTGGGAGGAAGACGGAGTACCCGGAGAAAACCCAGCAGGACTCTTTCCAACCTCAAATCAAGACAAAATTGATTAGTTTACTTATATTTTCTCCATGTCGTCACACCAGAAAGTACCGAAGTGCGTTTGAGTTTCAAAAACCGGTTGAACTCAGCTCAACTCAAATGTTTCAATTTTAACCCCAGGTAAACTTTTACATTTGAAGAAAGCAATGAAAACTTATCTCTTCTTTATCCTTCTGGTGTTTCACAAACTGAAGCAAGTTTCCTGTTTGAAATGACCTCAAACAGGAAACGTTTAGTCCGATTTAATGGTAGAACGTAATATATGAGTTCAGGTCTTTTTATAGTTTAGGCCTGAACTCTTGAGGGTGCAAATAAAGCCGAATCAGTTGAATGTTTTTTTTTTTTTTTTTTACCAAAATATGACAAAAAGTCTTAAAGAAAAAGTTGTAAAACCTTGAAAAGAAATCTGGGAATTTTTGGATGTACTAGTCATTTTATTTGTCCAAAATATAAGGATAAATGTCTCACTTATTTGTTTAGAGAAACTAAAAGCAATATTTTAAAGGTCAAATTAAATGGTGTATTTTAATCAGTGGTTAGAAAAACTTAAGATATTTGATTTAGAGGAGGTTTTACAGGTGTGTCTGATTTTAAAGGGCAGACATTAAATTAAAGCTCTTCCTGTTATTTTTAGAAACATTTAATGAATCTTTTTGTTCCTAGATGGTTTCAGCTCGTCTTGATATTCACTTTATTAAATTCAAATCACCTGTCACTTTGCCAAATTTCATCAGATCGTCAAGGCGTCATTGTGAAGATCATTAATATATCGGGAGAGATTCAATAATAACACGATTATCTTTTAGCTAAAGGGCAGCGAGAGCTGCGAGCCGTAAAGTCCGGATCCAAAACGGGCCGCTGAGGGAGCCGCAAGTTCAGGACGGGGAGAAGAAGAAAGGCAGATCAAAGCGGCGAGGCTCTGCAGAGTCAGTGGCAGGGTGTGTGCTTTCAGCGGGACGAGGACATGAAAACGGAGAGTTTCGAAACACAACACCTCCCCTTCCCAAGGTTAGCCGTTATGCAACGTACCTTGAAGCCGTTCCCAGCCTCTACCTACAGGAATAAACCTCAACCTACTGTATGCAACTCAGAAGATTACAAAAAAAATACATTTTCTTCATTTAAATTTGATACAAACCACTAATTAAGTGCACTAATATAATCTTTTCTCCTGTGAGTTTCATAAAAATCCATTATTGCTTCTCTAATGAGAATAAACAAAGATGCAAAAACATTAGTTAAATGATATAACATGAAAAAACAAGGAATGATGATTTTTTTTAAAGATCTGATAAGTGCGCTATAAAAAGTATTTACTCTTTTTATTGCTTTAAGAAAATCAATTATGGTCAAATATTGATTTCTGAAGTTTTCCTGAGTTAAAACATTAACATTGTTGATTCTAAATTGTTTTCTTTGCATTATTCGAGGTCTGACAGCACTGTCTCTTTTTAGTTATTTTCATCATTTCTCAGTTTCTGCAAATAAAAACCAAAATTTTTGCTTTGAATCTCAGAGACATGCTGTCAGCAGCACACAGAATAAAAGCACAACGTTCATTTTACTCAAACGTGAAGCTGGAAAAGGTTAAAACAGAGAAACGGATCAGTTTTTCCAGAGCTATAGATGTGAGGCAGCGTTTGAACTGGTCCGGTCCACCCTGCCAGTGAACCGTGCGTTCCGGCTCCACACACGGTCCCATTTGGATCCTGACACGAGTCAGCAGGACAGTCCACTCCTGAACCTCCCTGACATGTCGCTGCAGCAGCTAATCGCCTCCAGATGAGCCCGTCTCAGACACGCAGTCCTGACACGCACCTTCCCTGGCGAACGCGGCGGGCCGGGTCGGCTCGGTGTGACGTGTTGGAAGATAAAGGAACCGACTCCCTGCCAGGCGGGATCTATCCGGACCGCCATCACGCTGCCATGGGAACAGATGAAGACGTGCAGGCCCTCGTAGAGGGGGGGGTTTAGGGGGGCGCTGCTGCAGGGTCACTCATCTCTTGCTGGACTGGCGGGGAAAGGGGGGTTGCTATGGCAACAGACTTGCATGCGACGCCACGGGGCGTCGGTTTCATCATGCAAAGGTCGTCAGCTTCCCCACTTCTGAGTCGAAAGAAATGTGGCTGACTTTGATGGAGACTTGACTTCAGAGCAGATTTACATCTCAAAGTGATTTTTTTTTACATTTTTTTTATTCTTTTTGACTCCAGGCAAAAATCAAACTGAGGTTCTGATTCTGACAGATCAGAACCTCAGTTTGTGTAAGGACTTTCTGAGCTGAATGCAGAGAAATTATAAGCCACGACCTCTGACCTCTGCAGTGGGTTTAGAAGGACAAACGGATGTCAAAACAATTTTAAATGTTTTTTTCTAACATATCTGTTGTTGCGCTATGTTCTGGCAGTAATATATATAAAACAAAAAACAAAAAATAAATTGCCTTTGCCTTCTTCCAGTACTAACTACAGACAACCAATCAGAGCCAGGAGGCGGGTCTTAGCGCTGTCAATCACGCTTACTTCCCCCCCTTTACTCTCTGCTGCGCTATGCTGTGAGTGCTAAAGCTAGTTAGCATTTGCGCCACTCATGATTGCAGATATTCAGTCACACTATTCCTTCAATAGTGGGTCATTTCTCCGCCATTCACACATTTAGCAGCACGTTCATGAGGGTGACTGATAGCACTAAGGCCCACCTCCTGGCTCTGATTGGTTGTTTTTGGCCAGAAATGCCTTTCTTCAGCTTTAGGAGGTGAATCAGCTCGATATTCACGCAGACTGTCTCATATTATACTGTCACAACATGGTGAGAGTATGTAAAAAAAAACAACAACAAAAAAGGTTACTTTAAGTACAGAAAATGCAGACTAGAAATATTTCTACCAGCATTGTTTTGGCGCCCCCTGCAGCGCGGCGACCCGTTCTTCCAAGTCTGACTCTGTTATATTATATTTAATTTTACCTTGTGGAGTAAAAAAGTAAAGATGCAAAACACCTTCAAACCGAAAAAACCAGGCTAAATATATCCAGCAGTGGGACGTCACTAAACCTGCAACTTTTAAAATATGCTGTCTCGCTTTACTAAAATATGCATGTGGTGCTTCTCATTCATTTGCAAATCCCAACTTCCTACCATGAATACTGCAGCACCAACAGAAACAGAGTGCTAAGTCGGCAGTACATCAAGCTGTCAGGGTTGTAAGGAGAAATATCAGAGGAGCAGAGAGGATTCAGTTCCCCCACCGCGCATGAGGATTCATAAATCAAAGGCAGTTTTATATTTTCAGCTGATTGGTCTGTTGCTTCCTCTAGGCTCAGATTTAGTGGGGAGAAAATATTCAAGAACAAGAAATGTGCAAAAATATATTCTCTTCATCTTTACAATGACAAGCAGGTGACTTATTGTGCTTCCATGACCAGGCTAGCAAAACTGGGCGACACAAAACAGCCTCCTGCACGAACAGCAAGAGATTTCGAAATAGTAAGTCAACAATAAAATATTTGTCTCTTTTCGCAGCCATTGTACTGCTGACCCAGCGTGCTGGAACTCCGCTTGGGTTGCTAGGTAATGGGATAGTACAACCAGGAGGTTTTTGAAACGACTCGTTTTCCAGACACCAAAACAAAGTCACTTCCACTCAACTGGAAGAGTAAAAACATGCAAAACGCGAATTTGTGTGAAAGGTCACTTTCGAGGTGGTACACCAACACAGACTAGTTGGAAAGTGAGAAGAAACTGAGACATGCTTTTAATTTTTTGCAGCAAAATAAAGACATGCAAAGTGTCATGTATTTTTGTTCAGCCCTTTACATTCAGAGATGCCAAAGTGAAGTTTATGCTCCTCTCAGAAGTAAAGAGTCCAACTCTGTGTGAATTCAGCTGTTTTTGAAGACTTCAAGGTTTGTCAGACAACTTTAGTAAACAAACAGCATCATAAAGATCATAAAGGTCAACGATAAATTCTGGGTTTGGAGCAAAACTACTTGAATACAAATTCCTGCCACCCTTAAGATATTGAGCTCCCTCGTGTGAGTTTGCCTCCTAAAGATATTCTAAAAACTTTTGCAAAGAACTGCAAAAACTGGAACATTGTTTTCAAAGTGTCCAGGATTTGGCTCAAGTCGGATTCTGCCAGAGATTGTTTACATTTCCAGCTGAAGACGGTTGAGTTGCAGCCGCTCAAAGCTTGCAGAATGGAAAGTTTAAAAGAAACAAGTGAAATCTTTCAGCATCCAAGCAGCGGCTGCAAAGCGTGGCAGGCAGAGTGAACGGTGAAAATATGAGTGCAGGGAGAGGAGAAGGGTATAATCCGCTCCCTGCAGATGGAAACAGGCTGTTGTGGCCCAGTTGCTTCAGTTGACCTTTGACCTGTTTGTAAATCTGCACTTATGTGTTTGTCATAAAGAGACTGTAGCAGCAAACTTTGCATTACCGGCTTGTTTGCAAGCATTTCAGCAAGTGTCTTGCTGAAATGAGAAAACATGAGTTGATTTTTCATCAGCCGTCACAGTGATGCATTTTTCATAGTCAGTATTTGTGATGCTAAATCTGTCAACAGGCTCTGAAAATCATCAACTCCATGATTTCTGTATGCATCCAGAATGAGGAATAAGATGAATGCAGCTTGTATATAAAACTGTTGTGCTTCTGTAATTTAAGTTTTCATGCAAATTTATTTTTGCTCAATGGAGTCTCTTAGAAAAAAATAAATAAAAAATTGGGCTTACTCCAGTCTGCCATCATGTGGAAAAACATGAAATAAAATTATTTTTTTTGCAAGGAAGCAGTTCCTTCATTCTTTACTCCAACTAGCCATAAAAATAGCTTAAAAATTAGAGAAAGTAGAAAAAGACAGAGTGGCGGCTTAAAATAAACTGGATGGGGAACAGGTGAGTTGAAGAACTGATGAGAAGCAGCTGAGAGGGAGCAGGAAGTTGGGGAAACAGCAGCAAAACACAGAAAACGGACATGATTTATGGATCTACTCCAAATATTCAGTGGAGAGAAAGTAACTGGTGCAGAGCAGCTTGATATACAAGACCTTTAAACTTTTTAGTTCTGAATTATTTTGTTTTTGGTTGCAGTAAAGGACGTATTTTCTCCAATAACACAAAATTATTGGAGAAAATACGTCCTTTGTTCGCTTAGTTTCTAAATCTGTGTAATATATTTAATATATCCTCCATTCCAGTAGGTGGCGGTAGTGTGCGCCAAAAACCGACATTATAAAAGAGAGGAAGGCAGAATAGAGAATATAAACCAACATGAGAATAATAAATGTAGCAACATAACAAATGACTAAAAGATTAAATCAAAAATATCAAATCTAAGAAAAAGTCATTTAAATTATAATTCACACGATGTTTAGTAAAACTGTTACCTCCTATTATCGTTTCACTTTCTCAATCTTATAACCACAAAGTGTAGTTGTAATTTAAATAGGCCAACAAAAATCTGAAAATCACGATGAATATTGAAATTTACTTGATTGCCTTTTTAAAAAGGTGTTGGGCTTTTTGGGTGTAAAGAACCAAACAACATGGCAGCAACTGCAAAAGTCCAGTCATCGTATTTGTCTTCCAGGGAATCAACACAGTTTAATGTCGCCGCATATAAAATCTAGGAGAACATCCGCTATGGAGAAGCAAACCACAGACACAGAAATAAATCTCCAGCAATGAAACATGAAACCATCTCTGTTCCCCGTGGCTCTGACCAGCTGGA
This sequence comes from Poeciliopsis prolifica, assembly GCF_027474105.1. NCBI lineage: Eukaryota > Metazoa > Chordata > Actinopteri > Cyprinodontiformes > Poeciliidae > Poeciliopsis > Poeciliopsis prolifica. Next base: position 1,929,096 of record NW_026562425.1, read on the forward strand.
ACATCCTGCTAAGGGAAAAGATGAGACCATCTTCCATGAAGATGAGCCAAAGGAGCATTTCTTCGTTTTCAACAGCGACGGCGTGTGAAGACGCAGCCAACGAAACCTTTTGAAAGTTGCTTCCTGTCTTTTTTCAAATCTGCAGGACGAGACGGAGGGAGAACATGGAAACGATGTTTGTTTTCAACAACGCTGAGCTGCTCATTAAGCATCCAAGGCCACTTAAATGAAACTTACAACAGAGGAATTACCAAGAGACGAATGATGTTTGCATAATTCATGCCCAATTACAGCAACCCAAATTCAGAGAAGCAGAACGCGGCTGCAGGAACAAAGCTCGAATGCGATGGTTCACTGACCTCTGGTGGAGCTGCAGCATCACTGCAGGAGGGAAGAAGCCTTCAGACGCCAGAATTCATAATGGACGCTTTTATGTGTGTGCTGCAAATTATCTGAAAACTCTCCTGACTATTTTTGTCTACGCAGTGAAGTGAGTCAGTGCAGATTATTCATGGTTTCTAAAAGCCTGGAAGTGCTTTTCTGATTGGTGGTAATTATTCAGGGGTGTCTATCAAATAAGTGATTTAACAAGAAGCTAGACGTCATACAGCTGATACAGTTCACTGGTTTATAATCATCTCTTATCACTTCTGTTTTGCTTTATTTGAAATATCTCTTCACAAATTCTTATAATAGCAACATAAACTATGTTTGGTGCGTTAAAGAGTAAAATCGACACCAGAAATCAGTCCTGTAGTTTTAATGTCCGTTTCTTGCAATGGGATCGTTGTGATGCTGTAATAATCTGCTAATATAGATGAGCAGTAACTACTGAACATCGACTCTGTTACACTGTTAAAAATTACTTTAAGGTGTATTTTTACTAGGCTTCAGTAAATGTATTATGAAGTATCTCTACTCTTACTTGAGAAAAAAAAACTTCTGGATACTCTACCAGAAGTACAGCCACTTGCTGTACAGTGGCTTCTGGAAAAGGGAAGAAATTATTTACAAATTGGAACAAAAACAAAAAAATGACAACTGTCTGATTTTCAATATTTAATTTAACATTTGCAGCCCTAAGTAAGTTTTATTTAGCTGAACTGAGAGCAAAAATGGCTCTTTGTGTCGAGTTTTCACCTAAATTCCAAATAAAATAACTGGGACCTATTAGGCAAAATTCATTTTGCAAGTTTTTGTTTGGGTCTCTACTGCTTTGACAAACTGTCCATACACCATAAAACAGTATGTAGGAAGAATTAGCCTCCCAGATGTAATGTCGCAAATCAGCAAACACTGCCTCTCACGAAGGAAGCTCAGCTCATCTCCTACCAACCAACCAGCACTTTTGGTCAGCTGGTTTTACTGCGAAAAACAAACAAAAAAACCCCATCTTAAAATGTGACAATATTTGTTACTGGTTATATTTTCTACCTGAAGGAGGCGGCTTTTAAAAAGGACCTGTAGTACAATTTTTTTTTTTTTTTTTTTACTTCCATTTGAGTTTCAACTGCTTCTAAAAACACAGTTTTTGGTGTCTGGAAAACTAGGCATTTCAAAAACTTCCTACTTGTTGAAACACAATCAATGGGCATTGCCCCATTATCTAGCAACGCCATGCACTGTACAATGGCTGCTGGAAAAGACAAGTATTTTGTTGTTGACTTGTCCAACAAGATACCACTTGCTGCATCCTTGTTTGTTGTGCAGGAGGCTCTACTTTTCTTTTCAAAGATGTAGGTTGTATAACTGCACATTAATTTGCAGTCATTGTCACATGCGAGTGTCGACGTTGTGTGACCAGCAGAAGCTTATTAAGATTTAAAGTGACAAGAACACCTGAAACAACTCATTCTGAAACGGGCTTAAAAGAGGCTGGTGAAAATCTCACCGAGAACGATTTTGTGCAAACAATGCAATGATTACGCTTTGTGTAATCAAGACCTATCCTAACCTGCTCAGACATCTTTCTTTTATTTTGCAGCTTTACTTAAACTGAGTCTCTGAGCCTTTCCAGTTCCACACAGTGGAGATTTCAACACCTCCTGATCTGAACTGTGGAAGGCCTGTGGGGTGCTAATCACCACCGTTAGCTGCTAATCGCATTAATAAATCCAGGACTGAAAAATGGCAGACCTTATGCACATATTTTTATGGTTTGATCATCTTGAGAATAGTGAAAAATAATAATCTGTGACAATTTTGTATTTTTTGTTACCAGTCGTTAGATCCTTTCCATATGTCAACTTGGTGATTGCTGACACTGAAATCAGGTCATTATTAGTTTTTTAATCTAAAACATATCGACAAATCAAAACATGGATTGTTCACAGGGTGTGAAATGAAATCCTCTTACAGGCATCTTGGCCTGAAGAGCAAAATACTGTAAGAAACCTGTAGGGGGAGCTGAAGAGCGCAGCAGAGCAGACCCAGGACTCTATGATAGAGAGATGGAGGAAAGAGGAACAGACAAATGCAATTTCCATCTGGTGCAGCAGCTGCGCTGCTCCAGACTGGAAAACCCGACAGAGGGCGGAGAAGTGAGTGGAAAAAAACAATCCACTCTTTGAACCATAAAGGACACAAATGTTGCAATTCCTAATCCCTGCTGGTGTCTGGAGGGACAGTTTCCTTCTCACAACTAAAAGGCTTTTAAATAGTAACAATGTTTCACTGATGTGTTTTCAGTACTTATTCATTTAAATTGTACTTTTATTACTCTTAAATGTTTTAACTAGATTTTTCTTTTAGAAATTTCTCATTTGCAATTTGTTGCTTAAGTGAGTTGTCGACACCCAGCTTTTCATTTACTGAGACGTTGAATAAACTCAACTTAAAGATTGGATTTTCCTTAAGCTTTCAGGGTCAGGTTGTGGTACAGCAATTAAATTATGGATAGATTCTGGTTTTTTGCAAGTTATTTGTTGTCAGTACTAAGAGCAGCAACACTTAATTTCTCTGCTTTAAATGATCTAAATCAACGCTGCATGACTTTTGCTTTGTCACCAAACTAAACAGAAACTCACTTCAAATAGTTTTGGATTTTTACTTGCTTTGCTTTAAAATCCTGCTTATGAAGATGACACTTTTGTTTGATGCAAATATGTATTTCAGCTTTCAGTTAATGTAATAATTAGGATTATTTTCCTTTAAAAAATTCTTATAACACTGTGTTGTTGGCTTTACATTGTAATATCTCGCTATTCTAAATTCTGCATATAAACCCCAACATTTTAAAATAAAAAGATATGTCATAAGTCTGAATAAAACAGTTTATACATTTTTAAAATCAAATTAATAATGTAGAACCTGCTGTTGATCCCAGGAGCTCCAGCAGATGGCGCCCCAGCATAATCTTTCTAAAGACAGTAGATCCAGGTAGATAATCCAATGTTTATATTGTAGGTACATTTATAGATCTTTTCTTTACAGTTTTCTTTCCTCTGTCATACAAGATGACCAAAAAAAAAAAAGGAAAAAAAAGAAAAAGAAAAGAAACAAGAGAATAAGCACAAGGTACAATCAAGAAACCAAACCTATAGAACATATGATTGTCACTTACTGCGAGTCACAAAAAAAGTACATACTGTGAATAAATAATCTACAGAAATATTTACAATATGCACACAGCGAGAGCTCAATGGAAGTGCAAATAAAGCTTTGGCTCCCAGAACAGGAAAACAAGTTAGCAGATGTAGCCATAGTTGTCATAGTTTTACAGGACATTTAGGAACATTTAAGCTTTGAGCTCCTGCATTCAATGATTCTCAAAAGTGAGCTGAGCAGAAACAGAAACGAGCGGAGCGTCAAAATGGACACATTACAGTATGTACAGCGCAGCGCATTCCTGTGGAAAACTGGACAGTGTTTAATGCTCGCCGTCCAATGAGGATCAAGGCAACAACCACACAACTACAGGCAGCTGAGAGAAACAGAGAGAGAGAGAGAAATAGAGAGAGAGTGAGAGAGAGAGAGAAATAGAGAGAGAGTGAGAGAGATCTGGAGAGGAAATGAAACCGCTCATTGTGCTCCCGTTGACTCTTCTGCTGCGTTACTTCACCCTGTACAACTCTTTCCCGTCTGGACGGTAAAAAGCAGAGCTGGTCAAAGAGGAGCTGCAGGTAAGGTCAGGTGTGTACCTGTTGCCTCCGGCTGGCTCGGTTACACACACTCTTCACATAATGCACACACGTGGGCTGCAGTCCATCTGCACTGTCCCACAGTTTGATGGAGACGGCAGGAGCTTCGCCTTAACCAGAGTTCAAGTACTCCAGCGCCACTTCGTAGCAGAACTTGTACTGATCCTGCAACGCATAAAAATAACAGATAAATGAGATATTTGTGATCAAATCAGTATACTCAGATGAAACACACAGGCAATACACATGTAGGATGTCTTTAAGCTGTTTGAGGAAGAACTAATTCTTTCTTGAACAAGTGAGTTAGGATTAGGAGCTACACAAAACATCCTCATTGCATTTTTTTGCTCAAAATCATTCTCAGGTATTGAGATTTTAATCTCTGTTCTCTCTATTTTGAGCTGTTCGAGGGACTCGCAACAAAACATTTCCCCCATGTTTAAGTGAAATAATCTACTGGAACTGGCACTTTTTCATAGAAATTAAAGAATTATTGACTTAAAACAAGTTTTGCCATAGCAGTGTAAATTATTTTTTGTTTCTTTCAGGTGTGCTAACATATCTACATTTGAAACTGGACAAAAATACTTGGTAATTTTGTGTTTTTGCAGTGATCCACAGGATGCGCCGGAGGCTCAAACTGAGCTACCAAGCGCCTCCGTTTTGAGTTTTTTTACACATTTATAAGTCGTATGAATATAATTCACTCAACATCGGAAAACAAAATCAGAAATAGATGAAACAGCATGTCGATAAATTGCACAACAGGTGGGTTTACGGCTCTTTCTATTGGTACTTTGAGATGAAAAGTAATAAAATGTTCTAAAAATATCCAACAATGTGTATAATTTCTGGAAATCCTCAACATGGATATGATCAACATTGAAAAACCTGAGTATTAGTCAGATATCATGTTCTTCTTTCCGTTGCTTGTAAAAACCATCGACACGAACCTTTCAATTGGAAACTGAGTGGCTTGTTCATTCCTGATTCTCCAGTGGATCCTTGACCAGAAGTCAACTTCATTGTCAAAACTGCACACAACACTTCAAAGCTCAAATAGATTTATTTTTATTTGTTATACACATTGCTGAGTCTTTAATTATTGTACAAGAGCGACATTCTTCTTTCTCAAGGTGAAGATACAAAAACACAAAGCAGACAAAATACCTTCAGCCTGACCTATGGCAGAAGATTTCATGCAGGCCCCTTAAAAAATGATTTGAAAAAAACAGACTTTGTTTGAGAATAACATTTTAGAACTTTAGTTTATTCCAGAAGGAAGAAATTTAATTTTGAGCTTTTCTGGCTTTAATTTTTGAATGATACTCCAATGCCAATATGTAAAAATTAGAAGAAGGGATGGAGATCAATATGTTGTATTGCAGAGGAGGAGAAAGAGAGGAGCTTTCTTTGGAAATCTTGAAACTGAAATGTCTGGGATCCACAGTATTGGCTGACATTTGCAAAGCGGCCAATACATGGCGCTGGTGCTAGGTGTTAGCTTCTGTGCTAATGATTAGACTCCTTGTAACAACCTGAGGATGTTGGAAAGAGAAATTTCATTCAAGATACTACCTGGACTTAATGTTGTGATTAAAAGGCATTAAGGCTTCAACTGAACATCCGTTGTTCAATGTATGCCAGACTGAGTCACACCCGGGTCTAAGCATCGACAAAAGTCAGAGTTTAAGGATGAATTTTCTGAGTGCGCCTCACCAGCAGGTCCACCATGTTGGGTTTGTTGTTCCTCAGTGTTTTGACGGCGTGAAAAACATCCACAGAGTGTTGATGCTGAAGCATCTCACACACGATGCTGATGGCACAGAAGGTCCCGCTGCGGCCGCCTCCGTTCCTGCACAAATCACCATGAGTCAAGAAAAGATTTGTTTTATAATGATAAAAAAAGAAATTACCAAAAAAAACTAGAGCAGTGGATGGAGCTTTTGTTGCAGCAATGGTTTCCAGACAGTAGGTGGAGATGTTTGCTCTCTAATGCCAGACTCCCTTCTACTCGGCATGAGGTTGGGGGAACTTACAGACAGTGGACGACAGTGCGTCCCTCTCCGCCGTCGTACTCCTCCTGCCACTTGTCCACCTGCCGGATGAGCTTGAGGAAGGAGCGCTTGGACATGGGCGTGTCTCTGTACATGGGCCAGCCCAGGAACTGGAACTGCTGCACCATCCTATAGCCATCCTGAGGCTGGAGGGCAAAGACAAGCCAGTTACCCCAGGTTACCCCAGGTCACCACGCATATATGGGCTCATGGTTCAATGCAATTCTGGTGTAAAAACTCTAGGTGGAGCTAGAGCTGACCGAGATAAAGAGGAGATGATCCTGCAGACAGGAAGATGGAGGGTGATGGATGAGCTGCTACTGGAGACAGATGTCTGACCGTATCGATCAATAACTCCTGTCAGTGATCATATGTGATTAGACGGCCTGGTACTTTACATGTCGCTGCCTCAGCCAGTCACAGCGCATTAATAAAATGAACAACCATCGACTGGATCAAGAGCTGACTCAGGTGAGCCCAGGTGAAAACAACATGGGTTAAACTGTTAGATTGTGTAAACCTGATAGAGTCTGGTGTTTTTTTAAAACTCCTGACATGTTTAGGTTTTTGTTTCATAAATTTAACCTCCATAAGATAAACAAAAGATGTTCTGAACGCCTGAATTGGAACAAAAGACAAAACCCACGAAGGACCCATGAAAGTCACATCTGAATAACAAACAGGTTAAAAACACAAGGACAAATGGAAGAGAATAGATGGATGGATGGATGAATGGATGGAGAAATAGAACAACAAATGATGGTTGATGAAAAACAGATGGAAAAATGGCTGAATGTATGGATGGATGAACCAATGGATGGATGTTGGATGGAAGAACAGATGGATGAATGACATATAGACAGACAGAGGGATACAAAGATTAATGGGTAGACAGATGGATGGAGGGATGAAGACAACAGATGGATGGATGAACAGAAATGTCCAAATAAATATTTTTTAAAAGAAAAATAATTCATAAAACTGACATTAAGCTTCACATAAATCTTTTGGCTGAAAACAAATCAGCTGAACAAGAAGATCAGAAATGAACAGAAATTCACATCCAAAAATAGTTAAACCACCTTAGTTGTTTTTTTTTACTTAAAAACATTACTTTTCATCTAAAAAAAATTATTAGTTTTTTAGATCTGATGCAGGAAATCTTTCTGTGTCCTCATGAACTGGTGAGAAACTCTGATTTGGCCTTTTCTTAAGAGCAGGTGGAAAGTTATCAAGCTGTCCTAAAGATCTCTGGCAATCACACCTCGGTCCAATCAGTGGTGCAGGACCGGGGTTAAAAAATGAGTCTGCCTCTGCACAGCTTGAACAGACAGGTCCACAAGCGTGTGTGTGTGAGGTGAGTGGTGACAGCAGAAAATGGCCGTCATATTCTCTGCTGGGAGGACAAACAAACGCCTGCGTACCCGAGCCGCGTTGTAAATCCGAAATATTCTGCTGATGATGTCTTCCTCCAAGTCAGCGGAGACGAACTCCACCTGGATGGGTCCGTGGCGGTGGACTCCGTTTTCAGGCCAGTACTGTGGACACAGCTAAACAAAACGGACACGTTCAGACGGAAAGAGATGCAGACAAATCAACACACAGGCAGAGAAAACAAAGCAAAAAACCAAAACAAAACAAAAACATGGATGATTCATTAGTTTCAGGTTCAAAGTCAGTGGAACTGATTTTTAACTCCTAACATGTTGTAAAAGAAAACAGAAAACACCAGGAAAGGCCATGAATTCAATAAAAGTGAAGTGTTTTTACTGAAAGGACTTTAATACTTGTATACTTCAAGAAATGCAGCTTTTAACTGATAAACACACTCTTAGTTTATCATTTCTGAGTAAGACATTGAAACAAAAACCTTGAGTTATTCATTTTCTTCTTTAGAAAAAAAATATATATTTAAAGCTGGTAAAACTGGTGATACAAGCTACATTTCAGTTTGAACGATCAAGTTGCCTCTTCAAAGAAGCATCAGTTAACATCAACATTTTTAATAAACACAAACATTTTACCATAACTGACATCTCTGTGTTTAACTTAGTGTGTCAGATCAACAGAGGAAAAAATGTTTTGAAAAATGGCTGCGCAATCACACAACTGTAATCTTTGAAAAGCAGAAGTACAGCCTCCTGCACAACAAACAAGAATGCAGTAAGTGGTTTCTGGATGGTAAGACAACAACAAAACACTTGTTTTTTTCCAGCAGCCATTGTACAGCACATGGGGTTGCCAGGAAACGGGGAAGTGCCAATTGATTGTGGCTCAACAATTTGGAGGATTTTGAAACTGCTAATTTTCCAGACACCAAAAAAACATCAACTCATTGCCAAAAATGTGTTTTTAGAAGCAGTTGAGACCCAACAGGAAGTAAAAAATGCATTATAGGTTCCTGAACAGGCCTCCTCCTTCAGATGAAAAATATGAACAGTAATAAATATCATCACCTTTCAAGATGGATTTTTTTCCCCCAGTCAACTCCAATTACTTTGAATGTGCTGAATAAATATATGTAGACGTATTTTTTATTTTTTTTTACTGCAGTCAACTACTACAGATTAGGAGTGTAACAGAAACCATACACATATGAAGTGCACTCAGCAATCAGTTCATATCACAGACTCCTTTCTAGTCCTTTATCTGGTTACATATTTGTGTATAACACACATATTCATGTTCCTAGACAGAGCAGGGTTTCTCACATAAAACCTGTTAACACAGCACCTTCCCACATCAAAGTGTGAACTTGTTTGTCTCCAAATTACAAATGTCGTAAAATTATGGGTCATTTTTATCTAATTCACTGCTTTCTTAATTCTTGCTGCATGAACGGTGGTTTTCCAAATTTTAGACGATTGGACGGTCCCTGTCGTTCTTGCAAAAATAAACTTGTGAAGTTTGCTAAAATATTTAATTGGAAATGTGTGTTCCAGTCAGAAAAGGAAATGTTTGGGTATTGTGTTGGGTTTGGTGTGAGACAAAGGTTGAATAACTGAAAATGTAACTTAATGGTGATTGTTAAGTGGAGGATATGTGTTTCTCTTTCAGAAGCTATAAAGAAAGAAAGAAGAAGAAGTGAAAGACAGCAGAGGAGCAAGAAAAGGATTCAATGAATGTAAAGAACAAGGAAGAATTTAAGGAAGGAAGGGAACAAAAACAGATATTAAAAGAAGAAAAAAAATGACAAGGGAGAAATGATAAAATAGAGCAAGAACAGAATCAAACAAAGGAATATAGGTTCAAAAAGATGGAAAGACACAAGAAAGGTAGGAAGGAAATTAAGGCAATAAAAGGAATAATGAAAAGAAGAAAAAAGATACAGAGGAGAAAAGGACACATGGAAGTAAATTTCAAATTTTTCTGAATTCACTGTATATCTTGCGGAAAAGTTGTTACGTTAGTTTTGTCTTATTTCAGGTGTTCCAAGTTATTTTCACTAAAAACTCGGCAAAAATAGTCGGTAGGATTTTGTGTTTTTGCAGTGTAACTCCTCCAAGGTCACTCAGATCTCTGACAAATTACACAAAGAATGAAGGACAGCATGAAGGACGAAACTTTTGAACAATGCAATAAGGTATAAAGCTTTAAAATACAAAAATGACTCCCTACTATTACTTTTTCTTTTCATAATTCTTGAAAATCCTGATATCAAATTCTATACAAATTCCACTCATTGGAGTATTGTTGAATGGTCTGCAATCAACTTGCAACCGTTTTATTAATGCAATTGACTTTTTTTTTTTGCTGAGTCATAAAAAGAATCAATACTTTTATCTAAAATGGCAATAAATTATAAAAGAATAGGCTCAAAAACAAGGTTATTCCACAGCGGAGCTGTTGTCAGTCAGGAGCTCAGTTCGGAGCTGGCAGCTGAACAGAGACTTCAACCCCTGAGGGACGGCTTCAAAAGAACAGCAAAGTCTCGCCAATTTCTGCCTAGCAGGTGAGGACGCGCAGTTGAGAACACGCACCTGTGGAGCTGCACTGCTGGCCCCACAGCGCTAAATCAGAGCACACACAGATGGACACTCCTTCCTGCAGAGTCACACAGTCACGAGCAAACAGCTACACTCCCTCGAAGAATGCAAATTAACAGGACAGAAAATGTGCATAGAGTCAAGCATACAATTAGTCATCGACTCCTCTATTGCAGCAAAAGTGCAAACACATATGCAGTTTGTGCAGCAGCTTACGCTTTGCTTTCAAGCTTCCTCTGAGAGCCAGTCAAAAATTGACAAATCTAACAGATGCAAAAACAAAGATGTTGATGTGAGGGAAAGGAAAGCTCCAGCTCTCTCTCGTTCATCTGCACGTCCTCCTTCCATTCCCACCTGTGTTCCTTTCTTGGCTGCCTGACAGGCCGGCTACAGTGAGAATATTGAATGAAAGGTCTTTTCTACCCAGTCAGTCAGTCAGTCAGTCAGTCACCCAGGGAAAGGGGATTTGGGTGGAGGGGAAGCAGCCCGGCTTCAGGCTTTGATCCCCGGGTGTTATGACAGAGCCTCGGGCTGAGAAATCTGGAGATCCTCTTCCACAGGCCTGTTTCCGCTTTCATGGCATCCTCTCGGCTGGATCTCCCATATTTCAAACACACGCTGCATCCATACTGTGTCTAAAAAAACACGAATGTTGTTTTCCCAGAGCTTATACACACTGGTAATGGAAAAAAAACACTTTGTGTGTGAGACTTGCAATGTTTCTGAAAGACCATTTCTTCGTTTTGAGCACATGGTCTGGGTTACCTGTGCTGGGTCCACGTCGTTGAGCATCACTATGGATGTGCAGTGGTAGTCCAGCACCAACCTCCAAAAGTCCTTCACTGTGTTTGGTAGCGGGTGTTGGGTCACTATGAACGCAGACGGCTGCTTGTAACTCTGGAAGAGCAGAAACAGAGAAGGAAAAGCAAGGTTTTAAAGAATGATAGAGCAGTGTCTCTCAAACTGCAGTCCCCAGACTGCTGGTGGTCTGCGGGCGCCCCCTAGTGGGCTGCAAGGCACAGCGCAGAAGCGACCAATTATTTTCCAGTGACGCACGACACTACAGCTAGCTTACCAAAGGATTGTGTTTAAAATAATAATGGATAAGTGGGGTAAAACCAGATCACTCAAAAGAAACATATCTTCCAACATATCTAACTGATATGTTGGAAGAAGCTAAGTCATACACACTGAGAGTATTGTTTCTGCCAAAGCAACTACAGTTTATCTTTTTCTCATGTTTCTAAATTACAAACAGCCCTAACATGTTAATGTGCACAACACAACTTCTGTTTGATTTCATTGCTTCACTGGAAATTTTAGAATCCAAATTTTTAGAATTTGTAAATAACTCAAAACAAACCCAGTAAGTTTTGTGATCCACATCCCAAAAGTTTAAGAAACACTGTTATAAAGGTTTCTAATGGAGACAAGGTTTTTTGGATCTAATATGCTAATATGTGACATAGGCCCTTAAATAAGAACAAATGGTATTAGTAAGAAAATTGTCTTGGTTCTAATTTGTTCCACTTAACCTCACACTTTGTTCCTTTTGAGTTTTTTCAGTGGATTTCTACTTCTCTGAAGTGGATAAAACGACGGAGCCAAGTTCGTGTTTGACTCTTACGTCCATCAGCGCGGCGTTGATGTAGTTGGAGCTCTCTCCGTCGATGGTGATCAGAAAGGGCAGGCAGCGGTCTGGCGGCAGGACGTCCATGCAGCGGTTCTTCTCGTGGTTCCGGGGCAGCAGGGCGATGCTGCAGTCCTCCACCCGCAGCGTGGGAGTCACCATGTTCAGAGTCTGTCGCGTGGAGGCAGATTACATGCTGTCATATCGACGCGGGAAGGTAGGCGCCTGGGTTGCGAGTGTGCTAATTATCTCCCACTATGGTAATTAACAGTGCAATTCTTTAATCAGTTCCATTAGCGACTGCTCTGACTCCCCTGATGTTACTGTGATGAAACTTAGGGAGGATGATGCGTCTCATATAACGCTCATTGGCCCAAGAGGGGGTGATACTATTACAGATTAATGCATTTCTGCCCCTGATTGGCCCAGAGGGGGGTTGTGCCTTTCATCAAGAGAGAACATGTTTACTATTGTTTGTCCTGCATTTGAGATGAAGCTTTCTGAAAGATCTGCACACACTCTCAATACGTTGGGTAAAACTCTCACCCTGAACTCTTCCTTAATGGGGCTGGAGTTGGTCTGCGAGTCCAGGCGGATCATGTCGTAGTAGACGGATCGGAGCTGGCTGGCGGGGATGGTGGTGTCCCCACAGAGACATGCCTCCAAAATGGCATCATGGATAAAGACATACTGCTCCTGAAAAAAACAGCATCCTCATTGCGGATCTATCAGACTTCTTAGTCAAGTCAGGTTTATTTGTATGGCACATTTCAGCAACACAAACATCATATCATCACCAAACATGAAGCAAGCAATAAACATCGCATTTTGTCAAATGCAAAATCATCAAGCAAAGACCCATGTATCATGTTGATCAATGTTCAACTTACTACTAATCAAAGGCAGCACAAAACAAATGATTTAAAAGAAATCACTGTTTCAACTGTTTTGTTGTTTTATGGAAGTTTGTTCTAGATTTGTGGTATGTATAATCTGAGTTGCAGTATTTTAAAGTCTATTCTCAGCGCTAAAGGGAGGATTGCAATGATTTTAAAACTGGGGTGATGTAAATACAAAGAACAGTGGAGGCAATGGGCACTGTTCAAAACAAAAAACAGCGAGAAACAAACAGAGAAAAAAGATGGACAAACTGGATTGGACAAAAGGTTTAGTTGAAAAATAGCTCCCAAGCTCATATATATATTTGCATGCCTCTGTGAAAAAGCATGAAGTCTGGACAATGAAAGCAGCTCTCGCGCAGACCCAAGCAGGAAATTACAGCAGATTTCCTCCTCCTGGAGTCAATCACTCCTGGAGACGGTGACACAGCTTGAAGCTTGATGCAAATCTATTCTGAAGTGACATTTTCAGCTGACACTTCCTTGTCACTTTGTTCCAAAATCCGCATTCGAACTCAGGGGTCACTGATTTACACGTACAAACAGAAAAAGCCGTTTGCCATCAGTCCAGAACGCGATGTGAACTGTCGACTGAGAGCCTGCGCGCCCTGGGCCGGGTCAGTAGGTCAGATGTTTATCAATTTACAGGTTGATGGATCCTATCTGAGCTCATAAAGTATTAAGGATGTCGCATTACATTTTCATGGGCGAATTAAACCGCGGTGGAGTGCTGGTGTCTGGCTGCAGGCGCAGGAGACGAGCCAATGAGCCTGAACACCTGCGAGGGAAAACACCCGCGTACGCACGCAGTTTGAAGGTCATTGAACTTCAGGAGAGTGACTCAACGTTTGGTCTCCGGTTGCTCAAATCCCCATTCGGACGTCAACGATGAAACATTTGCCCATTAAGTCCAATGACGCCTGTGATTTAAAGAGAATTACAGGGAAATGATGCATTCAACGACACGATGGACATCTCCAGATGGCCGGCGTTCAGAGAAGTCCGCACCGGAGAAAAGCTGGAACACAGGCCAGGAATGTTTTCAGTCACTGATATGAATTACATACTTTCTGTTCAAAGCCTGTAAATCCCGTTATCACAGAATGTAGTGCCAACCACTTACACCGAGCACCCTGGGAAATTGTTCTGTGCACAATTTAATAAATGTCTAAGAGATGATCCATTTAAAAAAAAGGTGTCTGCGACAAATAGATGGTTTGAAATACAAACACAGGAGAACTCCCGTTAAACAGAAGGGTTTTGTAATGTGTTAATGAAACGTTCACATTTGAAATTTGAGCAGGTATTTTGCACTAAATGGCAAAAGTGATTATGCTGGATGGAAGCTAATTGACATAATGACTGAATGGCAAAATTATGAGAGATCTCCACTTGATCTGCTGCCCTCAGCTGCAAAATGAATCACAAACGAATTACTCAAAAGAATCTGTAAAAGTGTTTTTTTCTTTAAATTTGAAGCTTTTGTCTTGAAGTAAAGCGGGCTAATGAGGAGAATTAAATGCTGATCCTACTTGATCCACTTTAGATGGCTACAAGCTGTTCCTCCCTAGACTTCCTGGTTTGTTTTGTGGGCTAGTTATATTTACTCAGTTACATTTACTTGAATAACTTTCCGGAAAAAGATTAACTTTTAGGAGTAGTTTTACAACTTTGTGTGTTTTACTTGTACTCCAGTAACATCATGTAATATTCCTGGATACTCAAATCACAGTGAGTAACTTCACAAAATGAAAAACTGTTAAATAAAAATGAATGAAAAACCTACAGTTTATGTTAAATTGAGACATTGGAACAACGCAGACATCGTTGTTCTGATGTTGTTTTGTATCTGCTGAGTTTGTTGTGCCATTTGGAGTAAGTGAATATACAAAAAACACTTTGTTATCACTGGGAGGGATTTATGTAACATCACCTACTTTTTGTCCAACTGCAAAAACACAAAATTATTCTCAGTATTAGTTTCTGGTGAAAATGTCATAGTTCATTTGGAATAAGACAAAACTAACTTACAGGTAACTTTTCAGCAATAATTAGGAGTTTAAGTAAGTAATTGCTTAATGTTGATTAAAAAGTATTAGTTACAAGAGAAAATATCTGACAGTGAAAGAAAACAATTTAATAAATATTTTTGTAAATATTAAGGAATTATTGACTTAAAACCAGCAGTTATTTCTTGCTGAAAAGTTGCTTGTAAATGAGTTTTTTTTCATATTTGAAGTAGAAGATCTTTGCACAAAAACACTTGGTAAGATTTTCTATTTTTTGCAGTGCAGCTAAATTAAATAGTGGGTAACACTTTATTTGAATGGGTGTACGTAAAACTGACACAACACTGTAATAAACACAATACCAGCTTTGAACATGAAGGAGTTTTTGTGAATGGTTACAACTGTTGTCATGAAGTGTCGCACTTAAAGCAAATTTGGTAAATTTTATGCCCTTTAAATGCAACTTCAATTGCAACTAAAACAGTCGTAAACATTTACGAGGACGCCTTCATGTTCATCACAGGAGTTATGTCATGTTTAGGAAAGATTAATGTCAGTCTCTTCAGTAACTCTGAAGCCTTTCTGCCAAGTACCTTTTTCTCTCTCTCTCTAATTTTCACTTTTTCTTGATTAAAAATATTTTGAAGTAATTCTACTCCTACTTGCGTACAGTTTTTGGGTTCTCTACCCACTTCTGCTGCTGAGGTTAGTGGGAGAGCAGGTTGACCATACCTCAGTCTGAACCATGTTGACTCTCCGTGAGCGCAGCTCCCTCACACAGTTGTAAATATCCACCACACCTTCCCTCTCCGCCATGTCCAGCATGATGTCGATGACGATGAAGCAGCCTGTCCGACCGGCACCAGCACTGTACGCAGGAAAACAAAAGAATTTTCTATCACTGCTTTAATTTCAGGCAGATCATATGTAATCACAGCCTGTTTTTTCTCTTAAATGTTCTTCCTTAAACAGGTTAAAAATTCACCATGCAGCAAAATGAAACACATTTATGCATAAAATTCAACCACCTCTCATCCTGTAGGTCAAAATTTAAAACGTGATTTTAAATTCTAAATATTCTACTTGATAAACCAGTGAATTTCTGGCATCTGTGCCTTAGTGTATGTAATGAGAGAAAGGTGCACATCTGTGAATGCAGCATTGCTGCTGAGTGATACATATACAGGAGAAACACTGAGCTATAAATGCAAAGCTTTTCAACTGGCTCTCTGCACTCCATTTCTGTCACGCAGTGAAAACAACTGGCCAATCATTACAGGAAAAATACAACAGTGAAAATAAAAAAAAGAATATACAGGTATAAGTTTTTGCAGTGCATCACATGACTTGCGGGTTAACATGCACTAAATGGGTCTTTATTTTGTAATGTTTTGATTATAAACTGTTTAAAATGAAACATATTAAAGAAACAAGTTGCATATCTATGCTTCTCTGTGTTATATTTCCAATTTGGAAATACCTTTAGGAATGTTGTAGATTCTGCTGCACATTAAGTGGGATTCTTCAAAATATCTTTCAGTTCTTTTTTTCAAACATATGACTGTGTAAAGTTAATTTATTCATTTTACAGCATTAAATATATACCAATGACCAAACAAATCCTACAGAGTTCCCACACATTTCTCATGTGAAAACCACAGACTTTTCTCCAGTCATCTGCTACATTTATTGTAAAATATAAAACATAAAATACATCATGACTTCACGGCAGATGGTTGCCCAATAAAAATACTTTAAATATGGACTTTGTAAAAACTGGAAGGGAGGACAGAAGGAAGACAGAAAGGAAAGAACTTGAAGAGAAAAGGTAAGATGCGAGGAATGAGGTCAAGCAAGAAAAATAAAAACACAAGTAAACAAAGAAAGAAAAGAAATAGAGGAGAAAGAAAAATCTGAGACGTAGATGGAAGGTATGAAAGAAGGAAAAGGAAGATACAAGATACAGGGACAGAAAGTAGGAAGGATGGAATCTATGCAGGAAGGAAAATATAAAAAGTAAAAAAGAAGGAAGAAAACAGAGAAGGAAAGAAAAGGAAGAAAGGATGGAGGATGTGAGGGTAAAAAAAAGAGTAGTGGGAAGAAAACATGGAAAGAGGAAAGCAGAATACAAAATGAAGAAAGGATAGATAGGCACAATGAATGAAAGAAGAAAGGGAGGGGAAAGTTGAAGGAAAAGAACTATACCAGAAAGAAAGGAAGGACACATTTGAGATAAGACAGGAAGTAAAGTTTGGAAATACAAATATTTTTCCATCTTCTCCTAATTTTGTTTTTGCATACTTCTGCATGTGAACGTTGTATAAATTACTTCTGTTTTCAACCTTCAAGCTTCCTCTACATTAAAAAAATACAATTTGCAAAGTTTGCCCAAACCTGAGTTTTCTCTCTCCTTCTAAAAACCTGGCCAAAAAACAAAACCCTGGTCAAAAAAAGGGAGTTTGGTACCACAGCAATGGAAACTAAGAGCTCCATTTCCTCACACACCTGCAGTGAACCACCATGGGCCCGGCGTTGGTCAACGTCTTAGACTTGACCCTGCGGATGAACCCCAGCAGGCCCGTGGCGTGGTAGGGCACGCCGTGGTCCGGCCAGCCGGTGAAGTGAAACTGCCGAATCTCCCGGATCTCATGAGCGCCTCTCTGAGGAGCGGAGTCATCATGTTAAACACACAGAGCGCCGGGGAGAAAAACACAGTACACATGCTGCGAGAGGTCCTCGCAGAGCAAATACAGCAGTGAATTAAATGCAAACACAAATGTCGTGGAGGTAAGAGTAGGAAGGTAGAAAAAACCTTCCAATATCTATCAGCAAACAGTATCATCCAAAGGGGAATGGAGCCTTGAACCTTAAGCATTTCTGTGTCACGGCTTTCAGATTCCAGGGGGCAACATTGACGACCTGGATGTAAATAAAACTCTCAGTGCAGCTTCGAAAACCTGACTCACAGCACGCTGCAGCTCCTCACAGTGTGACTGTGACCCAAACTGCTGTTTGTGCCTCAGCAGAACTAACCAACATCTGAAGGGAGAGCTAATTACTCGAGAGGATTCCCACCGGAAAACTCTTTATTTAATACTCAGAGCGTTGAAGAATCGGCTACTTCTTTCAATTACATCAGTTTACTTTGATTGTTCTGTTTTAGTTTGGATCGCTACACATGTATGTGTAAAGAGGAACAATATGGATTCACTTCTACTTTAACTAGGCCATTTTAACATATGAATAATCTTATCTTTTTATAGAACTTTGGGCAAGCTTGCTGTTTTTAAATGTGCTTTACAAGTAAACTGGTGACCTGCTTTACAAGTACACCTTTCAATCTCAACTCAGGTTATTTAAAGTGTCCACTGCCCATATCATAGGCGATAAAATGTTTAGTTTGCAATTTGAAAAAGGAATTGAATTATCAGTTAATTTGGATCTTTCAATGTGGTTCTAATAGTGTCTAAGAACACCTGAAAAATTACATGAAATATCTGCAGAACGTGCACATTTTTAAAATTAATCGTCAGAATTATAACTAAAATAATCCTTAGTTGCAGCCGAAAGCAGGATAAAATGTTTAAAGTGTATTAATCGTTTTAAGAAGCAGCATGCAGCATTTCACAAAAGTATTATCAGA
Organism: Poeciliopsis prolifica; assembly: GCF_027474105.1. Taxonomy (NCBI): domain Eukaryota; kingdom Metazoa; phylum Chordata; class Actinopteri; order Cyprinodontiformes; family Poeciliidae; genus Poeciliopsis; species Poeciliopsis prolifica. The sequence goes on from NW_026562425.1 coordinate 1,947,459, forward strand.
TTAAGTAGCACACTGTTTCTGAGGCCTTGATAAGCTGCTGATAAAAGTCAAAGCTTAATCACTTTTCTGTGTCCTTCAGCGCACAGAAGAAGTTTTGAAATCCCTCTTGACATATAATTTATTCTGCTGTATCACTTAGAGGCACAAAAACCTAAGTGTTTGTAATTTTCTGCTGCATGAAAGGTTAAATATACTCGAAATGAGGTGAAAGCGAAACATAAGCCTACCTTCTCCACAGCGAAGGTTCTGATGACGTACTCTGACAGCAGCTCGGTCTCTATCAGCGTCACCTTGATGTCTCTGTAGATCTCTGTGTCGTCGGGCCAGTACTTACAGCACTTCACCTGAAGGCCAGAAAACAAAATTTTTTATACCCAACATCATCTCGTTTATGCTAACATCGCTTTAAACCAGCATATAGCCGTCACTTTTCCCCCCCATCATCCTGCAGTAAAGATTGCCACATAACATTACTTCCAATTTGCCACCTGATATTTCAGTTTCTGAGCCATTTCTTTCAAATCAAAATGAGATTTTCCTCATATTAGTTTCGTCCCCCGGTCAAGGATCCGCTGTTAATGGGTATCTTATGTATCGGCAGAGGGTTCATTCGCACATTATTGCTTTTTCATTCTCACGTCGATAACGTGAAAATGACTCTAAAGGTGGATTGCACGCAAAGCTGCAGGAGAACAAAGAACACCTCAAGGGAATCTAACATGTCTCCCTCCTGATTTCCAGTGTGTAAAAAAAATAGGACAAAAACAGAAAAAAAAGTACAGAGACAAGTTATAATGACAATCCAGTAATGACATGAAATAATAAACCCTCAGCTGTTTAAAACAGATTTCCCAACAGAAATCTAAAACACCCCAACGGAAATATTACTTGCATCGGGTATCAGAGCGCAAAATTACCCCCCTACAACCCCTCTCCCCCCCCGTTCAATTAAACTGTTGATACTGGTGGAGTACGGCTGGTAATAGAGATTGAGATCACAGAGGTATATCAGAGACTGATAATTTTTGATGAGGGATAAACGCAACGTCGGGCACAAGCAGATTTAATTTTCGTCCCTGGCATCTCTGCGCTGATTACAAATGAAATGAGATTTTGGTTTGTGGAGTGACACAGTAAGAGAGGTTTGAGGGGGATTTCAGGACCCTCTCTCTCTCTCTGTGACACCCCTGATGACTAATCCCCGATGACAATCACAAATCCACCGTCCGCTTCCAGCTAGATTGAATTAGCCAAAAGCCATTACCTTATTAGATCACTCTGAATCAGCCGCCTGGTTTGGAGGGAACTGGCCTTTGGGCTAAAGTATGCCAGATGTTCATTGGTGGGCAAACTCACAGGCGTGTATGACTGCTGAGAGGACACCTCTTCTCAACTCATTTCCCTAATTTCAATACGGTATAGCGCCTTGACAAAGTACCCCTCCAATATGTATATTTTTACATTGCAACTGTAAGCTTTAATTTATTTTATTGCACTTTTTGTGACGCTTTAGTTGAAGGGGTGTGCATAAGACTGACATTACACTGTCATAAACTTGAGTAAACAATGTGTCTTTTGGTCAATAATGTCACCTTTAATGCAAAAATGCATTAAAAATGTCAACTTAGCATTATTTAGTAATTAACCACATTTTAATGCAAAGTTGCATAAAATTTATATTCAAAGTCAATCAAAAGAATCAACTTTCCACTGAAAGTGTTATTTACCGAAGACGCCGTCATGTTCGTAATAGATGTTATGTCTGCGATTGATCAATAAAAATAATGCATAGACTGCAACAACACAAACGCTTAAAAAATACTGTTGGTCTAGTTTCCAGTGCAAATATCTTATTACACTTGAAATACAACAAAACAAACCACTAGCAGATTATTTTTTTTACTCAAAAAAGTTAAACTAGTACTTAAAACAAGCTCTTATATCTTTCTGAAAAGTTACTTCCAAATGAGTTTTGTCTTATTTCAAGTGTATTAAGATGCTTGCACTAAATAAATCTTATTTAGTGCCCAAACTTTTTGTCGAGCGAGTTGAAAGTACTGAATACCTACAACAAAGACATTAAAAGTGTTTTCTGACTTTTTTTAACTACTTGGCAATAAAATAAAAATAAAATATTTTGATGAAATAACAAAGTAGTTAGATTTTATTAGAAGATGCATTTGTAAAAGCTTTGTTAACAAGAGACATAAAAAGGACCTTGCACGTTTCAATAAAAAGAAGGCAATTGGTTTCCTAATTGTTTTTTGGTGACTGTTTTTCTGTTTTGTTGGTTTTTGTGTGTTTTCTGGGAGATGAGTGGGACGAGTCACTCTAAATTCAAAAGCACAAATTTTCAGCTATATTTAATCAACCGTTGTTTTCCTTTGGAGTAAAAGTTGCTGGATGTCTGTTTACAATTGAGTTTACAGTGAAGTTTTTAAGAAAAAGGCTGCTTATCAATTAATTGTTAGTTGTCAATCGAGTTGGTTAGTAACTAGTTACATTTACTTGAGTAACTTTTTGAAAAAGTGTACTTTTGAGAGTACGTTTACTACACTGTACGTTTTACTTTTACTCAAGTAAAAGTAAAACATTATGAATCAAAATTATGAATCATTATTCATAATTTTGTTATGAAGTATCAAAATTACTCTGAGTAAAACTTCTGAATTCGCCAAATAGTGAAAAACAAACATGTTTCAAACAAATATCCTGCAGTTTCTATTAAAATTGTATTTATTTTTTACTGAAACAAACTGATTTGGAAACATTTTCTTTTGCATGATTTTATTTTTTTGTCACTTACATGAACTATTGCTGTTTTTATCCTTATGGTATCAAATTTTTCACTTAACTTTATATTTTGGTCCGTCTGATTATGTAATTTTTAAATATTAAATGATTGATAATTTGTTATTCAGTAGAGTTTTTACTGTTACTTGAGTAAAAATGTGTAGAAGTAGTGCTACTCTTACTTAAGTGTAATTTTCGGAAACTCTGCCCACCTCTGTTAGTTGATCAATAAGATAAATCAACTTAATAGATTAATTCAATCACTGGCTATCCTCTATCAAATAAAATTCGGGGAAAAAAACAAACATTGAAGTTTGTAGTTTTTAACGTGACAAAGCATGTTAAAATTCAAGAGGTATGAATATTTTCAGAAGGCATAAAAAGCATCATCTCATCTCAAACAGTAACCTCCAAAATCAAACCTCTCATACATCAAAGTGCGCCATGTGCCGCCCCTGTGTGTTTGGAAGTGCCGGGACAGAAGCTACGTGTGGTGCTCCTCTGAGCGTGTGCCAGGGCTTCCCAGAGTGCATCAGCAACTGTGCTGAGCAGATGGCCCGCTGTGATATGGCAGAGTGATTTTATAGGGCCCCACTGCGGAGCCACCATCTCTGGCTGCTGCCCGCCATTGGACAAGGATCATATAACAGACGGTTTGGGGGGCCAGAGCCCCGCAGAGGGCCCTGCTGCAGCTAAGCAGGTGTGGAGAAGGTGTGGGGTGCGGTGGGGTTGGGCTAAGCTACTGTAGAAGAGAAGCTTAATGAGGTACCTAGAGATGGGGCCATGAATCATTATCAGCTCCGATACATTTAAGCCCCCACCAAAAAATGCACATCAGCAAAATGAAGGTGTGCATAACTTTAGGGTGTTTTTAGCTCAGAAGCGTTTAAAATTCTTTGAAGAAAATCCCTGGGCAGTCCAATCGTTAAGACCTTCAATTTCTCTTGATTATAATCAACATTACAAGGAACAAAATGTGAGGTTAAGTGGAACAAATTAGAACAAAGGCATTGTTCTGACTAATACCACTTGTTCTTGTAAAGGGCCAGTGTCACATTTTGGAGCCAGAAAAAACACTGCAAAAACACAAAATCAGGCAAGGTATTTTTAGTTAAGTTTCTAATGCAAATGTCTTAAGTACGTAAAATAAGACTAACTCACAAGTACCTTTTGGAGCTTGTTTTAAGTCAACAAATCTTTAATATTGATGAAAAATACCAGTTATAAGTGAAGTAATCTACCAATGAAGCATGACCCCCAAGGTCATGGCAATTTTAACATGACATTTTAACTTATGGGAAAAATGCTTATGGCTGGAAAATGAGGATGAATTGTTTTTTCGACAAACAGATTTTTCTTATAAGAATATGCTGAATGGTGCTGCGGTAGCGTAGAGGTTTAGCACAACCCACATATGGAGGCCTTAGACCTTGACGCGGCCGTTGCGGGTTCGACTCCCAGCCCCAGGGACATTTGCCGCATGTCTTCCCCTCTTTCTTTGCCCTATTTCCTGTCAGCCTACTGTCCAAAAAAATACGGGCCACTAGAGCCAAAAACAAAAATTAAATCCTGAAAAAAGAGACAAATGAATGCATTTTTCTGTTGTGGTAATTTCTGTACATAAGAGTGATTGACAGCACTAAGACCCGCCTCCTGGCTCTGATTGGTTATTTCTGCTGGCACTGTGACCTCTGATGAGCTAAATATTTTCACAGATTAGATGTCTAATGTACTGTCACAACAAAGTGACGGTTTTATGTCTAAATTTTGGCGGAAATAAAATCTTATTTATCTATTATGAGATACAAGTTTGGAAAGAAAAATATGTAAAAATGATGATATATGCCTTTAAAAAGCTTGCTAAGGTTCTAAGGTTAGCTTAGAAGCATAAAACATATTTTTGAGTTAATAAGAGTCCCATTCTTTAGCCCAATGAGGACAACATTAGGAGATGTTTCTTTTCCGAGGGGCTCTGTAAGAGCTGGCGGCTTCAGCAGAGTCTAATCTTCTGTTATAGAGCCACTCAGATGAAACAGTAGTCAGTCGCCTGGATGCCTCTCTGGTAATGAAGGCCATCAATCAGTTTCTTTTCACTTCTCACTGATCAGATAGATGGAGAAAGAGCTGGCGGCTCACAAGTCCCACGCCTCACTAAGTCAGGATACACTCACACTCACACAAACATCTGGGCACTGATGTTCAAAGACATTAAAAAACATAAAAGATGGCTCGGCTAGCCTCAGGATACAATCAGGATGTCAGTAGACCCGAGAGTGAGATAATCTTGTTTGAGATCCGCGGTTTGAGTGATTGTAATTAATACCCACCCTGCCCACTTCCACCAGGTTGGTCACCATAACTATAGCTGCCGTGTTTTCCTGCCACACCATCCGCCAGAAGTCGAAGACTGTCTCTTGCATGGGCCCTGAGAAAGAGAAACACAGGAAAACAGAAGAAATTTAGTTTTCTTTCTAATTGTTCTCCAACAACACGAGTCCTTTTTCAATCTGACAAATAGAACACCAGCTATGAAGGGATAAGAGTTCGTTAAATCAAAAACACGTACTAAATTTAAAATAAGTTCCAGATTTTTCATAAAATCCTGATCTTTAGAGAACAAAGCCTTAAATTTCATGAATCGCTTTCACATTGCACTCTGTCAAACGGTCCAATCTATCCTTTTCCCCTCCTCACCTGTGATGGAACTGCACTATGAACCACAGAAGCAGACGACATGAAAACCTATAAAGAAGACATGAGTGCAATTTCCTTGTTCAGAAAATGTGAACAAAGATAGAATTGTATCAGATTTGAGCGTTTGTAAGATTTCTCTCATCTTTGGTAAAAGCTATTTCTTCCACTAGCGCTAGACTCTTGCGTTTGTTTTGGTTGTATTTACCCAGAATGCCCTGGGTTATAGTTCATATCCTGCTTCTGGAGCGGTGTCCGGTCCACTTGATGTTCCAAACCGCGACAGTTCACTTCAATCGAAGCAGCCTCATCTTCTTTGAAATGGTTTGTCAAAAGAGATGTGATGTCACCATGACCTCTAACATAAACAATTAATTGACATCTCATGGCTGGAAAGCCAGAGAGAAACACTTAGAATGCTGCTCTTTTATCCTCTTATATTATAATTCTTAGGAATCAGTAAAAACCGAAAGGGAAACAGATTGAAATGAAGAAAGTAATGAATAAGTGTTACTTGTTTTCTATCCTTTAGACCAGAAAAATTAGTAAGTCAATATAAGTGAGCAATTCTTACATAGAACTGCATGTATATTTTTAAACTAATAAATATAAAAATAAGACTAAAACCTAAGTCTTATTGTGTGTGTATGTGTGTGTGGGTGTGTGTAGGTGTGTGTGTAGGTGTGTGTGTGTGTCAAAGCTCAGTGTAATTACCACCATGTCTCATCTGTTCAGCACCGACCTTTCTCCCCTGAACCAGACCCAAAAGTGTCTGCTGAACATCAAAATAAATGAGCAGACAGCCATTCGATATTTAAAACTTCACGGAGCAATAATTGTGGGTTGGATTTAATTATTAATCTGGTTGGTTTTAATCAAGCGCCACGTGAAAAAGAATTACTTCTGACAAATTAATTAGTGAATGCAAATCTCCACAACTGTGCGTTCTCCTGCGCTGGGCCAAATTACCTGGAGACACAGAATTATGCAGCCACATGCTGAGCGAAGACGCAGCACAACACACGAACAAAGTGTTTGTGTTGTTCTTATCAGTTAGGAAGTAACATTTAGTAACAGGGAGGCACTCACACCCAGTTAAAAATCAGGTCACCAAATTCCAAAGTAATTCTTTGCTTTTACTTGGTACTTATGTGTAGAAAAAATGTTAAGCTACTTCAGAGATAGCTTGGCAAAAATACTAGTAATTATGCATCTTAAGGTCTAGAGGAGTAACTAAAAGAAAACCAAAGTGTTCACAAAAAGCTGCCCTATATATATTAATAAGACAGAATATGGTGTTCAGTGAGAAAATAAGAATAAATCCATCAAACCCATTGTGGTTTAAATCATTTTTAGAATGAGAGGTTTTAAAGTGTTCAAGGTTTTAGCTTTTAGATTAAAAGTTTAACTTTTTCATCACATAATTAGCTGCTGAAGTTAACAGAATTTCTATACTTAAAAAAACCCCAAAACAAAACCCCAAAACAAAAAAAAAACCCTTATTTGGCTGTTTGAAGATATTACTTTATCAAATATGAACAGTCATAATGGAGAACATGAAGAATCCCCACCCACCTTATAAGGGACTTTTATATTGTCATAAAACATACACTGTAAAAACCCACAAAAAGAATTTTGGTCTATGTTATAGTAGGCTTGGAATAAGACAAAACTAAAAGAAACGTTTTAGCAAGAAAAAAGAGCTTATTTTCAGTAAATAATTCCATAATATTAATAGTAAATACTAGTTCCACTGGCAGGTTATTTCACTGAAAAATGTCTTATATTAAGTCTTATAATGTGCCAGTGGAACTAATATTTTAAGAAGAAAACTAAGTGCAAATTCTATAGACTGAAATTTGCATAAAATAAAAATAAATAGCATAACTACGGTTACACCTAAAACGTGTCTGCTTTCTTCCAAGAGACAATGATACAATAAAGTTTTTAGTGTTTTGTGGACTTGTTGCCTCTCTTTACATTTCTCACATTCTTGACAACAGAACCGTTTTTACCTACAGGTGAAAGTTTCTAGATCCACCACTGTGTGCCGTTAGTGTTTCTAAATGTTCAACCAGCTTTGATTTATGAAATTTAGATGAATTTAAAATTTCCTAATATAGTTTTGTTTGGAGCCAAAGCATGTATATATTTTAGCAAGAATATTTAAGTGTTTGTAAAAAAATTAAAAAGTCAGATTTTGTCGTCCAGACATTCAGCGCCAGTCGACTCACCAACTTCCAAATGTATTCTCTCAGTCCTTCTGTTTTGCATGCGGTGGCATGCCTTAAATTAAACCGTAGGACCTCAGCCTCCTCTCCAGTCACTTCCACTCTATCCGATAGCTACCCAACCCGACTGAACCACCCACTCTGCTACCTCCCACACTTGTCCCTGAGGGAGGATACACACTGTTGAGAAGTTTGAGAGAGGGAGACTGAGAAGCAGGACAGCTGGTGTGTAGGACTTCAGTAACACAATAACACTTGGCATTATATGGTAAATAGACCGATGGGAGGATCATGCCAAGCTTCCACCCGGCCAATTTATGTTTCTATAAGGATGCAAAGATGGAGAGTTGATATGGGGATGTTGCTGGGTAGAAGTGCACTTGATGGCACTCATGAGGAAATGAGGAGTGCTCTAGATGCTAGGGTAGATAAACACAAACAAAGGGAACGAAGATCCAGTACTTTGTTCGCTTTCAAGCAGAGGCTGTCGAATTAACTTCAGAAAAAACAAAACATACAAGTACTTTTTTTTGGCAAAATAATGTCTGAAAGACAAATTAATTGTGATAAATAAATAGGAAGAAGCAGTTCTATGAGCCAATCCAAGGCAGAATGAAAGTAAAGAGCTCAAATTTTATCCAGCTTTCAGCAGCTTATTAAATGAAAAAGACAAACAGTTCAGCCTTGAATCACTCAAATTATTTCTAATTTTTAGACAATAAAATGTTGAAATTTGAAATGGATTGAGAACAACAACTCTAATAAAAAATTATCCAGTTTACTTGGATGATTGGATTAATTAAGTGATAGAAAAGATGGGTGGACAAATGGGTGAAGAGAGGGAAGGATGGTTAGATGGATGAACAAATAAATGGATGGAAGGATGACTAGATATTTGGATGAACAGACGGAGGAACAATGGATGGATGGACAGATGAAAAGACGAGAATTTTCTTATGAATATTGTAATTACATTGAATTAAATTTGGAAGCATAAAGTTTGATTTCTTGTTTTCTCATAACCAGAATCAATCAGAATCAGCTTCTATGCACCACAAATCTGGAACAAACTTCCAGAAAACTGCAAAACAGCTGAAACACTGAGTTCCTTGAAATCTAAACTAAAACTCCACCTGTTTAGAGTCGCTTTTGAAACATTATAAATGAAACATTAATGAACATTCTCATGTGTAACTATGGCACTTGACAAAATGTAATGCTCCAGTTGTTTACTCTTGGAGCATTACAAAATCTTCTATGATTTTGTATTTTTGTGTTTTAATACTTTAAAGCATTTCAAACCACCTTCTTGCTGAAATGTGCTACACAAATAAACTCGATTGATTGATAATAAAGAAGTTTAAAAACTGTGCCACCACAACCAGCTCATGTTGTTATCAACCAGCACGCAGTAAAAAAACACCGAGTCTAATCCACAAGTTACTTGAGAGAAGCTGATTTGAGAGCTCACTCCAGGAGGATGAGAGCAGTGTTTGTAGTACAATACGTGCAGATTCTAGCAGGAGACATTTGGAGGAGACACTTCACAGGAGAAGAAAAGCAGCAGGAGCTTCTCTTCCAGCTGTCAGAGAGGTAACGCTGCTGCAGCTGAAGCGTTGCTTTGGGACTGCAGGCCCTGCTCCTCCTCAGAAGCTCCAAGTGTGACAGCTGCAGAAATCCCCCAGCCAGGTACGTCGCAAAACTCCAGATCAACACATGCATGTACACACACTCAGACAAACACTCGGGCGATGTTCCTCCTCTCCCCTATTAATATTACATGCAGCAGACTTTAGCATAATGTTCTCCCACTTATCATTGATTTACTCTCCCCCTCTTTCCATTGCCTCCCTACACCTCTCCGCTGGGCTTTGAGATGTTAACCTGTAAATAATAAAACTTCAGCACTCCTGGTGACATTTTCTGCGGAAACGACCGAAGGGCAAAAACTCGATGAAATTGAACCCTTTCTGCGGTTATGCATATTTCTCATCTTCACCAGGAGGATGCTGAAACTTATCAAAACTGTTTGTATCTCTGTGTCGGTGTAATTTACCGTCTCCGCCGGGGAGAAACTTATGTCTGATCTTAGGCATAAAAATGGACAGAGGCAAAGTGGCGAGCAGGGAGCGCTGTTGTGCACGCTTAAGCTGGTAAGTAGGTGAGCTGCAGTCAGAGAGTTACAGAAATTTGTGTTGCTGCAGCAAAAAAAACGAGGATGACCTACATAATAAGGAGCAGAGCTTGGGTGATGAGTCTTTTATGGACTGACAGCTGTTCTACCTGCCGTCACCTTGACAGAGCAAAGGGACTCGTCAATAAACCCCAAACTAATGAGTGTCATTGTAGTTTAGAGCGTGAGAGAACTGAGACGACGTTATCCCACCTGTCTGTCGTTTTAACCATATCCAAACTACCTCCACCAGCAATTTCTGACAGGGATTTTTTAGCTTATCCAGCACTACTTGAAGCCTGATGATTTTATGAGCCACTGCTGGTCCCAGTGGACTGGAAGTGTCAGTCACTAGAGAAACTTTGCAAAGACGGGAGAGAGGAGACTATTTCCTCATTTTCCACAAGCCCACCAGTGCCCAGGTGCTTCTTTTCAGGTGCTACAGTATGCAGTTTGTCTGAGTGAGAGAGACAGGTCTGTGTCTGGCTCCGCTATCATCTCTGGCTGCTCTTTGCCTCAGTGTCAGCAGACTGAGCCTTCCTTCCTGTCAGTCTGCCGGAGCTGATGATGAATTATAAAAAAGAGTCTGCTCTCCTGGAGAATACAGATGTTTCCACATGAACAGTTCTTGTGTACTAACAAGTATTAATCCGCCTTTAACTAGGGTCTTTTTCTAGTTCATTATTGTGATGCATGGCTCAAAAAATAGTTTCAAATAAAAATGTAAAATGTGACATCGCTATGTTCTGGAAGACAAAAAGATTCCGGACTGAGGAAGAGGTCCAGTTTTGAGCAGGATAAAGGATCTCCCATACTTCTGATCGTAGGAAGGCTGCCTCTGCTTCTCGACCATCCAGGACCAGGATGAACTATTTCTTACAGAGTTCTGTGTGAAGTGCTGTGCTATTGGTCAGAAGTTTGTGGCCATGTTTCATGTAGAAATGTGCTCAAACAGCAATGCTGATATTTCTTTTCAATTAGTCTGCTTCCAGTATCTGGATTATGTAGCTGCAGCCGACATGAATACTTTTGATGTGACTTATTGGACAAGATGAGAAATTATGTAAATTTGTGCCATTCTTCATAAAATACCTTCAAAGACCGTCAAGTGGCCTAAAAACTCCTGGATGGAAATTGCAAAGTCATGAAGTTGTCCATGAAGGAATCTGTCTACAGAAAGATGGGTCTGTTTCCCTCTGTGAGCGTTTCGTTGAAGCAAAACAGATCCTTCCATGGCTTCTTCTTTTGTCTGAGTTCAGTATCCAATATCGCTGCAGAGGCAGACAGTGAAGAAAGCCGCTGATGTAAACTGCAAACTAAGCTTATTAGGTACGTAAAGTTTGTTTCTTTTTGATCCAGTGAAACACTATGCTGTAAAATATCCCAAGAAATATCTGAATAATGATCTCACTGTTTGTCTCTGCAGCGCTTTATGTCTGGAGTGAAGTCATTTTCAGATTGGAGCGCCAACGTCTGAGACAACTTGAACACAGCAGGCAGACTGCCATGGCTACAACTGAGAAGTTGAGATCAAAACTATAATAAAAATGGAGCTGTCCAAGTACAAATCTAAATCAAACTAAGAATCTGTAGTAAAATTTAGGAATTGCTTTCTACTGACACTGACTGACCAATCTGACAAAGCTGGGGGTGTTTTGCAAAGCAGAATGAGCAAAAATATTTTTTTTCAAAGGAAAACTTAAAAAACCATGGATAATTTCTATTTTACATTGCATTGCCCTATTTTAGTTTATATAGTATAACATTCCTGTAATTTACCCTAAACCTTATTGTAATCATGTGACAAACTTCAAAACTTGAAGCTGTATGTATACTTTTGGACGCCACTGTAGATGATGCAATTAGTGCAACACCGTATCACGGTTGTGATGGAAATTGAGAACTCATTATGCAAAGTGAAAGAGGAAAAAAACGGGCTAATTAACTTTAAGGGAAACACGTTAGTCTTCTTGAGCTTTTCTTCCTTCTGTTAGGAAAATATCTGACTGTTGATCCCCTGGTGCATATTTAAAAAAAATAAGCATGGAGGGCTCTTAATGGATACAAGACACTTATGGAAGTCAATAATCCGACAGAAAATTCTTTCAGAGCCTAGCGTGCTTGTTAAACGGGAGGCCTGCAGCGGAGAGCCGGCACTTGACAGAGGGCTTTGTTTTGAGTGTTTGACTCGGCGGTCAATGCGAGGCGTAGCAGGTGCAGAGCACTCAGGCACACGTGCAGACAGAGTGGCCGAGCAGCCTGATTGGTATGCCGTGTCTTTTTGAAGTAAGAGCAAACCGAGAGTTGTTTTAATTGAGATGCTGAGGAAGGGAGGCAATGCACTAATAAACAGGTAATTATGCAACTCCCAGCACCGCTAAAGCAGACTGTGAATCCATTAAGGCCTCTTTGCAAAAAAACAGCACAAAAAAAGCCTGTTTTTCCTCATCACTGATTTTTTTTGTTGAATATTTTTTCTGAAAATCCCTGTACATGAAGCAGCACTGCTGAGTGGGAGTGAGGTTCTCAATGCAAAATTCATAACAATTAACCATCAATCAGATTTAACCTCTCAGGTCGCTGGAAGAGCTCTGTTCTCCATAAAATCTGCCGGCCAGATTAGCACAATGACAAAATGTGCCTGTACATGTCAGCTAATCCATTTATTTATTCATCCAGCGTGCTCCCAGACCGGCTGATTAATCGCTCCCACATCGCCGATGGAAGCAGAGAGGAAAAGAGACGGAGGGAGGAGGAAGCGTGCCGCTGCGCTCGCTAGCAGGCGTGTCTGCATGTCTGTGTACAGCAAGGAGCAGCGGCAGATTTGCACAAACACACACCTGACTGAGCATCAAAGTGCAGTTTGCAGCAGCGCATGTAAACAACCATTGGGATGTTCAGAGAGATGTTTGTGAACACCTGCACAAACCCAAACCAACAGACAGCTGAAAATTTCAACCACCCACACATTACAGTTCAAAGAAAATCATAATTTTTTTTTTAAAGTTTTGCTCTTACCCTGAGTGGCGATGTAGTGATTCGGCCTGTGGTAGCCCTGGAAAAGGAGAGAGGAAGAAGAAAAGTATGCGATGAGAATTTGAGTCACTTAACATTGCTCTTGGTTGTAAAAGCACCAGCTGCTGTGCGGTTATTTGCACTAGAAAACATATTGTCTTTGATATACATTGAGTGGAGCATTAGTGAAGGTTGAACCGTTTTAGCTCTTTTCACAAAATAAGCACTAAAAAGCAGAGCAGCTGTTTTTATTTTTAAAGTGTTCAACTTATGAAGAATAAGAACTGCACTCATTCTTTAGATTTGGCCTTCAATCAGCCGACCTTTCTTTTAATTTTTTACAACGGTGCCGAGTCAAAATTCCTCAGGTTTTGGAATACTTTTATTTGGACTTTGACTGCTTTTCCATTCACTTTTGCCATTTTCAAATAACAGTTTTGATATTAAAGCCATTTGAAAATGTTGGTATTTTAGAAATTTTCAAACAACAATTTACAGACATTTGAAGAAAGCAAAACTTTAATCCACTTCTGAGTTGTTTTAATATTTAGACAATCCAAATACGAGATGTACTTGAACGCAACATAAAAGGTTAGCTTTTGGGAAATCTTGTCTGGTCATAGTGACTATCAGTAATAATGGTGTGTTGTCATTTCAAATGCTGTGCAGCATTTTGGACTGGTTGAACGCTCCTGGCCGCTGAATTTGGATGTCAGCTCATTTTCAGCACCAGTGATGTTTACATTCAGGTAAATATTGTTCCAGGAATGATTGCTGGAAACTGAATGTAATTGTAATTGACAAAAGCATGCGCTGATGTTTTGTGACTGACTAGACACAAAATGGAGGCATTTTAAGATAGTCTGAAAGCAAAGTAGGAAGTATATTTTAGTTGGAGTTTAACAACCTTGACATGTAGATATGATGTGGAAGTTGGTGTGTCTTGGTTCAGTTAAAAAATGCTAAAGGAATCATCTTGACCATGTGCAACATTTCCTGATGTAAACAATAATATGCAACGTGTCTGTACAGGTGTGCATTTCTTTATTTTGGTATTAGACTGTGCAGAACAACAATGCTTCTTGAAAGACGATTCAAAAAAGGATTCTCTTTCACACTCTACATGCAGCACACCTCTGGACTAAGCATCAGAAGCGTTGATAATCCCCAAGATACAAACTAACAGCGCTGATCTTCACAATAAGGCCCCCAGTCTAAGGGATTACTTTAATCCCTTCAAGTTTTATTTGTCCAATTCATTGTCTTCTCCTCAGAGATATGAGCCAGGAAACAAAACATTAGGACTTAAAGGCTCTTCCTCCACCCAGCCTCCTTTCGATTGTGCTCCCCACCACCTCCACCTCCCCTCTCTCCCAGCCACCCCTGCTGCTTTGCTTATCTCTCTCATATTCAATTTAACGTGGACTGTGATTAACGCTCCTCCAACGACGGGAGAAAGACACAAAGGATATTTTCCTCATTCTGCCTCTCATCCACAGGGCTCCTTCAGCTATTCAGCTCTCCTCCATTTTTAATGACTTCCTTATCTCTGGACTACGGAGGAGATTTGTTTGGGCTTTCATGTGTGTTCGCTTGAGTAAAGCGGAGGCCCAGTACACTGCTGGATTAGACAGGGGAAGACAGAGAGAGAAACGAACGGCTTTGACATTCGTTCAGGTGAGAGAAGCTTTCGATGGACATGCCTGAGCCTTTCTGTAAGCCTATTAGCAAAACACAAGTACGTCTTCAGGATATGCAGGTAAACATGCAAAATGCCACTTTTGTACATGGCAATAGAATAAGATTTCTTTTCAGGTTTGTGTAAATCATAATGTGAGTTTAAATATCTGCTGATCTCGGTCTTTCACTGCACACTTAGGATAACTTTAAGAATCGGGAGTTAAGGGTTCAAAACATGCAACATGAAGTCTTTTTGCCTGACCATAATTTCAATTCTAATCTTACTACACAGACCGTTTTTACTTTTATTTCTCTGGTTTCTGTAAAAATCAATCAGGTAGCTGCAGATCATCTAAAATGCTGCTGCCAGAGTCCTTACCAACAACACAAAAGACAATTAGTTTTAAAATGACATGGATTTTGTGAACAGACTGCATCTGTGTTCTTGCTCAACAGTTTGGTGAATATGCGTTATTCCTGCTCTGCATTGCTTCTACAAATGATACAACCTGTTTACAGGCCTCAATTATGTGTACATAACATAACTCTATGGCCATCAGATCATTGTACTGTTTCATTGCCTCTTAAATGTTTCTGAAAATACTGCATCAATTGAACAGAAACGAAACACATCCAGTCAGCTCATTCCAAATAATCAGAAGAATACCAGAGTACAACAACAAACAGTATGGCAAATGTTCTGCACATAAGAGTTTATTGGCAGAAGAAGCTTTTAGATGGGTTAAAAAGCTTTCTGAAGAGCAAAAACATCATTACCCATCTGTCCATATTTCTACTAAGTACTTTCTCAATGAAGCTGGCATAGCGGTAGAAATCCTTTTCAATCAGCACCCGCTTTAAAATGCGTATATTCTTATTTTGTAATGGGGCTCTCCACTGCGTAAGTCTTCTCTGCAGCATAATGGGCCATAAAGCGAATAGAGGGAAAGGTAAATAATTTAGGCCTCCTGCATTTTGCCGTGGCACACCTTGCATTATGAATTTATGTTTGAGGGAGTAACAAGAGATTACAAATTACCGCATTACAGAGTGAGACGATAGGAGACTGGCCGAGAGTGCTCCCTCTCTATCTCTCTCTCTCCTGAGTAGATAACCACTTAGAGACTCGACCCATTACACATGGAGCGGGAAGCTTCAGTGAACTGCTGTGATTGGTCACACCCTGAAACTAACATCGCTATTAACAGCAAATCAGGTCGGATTGGGAGAATCCATATTGTGGGAGTTAAGTGAGTTAGACCTGTTTTTAGTGAAAGATGTGGCTTGCATCACTTCATAAAGGCTTTTACTTAATGCGAAGGCATCCTGAGTTTCTTTACAACTATTGTACACAACATTACTTGCATTTAGTTTATTTGAAAGAGCAATTGAGCTGCTAAATGTCTAAGAATAGCAATAAAGATGAAAAAGTTTGTTTTTGCTTCACTGTCACGCCATATTTCCAATTTCTAATCAAATATTTTTGGTCTAGTTTCTAGAGTAAATATCTTCAAATAAGCCAAAAGTAACTCATAAAGCTATGGTTTTGCTTGATTCAGGAGCTTATTTTAAGTCAATATTTATATAGATGAAAAAGTATTAGTTATAAGTGAAGTAATCAATGGAACAAGACATTTTAACTCACTATATGGGAAAAATGTTAACATTGATTCAAATATTATATATCTGTGTTTTTTTTCAACATTTTTGAAAGAAGTCTATTTTCTTGCAAATTACCATGTACTTTATTCTATTTACCAAAAACAAAATAATGCGTCGTGTTTTTTCAACCTATATGCAAAAATAAAATCAAAGTGTAAAAAATTAAGCTTGTGTCAAATAATAAAACATTAATTATTAAAGACATTTAAACACTAAGGACTGAAAATAAAATTAAAAGTAGAAATCAATGTGTAAAAGCATTTTTTAAAAAAAGCTTTTTAACTGGAGAACAAAAATGTATCCATTTAATTTCATAAACATTGAGAGGAACAAGCCAAAGAAAAAGAAAAAACATCATAGAAAATTCAGATTCACCAAAAAATACACAACTTGGCCAAATCATCTCTGCATTTGCATGACCACAGCCCTAGTTTCCATAAAATAAAATAAAATAAAAGTAAAACATGACAAACCCTAGTAGACATCAGGGTTTTTTATCTATTTTGCTCTTTGAGTGACCAGAAGTGAAAGGATTTGACGATGTATCAAGCAAGATCATAGTTTCCATAAGAAACTCCTAATCAGTTATGTCTTTCTGATTTTCAGTGCAGTTGCACTCAGTTCATTCGTATTCCTGGTAAACATGTAAAGTAATTATCCATGAGGTCTTTTTGGGCTCTACACGTCAGCTTACAGTTCAAAGCAAAGTCGAAAACTAGAACCTCGCTTTCCCCTCTGGGTTGGTTTGCCTTTTCTCTCTCCCAGCACTGCAAGCCTCTGATCTCTACTCCTCTGAATGTATCCGATGTACAGAATGATACAGCTGGGCCTCTAAAGTTAAGGCAACATGCCTGAGTGTGTTTTTGTTCGTGTGTGTGATGGACAAGCAGTCAGTGCCGCCCCATCCCTTAGGCCCCGCTGAGACGGAGGCACCAGTGCCCTCTCTCCCCCCAAGAGGAAGCGCAGTGACCTTTGAGTTGGTGGCGCTGGCTGGTGTGTGTACTTACATCAACGTAATTTGCATTAATGTAATCGGAGCTCTGTTCCCCCTCCGGGGCCTGCAGCCTGACACGGGAGTGATCATCTGGAAGAGAGGCAGAGAGGAAGAAACCAGAGTTGAATTAATCATATTAACGAGGCCAGCGAGAGACGAGACGGGAAGGGACAACTGGAAATAAAGAATGCAGAGAAAAATTAAAAGGTGGGTTTTGGAGGTATGAAACCAGGGACAGAGGTGGAAGCCAGCTAATGGAGGACACCCAACAAACTTAGGCTGCATTCTCACTGCAGCCTCAAGTGACCCAAATCTGATTTTTCTGCCTTTATACAACTTTTCATACAATCTGAACAACAGAGATGAGATGGGACTCAGACCAGATGGATATGTGTTCCAAAATCCGACATGTGTCTGGTGTTTTCAAATGCGACCTGAGTCTGCATGTCCAGGTTGAAATCATCCGACCGCTAAGTCACCGATAGTCAACGAACGTCACTATTCTGCATCATGAAATACGGAAATAGGAAAGAAAACAATCATGGCGGATTATCAGGTAGATGAAGTTGTTAATGTGCTGAACAACTTTAAAATCGGAAGATATGCTCCACCGTTACTGTTCATCTTTACTTCCTGAGCACTGAGCACGCTCACTACTTGCAACGTTACTGCGTCCTCTACTGCGCATGCAGGACACTTTTGGGCTGATTACAGTTCGCATAGGAGATCACATAAAATCCAATATATTCTGAAATGTGAATGACCAAGCTAAAAAACAACAAAAAACAAACACACAAAAAAACGACATCCAGTTGTTTCACTTATCCACACGTACAGCTTATGATAATGTCAGCCAAATGGGTGAATACTTGTACATTCAAACCCATTTGACGGCACAGATATAGTTATAGTTTTCCTTCTTTGTTTGAGTCACATTTTTTACAAAAAATAAAGTCAGATTTCTTTAAATTAAATGCTAATTTTGCAAAATTGCTAGCTTGAACTTTAATATAATGCAACTGGCCCTTTAAGAACATTCAGATTTTTGACATGAACCAAAATGAAAATGATCGAAAGCTTTAAATATAAGTAAATTATCTTCCAAATTGTATTTCCCAATCAGTCTGGATTCACATATTTCCACCACAGCAAACATATATCAGAAATAATTTGGGAGCAGTTCTGCATTCCCTTGACACATCAAGCCAAAGCTACTTATCATGTGACATCCCATCCTGCTCAGCCTATTCGTCATAACTGAAAAGACACAACGGGATGAATATAAAAGCAGAATGAAAAGGTCAGAGCTGCTCTCGTTGGCTGGTAATAAAAACTCTGTTTGAGCAGCTTAGACCCATCCAGTCACGAGTTTAGCCAATAAATTAAACAGATGAATGTGGGGGCGGGGGGTTCACGAGGAGTATAGAGGTGCTTTGTACACACATGCGATGATATTCCCATATCGGTTCTTCATGCGGTTCTCATCCTTCTTGGCGGAGTCCCATGGTGCTGACTGTCCTTCAAAAAAGCTCTGAAAATAAAAAATAAAAAAAGAGGAAAGGGAGATGAAATGTGGTGTCATGTGAAACCGCTCGACTCACTGCAAAAACACTAAATTTTACCAGGTATTTTGATTTATAATGCAAAAAGCTTAGTATACTTGACATAAGACAAAATCAACTTACAAGTAATGTTTTAGCACAATACAGGAGCTTGTTTAAAGTCAATAGATCTCTACTATTGATGAAAAACTAATAGTTAAAAGTGAATAATTTATTTGTTTATTTAAGGATCCCCATTAGTTGCTACTTTGGTAGAGATGATTCTTCCTGGGATCCAAATCAGACATTACTGTAAGAATCCTATACAAGCATTCCTAAGAAGACAAATGTATTTCTTAAGACACAAACAAGATTGAATTAAACAAAAATTCAAATCAACTGCTTCAATTTACAAAATTATCAAAAAAAAACAAAAAAAACTTTGCCACACAAACTATCTCAACCATAACAGAGCTTAAATTACATTAGAATTTGGCATTTTTAGTACAACATTTCAACTTATAATATGGGGGATATTTTATATTAAAAATGCTATATTATTGCATATTATAAGGAAAATGCCAATGTTCCACTACCAGTTTCTTTTTTACTTGTGACTAAATATTACTTATCTATTTATAATATGAATATGTCTTGAATATGAGACGTTATTCATATGTCTATTCTAAAAGTTATTTCACTTATATCTAGTACTTTTTTAATCAAAATTAAGGAATTAACTTAAAAATAGCTCACATATCTTGCTGAAAAGCTATTTAGAAGTTAGTTTTGTTTCATTTCAAGTGTATTTGCAGTAGAAACCAGACAAGAAATCCTTGTTTTTGCAGTGCATAATAACCAGACTACAAAATGCAGTATTCATTTCCCTTAAAAAAAAAAACAGTATATAGCAACACAGAAAGACATTCATATTAGTATCAGACATGAAACACAGCGAGGGTGGAGGTTCCCAGGGCGGAGTGTCAAAAAGCGATCCCCATTAGAGTCAGAGGCAGCGGGTGTCGCCCTCAAACCCCTCCCAGACGAGGCGACCGCAGAGGCTGCCTGTCTGCCTCCTCCGAGGAGCTCAATCAGCTCATGGCGGGGAAAAATAAAGCCCGCTCATCGTCCCCAGATCAAAAAACATCGCTCCGCTCAGATTACCCTCATGAAATATTTACCGTCTCTCGCTGGGGAGATTTCCATTCTGATGGCACACCAGGCGCAATTAAGCCAAATTATGAAAATACATCTCCCAATGCCAGGTCACTGATGCTCAGGAGGGAAAATGGGAGTGGGGGAGGCTGAGGTTGGCTCCAAGCAGACTGAGCTGGACCAAAACCTGTGACTCTTCTGTCCTTTTAGCTAGTAGGCTAATGCACATTTGAAAAGGCAAACAATTCATTATGGTGCATTTGGAAAATAAAGATTCAAGAATGAATACAGGGAGGTTAAAGAGGCGATTTGAGAGCTCCTTTTAGTGTGGAAGAGGGAAGCCATGCTCTCAATCATCAGTCATCCAGGACATGATGGTTCCATTCATCTAAGTGCTGTGGCAGGCTGCAGGCTGTTTGTCTAGCATAAAAAGGCCCCACAGACACCACACAAGGACATATTTCTCCACGGAGTCCTAAAGATTAGCGATTTCACAGAGAAGCAGCTTTAATATGCTAAAAATATGCCCCATCCTTCAGGTGCGGATGGACGCACGTCTCAGAGATGGATTAGCCTGCTGCGCTCGGGTCCTGATCAGATTCAGTGTCCCGCTGAAGGATGCGGATCTTGCGCTTCAAATTTAAAAACAAATTATCCTCAAAGCAAATGGCTGTAAAAAGGTACATCGCACAAGTATCTACACCCCGAAAACCTTTTCACATTTTGTCACATCACTGGGATTTTTTTTTTTTTACTGGGATAGCAAACAGAAGTTTACTGTAAAGTGCAAAAAAGTAGCAAAATCTAAAAAGTGTGGCATGCATTTTGTGCCCAGCACCTCAATACTTTGCAGAACATTTAGCTGCAAAGAAGAATCGACATCAATCAATTTTCAAACCCAGATTTATGCCTGAACTTTGTGAGAGATCTATAATGTATGTGTGGGATTGATATTGTAATGAGAAGGTTAACTTCCAGCCTAGGCTCAAGTTCTTCGTAGGTTCTAACAGATTTTCTGGTGTTTATATTAGTCAACTCCTAGTGGTTTCCCTGTCCATAGTGAGGCATGATGCTGCCACCACCAGCATGTTTGACAGAGACGGATGGGTGCGGTCACCCCACATTTCATTTTGCATGTTGTTCAAAAAGGTTCCTTTTAGTCTCATCTCACCAGAGAGCCTTCTTCCTGTAGTTGATGGATGCTGGTTGTTCATTAGGCGTCTTCTGAAGTTGCAATACATTCAATACAAATTCACATTTTTATTTAATTAAATGTTTCCAAACTTTAATGTTTTTGTTTCCAGTTCATAAATGTGTGCTACTTTGTTTTATCGCATCATACATTGTATTTTGTCCTCAGATCATAAGAAAATATGAACAAATTCTAATTTTTGAGGCGTTGTATGCAGTCTGGATTCTTAATTTAATACTCAAAGCAACGACAGCTTAAACGTGGGACTAACGTTCCTGAAATTCATCCTAGAAGTAAAAAATATGCTGTATTTGCTGTACTTTGCTTCTCTGCACCTGCAGGTAGCTTTTTCCTCCAGTATGCTGAATTTATTCCCACTGGCAGAGATCCAACTTAGCATGTTTTTAATTACAGGCTAACTTCTGATCTGCAGTCCCAGAACAGTTTGCCTCCTTTGCTATTACTTTTTCTGAACCACTTAACCATAAGTAAAAGGCAGACCACATTCCCTGCAGTCCCTGTAAAGCAGAGTGCTTGACATACAGCAGGGTAAGGGTAAAACTGAAGAAAAGGTGTAGAAATTGCTGAAGCAGGCTAGTTTGGCAACTTGTCTTTGCAATAATAAATCACTTTCTGGTTTAGAAAAGGGAACACATTCAGACAAAATTGCTATGATTCTGTGGGTTAAATGTAAACATTTAAGGTGGTCAAGGTTTTCCACTAAATTTTTTTTAGTGAAAAGTAAGATTATTTTTCCATCACTTGTTCAGAATCATTTTGTAAGGAAATGTGGTTCAGTGGACCTCAGTCTATTTGTGCTTCAGTATTGCAGAGTCAACATTTTTGTGTACAACACGAATCTGGATGCCTTTAGATTTTTACTTAGCAGGCATCTAAGCTATCGGAAAGAAAATGTAGGTTGGAAAGCTAAAAATATCTTGGTTCAATTCCACTTGACACGGTACTGTCTGGCGTGTGCAAAGCAGCCAATCCAGAAGTAGTATTTACGTTCCTTGGTCCTGACTGGCTGCAACCCAGAACTGGAGATAAGGAAGACTAGTGTAGATGTTATGATATGAGGCAGTGCTAAAAGGGTAATGCATGTTAACATATATTTGGTGTTTGAACTACTAAAATAAGCAGTTTTAAGTGTTTTTAAAAGGGGTCTCAAGTATTCATGGATTTCCGCTGCTGCAGGGCCAGTTGTGATCCCTAATATCCATGAGTATCAAGAGTCCGCTCTGTTTTTAATTGAAACATTTTATTTAAAAGGAATATGTTCAATTTATAGACATAAAAAAAAATTGTGGAAAATAAAGTAAATTGTGTAGATGCTTAAAAATATGCCTTATGCTTGTGGCATGTCACCCTACAATAAGGATTTATGTAGAAATATGGTGCAATACAGAAACAAAATGTTTGGCAAAAACGGCTTTTTGCAGTTTAAGAAAGTATTTTTCTCCATATTTCATCAATATCATTGATTAAGAAGAAAAATAAGCAGGTGAGAAATAGCTAAGTACATATTTGAACCAAATGGAGGTAGATGAAGGTAAAAAAATGGAGGGATGAATTGGTTAAAGGACCAAATTGACCAGAACCCACCATCTTGACTTTCACAGCCATGTTGATGATGCACAAATGTTTGCTCTGATGAAACAAGCTGATAACAAGTGCAAGACAATGACAGCATGGTGGTGTTGATGAATCAGAAGCTTGTGTTCTTCACTCAAACGTGCAGGACAATTCACACATGCAGATACTTTGTTATAGTTTACATCCGATCTGCCTTGGGAAAGCTTTTACAAAGTACGAAAGTGTTTTACAGTGTCGCTTTATTGTCCAGATAAGAAATAGTAATTTGTAGCTTGCTGACTGCCTTTCATTCATTTGTTTCTGTAATCTAGTAAATTATTTCACAGTGATAGTAGCTGTTTCTGGACACTGCTAAACACTTAGTAACTTCACAAACCATCTATTGGTAAATGCCCTTTTCAGATTAAATCAACAACGTGTGCCATTTACTTTCACAGGATCTTAGAAGTAGCCCACAACCACTACTGGTCTGTAAACTTTCTTTGTATCATTTTCTCCCAAAAAAGAAAAATAAATAAAAAAACTGAAAAAATACAGAACTCACAAGTAACCAAAAGTATTGGCTTACCTCGTTTATCTGATCCAAAGTTAACGTACAGAATAACAAGAAGCATGGGTCAGAGAGAGATATAGTACAGTGTAAGTCAACAGGTTTAGAGGTGCACTGTAGGCTCCTATCTCATCATCAGAAACGAACGATTAAAAAGGGCATTAACCTTATGAGAGACAAAGAAAGAGGAGACAGCAGAGGGACACAACATTCACAATGGATTCGCCTGGCTGAGTGAGAATGAGCTCCATCACACATTTAAAGCAGCCAAACAAGCTTTTTTTCAGAATTTGGGTGAAAAAATGTCTCAAAATAAACAGAATTGTGAAGTGGAAGAAACATTTATCATGGTTTTCAAAAAAATATAAAGTCTGGTATTGGCAGTCACATTCAGATGTTGCCAAATTAGAAAGTAGAATTCACTTCTGTGAAATTTTATCTCAGCATAAATTCTGCACTCTGAAGGCCTCAAATATTTGTTGGAGAAAAGTAACAAACAGCATCATGAAGATACACTAATGTACCAAGCTCGGGGAGAGAGTTACTCCAAACACATAGCTGCTGCCTAAAGACGGACAGAATGATCTGTTTTAGGGGGTCCTGTCACTTTAAATCAGCGTTTCTCAATTCTGGTCCTGTTTTAGGTGTTTCCCTTCTGCCACACACCTGGACTGAATATGTCGGTGACTAACAGGTTTCAGCAGAGCTTCATGGTCATGCAATCATTTGAATCAGCTGCTCTGGAATGGAGGTACATCTAAAATATGCAGAGCAGGGGGCCTGAGGACCAGAAGTGAGAAGCGCTGCTTTAAATCCAAGCAGACTGATGCTGGCCACACCCCCAAACTCAACGTTTACACTCCCACAAGAAAATGGCTCTGACGAGCAGAAGTAGAGCCTCCTGCACAACCCGCAAGAATGCAAGAAGTGATTTATGGATGGTAAGTCAACAGCAAAACACTTGTCTTTTCAGCAGCCTTTGTTCAGTGAATACAGCGGTAAAACCTGCTGACCAAATATGCTGGAGCTCATCTTGGGTTGATTGTGACTCAACAATAGGGAGGTTTTTTCAATTTCCAGACATTGAAAAAATCTGGGTGGTTTTTTTAAGCATCTGGGTTGTATTTTAGAAGCAGTTGTGACCCAAATGGAAGTACAAAAATGTGCAAAACATTTAAATTTATTTTATTTAGTTGTATTATATGTGCCTGGAAACTAACACTGCCAGTTGCTCATCTTGTTAATGAAATATGGTGGTGGAAGCATCATCCTGAGGGGACGCTTTTCTTCAGAAGGAAAAGAGATCCTGGCTGATTTAGTAGTTACATCGACTGAGCAAAGTACAGCGCGATGATGAAGAAAGTCGGCTAAAGGACACAGTTCTGAAAAACGTCATTCCACTTCACAGCTTTGCCTTACTTTGAATTGTTCTGCCACATGACATCACAATCAAATTAATTGAAGTTTACGACTGTAATGTGACAAAAAAATGAAAAAGTTCAAAACAAATTAGTACGCCGTTATTTTATTTTAACAGCTACTTCTGTGATGCGGGGTCTATTTTTTTCTTCCCCAGTCATGAGGAGGAAGAGCGAAGTGAATAGCTGATGAATCTGGACCACATATAGCTCACAAGGTGGGAAATGAAAAAAGAGTAATGAACAGAGGAGGTGTGAATAAGAAAACCACAGAAAATAACGAACAAGCGAAATGATCTGAAAATGTGAGCAAAGATGTGAGGTGAGTTATTAAAAACGAGAGGATCTGGAAGGAGAAAGGTGACGACGATTTCAGATTGAAGGAAGAGGCCACAGCAGCAGATAAAAACACCACTGTGATGCAAGACAGATGAAAAAAAAAATAGTGAAGACGAATGTTTTAGAAAGTTTAGCCTGAAGCTGCTTTGAAAAGGCTGGCTGGTGGGGGTGCAGAGGGACAGCGAGGAGGCTGGAGTGCCGCCAAAGCCCCGCCGTCCTCTCATGCTAATGAGAGAAAACAAGAATGATGCTCTGCTCTGCAAAATCCTTTGTTTTGGTGTCAGATTACAGGTGGTGTTGCGAGAGAGTGCGCTTGGCTGCCTTCAGTGGGCCCCAATCAGACCTGCTTCAGATGAAGGAGGGGTCCTTACAGAGTGTGTGGAGGGAGGGAGGCTACAGGTGAGCCTACAGCAGCGGCGTCAAACTCATTTTCATAAAGATCCCGAATGTTCTCGAGGGCTGGTTGTGTCAGAATGCATCGATAAAACCCAATGCCAAACCAATACAATATTAATATGTTTCCAATAGAAATCTAATTTTGTGGTGCTGATTTCTAAAATATTTGCAAGGCATTCTGCAATATTTGCGCTTATGTATAATGGAAACATGACTATTTGTTTCTTGCATCAGAGTTGTGTAGTTACTCAATTACATTTACGCGAGTAATGTTTTTGAAAGAAAAAAATACTTGTAGGAGTGTTTTATCTTATGATGTACTTTTCACTTCTACTCGAGTAATTTTATTAAGTATTTCTACTCTTACTTTGGAAAATGTCTGGATTTTCTAAACAATGAATGAAAAACAAACATGACACAGAAACCTGTAGTTCTTTTTTTTTTTTTTTTTTTTTTTATTTTTTTTTTTTTTTTTTTTTTTTTTTTTAATTTTTTCCTCTCTTTATGGAATTCTTAAATATCAAATGATTCATGTTTTTAACAGTTACTCGCGACTTGAGTAGACTTTTTAACCAAATACTTTTTTACTCTTACTTGAGTAATTTCTTAGACAGCTACTTCTTACTTTTACTTGAGTCAAACTACGTTGAAGTAGCGCTATTCTTACTTGAGAACAATTTTTGGGTACTCTGCCGAGCTTTGCGAGTCGCCATATCGACCACAGACTATGGCTTAACCTGAAGTAGTAGTAGAAGTAAGATATACTGCCACCTTCAGGTGGGAGATAGTCACTTAAACATGTTTTTTTTTTATTTTGCAAAAAATTAGCAATAAACTCAAAATTATGCATTGGTGCAAAAAAGTTAATTAAGTTTCCACAACCGTGAAAAACTGGAGGGAGTAACTGACATATTTTTTCTACATGCAGGTAAAACTGCTTTGATTGATTAAATAATATTTCATCGAATAATAAATTGATTACATTTAATATTTAAGCACTTTAAGTGCTTTTTATGTGTCCCTCTGGAGTCTGGAAGGCCTCATAAGATTCTATGGCGGGCCAGATTTGGCCCCGGGGCCTTGAGTTTGACACATGTGGCCTCCAGCATCAGAACACAGGAATACTCACTCACGCACCACATTGCTCTGAACAACAGGGAACAGATGAACATCAAAACAAAACACAACACAAAAACTGCGACGGGGCACATTAACAATTCATCAAAAAAGTGAATCTGGAGGGGGGAACAAACCAGTTCTGCTACATGCTACAAACCAGACACAAACAAAGAAGAAAAAAAAAACTGCACGCAGTGACACAGATGAAGCCTTTGTTTCAGGCTGTTAAACACCGAAGAACCTCTGAGGAGATGTTAGCTTCATCTTATGAGGGAGGGTGGCGGAAGCGGTGGCAGCCGGGCTGCGTCCTACCTCGTACTCCTCCTTGAAGCCGTAGCCCTCGGCGCACTTCATCTGGGTGATGTGCTGCAGGAGGTCGGCGACGCGGATCGCCGGGTGCAGCTGACCTGTCTGGTAAGGCACGTCCACCGGCTCCCGCTTCCTTAGGGAGTGAGTGTGCGACTGCACCAGGCTGCTGGTGTCGCTGCCCATATTCTGACTCTCGTCTGCCGGGGAGCGAGGGGCAAGAAAACAGAGACAGGACAAGGAACTTCAGGACAGAGGAAGAGGAGCTGAACACGCATCAGTGGATTACATCTGGGTGACATGAGGCTTGAAGCAGTAAACGATAAAAGATTTTCTTTTAATTTAGACATGAAGTTCCTTGCAAAAGTATGACACAGTATTAAGGCCACACAGAGAAAATTAAAAATATAAACTTACGAAAATAAAGTTGTACGAGAGTGAAGTCAAAATAATACAAGAATAAATTTGTAGTATAATATTATGACTTTAACTAGTAGTACTATTTTGACTTTGTTACAGTGATGTGATGACTTTAATCTTGTAATACCATGACTATTATTGTAATATGACTGTAATATGACTTTATTCTGGAAATATTATGACTTTATTCTCATAAGATTGACTTTATTCTTATATTATTACGTATTTATTCTATAATACTATTGCCATATTCTCGAAAAGTTTAGGTCTTTTACATATTTTAGTTTCTCTTAGTGTACTCCTAATATTCTATTGTACAAAAGTCCTCATAACTAGGACTTTTTTTTTGAGACGTCATATTTCAACCACAAACGTCATCAGGATCTTGGCGTGCATAATTATAAATGGAAATGAAAAGAGACATGATTTAAAACGTTTCTACAAAGAAGAATCTGAAAATTGTGACATGCGTCTGAGTTCATTGCAGTTAGACCTTTAAGCTTTGCAGTTTTCACACTTTATTTTTTGCAAAATAGCTCAAGCTCTGTCAGATTGGACGGAGAGCAACTGTGAATATTCAAATTCAAGCTTTTGCCATAAATTCGCAATTACATTTAATCCAGGTCTTTGACGAGGCCATTTTAAAAACATTTGTCCAAATCGTTCCACGGTATTTCTAGCGAAGTTCTTAGTTCTTTCCATCCTGCTTCCCAAACTGTCTGACCAGCATCCCTGTTGCAGATGAAGAATATCCCATTTCCTCCACACAATTTTTGCATTTCACCCACAAAGTGCAATACTTGATTTGTCTGACCACCACATTCCCACATCATGATGCTGCCACCACCATGTTTCTTAATTCAAATGCAAAGTGGGACTGAATAATTCAAATGCATGGCACACCTTCAAACTTTTCTTTGTAAACAACCATGTCTCATTTTCCTTCCATTTCACAATTAAACACTACTTTGTGTTGGTCTTCAAAAAAAAAAGGGTACCGGTAATCCTAACAAAATGTTGAAGTTTGTGGTTGCAATGCGACAGACTGTGAAAGTTCAAGGGCTTGTAATATTTTTGCAAGGCGCTGTATAAACCTGAGATAAACAGATTTAGGTTTTGTCACTTTTCAGATTGCTTTATGTTTCATATACAGATGGTACATTATCTCATTTACTGTTAAGCATTATGTCACCACCCTCCAGATTGACAAACAACTCTTGGCTAGTAATCTGTTATGGATGGTCACAACAACACAACATCATTGAGTAATAGGATGAGTCATGTGGTGGGAAGGTTCAGGTCCATCTGTCTTATTGTAGCTGGAGAACACTGTCATCTATAAGGCCCTTTAGGTAAGGCGCTAGCACCACTATGCTTTTAAACATGGCGTCTCTTAGAATAAGACATGTTTGGGCCACAACCGTGAGAAACAGTAGAGATTATCGTAAAAAATGTCATGAAGATGCCGCAAAAACAACAGGTTTATTTCAATTTACTGGCAAAACAGTACGCCGGTTTGGGCTGCGGCTCATACTGAGAACCAGAGTCCATTCCAGCTCTTTCATACTGTCCTCCAGTCGGTGGCAGAAATGAGGCACAAATGCTTTTGGGGGGAGCCAGCGGATGATGGAGGGTGTCCAAAAACATGGAGGAAAATGTGAGGAGGAGAGGGTGCAGTGGGGGCCACAGTGAGCATGTTGCAGCAGGCACCATCAGAAGCATCACAAAGACACAGCATGGATTCAACCCCTGCCACCCAAACTTCCCTTGAACCACGAAAAATATTAAAAAGAAATCTAAATATTACATTTAATTAAAAACTAAATAATAGAAAGAACCCAGGAAGGGACACGGAGATGGGAGGAGAATGCATGGGGTGATGCTGCCATGGGGCAATGTATGTATTTTGTCCATGCTAAGCTAATGGTGGCTTGGTGGTGAGATGCTAACATGTCCACTTGTCATGCAATCAGCGTCAGAATGTCAGAAGCAGCCGGTTGTCGGCTTACTGTCTGAGTAAAAGAAAAAACACCGCCTCCTTCCCCCAACCCAGGGGCCACTTGGGAAAACTTACCATTAATGGGCACTTTTTAGATAGCAGATACATTAGAGGTTACGTATGTAAAGAGAAAGAGAGGAGAAGAGACAGGAGAGAGGGGATAAGCAACAATACAGCATGAGAACCTGTTACAGTTGAGTGTTTTAGAGCTATGCTAAAGGGCACGATCACATGCCAGCTTTGTCCAAACTGCCTATGTACAGTGCCTTGCAAAAGTATTCAAACCCCTTAGGCTTATGTTACGACTTATTTATTTTATTTTTTACATTTTCTCACATTTAAACCACAAACCTCAATATGTATTAGTGGGGATTTTATATGTCAGACCAAGACCAAGTAGTGC
The DNA here is from genome assembly GCF_027474105.1 of Poeciliopsis prolifica. Taxonomy (NCBI): domain Eukaryota; kingdom Metazoa; phylum Chordata; class Actinopteri; order Cyprinodontiformes; family Poeciliidae; genus Poeciliopsis; species Poeciliopsis prolifica. Next base: position 1,977,132 of record NW_026562425.1, read on the forward strand.
TTATTTATGAAATGGAAGGAAAATGACATGGTTTTCAACTCTGTCTGACAAAACTCTGAAAAGTGTGTCATGCTTTTTTGTTTTCAGTCTCCCCTCTTCTCTGATAACCCTCTTAACCAGACTCTTAATCAATAAATAGTCCACCTCTGCAGGTGTTTGGATCAGATGAGACCAAAAGTGAATGTTTTTGGCACACATGCAAAATGCTTTGTGCAGGGAAAGTCGGCACAGCGCAAAGCCCTGTTGGTGAAGGATGGTGGTGGCAGCATCATGCTGTGGGGAGTTTTTTTTTCCCCAGAAAGGAAAGGGAATTTGTCCAGAGGTGGGAGGATACAGACTGGAAGCTGGTGTTGAGGTTTACCTTCTAGCACAGGGGTCTGCAACCTCTACAGCCCAAAGAGCAATTTTTACTTTCAGTCCAGCTACAAAAAAAAAAAAAAAAAAACTGGCTGAAAGAAGGAACTCTGTACTGTAACTGTAAAGTGCAACTATTTTATTCTTATTTTTAGGTTTTAATAAAGAAAATTATAAAAACATAAAAGGTGATAACGACATATTTTTTCTACAGGATGTTGATATATTCACATAATTTCCAGCCAAAAGTAAGAAAAACAGATCTAAAAAAAATGACTGGTACTTTTAATGTCATTCTGTTGTGGAATTTAAATGAAAATATTCCATGAAAGAAAAATAAATAAATTTTTAAAAAAGCAGAATTTTTTTAAAATACATTTGTTTTTATGTTTATTTTTGAAAACTTCAGTTGGTTCTTTATTTTTTTGTCAAGTTTGAAGAGCCATGGTGGAGAATGGTTTCGGTCAACGTATATTCATGTGTTTGAATGGCCTAGTCAAAGTACAGATCCACAACCACCAAAAAAGTCTAAGGCAAATCTTTAAAAATGTGGGTTAAGATGTGATCTCCATTTAATTCTGACAGAGCTTCAGGTGTTTTGAAAATCAAGTTAGGTCGTAATTTCAGTTTTTACCTAAGTAACATACCATAAAACAGTGGCTCCACTAAGCATTTACTCTGGGTTATGAATTCAAAAAATGCCTGTTTTGAAATTATCAATAGTAAAAAAAAAAAAATACCAGTGATAGATAAACCCACGTTTAATCTTTTGTCCAGTTATGAATAATGACTGTTAGTTTATCAAATATGAATCCAATTAAATACACTGATGTTTGTGGTTGCAATATGACAAAGTGGGAAACATTAAAGGGGTGTGAATACTATTTCAAGCCACAGTAGAAAACCAAATAACGACGAGGGAGGATGCTGAGTGGATTGATGGCGCAATTTCAAGAGTGCAAGACATAAATTAAAAAAAATAAAATAAAAGAATAAAATCAACAAAAGGAAATAAGGCAGTCGTAAATTACAGGGAGAGAACAACCATGATTGTATTTGGAAATTGTTTCAGATGTCTGACTTGCACATTTTAATGAAGCCAACAGAGTATTCTGACATTTTGTTTTATTTTTTTTCACTAATTGCTATAATTATATTTGTATGTGCTCTGTGGAAACACCTGCATTTGCAATTTTTTCTTTAACATTAATTTCTAAAATCATGCCTAAGGAAGAAGAAGAAAAAGTCTCATGTGATCTAATCAGTTTTGATGGTTCACCTCATCTGACGAGACAACGCTGTGGCTGAACGTGTCACAACTGGAAGCTTGCAACCTTTCCGAGGGGCCACTGCGATGTGATGTTAATCGTTTTACGCTTCATTAAATGTGAAACTAACATAAAGCAGCTGTCACGTGGCGCAGTGATGAAACATACTGCTTTAATTTGCACTGGGGTGGAAGTGATAATAAATATATATATAAAAACACAACTCCATAGTTGGTTTTGTGCTTAAAAATGCACAAATGATTGCGTGTTACTTTTTACGTCTTTGTTCTGTAGCCTTGAGTGTTTAATTATTACGGTTCCAGTGTCCCATTTAGTTCAGAAGCAACGCTCGTAGAAAAGCATCTGCCTGTGCGAGGAGCTGCACGAGGGCAGTAATAATTAACAGAGAAACAAAATGCTTTTTATGATTCCACTTTATCGCTGAACAAGATGTATAAACATGGCAAAAAATAAGAAATAAAAGCCCAAAACAAAAACAAGTAGGTCAACAGCACTTCGCCAAAGGCAGGGGGAGCGACTTAAAAAAGAATAATAGAAAAGGTTGCTATTATTTTGGAAGGAGGGGAAGGTGGAGGGAGTTAAATGTCAAGAAAGGAGAGAGGGTAGGAAGATGAGGGCAGCATGGCTGATGTTTAACTTTACAACCACATCTCAATAAATTACAATTTCATCAATTTTATTTTAGTAATTAAGCTGAAATGGGGGAATCTGCTATATTATATAGATCCATCACGCATAAAGTCAGTTTTTACAGCTAGTAAAAACACAGAACTATGACTGAAAAGTTAATTGTACTGCACAGCGTATGGACTGTGGTTCTGCTGAGGTATTAAAAGAAACTCTGGGTGCTCATCTGTATTTTTTGGGTCTGGAGTTCCTAATTTTCTTCTTGACAATACTCCATAGACTCTATGTGGCTGATGGTCAATCAGGCAGAGTGACATTTGGTGATTAAGCCAGATATTAAAACCTTTTTGTAGTGCTGGGAGGTGAAGGCTCCTGCCGGAAAATGAGATCAGAGCATCTGACTTTGGACTTGATAAAACAAAGTGGACCAGTGCCAATGGAGGACATCAGTCCTTAAACCATCACTAACTTCTCATCGGACCTCCAGCAATGCAGATTCTGTTCCTGTACACTGGGACCTTCATCTTCAAATTATAAAATAAAACTTTCTTTGACATGAAAAGAGGACTTGAGACCCCTGGGCATCAGTCCTTTCTCTTTCCTCTTTAGCTCAGGAAAGACAACTGCACGTACACCTTTTTAGCAGTTTTTCCTTCCACTCAACTTTAAAAAATATGCTTGGATACAGCACTCTGATAAACTACCCTCTTCAGCAATGACCTATTGTGGCCTGAAATGAGGTTGTCAGGAGTCTTCCCCTGTGATTTACAATAACACATAACTTCTATTGTTTATATTTTAATTATTTTTTTGTTTTTATTAGTCCATGACACTTTCCAGCTTTTTCTATTGTCTTATGTAATTTAAATTTAATTTGTTTGGTAGGGACAATGCATATTAACTGACATTTCTGTAAACGTGCCAGAATTAACCAAAAGGCTATAAAAACAAGGTTAAAATGAATGAAATACACCTTTTTTCAATAAATACAAAAAATACAATCAATACAAACAATAAATACAAAACACAGAAGGTACAACACAATTATTATAAAAAGTGTAAGTTGTGGTTCATGTCAGAAACACTGAGATTAAGCACCAAAACGTTAATGCTCAAAGTGCAGTATCCAGGCATTTTAATGGAAAGTTAAGTGGTAGGATGAAATGTTTGCTAGTACATTATAGTAACACATTTTTTTTGTTGGTTTCATGTAATTAAATTTTTTCAGAAACTGTGTTAGCATTCATTCGCTGTCAGCCATAATGAAAATTAAAAACTAAACTCTTGAAATGTAAAAAAACAAAAAATTCATACCACATCAGTTTTACTTGATTATATTACTAAAGTAAATGTTTTGTTCAATCATATTCTGATGTATTTCTGATGTATTTAGTTGTACCTGTAAAGTGTTTGGGCCAAATGTTTGGATTTTGGTTTTCTAGAAAAACAGGGGCAATGAGGAAGTGTTTTAGTGCCTCTGTGCAGCTGCTGTGGCAAGATTTGCCGCCCCCATCACCCTCCTGTTGCCCCTTAAAGACACTCTCCCCACATCCGGTCCACATGTCTTGTCCATGCATATGAGAGGTCAAACACGCAAGTGACATCACATGCACGACACGCAATGCGGATGGGATGGAGTGAAGCCAGCCCCAGCGCGAGAGAGGAGCTCCCCCTGTTGGTCAAGGAGGAGGGAGGCGGGTGGGGTGTGGAAAGGGTTAAAAAAGGAGAGGAGGAAGCAGCAGGCAGGTATGGAGGTGAGGAAGCCGTATTTAGTTGTCAAAGTTTGAAAATTATTTTAAAAAAACATGTTTTTGGTTGGGTTTAGTTGTATGAATGTAACAGACTTTTACTGCAACAATGATTGGGAAGAAAAATGAAAGAATTTGTCTCACCTAAGATAGCCGTTGGCACAAAGGGATCTGCTCAAACGAGTGCAGAGGTTGGAGGAGAAAAGAACGCCAGTGAATAAAAAACATAAAATCAATCCAAAATCAAAACAAACGCTGCAAAACCAAAATAATACCGAGTATTTGTTTTTGTCTAGTTTCAAGTTCAAATATCTGAAATAAGACAAAACTAACCTACAAATAACTTTTCAGAAAGATATAGAAGTTTTATTCAAGTAAATCAATAATAATGTTTTAGATAAAAAAATTCCTTAATATTGATTTAAAAAAAGTAATAGTTCCACTGGCATATTTTTTTCACTTATAACATGGGAAAAATGTTATATGAAGCAATCTGCCAGTGGAACTAGTACTGTTGTTTTTAAAAACACTATTAAAGACAATTATAAACGTGAGCTACTATATCTTGCTGAAAGTTAGTTTAGTCTTTTTGAAGTGTGATAAGAAAGTAGATCAGAAATACTTGGTAATATTTTGTGTTTTTGCACTGAATAAATATGTCCTTTTTCCTGGTTTCTTGCCAAACAACACAATGAGAAATAGATTATGATTTTTGGAAAAGCTAATTAAAGAGCAAGTTTAGCTGATTATGATTCTAACTGACCTTTCCTCCATCTAATCAATGGGCTGTGAAGTAATTACAAAAGACACAATTATGGGTATTCTCTGTAGAAACTCAATCGAACATTTAATAATCCATCTTGGTGCGCTGCTATAAAACATGAGCAGGGATGTAGCAGGGTGAAAACCCATCCAAACTTAATCTGTCTGCTTTCTTGTTGTGTATGACCCTTTAAAAAAAAAAAAAAAAAAAAAAAAAAAAAAAAAGCATGTAAATATGTTGGATAGGTTTATGTTGCACGATCAGCTTGTAAATTATATTAAAAATGAGGATTCACAGAGAATGTGAAACTCATTAAAACTTGTGTAAAAATGCTGTCTATTATTAATCTGTTGTGACACTTAATCTTCCTGATTTTATCAACTTAATTTGTCAGCTTTGCTGTGCAGGATGCAACAGAAGCATTTTCTTTGTTAAAGATTTAACAGAGAAAAAGGTAACATGATTACCCGGGTAGTACGAGTTTGTGGGGATGGACGATGTCAGAGTGTTGGCTTTTGGCAGCGTGAAGGAGGAGGGGGATGACCCAGCTGCAGATGAAGCAAAACAGGACAAATTTATAACCAGTGTGAGAAAAGAACAAAAACTTACGAGTTTCAATGTGGAGTGGCTTATAAAAGTACTAATATTGTTTTTTATGTATTTTACTGAAAGATTATACGCAAAGATAATAGAAAACAGAAGGCAAATATAAATTGGAAGAAAAAAATCACTTAATTTTCAAAATTTTTTACAACAAAAAATCTGAAAAATGTGGCATAATTCTTTCCTTGCTATATTTATGCTGAGATTAATTTACACACACGTGAACTCTGTTCAATAATTTGCTGACTTCTGAAGGCAGGGTGTTGCAATGGATTTTATTTAGGGCTAACATAGCGCTGGAACAAACCCTCCACCAGGACACTTTGTCCTTATTTCTCTGGGTTCTGTTTTGCAGGCGCTGCAAGGAGGGTGATTAGAGGCAGGAACTGCACTTATAGCCCTGGTGTCCTCTGCCCTGTGGGACCTACAGACTCCGTCTCTCCACCTGAGACACGAGCAGCACGTCCATTTTGTTATGTTCCCCACATACAATGTCAAACTTCCATGTAAAATGACTTTCAAACCTCAAAAAGTTGAATTTTATTGTACTTTGTGAAGTGAGTTATTAAAATGATTAACAACAAAACACAGATAGATAGTGTTATCAAAGTATTACTGGATACAAACAATAAGTAGCAGAAAAGAACAGTTAAGTTTGATAATATCTTTTTTATACTTGATAACATTGACTGTCACTATGTTGATAGTAGTAAATAAACAGCGACAACAGTAAAAAAGAAAAAAAGTTAGCACTGCAGTGCCCACAATAATAATACATTTTAACTTTCAGAACTGCTTTTTTATAGAGGACAGGTTGAAAATACAATTTACAGTTTCAAATACATTCAAAACAAGTCTGAATTTATTGTGAATCTCTTCCAAACCCAACAAGGTCAAACCATATAAATATATAATATACTCAGACATATGTACACACCTCCCTTTTGGAGCCACAAACAGGCTTCTGGTGTAATTCTGGCTGTATTTTGTCTCTTTGTCTACTCCTATTAGACATGGTAGTGTTCATTTAAATTGGTCTGCTCCCTGGCACTGAGCCTGGATTTCAGCATATTCAGTCATTTTGGTACAATTCCAGAAGCTTGATCTTAGCCTGCTTTAGCGTGATTTTGTTTCCAAAAGCAGTTTTGATGGATATTTAGGATCTTTGTCCTGTAGCTTCTGTCTACCTGGACAGAGAACATCTGTTTTTTCCAAAAATATTTGTGTCAAAGAAGGATATTATGTAAAATAAAAAATTTTAAGCTTCATATGATACTAGAATGTCATTTCCGCATTAAAACATTCCCGAAATGTTGTTTTGATTCTTTCATGCATGTTTGAACATTTCTTGGAATCTCCCATGGCAACCATTAAACAGTGCCTAAATGTTTACTCATTCAGTGCGTTGCTGATGTCCTCAAAGCTCTGCCTTGGAGATACAGTCCCCAACTGAGCTCCTCCAGACTAGTGGCAGCAGCAAATAGTAAATACCTGGCAGAATTACAAGTCTCCTGAGCTCATTGTACAAGATACTTCTCAGTGCAATGCTCCTAAAAACTATGTTAAAGGCTCAACATAGTTGTGATGACAAACTGAAGGCAGATGTTGGATAGAACAGGAGCTTTTTAAAGAGACAGAGGTCAATTTTAAGGGATCAAATTGCAGTCAAATTTCTTTTAACTTAAAAATTAAAAACACCTATTCAAAAGACCAAAACCTGGTCAAAAAAGTGCAACTATTGGAATGCCAATAACAATTTTGTACCTCACTACTGAGAAGGTTATAAATCATTCCTTGCATGTGTTTTTCAAATGATGCTTTCGGTTGCATTGGTTCAAGGACAGCAATCAAATATGCCAACAATTTTCACTCTGGGTGAATTACAGAAAAGAATAATTAAAACTTATGCATCAAATTCTTGATTTTAAAAACCATTGAATCTTGATGTTGACTTATATTTTCCCTGAAAAAAAAGATGAGTTCAATGCCTCATGAACAGTCCTAATGACTGCATGCAACCTGGAATTCAAAATCTATTTTCTCATTTGATTGTAAGAAAATGTCCATCACAGCAAATTTAAAATAAAGCTCTTAAGTATCTAAGACGACTAATAAATGATTTCTGCATGGAGTCTTCATACAGAAAATAACCACAGTGCGTATGTGGGCTCAGATGTAATATTTATTTAAGCAATTAGGATGCTGTCTGTTTCTCTCTGGACAGCCATCGTCTTCTCATCCCACAGCAACGACTGCTGAGTGTAGCACGGTTTGGGTTTTGAGGACAGTATGTTTAGGAATATAATGTGTCATGTTAATGTTTTGAGCCTAAATGACACTTCTGACAGTAATGTAAGGTCACAGAGAGTCAGAAGCTTCACAATGACAGGCAAAGTGCAAAATGAAGCAGTTAAATCATTTACGCTGGCAGACAGAAGGGCCAGATTTGAACAAGTACCCCAACAGACAGTTAATCAAGGTCAGAGCATCTTTGGGGAGAGGAGCAGAAACAGAGGCTATGGTTGGGGTTTTTAATCTGATGGTTTTGAGGCCAGGATTATAGCAGGTCAAGCTCCGGGTGAACAGATTTAGCTCAGCTGTCTATCAACAACATAACCTGAGGAAAACTAATAGGTTTGCAGCAAGAGAGCAAATGTAGTGTGTTTACTTTGGTTGGCAGGTGGATTGGACACAGCACGGCGCTGAGTTTATGACCTGAAGACAGACTTCTGGCTGTCTAATGTTTACTGATAAGCTCTGAGGTCTGGTTTGGGATTTGATGATGGCTTAATTATTGATTTAACTACCAGACTCCAAGCAGACTGTTAACAAGGATTTTCTAAAGAGTTTTCACCATTAAACAAGCAACGGTAATTCTAGAGGTAAATTAAAAAAATTGCAGAATTAATTGAACAAATCTGATCTGAGAAAAGAAGAAATTTAAAAAGCAATGTGAGAAATTAAGCTATGATTAACGGACACAATTCAAACTAAATTTATAAAATGAAAGTTTTGTCAAATTTAATTTAGATTCTTCTAAATGATTAACAGAAATTCATCCATTACACTTCCACAAGTGGTTTTTGAAAAGTCAGACTATTTGAACAGAATTAGAGAAATTTGTTAGATTAAGCAAAATCAGAAATAGCAGCTCCTTGTTAAAAAATATTATGGGATATACTTCTTATAGCTGCATTGAGCAATGTAAAGATAACTTAAAAGAAGACACAGAGTGTTGATATTTACATTTTTTTTTCTTGTTGGGGGAATTCACCACTACTGTGCTTTAGTTTTAGCTTCACTTTTATACCAGTTGTTGATGATTCAGTTCAGATTTGACATCAAGAATCTTAACGTCTACCTTAGTGATTTTACAAAAACAAAGATAAACCAGAGCACGTACATGGAGCCATCTTACCTCGGCCGTTCAGGGTAAGGGTGCACTCACTCCGGCCGTTGAGCGTGAGCGCGCATTCGCTGCGTGTGTTCAGGGTGTGGTTGTGCGTGTCCATGAAGGACAGCGCCTCGTCACAGTTGGTGCCCTGCTCTGTGTAGTTTTTGTCCATGGAGTTGACCATAACTGTCATCTCTTGGCGGGTGCTGTTCAGTGTCTCCTTTCGCTTTTTGGCCAATTTCCTTTGTGGAAGGGGAAACAAACAAAAAGCACACAATCAGACCAAAGTGGACATAATGACCCCCAAACATCCAAATTGATCTGATATGAGGCCGGTAGCAATGACTAATCAATGTAATGAGATGGCTGGGATAATCTACCCTGGGCTGAGCCACATTAGTTTTTATTTGGCTTATCCAAGCTGAGGAAAGTATAAATCCTTAGGAAGGTTTGACACTATAACCCAAATATATCAGTGGCCCTGATGATTTAAAATTAGCTGATATTATTTTGGGGCAGAAATATTAGAGCTGTGAACGCTGAACTGAAACAGTCAACCTGCTTATACTGACCCACTTCAAGTTGATGTGTTATAGCAAGCAAGCAGGTTCCAGTTCAACCAACATTAAAGCTTTGTATTCAGACAAATCCACACAAAGGGGCACACAAATACAATTAATTCATAATGCGTAAAAGCTATTGAAAATTTTGCTTTATTCGCATCTCGAAACAAAGCAGAGTCGTGTCCTTTGCGTGATGTATCTTGCACAAGAAATGTTTTTTGGTCTTTAAAGATCAATGTTTTTGTTCAGATTACTGAACAACAGGGGTCACAGCCTCCTATGATTTTTACTTCAGGCTGTTAAACAATAACTTCTATTGATTTCCTTTGGGCATCATAATATTCTTGTACAGAGATGCCTTTTATTGATTACTCAGGCTGCAAACCATGAGGCACAAAAATGTTTGCTTTTTTGTACATAGTCTAACCTCACTGTGAGTTCATTCTCTCCCTAAAAACTGAAAAAATTGACTGGTCCAATTTAAAACACATGCTTAAGATTATGGGGACTTTCAATCCTAACAAGTATGTGATGTTATAATGTTTTTGGAGCCCAACTTAAAAGATGAGAATTTAACTGGTAAATTAAGATGCTATACGCCAGCATGCTAGCTAACACGTTCGACTTAAAAGTTGTGGCAATGACAATAACATTATGGAATTACTCGATATAATGCCAGGATTTGCATTTTTTCTGTCTACACTGATGAAAACTGACTCAGCCTACTGATTTCCTGGGGTAAATCCAACTGCAGGAATAGTCTGACCATCTTTCTGATTAATTCATTTATTCATAATTCTTTAATTGAATTTAAAGGCAAAGGTACATTTCTCTGTCTTATTTCAGAAGAAGCAGGCTGCACATTTATATCCTACATCCCAATATACATACTTTACAAAATAGAAGCAGAAGCCGATTGGTCTTGATGTTTGACTATATGTGTTTAATAAGTTCACTAGATACGGCAGAATATGTGTCAAAAGCATTTTTACGATCAGATTTTATTTACAATGGCTTTTAGTCAATAAAGATGTTCACTAAACCAGTAATTCTTAGTGCACAAATAAACTTACACTTTGAATTTTACTAATTATTTTTGGTTTAATGTCTAGTGCAAATATTTTTAATACACTTGAAGTAAGACAAAACTAACTTAAAAGTCACCTTTCAGCAAGTTACAGGAGTAAGTAAATTGTTAATGGTGATAGAAAAAAAAACTATTTTTTTCCTGAAAACTTACTTCTAAGTTAGTTTTGTCTTATTTCAAGTGTATTAAGATACTTTCCCTGGAAAGCAGATAAGAAACCTCTTGGTAAGATTTTGCATTTTTGCAGTGTGAAGACTAAAATTGCTATTTGTTAACCCAGTTTAAAAGCTTCCTGAACCTGACCCCAACCTTTGTCATTATTGTTATGGTATTTTGGCAATAAACGCTGCCTTGCCGTGCCACCCGATGAGACAATTTTCATACAGTTTTATGCACAACGTAGTAAAGAAGTGGAGCAAACAGCATGAGAACTGAAGTAATAGCCATATCTGATGTCTGCCGCTGCTCTGTAGCTGGAATGGAGCGAACAGTGTAAAAATTAACAATGGCAACCCTCACACTGATTCTCGCACTTTGTTACTCTCTGCGTGACCCCATTTCCCTATCTGAATTGAAGCCTCTCTGGCGGACAACTGCTGTCTAATGATGCTCTCCTGCTGCTTTGTTTTCGCAAATCTCCTCTGTTTATTCAATTTTGTCACTGTCTCATGCCATATGGCAACAGACTCCCGCTGCCTTCAAACAGCCATTTGCTCTGAAGGCCACGACGTGAAGCTAATAGCGGATCCATTCTTCAGAAAGCAGAGTGACAAAGTAGTTACATTTTCCCAAGCTGGACTCACTTTGTGTCTTTAATCTGCAATTAGAGCCAGGAACAAAATGGCAATCTTGTTGCTCTTTTTTTCCATTATATCTCCATAAAGTAGTAAGTAGGGAGGAGGGGAGAGGTTAGCTCCATGTACCCCAGGCGATATTGAGACTGATTCAGCACTGTGTGCATTCATGGAGGAGACTATTAAGAACTATTGTGAGGCTGATTTTAAAACTGTATCATTGTTCTTATTCCCACTAAGACTTGGATTTCCTCTTTTCCTGGCCTGCGTGACAGTTGAAGCGAGAACACTGAAGATAAATGAGGCTGCACAGGCACCAGTGCCAAAAATGAGGAAAGCGCCAGTAATACTAGGATGTTTGCAAGGCACTGTGGGTGTTAGATGAAGATTAATTGGCATGCTATTCTTTCCTCATTTGTGGAAGGGAAGAAAAATTAACGATAGAAGACTACAATACTGAGTCTGATATGCAAAGAGAGAAAGTGAGAGGAAGTTTACCGTGGATTGTTTGTTTAAGTTGATAAATGTACCCATTTATAATATCTCCGGTTGGTTATTGCAAAGATCTTAAGCAATTTTAAAATAGCAACTGCTGAACAACAAAACAAAGATATTTTCCTATCGAATAACATGCATTTTCATTTGTAAAATGAGACAGCAGAAATGTTTGCAGAAGTAAAGAGAGAGCCTCCACTTCAGGTAACTATTACTAGGCAATCCTCATTAGAAGACGTGTGCAGTTCAGTACATGACAGGCATAGCATATCTAGGATCTAAGCAAACTGGACTCATACCTCGATGAGTTCACCCCCAAAAAATAAAAAAGCAAACATATTTTCTGTCAGAATGCCAGGATGTCTGTTCATTTGGAGTTTAACACGGCTGCAACTTCTAACAGAGGAGCTTCAAAACCTTAAGCTCAGCATGGTGGGACTAATTTCAGCGTCAGAATGGCCTGAACCTTGTGACATTGTAACAAAGAAGGCTTCATTAAACGATCCGGATAAACATCAGACGTGCACGTTGGTTTTATTTGACTGACGTCCAGCAGGGAGGAGCAACAGAAGCATCTTTGATTAACTCAGTGGGGGGATTTCAGTGGCTGTGTGTACTGAGTTTATTTCAAACATCCCTCCAACCATGTTTAAACTATGCCATGCAATCATTCCACCTGTTTGCTTGGACACTTTGAAGCCATTTTAACCAAAAAATGGTCATTTTCACAGAATGCCTCATAAACGTAAATGTTGTCCAATTAAAAAGTACCTAACAATATGAGTGTTGGGCACATTTTTCACTTTATTGTTCCACTTAAATGTTTCAGATCATTCAGAGTAAATTCCAAATGTGGTTTTCAAAACAACAACCTGGCTCTGTACCTGAAGAAGACATCCTCACTTCAAGTCATAAATTAATGTTTATTAATCATCTTTTATTGTAAAGCTGCATTCCCTAAATCACTCCAATAGAGCCAATCTGACGGCATGAAGTAGGTCTACGGATCTCCCCCCAAACAAACAACCCTGAAGAACAAATGAGAGAGATTTTGACATTTATCTGCCTGGAAAGCCATTTCAAAGACTTTGGGATCGCAGAGATTTACACTGACAGTAATTATTCATAAATCAAGAAAAGGTGAAATGGTGGTGAACCTTTCCATGATACCAAAATTACTCCGAGTGCATCAACAACTCATTTAGGAGGTAATGAAATAAAAACAGAAGATTATTTAAAGCAGGGATTTTCAAATTATGGAATACGCCTTCTCTCCTGGGTGCAACATGAAGGAAAAAATAACCAAGAAAAACTGCGCACATTTAGCCAACTTGAACAAGCCCATGCCAGAGACCATATATGTATGCATATATATTTTGTGTCCCTAAAGCTATGGTGAGAGATGATTCTGAGCCAATTAAAATTAAATAAAAATGACATTGACCATTTAAAGTTTGTCTTCTACTGGGCTGGACCTGAAGATGCTTCTCTTCCACAGTGAGGTCTGCCAAGAGGTGCTAGCCAACAGCACTTTGAGACGATGATGACTCTGGCGTCATTTTGAGATCCAGCACCAAGTATGATGGACAGTTTTTCTTGCAAATAGTTAAATGAACTGCAGTCACAGCAGAAAGTAATTAATATTTTTACCACTGTAAGTGACATGACTTTTGAGGAATCGTATCATGTGGCACTACACAGAGCTATAGCAAGTAAATCCCTCAAGATCAGTGAAATATATGAACAGAAAATCAAAAATAGCAACAACAAAAGAAAAATTTACACATACTTTACAAATGGAAGCATTTTATTTTCATGTTTTTTAAATTTCTACCAAATCTCTATAAATGTTTTTCACAAGACTCCTCACTGGCTCAATTAAAGCCAGTGTTTATGATTCATTGATAAGAAAACGGGAAAAAAATTGTATGTATGGGAAAGTTTCAAAATAAAGCATGATGCTGGCCTCACGTAGAGTAGATTGTAGAAAACATCATTGTCCAAAAATATTTTGTGGACAGCTGAAAGAGAAGTGGAACTTTACTAGAAGATGTCTGCCTTTGTGTAAAAATAGCAGAACATTGCTGTTGATAGTTTGATGGTTCTGGCCTGCTTCACTGTTTCTGGGCCTGGACATCTAGCCATAATTGATGGACCCATGGATTTTGGTCTCTAACAGAAAATCCATAAGGAGAATGTCGGAGCTTCCCTTTGCGATTCAAAGCTCAACTGCAACTGAGTTATGTAGCAGAAGGATTTGGAGTGGTCCAGTCAAAGTCTGAAATTAAATCTGATTAAGATGCTTTAGCATGACCATAAATGGGTTGCTTAAGCCTGAAAATCCTGTTATGAGCTGAATAAACTCAATTCCCCAAAGACAAAAATAATCAAATCCAACAAAAAAGCAACTACTGATAAGCAAAACATCTGTAAAAGGGCAAATGCATTTTCACTGCATTGTAAAAGCAGCACTCCCTGTAGGTCAGCCTCCCTCAACAATATACTACTGCTTATGTTTGATAATGCTGTTTTTTTTTTTTTTTTTTTAACCAGATCAATTCTTGCACAGCACCCCCTTGGCCTGCTCGAGGTGCTTTCTCTTTTCTTCTACCTCATCAAGATGCAGAGCTTGTAGGTTCAAAACTCTTCGAGGCTTGTACCAATTAATACAATTCTTGCCACATGTTCAACTTGTAAAGTTTAATGAAGGTGTTTGCCTCGAGCACTTTGTCTTAAACATTGCTACATTAAGTACAACCCTCTTCCTGTCACCTAGTGCAATGGGAGTGATTATTAAAACTGACATATGGAAAGATGGTAATAATGTTGGAATAATGAGTTATATGTAGGTGAAATTGCAGACTCTTCAATTTCTACATAAATCCTTATTTTAGGTAGAGGAAGGCAATTGTTTTTTTTTTTAGCATTTACATTATCTCATTTTTCAAAAGGTTGTCAGTACCTGGAATCTATAAACTGACTATATGAATCTGTAAATACTAAACTGTAAATAGGTAGAAGTCAACTTTATAGCAGAAACATTTCTCTGTTCCCAGTGAAAATTACTTAACTTTCAGTGCAAGAATAAGTTTATGAGTCAGTGTCTAATACTTTGTGGCTCTATTTCACCAGAGTAACAGCCATTATCCACAAACAGAAAACATATGGAACAATGGTGAACTTTTCTTGGAGTGGCCGGTTCAGTAAAATTATTTCATGAGAAATTTTAAATGTTCGTTATTCATTTACCCTTTTAGTAACGCCTTTCTTCAGTTGCAGTTATTACATCCCTACATAATATTCTACATATTATGTATCTTAAAGGGCAAACAAACATGCATTCAATGATACATCTAAAGACTCTGAAACCTAAAGTTTAGGAACAACAAGAAAATACAGACAGCTGATTGAGAGAGTGGCACACTTAGTGTGTTTTAACTGAACTTCACTGCTACTTGATGGATGAATTCAGTTCTCATGGGAATAAAGACCCAATCACAACTCCTGCCCTGTGCCAATTGATCTTTCTTGTCCCCCAGCAGCAGCATGCAAAGCAGCCGGTGCAGCCACCTGATTAAAAGGCAGTCATATATTTGATCGAAGATGTAACCGCATTCCTAATGAGCGCTCTGACTGATGTTGTGATGGGTGCGGGCCCTCAGTCACCTCTGGCGGTAAACCCAAAGTGCATATTTTTTGGCCGACCGTAGGATATTCTCGTGGCTTTAAATGACTTTGATGAATGCGTCGGAACATTAATGGGTTTCATCAATCATACACGTGTTTCCAGTTTATGATTGGCAACACAGTTCCCATCAGAGCTGCGGATGAGACTCAAGATAAAGTCCAAAAAATAGTCTGCAATTAATAAAGCAACCCAAACTTTGGGTGTGTGTAACATGTTTGCTAAATTTGACTGGCTGATTGAACGAAGACTTAAATACAATATTAATTGTATACATTGTTAGGCATTAATGTTGTCGTATTTGTGTATTTGGACTTGCCCATTTACATTTTTTGATCCACATGAATGCAATAAAACAGCTTCTTATGTTGTAGTTCTTCTGCCAATTATTTTAACATATTTGCCATTGCAAATAAATTTGCAATGGCCTTTAAATGTCTTGCTGCTGATCAGTTCACCGCTGTATTTTCCAATTTTAAGTGCTTTTGATTTTTGGATTTCACATTATCAATGCAAAAAAGACAAAGCTGAAGGTGATGGTTGCAAAACGAATGTAGCTTTGCAAAACTCAAGGATTTCTTTTGTCATAACTTGCTTTCCAAAGCAACCTGTAGAAACATTTTGAAAACACTTGATACAAGCACAAGTTAGTAGAGGTAAAACTATTATGCCAAGGTCTGGAAAACACACAAAGTAGACTCGAAATATTTAGTGTACTTAAATGGAAACTGTTTGGAGTTGGAACATTTTACTACAAACAACATACTTGTTTACATAGTATGAAGCATGTTTTCACATCTCTACTTATCTACATTTTCCTAAAATACCAAATAATATTTTTTTGGAAGTTAACTCAAGAAAAGTTGGTCAAAAATGTAAGAAAGTTCACACAGTAAAATAATCAATGCACTATCTGATGTGATCAGCTGGGTTTCTTTAGATAGAAACTTTTCAAATTACTTTGAATAATTAACTGAGCTTATTCTACCGTTTGATTCACACCCTGACCCTTTAATGTTATCAAAGTGTTTCCACTACACTCCCTGGTTTGTGTAGAACATGCATGAACAAGCAACATGGCTGTGTTAACATTGTAAGCAGTTTTATAAGATTTGCCACAAGAGGTTAACCTCTGTAAAGCACTTCATGTAACACTTATGGGAATAAAGTGCTCTGTGAAACAATGTTAAGCTGATTGATTGACAAAGAAGCACCAACCACTACACTTATTAAAGTAATGCTGTTTTAAAAGGAGTTAGTAGACTGGAAGTGTTAGAGAGCTGCCTGCAGCTTTTACCTGAGCAACATGAGCCTGTTGTAAATGAAGATTTATATTCTAGCCAATAAACTCTCCTGAAAACCACAGCAACATTTGTCCTATGTCTTTGCTTAAATCTTCACATCATAATTAAAATAGAGTTATGTTGCAAACAAATGTTGCTTTGTTGAGCACATTCCACATATACAGCTCTAGAAAAAAATAAGATCCCACTGCACTGAATCATATTGAAAACTTCATGTTTCTTCCATAAAATATTGATTTCTGAACACTTTCTGAGTTAAAACATTAGTATTGTTCTTTCTAAATGAATATTAACCTGTTTTCTTTGCATTATTTGAGATTTTTTGTCATTTTGACCATTTCTCATTTTCTGCAAATGAATACAAAATGTTTGCTTTAAATTTTGAGACACGTTGTCAGTCACTCATAGAATAAGAGAACAATGTTAATTTTACTCAAAAATAAACCTTTAAAAGGTAAAAGACAAACTGCTAATTCTTAGGGGTCTCTTAATTTTTTCCAGAGCTATAGATTTAAACATTTTGTGTGAATTTTTTATCTCATCCAACTGTCATGTGTCAAGTAAAAATCTGTGGGGACGCCTGCTGAAAAAGATCTTGAAGGAGCAAGAAAATCCTACAATGTAACCAGAAATGTAACCAGAAATATTTCAATTTCAGCAGATGTTTTCCTAAAGCAGCAGAACACAATGTAATACCAGTAGCCTAAAGAGTCCTCACCCCCTCTTATTCCTCTTCTCACGCCACGTGGCATTTGTTTTTCAGCTTAAAACCGTAAACCTATGCTCTCCTTAATAAATTGCACGAAGTAAGGACATCTGTATCCAATAATAAAACAGCAAACAATGCTATGCTTCCTTTTTTGACTATTTGACAGCCAAACAATCTCTCCCTGCACAGTTATGGCCATTGTGCTCGCTCATGGCTTTGAAGACGCCACTCCGCTAAGTCATCTGGGCTTTGTGTTCAAGACAGCTGTGATCTAACATGAGTGACACGCCGAGTATTCAGAGTAGTATTATCTCCAGGTGTATTCTGAGATGTTCTTTGATGTGAGTCAGCCTCCATTCTTTCTCTGATCACAGCCCATCTCAAGACAGATTAGTCGGCATCCATCACAAAGGCCATGCGGAGGGGAGCTGACGAGCTACGGTGGGGAAGGCAGAGCCGCAGAATAAGCTTCTTTACCATTAAATGGTGTGATGTCAAATCATCTGTTTTTTTTGGAAGAAGCAGGATTTGCTATTGTTTTATGATGTCAGAGGTATGGAAATAGAAAAGCAGCTAATCTGTGATCACATCCTGCCGGCTAAAGACATAACTCCACCATCACCATAGAGTCAATGGCATGGATGTGCATCAAATACCCAAAAAAAAAAAACATGCGTTGAACATAAGCAAAAAAGGATGTTGGGGGTAAAGAAAAATTCAAAAATGATCACATGCAGATTGAGTTTAATCAATATGGTCAAAATATTTGCTCATGCTTAAAATTCTGGGGAAATAAATGTGGTTAGCTCCACACAGACTTATTTATCGCGTCTTAGTAGGTTGGGAAAATATTTGGACAGACTTACTCAAGTCCTGCACAGAACTGAAGTATAAAAGTGCTGTGATGGGCACCTCAAAAACTGCAGTTTTGACAAGTCAACAGAGATGAAACCACTGGAGGCGAATAAAAAATTCACACTCAGTAAAAATGCATCAGTAGCTACATTGATTTTTTTTTTCATCCTCGTTTCATAAGATAAGTTTGGCAGTTGGACAATCATTAAGGCAGCAAGTTGAGCTTCATCCCTTCTTAAACAAACTTCTGTAAAGTGCAACAGAAATTATGTCAGTAGCAGCATTCCAGTGTCAGGTTTGTAATTGCGGGGGCGTAGCGGCGCCTGTCTGCTTTTCGTCAGAAGTCGTGCCAATGTGACATACAGTATGATGTGCTCATAGCGTGGAGATGCATTGGAGTGGCGTATCCCATCCTTCCAGAAGAGATTACAGCTGGGCCTCTGTAATAGCTCTGGGCAGGAGGTGGATGACATGGCTCTTTGCATGCATAAGGGAAACAGCGTGTGGGTGAGAAGCATGGCACTAACATTACACAAAGTGGTTACTTACAGGTAGTAAGTGTAGGAGTGATAGGTTCTTCTGCCGAGAGGGGTGGTGGTAGGATTTAAGCAGTGGTGGAGGAGGTGGGGAGGGGATGGAATGAAAAGGAAAGAAAAAGTAAAAATATATTAATGTTTGAAAAAAGAGTAGAAATGAACAAAATCAGATATGGTGGCACACGTGGAGGTAAACCAGTGATTGTGAGGGCAAAGGTGATTGCTTGGAGTCATGTCTTGTTCAGTAAGGGGAGTCTAAGTAAAGTTCAGAGAAGTTTAAGTGAAGTGAAGCTAATCCCTTTTTTAAATCAACATGTCATTTTATACACTTGTAAAGAGAATTACCATATCTGACCTCTGAGGTTAGAACCTAATGAGGGACTCAAATGTCTAAACACAACTCTGATTCCCTGGTTGGTGACGGTAAATTAGACAAAATTCAACCAACGGAGTCTCCTCCATCTCCGGTTTGATTAAGACTAATTGAAAACAATTCCATTACGTGGTGCTGATTTTCACACCCACCCACTGATTGCTGAGCTACACAAACAGGGCCATGCTGTGGGAAATGGAACCTATATCACCAGCAGGAATAAACATGGTAAACATGGTGCTGATATTGCAGTAAATGACACAGATCTGCCTTCCCAGCCATCTACGTTTACCAGATCTACCGTACAACAGGGCGTTTATTAATCCTTAAACATTTTCACATTTTGTCACATTACAGCCATAAACTTCAATGTATTTTTGTCATGTTTTGGTTTGGAATATTTCATTTTAAGCTAACAATTGAATACACTTTTCCACAATTTTATCTCTGACTTGTCCGTTTCTAGTAGACTTTATTTCAGGATGTCAAAGTAGTGTGTCACATCTTTCACAATGCTTAATTTTCTTTTCAATTCAAAGTTGTGTACCACTTTGCATTGGTCTACCACATAAACATACAATGATGTTTGAAGATGTAACATGACAAAATGTGAAAACAATTCAAGGAAAATGAATTTTTTAAGACACTTTGAACTAAAAATGTACAATCGAAAAAGCAGCTTACACCCAACCCAGGCTAAACTTTTAAAAGATACTGCAGAAAAGTAATTCATATCCATGGAGGAAATATCTACAAAAACTGATAAAAGTGTCATTTCAAACCTTTACTTTGGACAAAAGGGGACTGATATTTGCTGAGCATTAGTTCCCCTGATTAGTGGGATTTGTGCAGTGGGTATCTCTAGAGTATGGGGTCCAAGAGCTAATGTAAACTTTGCCTTGAGCTATGCAGCCAGGATCTTTTTTTCCTTTTGAGTCTCTCATCTTATTTTCTTTCTTATCTCCTCTACGCCTCCTCTCCACACCACGACGTTCGAAAAACATTTTTTCCCCTCTATTCCCACTCCAATATCACTGAAGTGCTGCACATTTGTTTGAGGGCGCCATAGAAACGGATGGAAACGGATTAATTTTTCATGCCACACTTGTATCTCGTGGATGTAAACAGTGCAAATGGGCCGTATCAACATTATCAAATTAATTTTTTATGACGCCACTGATAATGCTGCTATTTTGAGGAAGAAACATGGGAAATAATAAAAAAGGAAAAGGCTTACTTTGTTGCATGTTGCAAGTGAGTGAAACCCCATCGACACAAATTTGAAATTGTATTTAAATGAGTAAGGAGGACAAAAAGAAAAACAGCTTACCTTTTCTTCATGAGGAGCACCACGCCTAAGAAGATGATGACGAAGAGGAGGATACCAGCGATGACGCCTGCAATCTTTACAGTGTGGTCTGTTTGCTTCTCCGGCTCAACCGCGTCAGGTTTGTGAGTGGCTGCTCCTGAAAAACATCACAATGTGTTAGGAGACACTCACTGGAGACAAATTAAAGAGTAGAATTATCAATTAAATCTTGTTTAAAGTTCTGTCACACCTTGTCTTTTACTACCTATAATTGTATATTAGGAGGTAGGGTGTAGAAAAAAAAAGTCTTGTAGTCAGGTCTTTATAAGCTCAGACAATGGAGTTAACATGACAATGGAGTTAACATCTTGGATGGAGATCAAATTATGTAGGCTAAAGTATAAGTTGCAAAGTTGTAGTGTAATTGAATGCAAAGCTGTGCAACACCTAATCATACTGGGCTAAAATTGCAATGCTTGGGTACAAAGAATCCCCAAGAGGACAAATAATCACCAGTAATAGTGAACCAATTGCAGCCTTGTAGCCAACCACCAATCAAGATCTTTCAGAAACCTGAGTTTAATTTTGTTCTCCTTTGTCTTAATTTTAACTGTTTCTTTCCTATTTTATTTATTTTTTCCTGCAAGTGGTTTGAATTTCTTAACAATTTTTATCCAGCTAAGGACTGTTTTTTCTCACATATCTAACAGCAATGAAGTTTTTCCAGTTCAAGGCAGCATTGCAGAGCTGAGACGTCCTCTCCACAGTTAGTTGCAGTGAGTAAAATTTAGGAACCATAAATACACACAAATAAGTAAAACAAAGCAAAAACTAAAAATAACTTCCAACTGTCCCAAAGACTCCACCTTTAGCTCTGTCCTTTGTGGACAATCAGAAATCTGTGGACAAAGCTGCACCACTAGAGATAAGTGTGTACCTCCTTTACCCTTGGTTAATCACATTTGGGGCAAATACTTCTTAGGCTGTGGAAAAATGCACAATGCAAGGCACAAAAGATAATACCCAAGAAGATAAAAATGCTCAAAAAGAACCAAAACACTAAATATCAGCCTGGGAAGAGATAGCCCACATAGGACGCACAAGAAGATCTGAGTTCTTTTAAAAAGCAGCTTTTTCAACAGCATTTGTTTCTTGGGAAATGATAAGAAGTGCTTGGAAAACAATAAAATAGAAGAATCCCAACCGTCCACCTGAGAAACACCATTATTCCATGTCACCGGTCGTAAATTTAGAAAAATAAATGGTCATGTCAACCAAATCTTCAGGTGAGATTCCCATTTTCTTCCCCTCTTTAAAAAAAGAGTAAATATCCATCCCAGGATAAATTTGACATATTGTTTCAGCTCTGTTGTGCCGTTATCAGCAAGATTTATTTGAAAAATAGATATAATTTTAGGCAAAACGGTGAAGGATTGCCAGACTGTGAAAGACATCATGTCAGGAGTGATGGAGGTGATTTTGTCCCCAAACATTGTTTCACACTAATCTCACAGAAATGTTGTCAGCATCAAATCCCCGTCTGAGCTTCGAAAAAGCTGAAGGTTCATCCACTATTCCTATGATTTAGCTGCAGAGAGATCCAGGATCTCTGCTCAGCAAGGAGGAACAGGGAAGAGTTTGAATAGTTACTCTTTAGCATAATTTTGTATGCTTGCAGTTGTCACAACTAACAACCAACACTCACCTAATCTGTCTAAAAATAATGAGAAATATTCATGAAGCAGGATTAACTCCTGTCAGAATTCTTCTATGGTGAGTAATCAAAACAACAATCACTCCTCATGCAGGCTTTTCATGTCCACTAAAACGGAGGAGATGAAGGTAGAAAAAAATTCTTTGAATGCCTCTGAGTTAATCATAATGCTCTGATGCAAATTACGACAGAATAATCAAAAACTGCACACATGCATTTGTTTTGTTTCTCTCCTGGTGAGGGAGCTGTGAGAGCGATCACATATGTGAGTGAGTGTCTTTGGGCCTGACCTGTTAGCTGGTTGTCCCCGGCCGCTGGGGCGATGCGGATGTAGGGGGTGGTTAGCTGAGTCACGAGTATCGCAGCTGAGTAAAGTCAGTGGATCCAGGACGGCATGCAGGACAGAGACAAAAGAGAAAGAGAGAGGCCACACTGAAGCTAAAAGCATCACCATGCAACACAGAGTCAGAGAAACACAAACAAAACAATTCACGTTTGTTTCATCAAATATGAAAAAGAAAAAAAAATAATCGGTTGGCAGCTCTAGCTAAGACAAGTAGAAAGAAATTTAACTCTTACTGCAGAACCACAATCTCATACTGAAAAATCAAGTCTGTAATTTGAGGCACTGGTTTGGTGACTGTAGTTTATTATTAGTGCTTGTAAAAGTACTTTTCTGTAATCCATCATCTTGATGGATTACAGAAAACCACTTCTTGCTTCTCTTTAGCTCACCTCAAAGGTTTTCAACAGGATTTGGAACTGAGACTGACATGGCGTTGAAAGAAAGTTTTCGTTCTTCTGGAACAGCTTCTTTGTTGTTCAAGACAAGTTTTCATCATTGAAAGACTCAAACATGACCAATTTACAGTTTACTGACACAAGCCATCTGATTTTGATGTTAAAGTAAAATCAGTACTTAAATAAATTCATAGCGCTGTCCCCTTAAAGACTTTTGCCAATGCCTTTGGAATAGTAACAAAACCACAACATCATAGATCCTTAACTGTACTTAACAGAGTCCGAGGCACCGTTTCAAATTTTCACCCTTTATGACAAAATCCACCCCGTATTTATACTCCAGGAAACCAGATTATGAATTTGTAAATAAAAACCTCTGACTAACTGAAAAATAAAGTACACATATTGAAAGATGCTTCAGACACATACATTTAAAATGAATTGTGAGATACAAACTATTGTGGCACATGTAAGACAAACATCTTACATCAAATGTGCTGAAATTAAAGGTTGGCATATTCAAATTTTCAATATAAATGTATGCTACTGCTGTTGAGGACAAACGTACACATCCTTAAGGGGTGCAAACAAATTTATCCGCCTCCGTATATCCTTGCGAGAAAGATCTGGAATACTAAAATGTTTTCCTTCAGGTGATACATTGCTCCTTATGATCCTTACACTTGTATGTGGAACTGAATTCAGCCTATTGACCCATGTAGAGGTGGTCATTTGGGCCTTCTGCAATAAATCTACAGTGCAACTGAATGCAGACAACACAATATATGAGACTGTCGGGCCATGTGGCAGAACCTCCCACAACCCAGAACGGATTGTGACTATGACTCCCTCTGGCCTTATCAATTTTGCTCCCAGATCAATGGTGCTTAGACTTCATCACCCTTAATGCGAGGAGCAGGACATTCGCCCAGCATAGCTAAGTACCTACAGACCTCGCCGGGCACACGAGCTGCCTCCAAATCACAGAAAAACACATGTTCTCAATCAATACAGTGTCTCACAAACGTATTCATACCTGTTGGGGCTTTTCAGATTATAGCAAACTTAAATCGGTTTCTATATGATAGACCAGTCTTCTGATGTGAGAAAATGCATAACCCCAAAAGACGTAGAGCTTTATACTGAATTTTTTTTCTACATAGTATTGACTCAGAAATGTACACCATCCAATTCAATTTTTTTTGTTTAAAAAACTGAAAATTCTCTATTTATTCCCTTCAATTGTATCCTACTTTGTGTTGGTCTATCACATAAAAACCCAATAAAATGCACAAAGATTAGTTTTTTTCACAGCAAAAACAAAATCTTTCAAAGTATTTTTGAACAACAAACTTTTCAGCAATAGATAGCAGCTCCTACTGATGAAAAAGTACTAGTTACTAGAAAAATAACCTACCAGTGGAACCAGTACTTTTTCGTCAATATTATTAACTTAAAACAAGCTCCTATATATATTGCCGAAAACCTGTCAAATTTCAAATGTATGTATATATTGGCACTACAAATTTGACCAAAAATACTTTATAAAATTTTGTGCTGTTGCAGTATGAGAGAATGCTTTGCTAGAAACGGTTCACTGATCAAAATCTATGCCACAAAAATGCAGTGTAGTTGTTGAGTACTATAGACACAAACATAACAATCTGAAAATGTGTTATTTTGTACAATCTCAAAAACCAAATGCAAGTTAAAAAAAAAAATCTGATCAGGTCCTACCTTTGGTTGCCACCCTGACACAGTCAATTTTGGTTTCCTTTCCATGTAGATAAAAGAGAGAAAGAGGAAAAGTGGAAGAAGAAAAGGATCACAGGTTATTATAAAAACACAAAGCTACACATATGACAGCAACAACACCTTTCTACAGCACACATCGTTACAAAGACACAGCGTGGCCAGTCTCCTGCTGGCCCCTATCATCTGTTGAACTCAATGACTGTGACACAAAATGCAGCTAAGCGAGAGGCCCCACAGCACAGATTAGAGGTGCTGAGCTGCTGATTTGTCAACCAACAGTGATCTGTCTGCAGCTCGTGGCTCAAGGTGGTCAGCCAGTGTGGAGAAACCATAGCCCTGTGACAGGCAACGCTGACACTGAGCAGGGTTCCAGTATGAAACATCAGGGAGACTCTCAGAACAGGTTCTGGAGTTTCTGCTCTGACAACAGCCTTCGAAAACATGAATACATAAAAGCCCTCAACTGCTGGTGGAGTAGTCTGCTGTCAGAAAGAGTCTGGTGAACAGAAAAAAAAGGGACAGATAGAATTGGGAATTCGATGAGCAACGCGCCACAAAGGATCGAAATGCTGTGTCGCCCCGTGTTCGTCCCTGTCAAGCTGTCCGGTGAGCAGGTAGCATTTAGAGGCCATAAGAGGCTTAATGACGAGAAACAGAGAACAAAAATACATCACCGTTCATGCAATCTGTGGGAACATTACTGCTGCTTTTAAGCTGTCAGATGGGCCTTTTATTATAGGCAATGACATGAGAAGTCGCACTGAATTTTTACTTGAGCTAAATGCTAAAGAAATTCTAGTTATAGATGGCGCATACCTCTTTTAAGTGCTTAGTTTGTCTAAGAGGCAGAACGGAATCATGTCTATGTTATTAGACACTAATTAAGACTCCAAGGTCCTTCTATTGACAGGATGTGCTTGAGAAAAGAAAGCGACCGCTATGAACCAAAACATTGACTATATAAATGTCAGAATGTCTCCTTTATAGGTACAGAGCTGTGAACAGCAGTAGATAGAGATTTCTATCCACTCACCATCAACATGAATGTTGATTTAATTTAAACCAGAGGTTTAAAGAAAACATCTCTCTGACCTCTCAATCTTTCTCTCCAGAAGGTGTGTGGCTCATCTTTCGGGCAGCTGATTTTGAAAACAAAGGTTTTCCACCAGCATCAAGATCACGACAGACACGAACCTTGGTGATTTCCAGGTTATTGTTAAGCATCACGACTAACTTCTTTTCATTTTGCATTGGCTCAATCAGTTCCTTCAACAACAGTGCTCCCAAACACACTTAAAACGTATTGTGGAATGGATAAATGATATTAACCAGGAATAACACAGAGCTGAACTCAACGCAAAATGTATCCACTCTACTTAAAAGCTACAGGTTCAAAACAGGAAAATTTTACCTGAAGTCTACCATTTTGCTGAGAACAATAAGCTGTCCAGTAGTATGATGCTAGATGTTTATAATGTCTATAAAAAGTGTGTGGTTGATGAGCAACAACAAAGACTGACAGGAGTTAATGTATATTTCTAATTATTTTGACCACATGTGCATTCAACCAATTTCTTCTGCAACCATCTAGTCCTGGAAAAACAACAGATCAAATAAACCTCTATAGATGTATGTGAGCTTCGGACTGGACTTGTAAGTCAACACAGACTCTCTTCCTCCCCATCACATCACAAACTGACTTGTATCTGTCAGTGCTTTAGTCTCAAGAGCAAACTTTGCTAATTTGATTCAGCGCTGCCTCGTGTTATTTGTATTGCCTCTTTAAAGACGTGCCATGTTGCTCAAGGAGGCTGTTTGTGGTGATTTTTATTCAGGACACAATCGGCAGGGCTCTTGAAGTTGCAACCGAGTGAGCTGCCCTGCACAGGGGAGGGATCCTCCAAGTGCCACTTGATGACAGCAGCTATGACCTGGAGGATTAGTCAGCCCCGTTGTTATCCCTCAACTTGCACACTTAACTATAGATCGGATCTCAAACGCTGTTTAACATGAGTTTGTGTGGGGTTTGAAGCAAAGCTCAAAAAGAAAAAGGGAGGAAAATAGCACACTGGTAATGGAGTGAGGGGGTATGCCATGGGATGCAGAGCTGCATTTCAAGCTGTTGGAAACAATTATTGCAGTTACTGCAGTTTGTACATGAGAAGTTTGAATGAAAGTGCTGGATGCAACAATCTGCTCCTACTAGCTAAAAACAGTATGTTCAAAGAAAAAGACTTCAAATCTTAGTCAGACTTTTACTTTTATTTAAATCTACTTTGATATTATTTAGAAAAAAATAAGTGGTTTGACAATAAAAGGTAGCTTTTATCGTCTACCTCTAACGTTGTTGAGAAACTGAATGACAGAATAATTATTTTCGCAACTTTGATGTTTTTTTTTTTTCAAATTGTGCCCATCAGTGTGATTCTCACTAACTGAAGTTGATTAAATTAAGAACAACAAATTAGATTTTCTCTCAATTATGATAATCTGATTATGTTGTTACTCAGTTGAGACAGTTAATTTTATATTTGATTAAATTGCAGAAAACTGAACCGGCAGTGATTGTTTCTGATTTTTTTTTTTCCTTTTCAACTGAAACCAAAAATCATATAAATGGACATTTCCATTTCAGTGTCCACATTTCGAACTGCGTGGCTCTGCTATGATTTGTTAGAACAAGTGGTGATAAGTCATTTGATATTTAGACTAATTGACCTGTTATTTTGTGCACGCCATTTTAAATTTGGTGGGAAATTTAATTACCTGTCCAGTAGCTACAACTTTATATTTATCCTGTCTATTGACACTTTTCTGCTACGTCACTTCATCATTAGAAGAGCCACGATGGACCAGGATCGGGAGTGTTGAACTCAGTGATTTAAGTTGTTTTCTCAAGTTGTTTTCGCCAGTTTAATTATGGTTTCTACTTGTCTGTGAACGTAACACGCCTGGTCGGGCTCATAGTCGGCGGTATTTACATAAGTTTGAAACTGCTAGCGCAGAAACCGACCCGTACTTCCTCCCTCCTGACTAAATTATCGACTTCCCCCGAAATAACACCACATGATTTATGTCACTGTGTCACAAACAGTATCTTCCCTTAAACAGGAGCAGCATTAAAAACAGGAACAAAAGCGACGCTAACCAGTTTTTCTCAGTACATGCTAGGCTACATGACGGCGGGGCATTGATTCCGTGGTTACTAACGGTTAAACACGTACCTTGACCAT
Organism: Poeciliopsis prolifica; assembly: GCF_027474105.1. NCBI lineage: Eukaryota > Metazoa > Chordata > Actinopteri > Cyprinodontiformes > Poeciliidae > Poeciliopsis > Poeciliopsis prolifica. The sequence continues at coordinate 2,005,063 of NW_026562425.1, forward strand.
GATGCAATATTTGATATCTTTCTAATCATACTTATAAAGTATACGAACATTAATATTCTTATCTTGTAAAAGCTGTTCGCTGTAAATCCCCGGTTACATCGAGGGCTGACAGTCATTATGATTAACGGCTGCTGTCTCTTTCCTCGTTAAAAGTTATCCAATAAAATGACAAGTTTGGTTTTATCTGTTTGCGCCACCGACTGCGCAGAACCCTGCGATCATTTTTACTGCGAAATCAATTGAATTAAAGCGATTTTAGGCCACCACATGTGGGTTTTTTGATAGGCTTGACGGGAGCGCACAGGTTGTTTTGACGTCCGTCATGGCGGAGCGGGCCGAGTTTTGAAAAGAGTGACGTCACATGCGGAGGGTCAATGAAAGGGTTAAATGCAAGAACATTTTACAGTAAATGTATTCTAGCCGTTTCATGATTGGAGGTAAAAAATAAAAATATAAATAAAAAAATAGAAAAAAAGGTTTTGTATGAATCTGAATACAAAACATCAAAATGTCAGTTAAAAAAATATAAAAATCTAAATATGAAAAAAAAAGAATCAACTAAAGCATCAAAATAGCACAAAGGCTATGCATTTATATAAAATCCCAAATCAGAATTTATCATTACTATATATATATACAAGAAATCCAATAAAAACAAAAATAAACATAAAACTTTAAATTTAAATCACGCATTTCTCTGAATTCAGCTGTGGTGAAATTAATATAAAATAAAATTTTAAAAAGCTGGCTGACACCCACCCCATTCGCTGTGCTGACGGCCTGGTAGTAGATACTGTAGCTCTTCTGAGGCAGCAGTGGGGCGTTCCAGTAGCCATTGTAGGTCTTGTTGTCGCCCACGGTGAAGGGCTGGGGCGAGTGGATGCCGGCGGCGGGGAACTGAGCAGTGAAGTAATACTGCGAGTTCAGCAGCGTGGCGTTCTGGAAATGAATGGGAACTGGGTAGCAGCGTAAAATTTCTGCAGTGCCCCGTGCTCTGCGTGGACGTTCCTCCTCCACCACCACCTGGTACACGCTGCAAACACAGAAACCAAACAGGATTAACTAACTCCAATGGGCATTAGTTGAACGCTACTGGCAACTTGCACGCTTTTTCTGTTTTGCCACTTAGCTTTTCCTAAAGTGTGGTAGTTGTCTTTTTATATATATATATATATAAACAAAGCAGGCATGCAGCAACGCTTAATTTGTCACAAAATCCCTTTTCATCCAGAAAACAGGGGAAAAACACAACTTGTTTTCTCAAAAGACAAAATGTAGAAACTAATTTGACAGAAAAGACAACAGCAAAATATATGAGCTCTAACAAAAGAGTCTGATTTTCTTTTGTTTTTTTTTAATCATTCAGCAACTGAAAAGGTTAACAACACTTTCCATTTCTCCACCGCTCTAGCCGTGCAGTTAGCTGGACCAAAACTACAGCTTTGTGTGTCTTGACAGTGATGACATTGTCTCTGAGCCGGCCACTTAGTTTGAGGGAGAGCCTGTCTTGTAGCTTGTCCATGTTAGTATGCGTCACACATCCGCCTGTTAAATCTATTGAGTGACAAAGAGTCTGTTTACACCTGGCATACAGAATGAGCAGACCTGAAGACTGCTTATATAGCGCTACTTTTTAAAAGAGCAGAAATATAGCTATTGTGACCCAAAAAGTATTCAAATAAAAATAAACAACAAAGTTTGTGAAGAAATTTAAAAGGGGCCTGTTGTGTGGTGTGTAGCACTAGCATATTGATCTGCAATTACATGCTTCATGTGGTTTGCAAATAGCAGTGTAAGCTAACTTTAGCTAAAATGCTAATGGTAGCTTACAAGTTACTGTGGGCTATCACTATCATGTTACTTCATGGCAGTATAAGCCAAAAACACTTTTTAAGTAACTATTTTGTGCAGCTTTAAAAAACACAATTATTAAAATAATAACATTTCAATGCATTTCTGTGTTTAGGTACTTTAAAGGTAGTGTTTGAACAGTTCAAAAGAAAACCTCTGGCCTAAAAAACACTTAATGAGCAATTTTAAATGCCTTTTTGTGGTAGTATTATGTAGCTACCACATTTTCATTAATCTTCACAAACAATCAAACTTAAATATAACAGTCTCAGATCTTAAAAGCTTTAAAATGAAAGAAAACACAATTAGGTGTTTTACCTCACACTGGTTAACTAGTTCAAATACTTCTGCACTTTGTGCATATATTTAACAATGAAGCACATTTAATATTACACATTGAAGCTTAGTTTCTACACATTGTTCATGCTGTATGAAAATGGTAGGTGGGCTAAAGTGAGTTTGTTTGAGTGTAAATATAGATGGAAAAAAAAATCTTTGCTCAAGTCGCTGTACTCTAAAGCCCTGCAGATGATCAATTGTTCCCCACGGATGGTAGGAGATGACTAAGTATCCCCTTGTGTGTACAGCGAATGCTCTTTAACCCAACAGTTTATCATGAGGTGCTTGCAGTGTCATTAAAATCTTCTCTCTTTGCTCTCAGTGGGTGTGGCCCAATTCCTTAGAGCTCTCCTATTTAGCAACAGGGTGGGGAGGTAATGAAATATTTAATCCTGCCCAGAGTCTGCTGGAGAAATCAGCCTTTAATTACTGTCCCCTATTGAGAGCCGAGGTCAAAGGGCAGGTTGGGATGGTACATCTGGAGCCACTTAAGTAGCTTGAGAGCAACAGTGAAATGACTGATTAGTCTGCAACGAAGTCTGAGCCAAAACACTTTAGATATGGTGAGAACTGTCACTGACAGTATAAGCCATGGTTGAGGAGTGCTTTGTTGTCATATTTACATGTTCAAATCAAAATTTAATATATACAAAAAACAATCTGTATTAATCGTTTCATTTATTAACTGAAAAAGCTACTCAAACTGTCTGTCAAGCTTTGGGAAACCAGCAAACCACAGTAAGTGACATTAACAAATGGAGAAAACATAGTTCCTGGACAAACAAATTATTCCAGGAGTGCATGAACAAATTCATCGAAGAGGCCACAAAAGAACAAGACACTCTCTATAGACTTCAGACATTACTTGCCTCTGTTAAGGACTATGTTTATAAAAAGCATTAAGTAAAAGACAAGACAAAACTAGCATCTGTAACAAAGTTCAAAGGTCAAAAACACTGCAGATCAATAAGATTGCAAACACTCATCTCATATTTGTTTAAAAAAAAACCCTCAATTTATTTCAGTAAATAAATGCAATCTCAGGACATTTTTCAATTGGCCTATATCTGTGTGATCAAAAACCCAAACCAGAACAAATCTATAAGGAGGTAAACATGTTTTTACAGTTGAATTGCTCATAAAAAACTAGTTATTTTTATCATTTGAAACCTGTTATGCTGACTTTACAACACATCATGGTCAATAAAACTTTAAGTTTATTGTAATATAAATCACTTTGTAAGATGCCAGTGAAACACTAGTTCATCTCAGCTGCTTCTTTATAATATGATGATATGGCTATGCTTATTGACAGACACAGTTCTAATAGAGTTTCTTTCCTTTCCGCAGGCTAAATAGAAATTGCCACAGGCTATGAGGCTCCAAGGAGGTGAATGTCTGTAAGGTAGAAATCCAAACCAGTCAGTACCAAAAAAAAACAATATTTTAGCTCACAACAAATTCAAAATAAAAAAAAAAGGTCTAGTTATCATAATCAGTGTCTGTAACAGGTTTAGATGCTTTACACAAGTTGAACTGGCAACTTCTTGTACTATGAAATGCATTAACCTTTTTTTTGTTCCCCTAATTGCTGCCAATGTGCTAATAAGCCTTTAAGCAGTTGACACTTTGTCACCTCTTGCTGAGTTCACAGTTTACATTATGAGTCATTTGGACAAACCCGAGACATTTTAGTCAGTTTCTTGATTTAATGTGACACAAAAAAAAACAAACAACAGCTGAACCACAATGGCTCTGATGGCAGGAGCTAAAATCTTCTAGAGCTGGAGACACTCAGGCGCAACATATTTTTATACAAAGAAAAGCAAAACAACTTTGATACTAAATACATGAAACCTGAGCCATAAAGATTCCAGAACTATAAAACTGATTGATAATGTTGTCATAAGGAATAACTGCCAATATAAAGTGGTTGTTAGACTTCAAATCGAGCATTTAGCAATTAGTTTTATTAATTTTATAATCCTTGACTCATTATTTCGTCCAGATACCAGAATTGCAACAAACTCTGCATGGAGTCTTTGATTTGACTCCTGCTTAGCCTGCATTATGCGTTAATAATACCTGACAGGCTTGACTTAGACTTACTTGATTTTCTACCACAATAGCCCTCTGCAACAACATCTTACAAATTACTGGACATTATAAAGAAAAGGAAGGTACATTGCTATAGCAGGTGCTGCCTATACTACTACAAACTTGCTGTCCACTTCTAAGAAAGAAGGTAGCAAATATGAAATAAAAGATAAGCCTAAACAAGATTGCATACAAACGTCAACAATCAAAGGTTCTTTACCAGACATTGTGTGTAATTGACAGCTTTGGTATTATATAATGTGGAAGGTGCAGAAATATAATGGAATTTTAGGTAGTACCACAAACTTTTGAGTAGTTTTTGTTTTAACTGTCCACTTGTTACAATCAGCAGTTGCATCTATAAGGAGTATTTTGAATATTTTAAGCAGTTTAAGAAAATGTAATGTCACCTTCATAAATGTTACGTCTGATTGTCATTCAAACAAACAGGATTCTGTTTATTGTATATCAGAGTATAATTAAGATCATTCAAAGCAGTGATATTTTTAGTGTTAAAGTAATATTTATATTCTACCTAAATGTTTCTTTAGTTTCTATAATGTTTTAGAGCCATCCAGCCAGAGTTCAGACAGATAACCCAAACCCTACCCCTTCTTAGAAAAATCAAGCAAATGTAAAGTGATTTTCACATCTGTTGAAGATTTCTCTTGGAGGAAAAATCATGTATCTAATTCCAAATGTCCTATAATTCCTTCAGAATAGAGATAAAATGATGACAAAACTGGCTGAAGGGAGAACTGGTATCAGGAGAGCCTGGTAAGCTGTTGTGAGTGGTCTTCCACAAGAGGCCAGCAGGGGAGACCTGCATTCCCACAGCAACACTGCAACCTGAACTGACACCAATTAGGCCTCCTCCAGCCTCGCCGCCCTATAGATTTCAGCTGCACCGCCATGTGACATCAACCAATTATGGCGGATTGACTTGAAATCGACCGGATTGTGACCTGAAACCCAGATTTATTTTTCATGTGGGCTGATAGGGGGAGGACTGCGGGCTGTTTGAGCAGATCCCGGAATGAGGATGGGAGGCATTTTCAATCACTGTCTTGGGTTAATGTTAATCTGATGCCTCTCTCTGCCTGTATGTGTGATTTAAAAGCAGCTGTAAGTTACGCTTTCTCCTGACCCTGCATTCTTCCTCCTCGCCTCCATTTTCTTATTTTTTATTTTTCCCCTGGTTTCTGCGAAAGCAATAAAGCAAACAAATTAAAAGGTACCATCGATTACATATGGTGTTAAATCGTGAAAAGCAGCGAGTTAAGTCACACTTAGGCATAGTCATTAGGGTTTGCTGTGCTGTGATCAAAGAAAGTTGGGACCTATTTTAGGTTGCAAGAAAATCCCTTAACTGATATCAGGCCTTGGTTAAGCAAAGATAATCTAATGCTACAGGCTAGAGGAGACGCTCAAGGCAAAGGTTATTGCAAAAAGAGAGAGAAGGGCTGATTTAGTGGTGTGGATGATAAGGAAAGCGTTCCAAATCATTTTTTTCCCCAGCAGAAGCATGTAAACATCTATTTTGATGTTACGGAGTGAGGAGGCGGATGCTGGCGCTGACGAGGGGCCATTGCAAACATTAGGTTAACACGACATGACTGATAGACAGTTGGCTAATCCTCTTAAAGAAACAGTGTCCCCTCTGGTAAAAAATGTTCCCGGCTTCACACGTTGGCCTGGGAGATTAGGAGCAAAATCCAACTTAGAAATGTTACACTCATTAGCAATAACACACATAAAAAATACATATATAAATAAATATTGATCCCTTCAGCAAATGTTTATCTAAAATAATATTTTTTTTTCTGCTTAAGTGGAATCAGTATTTGTCATCTGTGCTATCAAGAGATCTTCCAGTGCAGCTTCCCTTCCTGTGTGGAACGTCTGACGCTTGAAAGTCAAACGTCTGGTGGGTTATTGCCTCCTAAACCCAATCAGCATGCAAGATTGCATTATCAAATCAAGCTTGATGCTGCTCTGCTCTGCAGTGGATAAGTGTCTCTCCCATGTCAAACTTTTTCTTGACATCAACCCTTTAAAGTTGATTTCATGAAGTAAAAATCTGAACATGATACTCACTACTGTCAAAAAAAAAAGAATGATGGAAAAGGCAAAATTTAATTGGACATTAAATTTCATTTTCTTCATCAGTCTCTCAGATTAGTACTCACTACCAATTCTAAAAATAAGTTTCTTACAATTTTACTGGATCTATTTCAGGTTTTAAATATCTCTACGCCTTGGCACTCGGAAAAACCCCAGATCGCATGGAAGGACAGACAAAAAGGGATAGAGATATGAATTTAGAGACAAACAGATAATGAACAGAATGCTTTCAAGGTAGAAAAGTGATGGATAGAAACAGAAAGATGGACCAAGTTAAGAATGGACCAAAGGCCTGATAGAAGAATAAATGAATGGATGGAAAAATGATTGGCAACAAAAAAATGAATAGACAGAAGGACGGATGGAAAGATGTAGACATGGATAAAAAACAGATGAATAGATTGAGATATACAAAATTAATGGACAAACAGATATAAAGCTTCGTAAAAAAATTAAGAGCCCATTGAAAACCTCCTGGTTATTCCACCAAATATTGATTTGTGAACTCTTCCTAGGTTAAAACATCACTATTGTTGTTTCTAAATTAATATGAACTTGTTTGAGGTCTAAAAGCACTCCATCTTTTTTGTTACTTTGACCATTTCTCATTTTCTGCAAATAAATACTGAATTTTTCCTTGTAATGTCAGAAACATGTTAGTAGTTCATAGAATAAAAGAACAACGTTCATTTTGCTCAAACGTAGACCTAGAAAAAGTAAAATCAGATCATTTTAAGTGGCTTCTTAATTATTTCCAAATCTGTAAGTAGATGGACTGAAAGTTGGACAGATTAAAAATCCATCTTCATATTCCTTGAACGTGGGGAATCACTGCATCTACATCAATGCTGAGGTAAACAGTGAATCCTCCTCTGAATAAAATCAGTCACCTTCAATTTTTCAAAAGTCCAATTTCTCCCTTACAGTGTAGAGGTAGAAAGCACCTTCAAACAGCACACCAGCATCTGTTCTTGGACCTGAATCCCAATTTCTCCTGTTTGCTGCCCTTTACCACTTCCTCTCCTTTTTGCAATGCATATTTGAAAACAGCGTGTGCACACAAGGAGACTGCCCGCTGGCCTTTACGTCCTGTGAGATTGAAGAGAAGCGAGAAGGTGGGGAAAAGAGCTGCAGACCTGTGGATCTCTAAAGTTTAGATGAGGGAAGGCTGTGCTGTGATCAAAGGATGCCTCAATTAGTTTTGAACTGCGGTTGTGCCGTGCGGTGAACTTTACGGATTAATTTTTTTAATGGAATATCTTGGGACTCATTAAACATTCATGCTCTGCAAAACTAAACATCTGTATCAAAACACATTGTTTTCTCTGTTCTTCAATTATTCACAAGCACAGAGTGTGACCACATTTTAAATACATCAGATACAATTTAGGGAAAGCATCACTGCACACTTTTATTGAAGATTAGCCAATGCAACATTGGTTTTACACTAAATTCAGTTTCTTCTTCCCTTTTGGTGTGCTCTTCCTCCATTGGTAAACAGTTAAGCAGCCCAATGTTCTAATGAGTAGAAGCTCTAATTTTCTCAGCCTCTGTTAATTATAATTAGAGCTCTGTAATTACTCTGCAGAAAGAATGGCAGCCTGAGTAAGGCCATCTGAATTGTACCTGGGAGAAAATTAAAAACCCATCACTCTGTCTTACTTGCTCTGGCTTCCACGTCTGGTGCCCGGGCATTTATCTGGACAGCTGCACATATGGTAAACATGAGCTGACAAGCCTTACTAAAGATCTCCAGGCTGTAATCTTTAAAGGACCCACATGAGCTGATAGTGTAAAATTGAGTTTTACAGCAAGCCCAAGTGTTTGTCACTCTCCTTTAAGGCGTTGTAGAGCACTGTGTAGAAGCGAGTTTACTTGTTACCCTGCCGTTCTGCGGCGATTGGCAAAAGTACTTTTCTATTTCGAATCTTTTTTGCATTTTGTCACATTATAGCTAAAAATGTCAATATAGTTACTGGGGTTTAATGTAGTTGTATATGTAATCTCGTGTGCATTGAACTCAAAATAAATGCATTTTGTTTGACTGTGCTTACTAATTAGCATGCATAAAATTGTTTGCGATTGTAGTGTAACCCTATTTCAGTTCATTTTTAAGCTGATTGATCCTATTGCTTGTTGAGAGGTATGATAACATCACACAAAATCTGCCCAATAACCCCTGCCAGACACCTGCAGAGGCCTTCATGAGCCAAAATAGAGGCTTTTATGCAATAAGCTGGCTTTTAACAGGAAACACCTGCTGTCTTCCCTTAATAATGAGTAATATATTCAGCACAAAGCAGGGTAAATTCCCTCACTCCCCCAGAAGCCTGTGGTGGCTCAGGGTGGGCAGCGTGCTACATGAAAGACACGTATAAGAGAGAGATCCTGAAGCTAGCCTTGGCTGCACCAAGCTTTGTTCTCATCTTCAAAGTCTTGGCTTTTTTTTTAACGGGATCAAAATCCCCAAACAAATAAAGCTCAGATGTGTACAGTAAGGTGCTGAATTCTCACTTTCACAGAGGGGTATTGATAAAAACAAGCTCTTTGATAATTCTTCAGGTGCTGATGGTGATTCTGTGAGTTTTATTGTGTTGTCTTTTCTTCACACTGCGACGTACGGTCCGTGTCGGCATTGTGGGAGCCTACCTGACGGGTGCGCCCCTGCTCTGGGCGGGTTTGAGCACCACAGTGACCGTGTTGTCCGTCTGGTTCAGAGAGGTTTCCTGGTCGTAAGCTGGCATAGAGGGAGCTAAAGTAAGATAACAACAAGCAGAAAGGTTTGATCAGAATCGAAGTTTGGCATGTGAATTAGATGAAAAAAGTTCTATTTATACTGTGTACTATAAATTCATTCAACACAGTGATGTAGTTAAAATTTTCTGTTAATTTTGATTAACTTTTACAAGCTACAGCTGAGATGCTATATTGACAGGAATGTTAACCAATGTATTTTCTAAAATTTTCATAACATCATAGGACGCTTGGGCATCCTTCCACTTAACTTTCCAATAGCTGGCTTTGAAACAGAACATACAGATTCTTCAGCAATTAATCCATTGCTTGACAGTATTGGGAATATCTTACAATCTCCGCATTAAATACTGTTAATACAGTTTTATTTATTTATACAGAGAAAATGTACATTTCTCCTCTTCTTGAAAGACAGATGCATCGTACCAGATTTAAAAAATGCTTATTTCCACCTGGAGTCCATGAACAGGTTCAAGTAATCAAGTATGATTTAGCAGATAATGAAGTGGTGAAAAGCCAGTATATAAATTAATTACATGCACGTCTGATAATTAATTATTCAACCCGTGTTTTATGTTTTTATCAGAGAAACTGACAACAAAAAGAAATAGACACAGATGCTTGAAATGTTGCTCATAAAATTTACATTTTATGAGTTTCATCTTAAGTATGAAACTTAAGATGAAATTAACTGTTTTATTCTAATTCACTGTGCTAAACAGGCAATAAAAAAATGATTTAAGTCCAGTTCTGTAGAAGAACTGTTGCTATGTTTAAAGCAAGCTGTAAGGATTAATGTGTTGTCCTATCAAATTTTATCTTAAAAGGAAAAAAGTGCACGTTTAGCATCTCCATCAGCAGTGAGTGTTGCACAACATATTCTGCATCATTGACACCAGGACTCCGTTGACCCTGCTGACCTGAAATCTTGGTGGTGAACTGGGTTATGACAGGGGGGCCGTAGCCCTTGGCTGTGCTGGCGCGCAGCGTGAAGGAGTACGTGGAGCCCGGGTAGAGGCCCGTGAACACGTGGGAGGTCTCGTTGCCCAACTTCACAGCCTTCCCGCTCTGGTTGGAGAGGTCCAGCTCAGGGTCAAAGGAGCTCACCGCCTTATAGGAGATCTGGCATTAAATGCAAAAAGAAAGAGAATATTCTTTTAGTTGCCCTGGAAACTCTGGTTTTTGCTTCATTTGTTTTGCAAGAGAGGAAGCTCTAAATTGACAACACAAAAAATATTATGGATTTAAACATGAAGAATATGAAAGCATTGCTATGGTTCATATTCAGTATCTTGGCTCTTAAACATCAGCCAACTTTAACAACCTTAAGCAAAGCCTTTTCAGTTGCATGACCCCCAAGTTAACATTCTGTTTAGATTCACTAAAGATCTGCAATCGCAGAGAAACATGAGCAGGAATCTGTGGTTGAAATTAATCTTCTCTACTTTGTTGTTTATTTGAACGAATTCAATTTGTTTCACATGTATTCAACAAGTCAGGCTACACCGCAGGACTGCTTTATGGAAACTCAGCCTGTAAATTATTTTCATGCATGTACGGGTACATATAAAAAGAAAAAAAAGCAGAAATGGCTTGTGGAAATGGGGACTGTAAAAGCAGTGACATGTTTTCAAGGCAAAGATGAATCCCTGCTGGTGATTTCAAAGAGAGGCCAAATACTCTAATGTATTTCTCCTCCATTAACAAACACAGGGCACTCTGGAGGGAAGCATTAAGGTGAGTGTTTTTGTTAATATCCATTTTGAATAATTCTAAAGTCCTACTTTAAGAAAATGCCTCTGCATGTAAAAAGAAAACCTCCATTATAATTCCAATTAAGGGACACAAAGGGAATCTGGAGTGCTGCATAATTTGTGTCCATCAAGTTTCGAAATGCTTCAAGGCTTTCTCATTTAGTCTTTGTCTGTGAAGTGAGTCTGTGATGCCAAAAACCAATATCATAACACTGCAGGCAGAGGAGTTGGGAATGACTTGTCGACACTGGGCAGGTTTTCACAATCCTAATGGATCTGACAGGAATAAAAGCCGCAGAATTATTTGAGCAAATTAATTTGGGGGCTGATTTGACCCGATACATCACGCCGTTTCATTTAGTTGGGCTTACATTTTTCCAACCTGAGGGAGGTAAATGTCCAATTCGATGGCTTTCATAGCACGAATGATTTTACCATTCCTGACGTACTTAATGGGGGGAAATTTCGAAGAAAACAAAAATGACGTTAAGAAAATCCATACAAACTGATGGAAAAAAGCAAAATGGGAAACAGATTGTGTTTGTAGAGTGCGGAGTAAGAGAATCCGACAGAGAGCAGCTGCAATTATGTATACAAAGTAACGGTGCAAGGATTGATCCAGCTCACAAGATGAAACAAATACAAAAAACAGATGAGATTTTAGAAACAAATTTGGATGGAAATCAAGAACTAGTTATTTTCTATTAAACACACTGTAAAAATACCAGGGATAACATCCTGGATTTGAAATAATCTGCAGTTAGTGTTCAATGTCAGTGTCAACATTGCTGTTTTCAATTTGCTTCCTCTTCTAAACTGTATCACAGAAGCCCTAATTTAAAAAACCCAAAAGTTTCCATTTACGCCACAGTTTGACACCTGCCTTGCAACATTTTTAGATGTGCCTTTGCTGCACCACAGCTGAATACAATGATTAGGTCTTTAAGCTTCGGAGATCTTATCTTCACAAGGAGGAGATAATTAAGCCACTTCATTCCAGTGTTTTGTACCTGAGGCACATCGAAAAACCACAGGACACTGGCCCTCTAGGACTGGACTCTGACACCCCTCACACAAACAAAGTATTTCAGTATACTGTAGACGGTAGACGGTATTCATTTTATACAATATAAATATACACTGAAGTATAAAAAAAAAGGTTTTGGGTTCAAAATCATTAAAGTTTTCAAATCATAAAGTTCCTGCCAAAACACAAGCATCTCTGAGAAGATGAAGGAAAAAAAAGATAAATGGATTTCATTTTCCATGAAATCTGCATATGTTTAAGAACAGTGACTGGATTGTGCAAAGAGATATCACAAAAGACTTAAAGATGAAATTGCAGCAAAAGTTGGTGCCAGGAGGCCAGAAGGGCTCAGTACAAATGCAAAACACCTTTTTCACATCATTTCCCTTCCGCTTCAGTTTAAAGGTGAAAAAATAATACACTTGAAATGGAATTTGACTTCTTTTAACTTTCTACAAACATTGGTTATGTTTGCGGCAAACAGCAGTTTTTCCAACTGTTTTAAATTAAAGAATGATACTTAAACTACAGCAAGCAGCTGCTGGTTTATATCAGCAGAACTCACAAAGTTTTTTTTCTTACATCCACCAGATCACAGAGCAATACCTGGAGCAAGCTGCTGGCTTGGTTACAATCTTCATCTGTCATCCTCTTTTAAACAAGATGATGTGAATATTAGCAACATATTTCCTCTAAAATAAAAAAAGAAGGTTGTCAGTGTATTAAAACCTCCAAATGCCATAATGTCAGTGACTTATAGCTCTCTCCATATTTTATTATGTTGTTAAAGCTTTTAAGACAGAGATTTAATTGCTGCACCATATGCATATTATTATAGCCTGGGGTAGGTGTTTTATAATGTGAAGCACATTTGCCCTGAGATAAATATGAGCAAACCTGACAGATCACCAGTGCAGACCATGTGGCAGGCCCTGAATGCTTTTACCTGCACTCTGAATTTTTCACAAAGACAAACAGCTGAAACATGTTTCTCTAAAAGCAATTACGCGCGCAGCAAACATGGCATTCTTTGTTTTCTGCACTCTGCCGACACGCCGTCCCTACTATATATATAAATATATATATAACTGCAAGGAACACACAACACTGCACTGCACACTTGAATAAACATAGGCTTTCAGAGAATATTTTATATCTGAGTGACCTGATGGCGAACCTGTCTGTCGGGGAAAGTGGCATACGGAGGAGCGCAGTTTACATTTCTTTCTCTATTTAATCTGTCAAGCTTGTAAGAGGAGAAGGGCTGTCAGACTGGAGCAAACGGTGACAAGAGGAAAGATCGACCGAGGAGAATCAATCAGTGGGAAACGCTGGTGGATTACTTCCACCTTAAGTTGGTTAAGGTCAGTGTGTACATATCATAAGTTTCTGCTGAGACTCCATTGTCCATGAGTAAAGAGGCTCCTGGACTGAGTTTTCTGTAATGAACTGTGCCGTGTTTAACATGTATTTTAGAAACTGTTTTTTCTGTTGAAGTCAGATTAGTCAGGCAGGACAAAAGGATAAAGTTTGTTAATAAGATTCAGAACAAGCCTGTTCCAAAACTACAGTGCATAGAGACGTATAAGCCTTCTTAAAGAACAGCAAGCAAATTTTAATATCAGCCAATAATACTACAATACAAAAGGCAGTTTTTGAATTATTTCCTTCATCACAAGAAAGAGAATAACTCAATTCAATTTGGGCCAATCTTAAAGGACATTTTCCCCACTTGTCTTGTATTCTGTGCTTTGGTTGTTTTGCACTTTGGGTCATTCTCACTTTTTAAGGATGTCAAAAACTATGAAAGTACAAAATGGTGTCTGGTCAAACTAGCAAAATTGAGGCACAAAATAGTTTGTATTGTAAACAAAGACAATAAAACACGATAATGAATCAAAGTTAATGATAGAAGAACCTGAATCTATCATTACACTAAGCACCACTAGCAGACGGGGTTAAATCAATTCATAAATATTTATATTTCTAACCAAAAGCTCCCTGCTCATTTATTATGGCGTAAACCGGCAATGAACTTATTTAGCTGGTGCTAATTTACAAAGTTAAAATCCAAACATTGGATTTCAGAATTATCCAGGAGGCAGAATAATAATAACAATAACAAACTTTTCTTAATGGTTTATCACATGATAAAGTCAGAGTTCGTATTGCATCTTTGGTGCTTTCGTACCTCAAACTGTGTGATGACTCCGTACGTCTGCGCTGGTTCTCTCCACTTCAGGATGATCTTCTCCTCGTAGGGACTCCCCTGTATGGAGTCCAGAGGAACCGCTCCTGGCACTGTGGCGGAAAACACACAGACATGTTAATTTTTTACAAAACTGGAGGTAAAAATGACATTTTCAAGATAAAAAATACTTAAGTTGGGTTAAATTTAAGATTTCTGTCTTTAGTTTGTCTAAATGTTAAATAGAATAACTTTATATAGCTTTTCTTCTCCCACTAATGTCAATCTGTCAATGAAAATTCTAAGAATTCAGCCTTCTTGCTGTTGACAATACTGGAATCAGAGATCCACCAATGAAATATCCAGAAGTCGGAATTGGCCAGTTTTCCCTGGATCAGCTCTCATTATCATTTTTCTATAAATTTACTGCATGGAAAATAAATACCTCCCAACCACTTTCACACCATAAATGCATCACTTAAGAGCATATAATTTAATCTTTTTTGAATCTTTTCATATCTGACTAAGTTGTGGGGAAAATTGCTTACAGGACCAAAGTATCACTGGCAGTCCTCTGAAGGAAAAAACAAAACAAAATAACCCCAAACATCTGAATTGGTTAAAATTAGAAATGGCAGGTCAGACGTGAGAGAAAACGTAGAACTGGTAGCAGTAAGGTAAAGTCTGATCGGCTCATTTGAAGCCAACCTTTCAGATGCCAGAGGAAAGAGAGAGAATTTTAAATATTCATCTGGGTTTATTTTTACTGAAACAATGTGTCAGAGATCTGCCTCTTTAACCCCTCGTGTGAATAGCTTTCATTCTGGAAGTGGGACAGAATGATGAGGAGACATTTTATTTTTCTCCAGGATGTATCTTGAAGAACTCAACAACCACTCCACCCTGCCTGTTCACTCTTTCCCACGGGGTCCCAAGCAGACAGGCACCCAAAGCAGTCAGATAGCAAGAAACAGTTGCCACTTTTAAGTTTTCAAGCAGAGATATCTGAGCCAGACATGACTCTCTTTTCGTCATCTGAGCTTGTTTGTTAGCTATCAGGCGGCCAGTGTTCCTTGAGACTTCAGTGGAGTTCATTTCCTGTGTCTGCTGAGGCAACACAGACCCTCTTTCATCTTTGGAGGAGGTGCAGCAGCAACACAACACGCTAGAGTCAAACTGTGGAAAAAAAATACGTTTAAACGATCTCTACAACTCCAACTGTGTAGATGGCTGTTTACTGTGTGGCAATTATTTATTCTTGCTCGTTAAAAAAAACTTGTAGGCGCGTATAATGGAAATGGTGAATAATACAGAGGAATTGTTTGTGCAAGTTTGAAAGTTTGTTGATTTTAACGACTTGAAACTAGCAACACGAACACTTAAACTTACAATTTTAGGAATCATAATTTATAGGCTGTAAAGAATAAATGCATTCACAAGAACATTTGGATCTAGAATAATTGTCAATAAACAATACTATAAAAATCCATAACCATTGTCCTTGTAGCTGCATAATAGATATTGTTGTATCAAACAGGAATGAAACAAACAACTCTGTTATTTCCTATGGCTCTAAGTAAGGCGATACCTTATTAAATGTCTGTTGTGTATAATAGGAATGGGATTATCATAAGACAATAATCTTGAGAAAAAGAAGAGTAATTCCAGAATAATGTCTAATAGGGTTTAATTGGTCTCTAAGTTAAAATCGTTTTTTTAACGATCAATTACTCTTACTGCTCCCATCAGACTATATGGAGTTCAGTTATACTAATGCCATCTATTATATTTACCTATTGATTTTGAATACTTTAGCAGCAGTTTTTTGTTTTTGTTTTTTTTAAGCAAACTTGACCTTCCAACCCCTCAGGTCACTTGCTCATTTAGCTAGCCTGCAGTTGGCTGCTTTAAAGAACTCATTCAACTGTATTTTTAAATCAGTTTTGGAAAATCGAAGTGACTTCTCAAATCCAGGAAAGTTATGATGGAGCCGCCACTTACAACCTTGGTTTACCTGGATGACGGTAACTTGATTTTAAGAGACACGTTTTTCATGTTTAAATGGTTGCACTATCTCATAATTTAGCAAAATATCTTCATAATTCAGGGTTAGTTATGAGTTTATAAAAAGTATGGAATTGATTGGAGATTTATTTCAGCCTTATTCATGTGTGTGTAATGATGAAAATAAAAAAAAAAAACAGAATGAGAAACATCTTTATAAATATAAATGTCTCAACAGAGGGGATACTGCTGTACAGACTCTGATATTTTAATATGCTGCTACCGTATGAGTAATAGTATACTGTTGTATGCAGATGATTTTGTTTCACTTACCATCTTCATCTGTCTGAACCTCCAGCTCGGTGCTCTCCTTCACCCCCTCTGGGTTGTGCAGCACCAGCTTGACGCTGAGGTTGGTGAAGGGCGTCAGGTTGTGGATGGTGTGCTGCGGGTCACGGCTCTGGGCTTCATAGCACACCTCCTCCCTGGTCTCCTCCTTGCCGGCCACTCTGGAGCGGTACTGGACGGTCAGGTTGTAGCTGTGGCAGCGGGTCACGTTGTAGCCCAGCGGTTCCCAGCGGATGGTCACCTGTCTGGACTGGATGTCCACAACCTCCAGGCGCCGCGGGCCGTGCATGGGTTCTGGGGAAAAGGGAGAAAGAAAGCACTGTGAGAATGCACCATGATGATTGATAATAGGAACTTAAAGACAGGGCAGGAGGTATCTGAGGAATGAAGCAGGAATAAGATATTAACCAAGAAAAGAGCTTTTATTCATATTAAACTATATTTAATCTGGTTGTGATTCAAATCCTCCTGCAATGTTATTAACTTTCAAAGCTGTTGCATTTCTGGAAATCCTGAGTGTTGCCAAATCCCTTCACCGTTGCTAACTTGGTCTCACAGAAGCGCCACTCACCAAGACGCCACAGATCTGTTGGTGGAAACCCCCAGCAGGAGGTGTATCATCCCTTCAGAGCCTGCTGGCTGCCGGCTCCTTTTGCCTTTTCCATTCTATTTTCCATCTGGGCCAGTGGCGGTCAGCTATTAGCACCACACTGATACAGAGTCAGCCAGCCTGTCAGTCCAGGCAGGAGACAACACCTGCTGCCATCCTATCACCTCTAATCACATACGCTCCATGTCTCCTTGCCTTTTCTCTATGGCTTTTCCATTTTCTCTTCCTTCCTTCTCCTCCATCTCTCTTTTCTTTCCATTCTGTGATCAGTTATCATCTCATTCCCGCCCCCCGCTACGTCTCCCAGCAGTCCAAGCACTAGGTAATGGGATCAATTTCCATTCCAGGTTAAATTTGCAGTCCATTTCTCTGGAACTTAACACTTTACCACCTATTAGGAAGAGCCAGGGCTCAATTTCCCCGTTCCCCCTGGAGACACAGTCCAGCGATTCAGAGGCACCCACGGCAGCCATGTTTAACATTCTGGAGGTGAGTTTTGAGGATTGGGGAGAAGACTACACCGGACTCGAGCTCCAGCCTGCTCCTCATCTCTACAGGGGCTTTAAATGCGAGCAGTAATCTGCAAACAAGATAGACAGCTTCATCTGTTCCTGCAAAAGGCTTCATTTTCTGAAAGCACCTGTATCAACTGAGCCCAGTTGAGGAAAAGTCCTGACGAACGAAGCCTTTCAACTGAAAGTGCATGTGGGAAAGACGAGAGCTCCTCATTGAATTAAAGATTGAACACTTGTAGATTTCACAAGGAGAAGACATGATATCTCTTGTGCTTTTATAGAGCAGATAAAATTAGAGGGGAAGGAAATGCTGTTAAAGAGATCGGGAAGAGATCTGAACATGGAGCATTACAGAGAACGGAGGAGACGGCGAGGAAGTAGATGAAAAGCATCTTTCCTAAAGCAACACTACAAGAAATGCTCATATAGATCAGCAAAAAGTGCAATAAAACGAAGAGAATTTTTACTTTAGAGTTTTATTTATGGATAAAATGTTGACATTAAGTTACAATTAATAATCAAGTTGTAAATGTGAACTTTAGCTGTGGCATTTAAAGCAATTTTTATAGCCCTTAAACCTTTGCAAATTTTGTCACATCACCACAAACATCAATGCATCTCATTGGGATTTTATGTAATAGACTAACACTAAGCAGTGCATAGCTGTAAATAGAATGGCGTGAGTATGTAATCAGCCATTTTAAATCTAATGTAAATACAGAGCAGTACAGCCAAGTGCCTCCAGAAATAGAAGAGTCAGCCTGTACATATGTTAATCTCTCTATAAGTTCTGAGTCCTCAGAAGAAATAAAGATGTGAAAAAGTTAAAAGCAGGGTTAGGTTATGACATGATATCCCAAACTTTGAACAATTCACATTTTCAATGCATTTTCTGGGAAAGGAAATAAATCTGTATGTAAAAATCTTAGACAAGGGCTGCATGATTCCAAGAAAAATATTTAATTGCTTAATTTGAATCATTTCATAATGTCCCAGCAACTTCTGGCTCTTTTAGCATCTTGTTCACTGCAGAAATGCATGTGGTATGGGAAATAAGTTAATACCAAATGTACTTACATGAAAATCATAAAATATTATATTCCAACAAATACTTTATCAAAGTCATAATTAGCAGTTGCACTGCTGCACGCACTGATTTTGCAACGGCAATTCAGTGAACAATTTTACTTTAGAGCTCGTCCGGCTAGAAAATCGGAGAGGCAACTGAGAGGTGATGCATGGTGGTGGTAGAATCATGGTATGGGAATGCTTTTAAGCAGCAAGTGCAGTTAAACAGGTCTGAGTCCAAGGGAAGAAGGGTGACGCCAAATAAATACAGGGCAGTTTTGGAACAAAACTTGTTAGAGTTTGGTCAAGGCTTGAGATCTGATGGGTTGCCTTTCAGTAAGAAAACAAACTAAAACATGCAGCAAAAATGATGCTTGAATGATTTAGAGCACACATTTTGAAGAGCTAGAATGGCCTGGCCAAGTTGCAAACCTGAGTCGTATTGAGAACCAGATGTGGTAAGACTTGAAAATTGATACTCAGAGATGCTCTCGATCTAACTGCTGGAGCTACTTTTCAAAGAGGGTTTGGCAAAAAGATGTACAAAGCTGGTCAGTCACAAATTGTAAACTGTGCCAGTGAATGTAATCATTACCGTTTAATCATGCTGCAATATGAAGAGATTTTGCCATTAAAATGGCAACAAGCAAAGAGGCCTCTTTGAGTTGATTGCAATGCTGGGCAAAGCCATGCAGAAAATAGAAGTTTAAACCCTTTTATTTGTGGAACTATCTGTTGGCTGCACCCAGTAGGCAACGGTTACACTAAAAGCACAGAGAATTGCAGGGTGGCCAAGCTCAGAAATCAAATTAAACCAGATGCTCTCAAAGTGACAAACGCGCCAAAGTGTGAACCTCAAGCAGACGTGCACAAGCGGCTGACTGGGAGAGTCCAATCCTGGAGCGTTCAGGAAGAATGTCACACTTCCATCATCGTGGAACATCCACAGATTTCGTCCACTGAACTGCAATTCTGGCCCATGGAGAGATGCCAGAATGGAAAGCACTTCTGCAAAATATAATCATGGAGGGAGCTAGTGCTTGTCAAACAAAGAATAAGAAGAAAGATGTTATATAAATTTGAATTTTTATTAGTTTCTGGAACATTAGGTATTTCCTCTCTTCCTTACATGCACAAGTATGGATGAGAGGAATAACTGCCCATTCTTCAAGCTACTTTTATGATTATTCATTACATTATTTTTTCTGGAGTTTTTGTGGAGAAATTGTTGGTTAATTGTTGGTTGCCCTTGTGGCTCCCTGTAGTGCAAATGCCAGCTGTCTGAGGGAGGCAGTAAAAATGTGAGGACCTGCACCGGGTGCCTGAACACAACGTGCAACTCGTGACTCAGAATGACATCATCTGTTTGCATGAACAACAAGGTGCCCCGGCTGCTTTGGAGAAGGGTCATGGTTAAAAAAAAAAAAAAAAAAAAAAAAACTGTGCAAAAACAACTCCCCTCCCCTTCTTTCTGCCCTCCTTAATCTGAAATGAATGTGTCACTCTAAAGTGGCTCGCATCCTTTTTAAATCGCTTTTGTGCAAAAATGCAGCTATTTTCTAATAGCCCCATAACCCCGTGAATGACAACTGATGAGATGAGCCTATTACCCCAGACCACTGTGACTGCTAGTTTAGTTCTATTAACTGAGGAGTAAGAGGCTTTAGTAAGGGAAACTCGCAGACAGAAATCACAACAGAGAATAACAGAGCCATCACTGAAAACCCACACCAGTTTTTTTTTTTCCAATTCTCTCAAGATATCTCTCAATGAAGGCGACATTGGGGTGAAAGTACTGAAAATATGACTCTAATATCTCTCCAGTTTGGCAGATATTTCCAGTGGAATAGACTTATAATAATGACTGTGAAAGCATCGCTTGGAGCAGGAAATTACTGGGGTCTATCTTACGCCGGAGCTCCGGCGAGAGCCAGATTGGTATTCCAAGCAGCGGTCAAATTATCACCTGGCCCACACTTGCAGATGTAATTGAATAATTTGAATATGACATTTACATAGGACTATTAGTGATTTTTTTCTTCCATTCGTCATTTCAGTATGACATTTAAAAAATGTTTCTAGAAATTATCAGCATGTTATTGTCCGCTACTAATTTGATTGTTCCCCTGCTTACATGCATGCACCAGCAGCAGAGATGATGTGGTTTCATAAAATATAAAACAAAAACAACATATAACCACGTGTTGCAACCGCCTGTCCTAGTAGGGGCTTCAAATGGGGCACTTAGCCCCTGGGTAGAGCAAGACATTAGTCCTGGATGAAAGGAAACAAATTGGGCATGTCTGGAGCACAGCCACTTTACTGCCAGACAAGTGTGTGAGTGTAAGGGGAGCAATGTGTGTTTTCCCAGTGTGTTTACAGCCTTATAGGAGTGAAAGAGTTTCCATATGCGTGCTTAGCAGCGCACGTCTGGTTTCCTCAGCATCTTTCCAGCCGTACATTCAGAGGAGAGAATCACTTATCAGATCTTCCTCAGGCGTTGCTGCGTGCGAGTCGTTTGGAAAGCCAGGATCTTTATCAGAGCTGCATCGATTGGGAGCAGAAAAGCCTGGTGCCGGCGTGGGCTTCCATTCCCCGGCTCAGGAAACAGACCCGGGAGGAGGGGAAGAAAAGACGACAATGATTAGAAACCCCAAGCAAGTCAATGCGACTCCAGAGCCTCGTTGCCATCTCATCAAGATGAAATGGTGCTCAGGTTGAGGAGGAGGAGGAGGAGGGAGTGTTTGTTATTTGAAGAAAAAAAAAAATCAAAGACAAATGCTTTTACTTTCACAGGATGGTCAGATTGCTCACACAGAGATGTCAGCTGAGGTTCTTACTCATACACACAGCTGTTGAAGATAGACCAGAAATAACAAAGATGATATTGGAGA
Organism: Poeciliopsis prolifica; assembly: GCF_027474105.1. Lineage (NCBI taxonomy): Eukaryota > Metazoa > Chordata > Actinopteri > Cyprinodontiformes > Poeciliidae > Poeciliopsis > Poeciliopsis prolifica. Next base: position 2,026,636 of record NW_026562425.1, read on the forward strand.
TTAAAATGGAGTTTGAAAAATGTTTTCATGTTAAGTGTTCCAGTTTCTGATTGCCTTCACCTTTCTCTCTCTTTGCTTTGTGCTTCTGTTTGAGCTGGGCGGGCTTGGCAGGCGAGCACGTTTGTTTGCCTCTTTCTATTACATCTAAAGTGATGTTGCTGCGGACAACTGAGGTAATGACATGGGTTTCACACTTAGGAAATCATTTCCATATCCCGGAAAAGCGGCCAATAATGATAGCTCTTGATAACTGACAATCAAAGCACCATCAACCTCCCAGAGTGCTTGTCTATGCAATCCTCTGGAGGCGAAGAACGAAGAGGGACAGGACTGACATAGAAGTGGTTGGGTGTGTGAAATAGAGAGAGTCAGTGGTTTCATTTCCCATTGATGCAAATTTTAAGTGATGATTTGAAAAGAGGAAAGTGAAAGAAGTGTGAATGCAACACTTTTCCCTGAGGCGATCACTAAAACAAAGTTGTGCACTGCTGTCAAAGATACAGGCCAGGCCACTTTTAGTTTTCATTCCTAGAAAATGTCTTAAACACGATGCATATTGGTAAAGTTATGGCTCAGATTTAGACGTTTCTAAATTTTATTGTACATAGCAATCTGAGTGAGTATTTCTGTTAAAATTGCATGAATGTATTGATGTAGAATTGCTTTGCAGCGTTTTTCCACCAAGAAATCAGGAGGTGCTTTATCTCAATTGAACATTGTTTTGCAAAGTGCCTGGAGATGACATTTGTTGTGAATTGGCATTAGAAAAATAAACTGAATTGTATTGACATTCCTGGTTAAAGGTGGTAAAGATAAGTTATATATCAGTTTTTATACTCATTTATCTTTATAAACTGTGTCAACAAAGATCACATTTGGAGTACCTCAAAGCGCCATTCTTAGACTGCTTTTATTTAATATCCATATGGGTACCCAAAGTTCAAGAGTATCAAAAAAAAAAAAAAACAGACACACATTACATTTCTGTCATCAAATCGCCACAGTCCAATACAGTCACTGACTGATCCATGTGAATCAGTAAGTCATTTCTTGCAGTTTGAAATGTTATTCTTTTTGGCTCCAGAAATACAAGGTGATAAACTCTACTCAATACAATAAGGTCAGAAGCCACAAAGTATATAAAAATTTCAAGGACTTATGATAACAGACTTAAGTTTTACTACCCTAATAAAGTCTGATAACTAACCAGCCTGTAGACATTTAGTTAAAATATATATTCCTAACTCAAAACACATTTGGAGAAACTAAATTTGGTAAAGGGGTGTGCATAAGCCCGACATGTTTTACTGTCATGAACATAATATAACAGCAGTTAGGAACATGAAGGAGTCTTCCTGAATAATGACACTTTTAATGCAAACTTTTAATGGACTTTTAATGCAAGTTTTAATTCAAACTGGAAAAGAAAAAGAATATTTTCAAAAATTTTAAAGATCTTTAATTATCAAATATTTGTCTACTCTGTTATTGTGCTGCTTCCAACTGGAAATTATTGGTTGGGCCCTAAATTTTACTCTTAGATGATTTGATCAATGCTCATCGGGTCATTGAGCCAGAAAAATGTTCCTTAAGCTTTTGTAAACATTTTTAAATGACTGGGAAAATATACAAAAGAGGGATAAAGGGCAGAAGAGTTCAAGCTAAGACAAATATAAGTAATATTTTAGCTGTCTTCACATGTATCAAATCAAACGAGGCTTTGGGGTTACAGCATGAACACCTCATAAAGGACAACCTTAAAAGCCAATGGATAGGACCTCGTGTTCCAACATTTACCTCTGCACCTATAATACAGTCAAAGACAAATGCCTGCACTTGTGACACACATACACCTTGAGGTGTGGATAATCACAAGGATTTATTGAATGGTGGAGGTTGCTCCTCACTCCATCAAGTCCTTTCTTTACAGGCCTCATGATGAATGAGACTGCCAGGATGGGTGAGGATAAGGGGCAGAGGGGCCAGCAGAGCCCTGGATGAAATTGAAACCACAGAATGAGCGCTGGCACTGGACCTGGCTCAGCTGCCACCGCGTCTGATGAACCCCCTGAAGCTGTAGGAGGTGGAGATGAATGGGTGAATGTCTTCCTTCTCACAGAGCTGAATAGAAATGGAGGGTTAAAGTGTGTGAGAGAAAACAAGCTGTGCTCTACCAGCTAAGGTGATGCATGAAGATATCCTTGAGTCATTCTACATCAGTGCTTATAAAAGTCCCAATGCATCTAATTTGACAATTTTTCTACATTACTTTTCGCTATGTTTGTCAGATCAGAAGGCCATATGTGGTCAGGATAGGATACAGAAGCTGCTATGCGTTTTAGCAGCAAGATTTAATAATTTACAAAACTACACAAAAGCACAAAATTTTCCCAAGTATTTTTGGGGCAAGTTTCTACTGCAAATATCTTAGTACAGTTGAAATAAGGCAAAAGTAGTGAACTAATAATTTTAATAGATTTTTAGATGGGGACTTGGAATCACCTTCTGCCCTTTCCTAAGGTACTCTAACTCAGAAAATTTTTGAGTTGGGATAAATGTTATGTTTTGCAATATCAGGCAATGAAATATTGGTTAAGATTATTGAGAATCTCATTAATTTGGTTGCATACAATATAAGATCTGTGCTGCAGTGTGCAGTTGCTAAGCACACCATGTTATATTGGCTGAGTTTTCAACAGCAGCAGGTTATTTATGCAACAAAAGGCTTGTCATGTTGAAATGTTAAAAATGTCTATTTCAAACCCTTTTCACCTCTGTCCAGTTATGAGGATACAAATAAACCAACCGGGTGTCTTTAAAGGGGAATTGAGATTATGGATTCTGAGAACAAAGGAAAAGAATTGAACAGCCATTTGAAGGGAAGGGAAAAGCGGAGGAGCTGGTGAAATCAATCGTGCGTTTGGCTTCCGCCGATATGCCATGCGGTAACTGGGGTCAGCAGGACAGGTAGACGATGCCTTGTTCTGTTTCACAATCTGTCATAAAACATGACCACACACCCATCTGTACGCACATACCTGGCCTTTTTTTTTGTTTTGTGTGAAGCTTCCTGAGGGAAATGGGCTGTCGTTCTGAGCTTTCAACAGGAAGAGCACAACTCCTCATTTACAGATGGCGACACAATCTCAACAGGAGCAGCAGGAGGTTACTGAGGTGATTCTTCAACTTCAGCACGTCGCAGATGGCTCGTGCGCCGTTATCATTTGTCGGCAAAAACCTCTGTGTGTCATACTCAACTTGGGGTGTTACCCACAGTGTAAATCAAAGCAAGGCTCTTGACTTTGTGAAATGGTTGCTGCATTTTCCGAGCCTCCTACTCGGAGGATATACGAGATCCGAGACCGTGCCATCGAGGTGGGGGGAATAAATCCTGCCATTTTTTCCAACAGTCATGTCCTTTTATCGAGAAGTAGACAAGAAAATGTTCAAGAGCTGGAGTTATTCAACCAGACTGAATGAGTGCTTGTTGGATGCCTGGGAAAGGGAATTGGACATCTATAATTCAGCAAAAGGATGAAGAAAATCTGTGACAAAAATTACAGCAGAAAGGCCATGAATAATTAAACACAGAGAATAGAAATCGCTTAAAGACCTCGAGATAAATTTCAGTTCAAATTTTAAAAACATATGGAAAAAGGATGGAGCAAAGCTGTTGTTTATTACCCAATTGAAGCTCAAGGGTTGACATTACAAACAAGCTCAATGGTAATTGCTTATGAGGAGCTGAAAAAGTGGCTCTTGAATAATAAAACAAAAAGTTTATGTGGATGTCACCAGAGCATCATAGCAGTTTATATGTTCTCAAAGTCTCACTTTTTTTTTCCCGTTAGGGGAATATATAGATGGAGTGATGAAGGTGAGGAAAATAATTATAATGAAACCACTATAAATGCAGAGTTTCTCACCGTCGCCTTTTCAATTCTTTTCAACGGCAGCCGTTTGAAGCCATGTCCTTGAGAAGAACACAATTTGTCTTCTGCCGAGCCAATATCATAGAACACAATTCACCATTCTACTTTGGTCTGGCTGTGATAAAAAGACTTTTATTGTGGTCCTCTATAACCTTCCTGCACGCCACAAACTCAATCTACCTTGTTTTCTCTGACTGACAAAAGAACACAAATTCAATGGGGCTCAAACCAAGGCTTCTCATTCACCTTGCAACAGACAATTTTTAAAACCCCACTGGTCACATGACTAGCAGCTACTGTGAATGACAGACCAGTGTTATCTGAGATGGTAAGGTGAAGTGGCTTTTCGTTCAACGCTGAAGGCAAAAACTGTGTTAATGAAGCGCACGCCGGGAAAACAATTACTTTTCCCCGCACAGCCTGAGAAATATGTGTACTCAGTCACCTCATTTACAAATGAGTTACTATCATAAAATTAGATGTCAAGGAAACCAGCACTTCAGATGTGCAAAAGCTTCAAAAGTCAAGATGAAGAACAGAAAATCAAGGTTTTGTTCAGAAATGCAGCTGTCTGCTGGGAAATTCTTCTCTTGTGTTTGGAGGTGAGTTGATCTGAGTTGGGGGATATTAGGATCTCGAATACAAGATGAGACTCGTGTGTGCTATTGTACATATTGTACAGACCAGAAAACATAAAGAGTGAACTGAAAGCGTTCAGGGAAAGACCATCACTTTGCATTTTTACCTTTACTTCACAAAATTGATTCTAACGCTTCCTGGTACTCAGGAGATTTAAGTAAAGAACATGACACCCAAGTAAGGAGTTTTTTTTTTGTTTTTTTTTACAGTGGATGAGAAATATTAATGGAAATTAATTGATAATGTCACAAAAATGTAATCGATTTAGTCTGAAGATTGGATGTCTCTAGAATAAGAGCCTGACCTGATTGAGAAAAATGGATCTCATTTTTGTATTCAGCAGTGCAAAATATTCCCAAAAAATGCTTTTTGTTAGCCAGTGCTAAAGTTACTGCTCTTTTTGGCCATAAGAAAACCATTATGGTGATTTAGACATGGCCAAGAGTTCTTTAATACATCATTTCGTCAAGAGGCAGATTTAGTTGAGAACCCTCAAAACACCATTATTTATCATCAAGGTACATCACAGTAGAATAATACCAGAGGTGGAATATAACATGAATGGTTTTTTATCACCATTATTATTTTTTACCTTGACTGAAAATTTATAGAGATGATATCTAAGTCCTTGAGCTTAATGGAGTCCATTCTGCATCAACGATATCATTTTTATCTTATTCATAAAACAGATTTTCTCTATTATACAGAAACGGTCACCTAATGAAAAGGCCCTACAAAACAAGGTTAGTTGCTTAGGAAGATAAGGTTTTCAGAGTTACCTCTGACTAAGGTGAACTTTGGCTGGAAACCGCAACTTCATCAATTTAGATATGAGATATCAACACAGCCAATGATTTCTCTTGAAAAAAAAAAGAAAAGTAATTAGAGTTACACCTTTCAGTTCGACCGGCAGAGCTTCAGTGTTCAACAAAGGTTAAACTTAATCTATGAATTTGCCACAAACCACAAATTGTTGAGATGTGAATGAGATGTGAGGTGAACACTTGCAGCTGCTTTATATAACCTGGTGCAGAGCTCGAACTGTTCTCACGTCAAGTCATTAAATCTTCTACGCTTTCAAATGGGCTCTTGACATATTAAGTATATATTGAAAAGAGGTTATTTTTTCTGTAGACTGCACTTTTAAAAGACCTCTTTGGCAGTCGAACAATGTGAAATAGGAACAGCATCAATGTAAATGAGTCTTTCTGGCAGGCATGAATTTTTTAGGGTTTTAAGGTGTTAAATAGAAAGTCTGTTTTATTGGTATATCCACAGTAGAAAGGTGTTTGCACTTTTACAGTCTTCTTCTGGTTCTACTTTTTTGGTGGAAAGCAAGTTTGTGAAGATATCAAACGAGTTTCAATATCAAACGGAGATTATCTGGGTAAATAAAAAGAGCAATTTTCAAATGAGGATTTTACGCATTAAGGTAAAAGGCTATCAAAACCAGGTTGACCTTATGGGAAACGTAGTTGTACTCTAAATCTAAAAGTTACTTGTGGCAGCTACTGCAGGAAGCGTTAGCCATCAACCATTTGTCCCACTTTTCTTCTCAGAATTATTTGATTTCAGACACAGCAAATCAACAAGATATATGTCTACTCTTTGCTTTTATAGCCTTCAGTGGAGGACTCTTGTCTGCTGTGAATCATTGTCCTGCTTCATATCCCAAGTTCACTTCAGGCTAACGTCACATCTGATGGCCAGAAATTCATCTTTAGGATTATTTTTACACAAGAGAGAAGAGTTGATGATCCAGTTTAATCAATTGCAGTGAAATTAGTGTGAAATTCTGTTAGTTTTACATTTGGTGTAACAAGACTCTATTTGGAATATTTTCCTAAAAATCTTAGGGCTTCTTTGACATGTGCGAGACACACATTTGTGTTGTTTTGGGTCAACAGAGGTTTTAAACTCCTGCACTTAGCTGAGTACAAAAAAAGAGGCCTGTAGATATTTAGCTGTCCTTCTGGGTTCTTTTGTGAAATGTTGACTTAGTCTTGCAGTAATGTTGGTAGGCTGCTGACTTATGGGAATATTCCATTACTCTCATTATTTTTTGCTGGAGTTTAGACTGATGCATGTTGAATACTTTATCATATGCAGTGGAATTTCTTCAGATCGGGGGATATTTTGCTTTTTGAGATCATTCACTTTGTGTCGTCAAAAATTGACTATTTAAGCGATTTCATAATTCTTCAACAGTGATGGGACATTCTGACAAATTTAACCAAGATTTTCAAAAATGTGGTGAACCCAATTAGGAAAGGGATCACTTATTATTTCCACGAATGGCCAAAGAGGTTTTAAAAATGTTTTTAGTGAATGAAGAAAATCATAAATTGAAAACTAGATTTTCTATTTAGTCTAATATTCTCTACTTTGATGACAAAATCAAATAAAAATATCTAACAAAAATCCGTGAGAAGGTAAAAAAATCACAGAAATATAACTAGGAGGCATTGAACAATGAGGTTTCAATGTGATTCACATGCTGCATGGGTCAAGGCAGAGGTAACAAAAGTAGTCAAAAACAAAAACCGCCATGAATAATAATAACATGTAGAGGACAAGCTTTTGTTATTCTTTCAATGCAGCTCATTCTCTCCAAAATAAGCACTCTTAGAAAATTAATTCTTCAGTCATCCATTCTTATCTGAATCACAGCAGCTATCACTAATTAACCAGGAAAATAAAATGTAAATAACTAACCTTGGAAATTGTGCAGCTCCTCCCCATTCTCCACTGTCATACATAAGTGTTTAACAGAGAGATGATCCCTGATTAATGCTGATTCCCCTGTGTTTAATAGCACTCAGTGCAGCAGAGTGGCAAAGTGAAAACAAACAGATGAGACTACTCCCACGAGTTGCCAGGGGCACAGATGGAGAGAACTTATAGATGGAGATGTGCATTTGGCCGGGGTTGGAGTCTGAGCAGGTGTTTGGACCCAGTATGGACATCGCGTATTGCCATTTTTTAAGCACACCAGTGCCAACGGGAAGGCAGAGGCCAAAAGGTTGAGGATGAGACATAGGACAGACTGTGACAGGCTGTCCTTCGAGCAGTGCAAATGATCGCTCCGCATCGTAATAGGTTCTGTGTAGAAAACAACAGAGCATGTGCAAACCAGTCACGTTACAGCAACAAACTTTGATGTATTTTGTCGAGATAAACATCATGGATTGCATAATTAAGGTAGTGGAAGGTAAATAATAAAAGGTTTGGCTCATTCCCAATGAAATTACTCACTATATACTTTGCAGAATCATATTTTACTGAAGATTTATTTTTAGATATTGTCACACATCTCAATTGGATTTTGATCAGAACTTTGACTTGACCTTTCAAGCACATGAATATAATTTCAAATAAAGCACTGCATATTTCTGGATGTATATTTAGGATCATTGAACTCTTCAGAGGTGAACTTCAGTTCTTCTGCAGTCCCTATGAGGTTTTGTCTTTCATCCTTCTTTCCACTGACTCTACCCAGCTTCCCTGTGCCATAAAGTAAAGCATTCCCCACAGCATGACGGTGCCACCATCACATGCTTTACTTTTGGGATGATATAACAAGATGATGAGCAATGTTGTCTTTCCCATCATCAGCATATTTGCAACAACAGAATAGAACATGCTGTTAGCACAACAATATGTTTTATTAAACAATTTATATGACCTATATGCGATTAGTTGAGTGGGTGACGATAGCGTAGTAGCTAAAGTGAGCACAGGCTTAAGGTTCAAGTAGATCATGTTTAGCTAGCTGCCTCTGCTAGCTAAACATGCCACCAATACCATGCATTTTTCAAATTAAGCTGATGCATTTTGTCCTTAAAACAAAAGTTAATCACTTTATTTTGAAATATTCTATTTGATGAAAATATACATCTTACAAAACCCAGATAAATTACACTGAAGCCTGCGATTTTAAAGTTAATATACACAGATCTCAACTGCAGCTTCAGAACGGCGGCTGTTTAAGGTATGGTTATCCGTCTTCCCTGTGTGGGTTGGAAATGATCTCTTTATGTGAGATACTCTGGCAATACGGTTGCTGAAATTCAGAGCACCATGCTGTGATCCTGGGGCACAACCTGATAAAACTGTCTTCCTTCAAGCAACACTTACAGAGTTATCAAGGACTCTCAAATGGTAAACAACTTCTCAGTTTCACATGAAAGAAGGCTGGAGGTGGAGGGACGCAAAAATCTGCTCCGAGCACAAAAAAAAAAAAAATAAATAAATTGGTCAGTGAAGCACTACATGGTGAAAATGATATGTGCTAGGCTGATACATTTAAATATGAACAGACAAAAGACATGCAGATAAGCAAAATAAAATGCTGGAATCATTCTGCAAACCCTTGAAAGTCACAAATAACCCCCAAAGCAATCACAGAGCCTTGGATATAACATTCTTTGTTGCTCACTGCCACAGTAATGGAAGAGCTACATGGGAAAGAAAACCTTTCAAGGGTATCCCTTTCTTTCCCTCCTGCCTCTGAATAGAGTCGGAGGCGTCCTTGCATTATACATTCCCCATTTTGCAGAAGATTGAATTAAAACATCCTTTGTCATCAGAAACATTGCTCATATTGCGAAGTGACCAAAGCGCCACTATGAATAATTATGTGGGAGACGGCACTCTAAAGTAGCCAAGGATTTTCATTAGCGCCCGCAGACAGCAGCACAGGGAGAAAAAGTGGCGGGGGGAAGCGAGTCTCTGGGCCTGTCCACATCAACGGTGATGTATCACACAGCCTGCCGAGTCTTAACCGTTCAATTAGGAGCGCCGCTGAGGCCCGGCCTGTCAGAGGCAAAGACCGGCAGAGACCCGGACAAAATCAAGAGCCGCTTCCTCAAACACACTTCAGGAGGCAGGGCCATCAATCTCCACGACTGTGACCGGCAGGGTGGCCGGGGCAGGACCCCTAGCGACGCGGCGGCCCAGCTCAGAGGGCAGAGCAGGTAGCTTCATTCATCGCTATCAACCAAACTAAAAATATATGAGTTCATGACCTTCACAGCGGGAAGGAGGGTATGAGGGGAGAAAATTATCCTTCTCATCAGCATTTCTCTGGACACCAAACAGTATTAGGTGAAGGAAATTGCTGATCCTCTGTTTGTTTTGTCTCACAAGTCGGCATCCGAGTCCAGCAGGGTAATTTAGCTGGTTAATGTTGTGAGAAGGGCATCTGGTTCAAAACCATCAGACATCTTCGCACATGTTGGAGTTTCACTCCCCACAACACAGCAGCAACATAGTGATGCAAAATCTGAGTTGCCAACTTGCTTCATACATGATCATGATATCATTCTGTGTTGCTTCATAAGGATTTCAAAAAGCAGATGGTGCTTAGAGGGAAGAACAACACCTGGCTCAGAATCTTGGAATGGAGTTTTGTCGTTGGATGTGCTTTTTTGGAGTTTTTTTTTTTTTTAAATCAATTTATTTATTTGTGTTATTTTTTTTATTTAATCAGGTAAAACCGAATGAGATCCAGATCCCATTTGTGTTGCAGAAATCTGCAACACAAGGTAATGACAAATAAACTGACTCGATGTTATAGAAAATTTACTTTAGCAAATAAATTGAAAGAAAAAAAAAACAGATTAAGAAATGTATGAAAGGATTTAGCCGAGTCTTATGAGATTTTCCTTTAGTATTATTTGAAAGAGAACAAAACAAAAAGACAAATCTGGACAGTCAGAGAGAAAAGGACATAAAATAAAGAAGAAACTCTGAGGTCCAACTCTGTAGGTTGTAGAACTTTAAATTTCACACCAGACAGACAAACTACACGAGAAGACATGCAGCATCATGACCTGCTGCAAAAATAAAGTGAGTTGAATAAGAAGGTTTCACTTTGATTTACTTCATGCGGAAAATAATTAATTAAACTAGACATCAGATATGCAGCTTTTGTTCATTTCACACTTCAATAATTCAAATATAGAGCAGATATCAATTGGACGTCTGTAATGAGGGTCTTCTCTAATTTGAGTGAGTAAAGCACATTACAACACAGGTGCACGTACTAAACTGCACTGAGGTCTGGCTTGTTATGAGTTGCGCCACCTGCAGAATCTTGTAGCTTCTCCGCTTTCATATTGGCATTTCTGAAAAACACCATCAAACATAGATGTCACTCGTCAATATATATTTTTTTTATAACTGCTGCCATGGTAAACTCTGCCTGAGGGCAGAGTGATGCAAAAAGAAATTTCCAAGAGGTTGCAAAATTCATCACAGGAAACGGTTGCAGCTGTTAGTTTCAGAAGAAGTTAGTTATGTTCCCACAACCAAACAGAGACTGGCAAAGAAAAATACTTGAAGCGCACATTAAAAAGCCCGGAGCAAGGTGGTGACAATATTATAGTTTGGATCTGCATTGATCAGTTTGGGCCTGAAAAACTCGCTTTGATTTCTGGATTCTATAACTGGTGAAAGTTTGGAGTAATGATTGTCTGTCAATGGATGGTTTCTATCACAACATGAATCCACAACAAATCATTAATCTGGGTGCCAATAAGCAAAACAGCAAGAAATTAGTCCATTGACAATTAGAGTAAATTACATGACATTGATTTGTTTTTAAGAAATTACATAGAGATAAATACATAAGACAAGACAAGATAAGATAAGAGTACTGTATTTTTTGGACTATGAGCCGCCATTCTTTCCCCACGCTTGTGGCTTTTCTGTGGATTTTTCTTCAACCAACAGGGGGCTCTTTAGCAGGAAGTGAACCATTGGAAGTCAAACTTGGAAATCAAATAAGAAAGTGCTGATTTTCATTCAGAGCAAGCACATGCTAGCAGTCGGCACGACTGAGAAATGTTTTCAAACTTACACCTGCTCATCATGGAAATAAAGAGAATCTATTTGATGTTTTTACCTGCACATTTGGTCCTGGCCCTCAGAGGAGGTCCGGGAGCTCCGGTGCCGCCCTCCAGCGGCCTGGTCAGCAGAACGCTGATCTCGTACTCGGTGTCTGGGTCCAGGTGGCCGATCTTGTGCGTGGTCTTGTCTACAGGCTGCAGGTCGTACATGGTTCCTGACACGGTGCGGTACTCCACCTGCCTGTCGATGATCGGACCGTCCCCGTTGATGGAGTTTGCGTTCAGTTGGATCCAAAGGTAGGTGGCTCCAACAGCAGTCAGCTGAGGTGGGGCGATAGGCACCGGTGGCTCTATGGGTAGAAAAGGTTTGACCAATATTAGACTGTAACAGTTTATTGGCAGGAAAATGTGCTAATGTTATGCATTTTCTGCTTTTTGTAAGCAGCATAGGCATTTGCAGAACATTCTGGATAAAAACGTGCAAGGAAACAAGATGAAACAAATTCAATGTCTTCTTTTCAACAACCAGATCGACAGAATATTTTCTACTTTTTTCTTAATAATCAAGGTATTTAACAAACCTAAATCAATATTTTCATCTTTATGAATAGAATATCTCATCAGCCACCGCAGAGAGTCATTTAATCACAAACATTTTGAAAGAAATGGCAACTTTAAAAACTAGCGTAAAGCCAGTCAGACCTTGGTGGATTCAGTTCCTATTGAATTATTTATTGATCCCGGCAGTTGACGATTGTACTTGCTTCTTCTCCCATCAATTCAGAAGCTGCTTTAATCTCTCATCTCGCGGCTGTGGGGGAATTTGGTAATTCTGTTTAAATGGACTGATGAGAGCGTGGAAAACACAAATTCAAGTGTTTTTGACAGAGTGAAAAGTAATTAATTGCTTTTCTGAAGTCTGTAGCAAATATTAACTTGCAATAAGGATTTTGCTTGCTTTTACCTTTCTAAAGGAGCTACGTTATACATTAATATCTAACACATTAATATAATAGAGTAGAATACAACTATATGCATTTTTTCAGTGCTTACTGAAGTGCAGTCTTCCTGATCAAAAATAAAATCAGTATCATCTATTTATTTTTGGAAAAGAAAGTAACTGAATTGCACATAAGTCACAAAACATAAACCTAATTTGCTTAATAAAAAGATAAAAACAAAATGTGTTTTCTAGAGGAAGGAAACGTTAGGACACCTTAGCCTCTAATAGCTAGAGTTATTGCATTTTGGGTTAAATCCTGAGACACTTCTTACTGTAAGCTGGCAGATGTTTGAGGGTTTTCCTGTATGTAGCTTTTAGTCACCACATTGCATCTGTGCTAACCCTATTTAAAGGAGAAGTCCAAATCAAGTCAGTCACTCCAAGCCAACTCTAAAGTCTTAGACTTATTGCCAAAAGACTTCAGGCTCACCATTTGGTGAACGACCGGAGAACTGTCAAAGATAAATATTCATGTTTCACTTACAAGTCAAACCAACTGTCTTCTGCAAGCCTTTGGGAATAGGTCTCACTCATGTCTAAGTCAAATGCTTTATTAATGTTTTTCACCTGAAGTCCAAGTCGGAAACAAACACAAATCCAGGTAAAATAAATAAATCAGTTATATTTCAAATCTTTCAAGAGAACTCTAAGTCACATCTTAAACCCAAATATTTACATTTTTTGACAGTAAACAAGAGTGATATTTGTGTATTTATGATGAAAGAGAAATCACAGGACTGGTTAACCACTTGTTAATGCTCCATGTATAATTAATTAAACAGGAAGTGCTCTTATTGTGAAGAACCTGAAGTTTATTTCAAAGACTTTGCTAATACCAATTAATCTATGTGTTAAAATTGACTTTTTCCTACATTATAGTGCTTTGCATACAGTCTAGAAGCTTTTCTTTTCTCTCCTACCCATAGAAATAACAACCTAATAGAAAACCAAGTGCTAAGTTTGCATTTAAGACTTGATCAACTCAGGTTGTTCTTAACCAACCAGGTTATTTGTGTTCATTATTATGAAGCCACAGCTGAGATGGGCAATTATGATATGAACCATTCAAAGCCCAGACTGAGCAAATGTACTTAATACACAAAACAGATTTCCACGTGATACACACAATCAGCAGTCTTTGGTTTATATGCCGGATTGTTTTCACATCGCATGCATGAAATAAAAATCGCTGATGAGGCTCCAGTCCTTGACCTCGATTCTCAGTCAAGTCTCGAAGCTCTGGATCCCAACAGTTTGAAATAAAAAAAAAAAAAATCTTCTTCTGTAAAATATTTATGGATGGAAAAACATGTGAATATATCTTTGCAGCATATATTCATTACATGCCCAGTATGGGTCAGTGTCAGACACAAGTGTAACAATCCATGTTTTGCAAACTTCGCTCATAATATGAAAGACCCTCACACAATGGTCTAGAAGTATGCAATTAAAAGAGAAGACTTCTCTGTGGTGGAATATGAGAAGCTTTTCCACTATGTCTATTTTACTGTTTTCACATGAAGATAATTGTGAAAATAATGGTATACAGGAATCTGTTTACTGGCCCTCTTCACCTCCAGTGAGACTATTTGGATTGTTGAAAGAAAAACGTTCTTTACGGGAACAAATTCATTGGTTTCTGTGAAAGTTGGAGCTTCCTGACAACCTTGAATGTGACCTTTTCTTTTTTATGTCACCAATATTTGTATAATCTTGGATAAACCTTGTGCCATTTCTAGTTTAATGAGGTTTCTTGAAATGTCAGGCTAATTATTTCTACCTTGGAATAGATATAAAGATTTTAGCATTTCAGCTTTTTCATACACTATAGCCAGGTAAGAGAATGTAGCTCTAACATTTACAAGGATGTTAATGAAATCTCCTGAGAGACAATATCACTGCAATAATGGTTCAGCTTCCTTCGTTTCCAATAAAAAGGAATTTGTTGAAACCCTAGCACCTAGCACTGTCAAACACTAACAGTTGTACATCTGGTTGGCAACAGCAGAAAGCTCAAAAATAACAGAAATGCTGCGTTAGTTGAGGTTTTTGTGCATAGGACGAGAAACCCATAATTTTAGGTCCTTCTTCAGCAGATGGTTACCTCACATGACCTGTGAGTCAAGATTGCTAATCCGAGCCTTCAGTGTTTCCTGCAAGCATCACCTAAAACGAACCAGCTAATCCCCATGGTCATCTTCTACAGCTACATGCAGCTCATCGGTCTCCATGTTGGAGCCAGACAAGACAACACAGTGACCTGAAATCTGAGTTCAAACACTGGCTAGTTCTGATGGGCTTTCATGGTCTGGTACGCCTTAAAAGGGATTTAACAAAGTTAGGCAAAAAAACATTCATCTCAATTTAAGCGACAGAAAACAATGGGTCATATAGAGGTCAAGTATAGCTTAGAAATATTAGAGCATAAATCAGGGAGAAATTAAGATGCATCAGGAAAACAACATATTCCTAGATCAAGTAAGCAAGTGCGATGACTCACTTGGCAGATTTTACTGGAACATTTGCCATCATGCTCCTGAAAGCAAAGCATCTTATGATGCAGGAGACCAAATGGCAAAAGTATTTTGCTGCTGACTCAGTCATGACTGGTTTATAGAGAAACTACTGAACTGATTTACAAGAACTATACATCCAGTTCCTCAGAAATCCACTTGTAGATAAAACTGTGTGACAGACAAAAACAAAGTAGTGCATCATTTGGAAGTGGAAATAAAATATGTTCTTAAACGTTTTGCAAAAAACCCTCAAGTGTGTATTATTGTATTTGAATTCAGCCCTTTTAGCAGTTTTGCAATTGCCTTCAGCAGCAAAATAATAATGGGGCCTGACACGGTCATGGCCAAGCTAAGAAAAGTCCATTTATGGGAGGTTTGTGCGCATCAGTGAACAAACAGCACTGTGAAGATCATCAGCGAAATAAACAAAAACAATACAACTTCCAAAAATGTGGAAATTTGATCCTTTTTAAATAAGAAAGTCACACAACACAGTTCCCATTTTTTGGATCAATACTTTAGAGATCCATTTTCTACAAAAGCTAGAGTACTTTGTTAATTTTGTTGAAGTCATGTAGGCTTAGAAACTTATGGAGTAGATATAAAACACTGCAAAGCACTTCAGACAAGGACAAAAGTTCACATTTAAATAGGACAGTTGCACTGAACACCCAGACAGAGCTGCACTGAATACATTTAAGCCAAACCACATTCATGGGTTAGAGTGACCTAGTCCAGTAGCAACCACAAGAAGATATCGATCCACAAAAGCCACAGCTTCTCACTTTGATGAAATAATTCCTGTAGGCACACTAATCCTCTGTTCAGCCATAGCAGATGCGCCTCAAATAACAGATTACAAGAGTGAAAAACACTCAAGTTCTGGAAGACTTCATTAGCAACTCGCTTCCTAATGCTCGAGCTTCATGCAGCAGGGCCCCTGAAAGGTCTTCGGAGCCAGCTAGTCGCTCGCTGGAAGTGGTTGACGGTGCACAGATGACAGCGGTGAACGTGCCCAATGGTCTGAGAGCAGCTGCTATCATGATTTTGACCAGACGGGCAAACGGCCTGGCGACAGCTGCGTCTTGGCGTTCCACAGCCAGAGCAGATTCTCACTCCCTCACATCAACATAGACCCACAAAAAAACCTGACGTCAACTTAAACTAACAATAACCGCCTTTATTTTTGTAATATTCACCATTTCAGTGTTTTACAAGAGTAACTAGAAAAATATCACTTAATTAAATTAACTTGAGTAACTTGTACTTTTATGAGTACTTTTGCTAAGCTGTGCTTTTTACTATTAATTGAATCATTTCATTTTGATGTACAGTATTTCAACTCTTACTTGTGTAAAACTTCTGGATTCTCTATCCAAAGTGAGGAACTTCTTTAAGTGAAAAATAAACATGCTTTTACCAAAGATTCATTAGACATAAACACACACCTGCAGAAGCTGATCTGGAAAAAAATATATTTTTTCTGATCTTGTTTCTTCTTTTCTTTTTTGTTTCTTATATAAATTACTATTTTCATCTTGAAAATACCAAATTTGGTCCATCTGATCTGAATTTTTAAATATTAAATGATTGATAATTTAATCAGTTATTCAGTACTTGAGTAGACTTTTTACTTAACACATTTTACTTTTACTTGACTAAAAATATGTTAAAGTAGTGTTACTCTTACTGGAGTATAGTTTTTGGGTATTTTGCCAACCTCTGACCATAACACCCCGAGAGTCTATAGTTTATTTATACAGTATTGTGATGCATTACCCTAGCAAAATGTGCATTCACACCAGCCCTGTTTGGTCCACTTTAATCAAACTCCAGTTCATTTGCTTTGAAAGTCCGGTTTATTTGGGAAGGTGCAAAAGCGCAATCAAACTGATGCAAATCAAGAAAACGAACTCTGGTTCAGATGAAAATCTAGGTCTCAGTATGATTGATGCGCAATTTGAATGCACATGTGAATACTGTCTAAATAAAACTGTCTGATAAAACTGAGTACTAAAAAGGAATAACAGTGGTGCCAACAACAACATACAGAGAAAAAAAAATCTTTTTTCATGTGGGATTTATGGATTGTCTGTTATAAGCTGATTAATCAACTAATCATCTGAGAGCTGCACAAACTGTACTTCAAACACTTGAACGTGCAAACCTCCAATCTAAATTTGCTTACTAACTGGAGAGGAATAACAAGAGTTGCCACTCAGATGTGTTGTTGAATGAGTTAGAACGCACTGTTGATGAAGCCAACTATGTTTTTCCCTCTCTTGTTAAGATGCAAAAGATCCTCATTATGTTGCACACTTTCCTAATTGGGATGGTAAAGAATTGATCTGCCACCTGATACAAGAAGAGGTGGTCACAGGAAAATGAAGGGCTGGCCTAACTGAACTCAGATTTTTTTCTTTTCTTGTTTTTTTTGGTGGCTATTCTCATTAGTGCCGACACATCTGCAACCTTCACATCCTTGAGCCGCAAAGCGTGGCCCAGAATACAACGCCTGAGCTCAGTAAGGGCTCCAGGTGATTCTAACCAGGGCCGAGAAAAAGAGTCAGCTCCGAGCCCGGGCAGTAATTATCCTCCTTTCAAAACCATGGGCGGCTCTGCAGGAGATCTCATCAAAACGGAGGCGAACGGGCAAAAAGACGGGCCTGCACCGGGACCGTTCTGCACAGCACTCTGGAAATGCATGCAGCACACACTGCCGCATAAATCTGACAGAACGCTGGCATGGAACGCAGACGTGATTATCTGGGATAATCAAGCATTCAACGTCGTTCTGTTGAAGGAAAAGGCAGCGAATGGTACCAAGAGGCGGGGATGTGTGACTACAGCGGGGGTCATAATCCACAGAGTTGCTTCCACGGTCACCCCTCCAAAAATGAGTATCGGACGCAGGGAAACACACATTTAAGAAGGATTTACAACTCGCTCCTGCTTGTTTTATGACTTGTACAATAAGAGGAGATATCAGATTTTATGTCTGACACTTATGAGTGGGAAAATGTCTTTTATCCTCCTCGAATGAGTCAAAGTCACTGAGATGTGAAATTGGCATAGAATTTAAATTTAAATGGGGATGGATTACAAGAATTAACAAGGAGAGGGAGTTTTACATATTTCTGACTCGACAATTTTACATACTACCAGGTTTGCCTTGTATGTAGCAAGTAATGGATCGAAAGCAGAGATCAGCAAAACCACTGCTGTCTAGTGGGGATGTGTAAGTGATTTAGCTGCTGTGTTTATGCACAAGTGTGATTCCGAGAGCCTCCGGTGTGTCAGTAAATTTTCTTTGAGTATGCCACTGAAACCCACTGATACACTCAGGCAAGGAGACTTTATCTTCTTTTTACGCTTTGCTGTGTCTGTGCTGGGCCATTCCCGCATGATTGACAGACCTCGATCCTGGACGGGCAGGATTAAACCTATCAATCACTTAAAGCTCAGAGACAAAAAAAAATTGAGGAATAAAAAAAAAATCCGGGCAGTAAATTCAATTGAGAGCACCAGGGAGAAAATTGAGGTGAAGAAATATAGAGGGCCATTACCGGGCTATAGGGCTGCAGGAAAGACGGGCCTTGCAAGATTTAGCTTCGGACGACTCCATAAATTCATATCAAATGACTGCAGGAGCGAAATATCCGAGAGGTTACTGTAAACCCTGCTGCCTCTTGCCTTTCTGGTCTTTTTAGGTGGAATTGCGTTCAGTCAAGGACAGCCTTTACAGGAGAAGTATTGAAGTCATGCAGACAACAAATCAGCCTAAACAGCTTGTGTTTTCAGAGTGGCATTAGAGGACGCTTTTACTAAAAGACATGCTGCATTTTCCATTTGTCTTTTGTTATCATCCATGAAGGTCATGGGGATGGGAACTGCTCCAGCCTTTGGACCTGGGACTTTTCATATCCAGAAACCTTTTGTATTCCTACCAACTTCAGTCCAGCAGCAGCATTTTATGAGTTAATGAAATGAACTCTTTTTGACCCGAAATTATAGCGACATTCTCAAAACAAGCTGGCCTCTCAGAGTAATAAATGTACTGTTCTGTTGATATGATGGCCATCTGCAGCTACATTAAACTTGGATATGAGAGAAAAGATCACAAAGGTTAAACATTTTGTTTCTTTTCATTAACCTGAACATAAAGGGTCATCTCAATATTTGCTATATTCTTTATGAGCATCAATGGGAAGCTTTAGTTCATGCCTCAGACTTATTACGTTTTATCAAGAACATCTGAAAGTTAGATTCTGCTATCCAATGATGCTGTTTCATATACGTCATTTTATAGAGACAGCTGCCACAATACTAAACAACAATAGTCAGCGTTTTGGACACATACTCACGTTTTATGGTTAGTTCACCGTAATTGGACACTCCAACACCTTTGTCTGAGTGGACAATGCAGCGGTAGCGGCCCGAGTCGCCCTTGGTTGTGTTCTCCACATCAAAAGTACCAATGAAGCGGCGGTTGTTCCAAGGTTTAGTGGCTTTCATCGGGGCCTCCCGTCCACCGATGCCCTGTTTGGAACATAGATAAACACACATTTGAGACTTGGGAATGGAAAGGTTCAATAAGCAAAATGGCCTGACCTTGTGTGTGTGTGTGTGAGTGTGTGTTTCAGAAACTCCAGTTCGGCGTACTTGTTGTCAACTCTTGTCTGCTTGCATCCTGTCGTTCCCATCGCTGGCTGATTAGAGGAGCACATTTATCACACAGGAGTGCACACACACACACATACACTAACAGTGGGCTCCTCCCCAGCTGTCACCCCTCACAGCAGGCAGATGGGGGACATTTGTTCATTAGAAATATTTCTTCATTACTGTCATCGGGGGACTTCACTTAATGTTTGTTTTCCAGCTCCTGTGCTAATGAGGATGTGTTTGTTAAAATGATGGAGTACCTGGCAGAGGACCTTTACTCGGCATCACGCTCGCACCGATCACACGCGTGACAGTGTGCTTAGCAGCCCAGCCAGCTCAGGTTATGTTTGCCAGATGCACTACCTTCGCTGCTCAGAACAAGGTCAACGCAAGAGTGCTGCACAGCTCCGTGCCAGATATAGCATGCCATATCCACATGGAGTCGACATCTATGTAGGTTAAGACTGTTCTGCGGTGATCTGAAACAACTGTAATCCCTTGCCTGGCAGCTGCAGCAACTCAAACACACAGGGGCAAAAGGAAGAAGCAAAGGCTTTATTTTGGAATGGTGCTGCAGTAAGTAAGAAAAGCAACTTGTGTTATCTGAAAGTTCATCCTCGAAGCAGCTAAGATGCTTGGAAATCAATGTCTGGACCCAGGTTGGGCCAACCCCCCCCACCCAAAAAAAAATCCTGCACTTCCCACCAACACACAAACAGAGCTGCATTATTCAGGACAAAGGTTCTTACAGATACACTGAGAAATCTACAATTTCAGCTTCATTGGCCAGTCAGTAACTCAAAGATCCAACCGTTTTCTGATCAGTTAACACACCATACATCCGTGCTCAGATGTTACACTAACAATGACACTTTTCACTCTGGAAGTGGTGACCCTGGAAAGACGACTAAAAGTGGTTTTCAGAGTTAATAAGGTGAACTCAGGGAAAGCAAATAAATGTAATATATATATATATTCTACAATTTGTTGAGACATCTTTGTGGTTTATTCTAGTTGTGACTAAAAGCAGAAAACAAGAAAGCTGGAAAAAAAATGTAGGTAATTTATCATGTAATTTAGTTTTCATTCTCCGTGACCTGACAATGTTGGGTTACTGGAGATTTTATGGCGAAGCTAAAGTTATATGTTCTGTAGGAAATACAAAGATACAAAGCAGATTGCTCTAATTATTTTAATGAGAATTTGAAGACATCACATCAACTCAACAATTCCTTTTTTAAAGGTAATTGCACAACCTTATATTACTGCAGTGCTTTTCTCATATGTGCATCAGGACATCATCTCTGATTATTTAATAAATATTTAATGATCCTTCAAAGCAGGAAGCAAAATAATATTTTGAGTTCTCATATAATCTTATAAAGACATTAGAGCTGGTCAAAACTGGCTGAGACATAAAGCTTTACAAAAGCAACTCAAAAGCATAACTCGTCCTGGATCACGGGACTAGAGATTTACATGAACAGGTTAAACAGTTTGAAATCTGAATAATCAACTTGTAGCGGTGAGTGCATGGTGTCATCTACAGCTGGAGAAAAAGGCGATCTCTTACCTGAAGCCATAAGCGAAAGTTGTCTCTCTTGCGTCCATTCACGGTGCAGTGGAAAGATGCAGTCTGTCCAGCATTGACTTCCACTCCCTTTATAGTCAGAAAGTGTGGCGTATTCACTAAAAAAAAAAAAGAAGAAACACTTGTGTATCATAAGACTTCACAAAGAAAGAAGTTTATCTCCTAAAGAAAAGATGTGACATTTTATGAGACTTGGGTGCCATGAGTGCAGGATCAACTAATCATCTTGGTCTCATTCAAGTAAGTGAAATCTGCAGGTAGGGTTCATATGAAAAACTGGGGATCTGAGTAAATAACTCTCAAAAGCCTTGAAGGCTGGCAGCTCTTTGTGAGAAACATTCCACCAAAATTCTGTAAAAGTGAATAACCAGAGCCTCATCTTGAATCAATGACAAACTCTAGTTCCCAATGTCTCTCCTTTGCATTATTTCTGCAATCTAGGACATTTCTCAATAAGCACCATTCTCTCCAATTTGAGCTCATTATCAGTGTGTTCGCAGACTGAGAAGGACCACGGAAAGTAACTTATTTAGAACATTTTTTAATAAGTACTGCTGTTCGCATTGAAAAATAGGGCAATTGAGTGGAACGACCTTGATTCGAAACATAACCAAATCTCTAAAGACTTGGCAAAAGCTAATTCTATCACTTTCATCATCGACACTCACTTCTTGTTAATATTTTATGACCTTTCTGTTAAACCACCCTTACTTTAAAACTATGTTCTGCCAATTCGTCTGGTACCAGATCTATTTTTCCACCCTTTCTTTAATGATGGCAGGTTGGGGAGACCACCCAACGACACAATAACACCTCTGAGCTGGCGATGGTATAAATAGAAAACGAATTGACCAGGCTTTACCGAGAAGCCACTCTCATCACTTTGCTTATCGCTCAAAGGAGCCCCACTGTCACTGAGTAGATTATTGATCCTCTCGCACTTACACATTTAAACACCGACCACGTCGCAAGGACTCATTGATTTGCTCAAATACATTCATATGCTGCACGTTTGGCTGTAAAAATCCATCTTATTGACATAACATTTGTAGGAATTCAGTGGCTTTCAGGTGGTGAGCAGGTCATTAGTGACCGCCAGCCGGAGCCTGATAGCTCGGCTACGATGGGCGGAGCAAAGCAGGAATCAATTGATGAGAACCAATGTGGTACTGATTCAGACCTTGTGTGGGAACCTTTCAGTTTTATCTGGAGTGGTTTGGAGTTTCTGTACACAGACGGTCAAACATGAAGAAACTATATTGAACGTGCAATTGAGTGTATGATTTATATAAAATAACTTTCAACAAATCTGCATTTAATTGTTTACCAAGAAGAAAAGTTAAAGTAAATTTTGAGTGTCATGAGAAACAAAGTCGTCACAAAAAGTGTCTCAACTTGTCTCTGCTTTGCTCGGGTGGAATTTCTGATTTTTCCACGCTTTTCATCACAAGCAGCATTTTGTTCTGGTTGTTTAATGATTCTGATGTTGTTGTCTGGATTCTCCGTCAGAAATGTTGCAGAATTTTGACAATATGGTGGAGTGATACCTACCTTAAGATTAGGAGTTTGCTGTTTGAA
This sequence comes from Poeciliopsis prolifica, assembly GCF_027474105.1. Lineage (NCBI taxonomy): Eukaryota > Metazoa > Chordata > Actinopteri > Cyprinodontiformes > Poeciliidae > Poeciliopsis > Poeciliopsis prolifica. The sequence goes on from NW_026562425.1 coordinate 2,049,411, forward strand.
GTTGAAGCATAAAGTTAATTTTTTCGTAGCAATAAGGCTGTGAAGGTCTTGAGGTATTTTTTCTTGAAACCATCGTGACCTATAGCTGCTTTCTTTGCCTTCCTGCATCTCTCTCTTCATGCATTCAATACATATTTATTGAGTTCTTCCACCTGCTACAGATAGATACTTTGAATGCGTGGATTACTTGGGTTGTTACCAACATCTGCTGCAAATTTAAAATTAATAGAAATGTATTTAGTGGATAAAACATTGACGTGTTCAATATTTGTTTTTCCTGTTGTAAGTTAAAAGCAGGAAAATACGGTGGAACATAAAAAACTGCAAGATGGTTTCTGGGGTTTGTCTTCTTTTGTGCCATTTCTCAAGGGGTAGATTTCAGACAGCCTCTCCAACATTATATCCCATATGTGCTTCAGCATGTCAACTATATCCTCGTAAATCTTCATTGAGCAGAGAGAGGGGGGGTTCATAGCGGTTCTGGCTGTAACATATCCTTTGAGGCCTTTCTGTCTAAGTGGGAAGGCCTTGAGCAGAACCGCGACACAGGTATTCGCAAAGGTGTCACGAAAAGGACAATGACAGTTTTGATGATATTCTTTTATGGTGAAGGGAAAATAGACTTACTGCACTGGTGGCCCTGGACCGCAACGTCTTTGATGGCCAGTAAGCCGCGCTGCCCTGAGGTTATGGCTTCAAACACAATCTGAGGAGGAGAAAGGAGACTCATAACACCACTGATAAATTACACCCTCCTTCAAGAGACACCTGAGTGAGGGCTGGATGCAGGCACAGGAAAAGTCCAGCTCTCGCTTAACTCACTCTGTCCTCTTTCTCTGGGGGGTGCAGCTGGTGCCACAGCTGCAGGCCATCGACATTATTTCTACAATATGTCACAGCTGACAAGTGTTATGACATGCAAGTGTTAAATTAAGTTTAAGCCCTGAGACGATTAGCACACAGTCAGTGACAAACAAAGCGTAGGAGTTGGAAGGCAAAGATAAAAGGTCGGGTTAGGACTTTCTTATCCAATCAGTTGATTTCTCTTCCCTCTAGATTTCCTTTAAACAATTAAACACTAATACATTTAACATTTTGAAAAACAATTACGGTTTAAAAGTTTTATTTATCATTGTTGGTACACCTAACTAGAAAAACACAATATTTTATTAAAGATGTTCAGTTTAGGATGAAGTATAGACTGGAGCTAACAGAGTACAATGACCACCATCCATACTTTATATAGCCTTAACTAAAAAAGATGTCTTAAAATTAGTTTATCGTACAAAAGGAAGTGAATGTGTATGGAGCGGGATTAAAAGAACACAATATTTAAATAAAGATTTGCATTTAGCTCCCGCGAGTCAACATACGCCAGAGGCTCCCTTTACTGTAATTCAAATCTCAAATATTTTGCAACATCAATCAGGTTTTCGTTTTTCATCGTTTCCCTGCATTTAGTTCGCCAAGCATCCCATCAACTGAGACCAGTTTTATTGTCTCTGCTATGTTTCACTGTGAGGTTTTATTAAGGGTTTAATGCAGTGTTGGTTTTCACTTTGCATGTGAGTAAAAAAGTATATATATATATATATATGTATATATATAAATGCACTTTGGGCTGATATGACTGAGCACCTTCTTCTACATCAGTGGTATTCAAAGACTGATCCATAATGGTCGGTGTCATGCATGTTTAAAAAGCTCTCAACATTCAACATGGCTGTATTAATTGAATAGTTCATTAAATGGCATCTGTAGAGCTAGGTTAGATTCAGAGGAGGCTTATTTTTAATCAGCTGCGTTGGAGCAAAGAGACATGTAGGACCTGCAGCCCTCGACTTTTCATTTTACATCATGGGGGTCAATCTCAGGTCGTCCGGGGCCGATCTCATGCCAGTTTGGGTGTGTTTTTGCCCCAACACAACTAATTGAAAAAGTTCAACTATCATCTCAGCATGTCAAGCTTCTGAAGAAGCCTTCAGTGAACCGTAGTTTGGTTTTAGTTTGTCGAATGGAGGCCAATTGGGGACAGATGTTGGACACCACTAACAAACTCAAATCAGGACTATCTGTGGCTTCATTTAATTTGTGAAAAACTAAAGTTGTTTTGTCAACATGCTCTCACAGCTGACCTGTGTCTCCGGAGTTACCATGAGTGGACTTGACTGGTTATTTGGTTAATCAGTTTAGGTGGATGTTCTTGTTTTGGTTGGAATGCAGTTGTGCCACACTCCCTCCAGTTTTAGATGGTGGATTGAACAACATTCTTGGAAATGCTTAAAAAAATTCTGCTCTAAGTGTCTCTCCTTTCTTTCCGATATGTCTGTTTGTGTTCTTCGGTCGTCCGGATGCTTTTTGTTCACTGAGGTCTTCTGACAAACTTCTGAAGCAACTGGATGCTGTGTATTTTTATTTAGAGGTATTAAAGTAAATGGGGGTAAGTGCTAACAAAGCCCACGCTTCAGAAAATCCCTTTTAAGTAGTTTTTAAAACTACATATAATCTTGTAGTTTAAGAGCAAAAATTGAGTTTGTTTAAATTTTAATCATTAAAGCAGAAAAATAATTTTAATGAACAAAATAGGAATAAAATTTGAATTAAAAAAGGACGATTTATAATATTATAACTTTGTTAAAAAGAACAAAGTCTTTCAAGTCCCTCACCTTGTGTAACTAAATTTCCTGCTGCATTTAACAGTTGCTCTAATGTGGTTTCTTGAAAGTAGGGCCCTCTGATAGATCTTCTAAAATAAAGTGCAACTGTGCAGCACATGACGAAACTTTGACCCTATTTTAAGGGCCAAGCTCCCCTCCAAAACAAATGGCCCTAAGCCCTGAGAGGAGGGTGTGTCGCAGCAGAATGTCAAAGCTATGTGCTCGTTGGTCTGGAGTGCGATTAAAAAGGGAAACAGCATGCCAGTCCCTTCCCAAACCCAGGGCGTGGTGCACACAGCAACTACACCACACGCGCTCCAGCCACACATGTTTTGCCTGCTGTGACTCCTGAAATATCAACCTGGAAAGTCTGTTGACTTGTTATATTATTAGACATGTCCTACGTAAGGTGTCGCACACAAACATGTCCTGCCGGCTGCACGGTGACACATTTCCGAGATTCCTTTTGTCGCTCAGGAATATGGAGACTCAGATACTTACTCCTGTCATCTGGGAGGCAGGATGCCTTCAGATAAGACCGTCTAATTATAAATTTCTTTTCTCGTCTCTTGAAATATGAAAGCAAAGTCTTGGGTGCCAATTATGGCCTCATTAAGGGCTAATTTAAAGGAAATTAAAAGGCCAACCACTCTATATATTGCCACCAGACAAATGAACTGGCCCCCACGCTCTAATTGAAATCCTTTGTTTGTGCAACAGACATCAGTCAGCCTCCCTAATAGCTGTGATATAATTGATTCCAACATCAATGATGGGTCGGCACATAATTGGGCCTGACCCGCACTGAAAATATTCACATGGGACAAAGCTGTGGATGTCATAGGAAAGTTCACCGTTCTCATTTGTCAGAGAGGCCGACAGTGGGACCAGCGTTTAGTGTCTACATCACTGCACTGGAGATCCCTCTGGGACTTGAAATCTTTGCAGCAGGTCTGATTAGCCCTGCTGCATATTTTACTGCATGGAAATTAATACAGATGAGTGCATTTAGATTGAATGCCTTTTTGGTCTATACGTGAACAAAATGCAAAGTTCCACCTCACATTCAGAGGAATTTTTGAAGTTTTTTTTTTAAGAAAGTTAATCAGTTCCGGAACAATCAGATGCATGACAATCTGAAGTTGAAGTCCGATGGACAGCTAGACCAATGAGTAATTGTCAAAAGGCTGGAACGATGCCTGAACGCCTTACCAGTAATTAAAAAATAATTTCCATGTGTCAGGTGGCTTTCCATTGACAATTTCCTAGGTTGCTATGCAATTAAAGATACCTATAATTAGTGGCATGCTGTTAATTAGTGACAATTTCAGGCATTGGTGTCCTTCTTGACAGATTGTTGCTAAGATCATTAGCATCCTCGCATTTACCCATGATGTCAATTTAGCTCTGGAACAATTACAAATGAAAGCAGGTCCTTTGGGCTTGAGGTTTGAAAGGCAGCAGAGGCTGTAAATGTTTTAAATACCCAGCAATGCACAGTTGGTATGTTGGGTATAATGCTGCGGACCATTTGTTTTGGGATGTGTTTATTCTTTTACTGCCTTGAAAAAAATAATCACTCCCTTTTCACATATGTTACAATCACAGCCTTTAATGCAATTACTGATACATGTTATAGGCAAGGATGAAACTGAAACTGAAGCAAAATGATTGTTTTTTTTTTTCTTACAAATACCAATCGGTCAAGAATGGCATGCGTTTTAATTAAACCCATTTCTTCCAATAGCCCTGAAATAAAATCCAGAGCAACCAATTGCATTCAGAATTCAACTTAATTGGGAACCTGAGATCATCTGTGAGTAATTTAATCTCAATGTTCTCTTAAGTGGTTTGTTAGAGAACATTACTGAACAAATAGCATAGAGGAGACCAAGAAACACCCCAAATCAGTCAGGAGAAAAAGCTTTGCAGAAGTTTAATACAGCAACATATTTTCAAAAAGAACATATTCTGAATAGTATAGCATTCTTAATAAAGTATATTCTATTCTAAACTTTCCAAGTTAAGGATAAACACCTCTAATATTTAGCCACCGATGTCTGTGTGAATGAAAGACAAGCAAAGCTTTTATACACAACTTGTCCTGATCCAGCCTTGCAATATCTGACCATTCTGGCTTTACATATTAACACACACGGTAAGCATTTTGTCAGCAATTTGCGGTGACTGCTGCTGCTATCTAGCACTTTTTTTTTCTTATTTTGTCTGTGTGACTCTTATTAAACCTTCCACACTGCATCCAGCGGCGAGAATCTCAGCGGTATCCCTTGTTAACTAAGTTATCAGAGCGGCTATGATGAGCAGGCAGCAGGACTCGCATCGCCTCCAATGTGGTCCAGGCCCTGCCAGGCCTTAATGAAATAATACACTGAAGGACCTGCTCCCTTTGGGAGGTTAAGGGGTCTCTCTGCATCAATTAACATTTGGTGGACTCGTGGAACAAGCCCGACGAAGACTAATAGCCAGGCAAGTGTGAAATCACCTTGCCCCAGCCAGCAGTCATGTGCATTGGTAAGTGAAAATGAGTTTTCAAAATTGGAAAAAAAAAAAAAAGGGAACTGACTTGGATTGAAGGGAAAGAGAACAGATTGCCATGGATACAGAGGCAGCTGCAGAAATCAATAATCCAAGGTGCTTTGAATGGGCTTTTGTGCAATTGTTTAGACCTTCTCAAATAATAATTCTGTCTTGTTCCACATTGTGAAAGGCTTTAAATGACTTCAGATAAACTATATAGGATTTCTACTGCTTCTTTAGAGATGCTACACTTGAACAAAATTGTTGGTGCCCCTTGGTTAATGACTGAAAAGCCCACAATGGTGGCTGAAATAGCTTGAAACTGCAAAAAAGTATTACTTTTTTTAATTAACCAATGACAATCAAACGCTGCTTTTGAATTAGGAGTCTACTGAATAATTTTTAAAAAAATAAACTAATGCAACTGGCATGTTTCAGCTAGTCAAAGAAACTTGAAGACATCTGTAACGCCAATTAATTAACATGTTTCTACAGTAAAGATACTTAGTTATACCAAAGAAAGCTCAATGTGCGCCCACCTGGTAGAAGTTGGGCCAGTAGGTGCTGATGGCCAGCTCCACCTGCCCCCAGGAACGAGACGCTGGTCCTGATACGTTCCAAACTGGCATCCCCGTGGGACTGTTGTTTTCTTTGATATAGACATTCAGGTGGCCTGGGTGGCTGTTGTCTCTTCCTCCTATGTAGTAATGGAAAATAACGCAGTGTGTGTCGTTCTCCTTCAGTTGGGGTGTCAGCAGTAAAGCCTTCTGTCCTGCGAAGCGTCCTGATGTGTTCACCATCATAAAAGTGGACCCTGTTACAGAAAAAAAAAGCAATGTCGGCTTATTTTGTTTCAACAGATTTCAGTAAACCTGTCAAAAATAGTCATGTATATTTAAAATAAAAGACTTTTGATGCAATCATAAACACAACAGTCAACCTGGGTCAGCATTTGCAAATTGAGAATTACATAAGTGTTTGATAGGTTAATATTTTAAAGGAAATGCATTTATATTTGACAAAATTACATTTGGTAAGTTGGATGTTTATGTCATAGTATATGTTTTACCAACCAAGATGCTATTCTGTTAATGGAGAGCAATAGAAAGCTCATGATGAGAAAAAAATAAATAAAAACAGAAAGAAACGGGTCATAAATACGTTAAATTTGGAGAACCTACAATCTCAAAGTGTCAAAAAAAATAAATCACATTTTGCTTTTTCTGTTGGGTTTTCAGCGATAAGGTGATACCATATAGGGTTGATGACATAGTTCCTGTGACCACACCATCTGGAAATCTCTCTAAATTATTATGAGTTTGTTTTCTTAACAAAATTAATCTGCCTAATTGTAATATGTGTTACCCTTTTTGGTTTACTACATAGATCCTGAAACCACACCATCTGGAAACTTCTCCTAATAATGAGTTTGTTTTCGAAACAAAAAGGATCTTTCTCATGGGAATATGTTGATTCCCCTCATGACCACTACTGAAAGAGGGTGGAGTGAGAAATGTTGGCACCAAGGAAGCAAGGTCATGGTCTGCAGGGTCTGAAAACATAAAGAAAGCGCTTATATTTCTCCTCACCCGCTAAATAAAGACAAAAAACAAAGTTAATGATACAATGTTTACAAAACAGGCTGCAGATAGTAGGACTGTTACACTGCAGCAAGAAGGTCCTGGGTTTGAAACCTGACCCGGGTCTTTCTGCATGGAGTTTGCATGTTTTTCCTGTGCATGCATGGATTTTCTCTGGGTAATCATGATGTCATTATCGTTTATCCTGTCCATCTCTGTGTTGCCCTGCGATGGACTGGCGACCTGTCCAGGGTGTAAAGATAATAGATGGATGTCTATGAAAGACCTGGTTGGTATTCTGCTTAATAAGTACCTACAATTTTCTTTCTTTTATCAGTAATTAGCTCCAGTGTTGCTTTTCTTTCTCTGTCTAAGCCCATTGAAATGACAGAGCATTTGAATGGGCTTTTGTGCAATTGTTTGGACTTTCTCAAATAATAATTCTATCTTGTTCCACATTGTGAAGAACTTTAATGACTTCAGATAAACCACGTCTCTGGGGAAAAAAAAAAAATCAAAACCACTGCAATGAAGCCTATTGGAAACCTCATGGTTCTTCTACCAAATATTAATTTCTGAACTCTTCCTGAGTTAAAACATTATTACTGTTTCTACATGAATATGAACTTACTTTCTTTGCAATATTTCAGATCTGAAAGCACTGTATCTTTTTCGCTATTTTGACCATTTTTCATCTTCTGCAAAAAAATAATTTTTTGCTTTGCATGTTGTCAGTTTATGGAATAAAATAACAATATTCATTTTACTCAAACATGTACCTGTAAAGAGTAAAATAAGAGAAACTGATCATCTTAAGTGGTCTCTTAAGTTTTACTAGAGCTGGACGTGAATAAAATTGAGACTGACCACTTGGAAAAAAGTGAGACTTACACAGTCATTGCAATTAAAGACTGTTCTGCTTGCTGGGAGAAATGCAAAGGTTGTCTACCCTAAATGCTGTCAGAATTCATACAAAGTAGGTTAGCCATAATAAAAGAGCTTTTAAATCCCTCTATAGGATGTCGGTTTGCTAAGTTCACACTAATGCAGTCAGAGAACAGTTGTATTGCTTTCTTTCTCCACCTCATAGGATAAATCACCAAAGAAACAGTTAATTTTACTTTGTTCAAACATTGCATTGTGCATTGGTCCAGGAGATTGCCTTTCCAGAAAAAACACCACCACTCTTTGGCAACGCTTGATTTCTGTGGGATCAATTTTTTTTGTGCATAGATTTTCAAAATGTGCTCAATGGTTTTGGGCAGGGAAAAAATAATTACAAGGAGCTACTCGCACAAACACAACTGAGAAGGGAGAGCAGTAAAAACAACCACAAATGCCCCTTAGTTGCAATATTCAACAATGATATCATATTATGAAAACATGTTTTCTCACCATAATGCAGCTTTGAAATTGACCAAATCAAAGGCAGAAAAAAATCCCATACAGAATGCTGAGAGTAACAAATGGCTGCTTGAGGAGATTTCCTCGGCATTCACAAATCCAGCTTGTGACCTTTGATGAGAAAATGCTATTACCTAGCATGATAGTCATTGCCATTCATCAAAATACAGAGACATACACTACAGCTGAGAGGCTAATCCTAGAAAATAGTGGATTTTGAAAAGTGCATTTTCTTTCAATGACAGAGCAGAGGGGAAATGATGAAAAATCAATAAGCTAAAATCTATTTGCCAAGAAAAGCTCCATTTAGATTTTATCACTTAGGTGCAATATTAAAGGTTAATCTAATTCTTTACCCTCTCCCCAATAACACACAAGTGAGAATTATTACATTGGCCAACTTTCAAGGAGATGCGGAACACATTCTATTTGTCATCATCTTATTTAGCTTGGCTTCATATTAAGATGGCAATAATCATAGCAGTGTTTGAAACGCAGCCATAGGAGACTCATTAGATGCTGAGGTGCATTTTGGCAGAATGCTACAAAACAAAGGGCAAAGAGAGGCAATACAAACAACCTGTAAACAGGAAGCTTACGCTGCTGCATTCAAGGAAGAGCCAAATCTCTCTTGTCACAGTAAACGTGGCATTTCACTGAGATCCCTGTATTAAAACCGCTGAATAACGTCAAATCAAGCAGCAGCCTTGGTCGCCTGAGCGTGTCAACCCGGCAGCATCTCACAGAGCCCTATTTGTTCCATCAATGACTCGAGCTTGCCCACTTGTCTTGTGCTTCTCTTGTAACACTCACCAATTTCGTCTGTCTGGAGCTTCGGATAATGAGTAGGGGGATTCTGTCATGTTTGCACAATGAAACAAGAGAAGAGGCATCAGAGGAGGAGCGGTTGGGATGTCACAGTTAGCCTAATCGCCTTTGTTTGGAAGGTAGAGGCAGTTGTTATTTTAAATGATCCTTTAAGGTTTTGGGGTAATTGATGAGGGGCGTGGATGCGTTATGAAGGGCAGTAGTGAGAACATGCATTTTATGGATCAATGGCATGTCAGATATTTGACACAGGATGTGTGCAAACGGGCCTTGCAGCAAAAAAGGTTGTTGGTTTGATTCCTGGAACTTCAGAGTTTGATATGGATAACCGCTGTGGCAATTTCATCTGTCTGAAGCTTCTCTTGCTGCTACACAAAAACAGATGTTTTCCTAGTTTTTAGTTTTTAACTAGGATGATTTTAGGGTCCTATTTCTGAGATACCAGTCCATCCCAGGGCAACAGTGAGACACTCACTCTTGAGAGATACCAGTTAACCTGACAGTAAAGTTTTTGGACTGCAGGAAGAAGCAATAACCCATGCATGCAAAGGAAGAAGATGCAAACTCCATGTAGAAAGATCCCAGGCTGGGATTCGAATTCAGGATCTTATTGCTGAAAGAGCAAACAGAGCTACCAGCTGTGCCACTGAGTTACCTCTGATAGAAAAACAAACCAACTCTTTTAAGATCAGGAAAAGTTGAAAATAAATAACTTCCTTGTGCAGGAATGTTATTTAACCAAGACAGAGTTTCAAAGAATAGCATCTTGTGAGCTACGTAGGATTCTGGTATCTCCAAAGAGTTCTTCACAGTATGATCACTCTGTTCTGATTAATTGCTATGGACAACTGTTCTACCAGTGTTTGTAATCTATTATTTAATTTCAGTTTTACGCATTCATATGTTGAGGTTGATTATTTCTGAGGAAAGTACGAAGCAGTAGAGAAAACATGAAGAAAGGGAGCAAACGTGTCAGCTCTGAACCACATTTGATTAAGCTTTAATCAGCTGTGCTCTATGAAGACTCTATGTGTCTTCATTGACATCCAGTTTTCTGCAAAAGCAGCAAGATACGTCTTGTTTTTCCCTTTGAGGCATGAGCAACCCCTGGTATGACGCAAACCAGCACTAGAAATCACTAGATAAATTGTTCAGTTGCAGCTCATGATAAATAGACAAAATTTATGGCTCCATTGCTTTCCTCAAATATTAAAACAGGCTATTTAGAAGTAATTCAACAGTCATGTTTGGGAGATATGTCCTTTTTGTTCATAATTGAGATGCAAACTGCAGATCCCTTAAGCTACATTTGTTTTTTTAACCATTATAGTCTAGAAATCTATCCATCCATCCCTCCATTGTCTTCAGCATTCCTTGGCCAAATGGAAAATCCAGTTTCTCCGATATGTTTTGGGTCTTCTTAAAGTTTCTCTCTAGTGGGACATTTTTGGAAAAACGTATAAAGGGAGGGACTCCAAAGGCAACCTAATCAGACGTCCAAACAACCTTAACTGAATCGTTTTAATGTAGAGCTTTACATCCAGCTCCCCGCAGATGAAGAAGTGTCCATGAACACTAAAATATGACTGGATCACCAGGACTGGATGAGATTTACCCCAAAATACTATGCGTCCCAGATATTGTGGGCTTGTTGGAGTTGACACATCTCTTGAATGAGAACTAGGACAGTTCTTGGCATGTTGCAGACCAAGAAAGTGTGTGTCCCAAGTTACAGCTTACTCCAGGGTGTTGAGTAAGAATATCCAGCAGGAGCAATGTGTTTTCAGTGGATAAAATGTTTATAATTTGAGATAATCCATCAATCTGTTATCATACTTAAGACATACCAAAAATCTTCTTTTATCTTGTATCTCAGTGTGATAGTGTGGTTGTACATCCCTGCCAGCAATTTTTATTCAAAAATGTGGAATTTGCTCAAGTGAAACAAAACTAAAAAAGAGAAAATCTATCCATCATCAAACTTTTGTCTTCAGTAAAAGAAAACAGTACTTCAAGTGTCAGTAAATTCCTGCATCATACATCCTACATCACTGTGTAACGCCACAGAAGATCATAGTTACATCGATTGTCATTCAGCTTCTATTCTCTCCAAGCCTAATGACCACATACTCGGCAGGACCTGCTGCACCATGACAAGCTAATTAACCAGTAAGACTAAGAGCAAATTATAATGACACTGTTAGTGGAGTGCTAATGTGCTAGTGATGCACAGGGGTGTTTTCTCCGTCCCTCTTTCTCTATCTCTTCCGCCTTTAACAATGACGGAGTTCGAGACCAATTAAAAATAGAGAGCTCTCTGCACACTCTGAGCCCGTCTTCACTGTTCCTTAAAGGCCATGGCTCGGCTATTGTCTAAGGTATTCAGAGGAACAGATTTATTATTATTCCAATGTAGGCCACCTTCACCTTTCATTACAATGATGGCTGAATGTGGGGAGCATGGAAACCGGTGTGAAAAATGAATGAGCGGAAGATGAAGCGTCCCCGCTGCTGATGCTGCATACATTCGCTGTAGCTTTGGAAAGCGAAGGCCACGCTGCTAAAATAGAAATGTGTGTCTTCAGACATTATCAACAAGGAAACACAGCAAAGTAGAGAAAACATCATTGTTGCACGGTTACAATACTCCAACATTTATTCTGCCAAAATGTTACGAGAAGAGAAAATTAATGTAGAAGCTAAATAGAAATGCAGCAACATTTTTGGAGCTCTAGCATTACGATTAGCTTCTCAGGAATTAGTTTTATTTTTTAATTAGCATCGACCTTAAATACAGCTGCTTCATTGAATTTGTAAAAAAAATAAAATAAAGTTCTCTGAAAGGTTCAAAACATGGATGCAATTTTGGGAAATGAATGCGCAGTGTAATCTAACGAGCAAGGTCTGCTAAAATAACATTCAAACTTCCAAATGCTCAGGTTCTGCTGGACGGCAGGGAAACCAAAATAACAGACTTGGTGGTTTAACAATATTGTGAGCCACAGAGGCAGAATGTGGACTCTGAAGAAAGCCTCCATCAGGTTAATCCTGCGCCCTGACGGCTTATTCAACTGGCAGAGCAGCTATGAGTTGGCCACAGCTTGTGTCTGTCCATATGGGAGAAAAAGTTCCTGCTGGTGAGAAAATAAGCTGATGAGGATGGGTAATTCCTAAAAAAAAAAAAAGACTTAAACTGTGTAATTCTACAGCACAATGTTAGGATCACAATCTATTAACAACTGGCTGATGAACAGCTCTTCAGACTTGTTTAAATCTTAAATTAAGCTTAATCTGGTGCAGGCCTGTTTAACTGTAGCTGTAATCATGTGGTAGCTTAGAAGAAATAACTACAAAGCACAAAAAATGTCAAAGGATACTTCACTATTAATTCATATTAAATTTTGTTGCACTTGTTTATTCCTACTTTTAAACTTTAATATATATGTTTTACTAAAATAAATACATACATAAATAAAAAATGATATTTTTTTGTTCTGACACAAGAAACTCACAATGTACAACAGAAGTGTACTTCTTTATTTGTCCTGTAAATGGATTATGTCCAAAATTGATCTTGAAAAAATTAGACAATTCATCTCACCATTTATCTAAAAAAATAATGTTTCAATACTTTAGCAATTTGTGTGAGATCAGCACACTGTAAGATAAAATCACAGCTCCATTTGTAATGATTTACTCTGAGATAAATCACTTTATTGGATGCAAAGTCTTCAGAAGTTTCCTGTTACAAACAGCAGATGTGAACGTCACAAGAAAGTCTTTATTAATGATTTTATATGTTTTTCCTTGAAAGATAATGAAGCCTGAAATAGTCCTGGTCTCACAAATAACCTCCTGTCTAATCCCAATCATCAAAGTCTACAGTTTGAAGGTATCTGGATTAATTATGAGTTGAGTGATGGTCTGAGCTGAGGATATAATTTGCAATAATGACTAGCGCTCATTATTTCTCCTCCATTCAGGTCCTGAACTCTGTGAAAATCATTATGTGTGTGGGGCGGAGGGAGGAATCAGAATGAAGGGGCGCTCTTTAAACCCAAACCCTCCAGGTCTCATTTGCTAATAAAATTCACAGAGGTCACTGCCGCCGAAAAGCACGGCTGCTGCTTTGGAAATGTCAATGAAGACAGGGGCCATTCTCACTGTCTGCCACCAATCAAAAATGCTCTCGCTGCGAGGGTGAGGCTGTTAATGTGAGCAGCCGTGGCCTTCTTTCAAAATTTCCCGGAATATTCTCCGTGTCCTCTGCAACATGAAAAGGCCCCCCGATAAAAATAAAAGCGGCTAAGTTTGGGTGTCTCCGCTCGAAGAGCCTGGCAGGTTCTCTTTAGCACGGAGTCAAACAGTTTCACCCAGAACCATCCATCATGCAGAACATGTTTAAGCCCTGTCACTTTAGTCAGGTGGAACAACTAACCCTTATTATGTTTCCTGGCAGCATCCTTTGTTGTCGCATGCCAATCAACTGCAATCCCAAATGGCTTAATATGTCACCTTAATATGCAGTGCGCTCTATTGGCCTGCCACCGAAGTAAATGGGTCAGATAATAACCCATTCACGTGGTACAAAGTCATTAAAAAAACTGAATCTTCAGGTGAGTCACACAATTGTTCATACCGTGAACACTTAGGATAAAGAAAAGATAAAATATGCTAATAGGTCCTCCATTCTGGAAGTGCAAGTGCAATCTTAATCCTGTTTATCATAATGGGCAACCTGTTTGCTCGGGCCAAAGGACACATTTTAACCCCACAAACACGGAGCGCAGGAAATGGCGGTCTTTCTTTCACCAGGAATGATTGCACAAATTGATTAGATTTCATAATTTGCTGTTCTGTTGTGTCCCTTAATCATATAATGGGGACTCTGTCCTTAACCTAAAAACAGTGCACAAACACGAGGAGTCATTCCCTGCATGTAGCGGGGAATGGCTGAAAGCAATGCAAGTGCGTTTTTAAAAAAAATAAAATTGTAACACTCCATGTTTAACTTCCGTGATTTAAATTCTGATTAAATTTCTGCCGTCTTTCAGTCCAACATGGTGTCCTCTTATATTTTAATAGTTTGACCCTCTTCTTGTTCATTTGAAAAACCCATTAAGCGCCATAATCGGCACTAGAAGCCCAGGTAAAGCAATGAGATATTTTTCCATTAAGCAGTATCTACCTGCATTGGTCACATGGTTTAGTCTACGTGCCAACATATGGGGCTCCTGGTGATTTTTGAAGAAAGAAAGGATGTCATTTTGAAGTTTCCCTGTTAGGTTGATAAACAAGCCTCATTTAATTTTAAATTGAAGGTCCTGTTGCACTTTGGGCTCTTGGTATAAAAAATAAACGGTGACAATGTGACAGGTACAATGTATTCTAAGTCTCTGAGAAAACAGCGACTGGTCAAGTCACTTTCTAAAATCTTTTCTGGACTGAGAAGCTTGTATTTCATCATCTTTAGTTCAAAAAGCTACAATGATGATTAAATGTGAACTGTTTGATTAGCCGGTTAAGTTCTTAAAATACAAAATCTGTTCTTTTGTAGTTTAGAAAGGGAGCATTTTAAATGTTTTCTTTTTTCAGCATTATAATAAGCAGACAATCAAAAATGAAGACGGAAATATAGTCAAATTTCAGGCATCTTAAACTAGCTATAGGTTATTTTTGTGATTTGACTCGCAAAATGATCTAAAACAATGAATCTAGTGCAGCATGACTTTTGAAAGAATCACACCTGCAGTATTACACATTCAGCATCATATCTAACAGAATGAAAGAAGTGATTTTTCACTTTTTTGTCCTAATTTAATTAATTTCTCAAATTTGTGCATTTTTGGGTGTGTGGGTATGGTACTTTAGTGCCTCCTGCACAACTTTACCAGGGGTACCAATAAAATGTGGTCTTCACTGTATTGTTCTTAAGAGTGAACTGGGTTTATATCATCAGGGTATAATTAAGAAAAAACCAAAAAGATCACAGTTACCCGATGAAGAACCTCATTCTGCCAATCCTTTATTATTGTCAAGGTGTCACTATCGACCAAGGACACTCTACCAAAACAAAGAGCCTGTGCAAACTGTGCAACAAAAACATTCAATTTCTCTCCGGCAACATATTTATAGCAGACATTAAGAATAACACAATAAGTCATTTAGCTGGGACCGCATCGGCTATTGTGCCTTGCAGAATACAAAAAACACTAATTAATCTCAGTTAGAGGACCTTCTTTCTCCTTCTCTTGCTATTATTCCCCAGAATGGGTCTCAGGGGAGTTGCAGGGAGCAGCAGCCCATGCTGGCAGCATACCATGCTGACATCAGAGAGGAAACATCCTCTGCACCAGCTGTGGCTCTCTGGGAAAAAAAAAAGATTATTTTCTCATCACATCTGCAAAACTTTAGCAAAAGGATTTTGCAGAAACCACTTAGTGTACCTCACAACGCACAACTTGTGAAGGAAGGAAAAAAGACAAGAAGGAAATACAAAAAATATATAAATTCCAATGCCATTTTTTTAAAAGTTGGATTAGTCTCCACCTTCGAAAACTTTGCGGTTATTGGCAGTTATTGATGGTGGAGCAGACAGTGGCAGTCTTGCTGGGGGTTTCTCCAGTTGGCCTGACAGAGCAACACTCTGGGGAGCGCCCAGGCAGACACGCGGAGCCTCAGAACTGGGCTGAACCATCCTAAACAGGAGCCAAAGCATGCAATCAGCTCCGCGTAGCGGGATAAACAAGGCAACCCTGCGTCCAGACGTAGCAATTAGACAGCGAGCGCATCGTCATAAACAACCAGGAGTTCCAGGCGTTGTTTTTGTCCTGCACATGTGACCAGAAGGCTGTTTGTTCCATTTTTTTTTATTTCATGATATATATTTTTTAACACTATTTAACACATTTAGGCCCGTTCAGAATTTTGTAGATTGTGGATTAGATTTCGTGACAAATATCTGCATATTTGCACCGTTGACAGCATTACAAAGAGAATTCACTGAAATTTATACATATTTCTGATAAGTAACAAATGTCTTTTGCGCAAAAAGAGCATAAAATATGATTTAAAACAATCAACAGAATCAGCAAAAACTGTTGTCTTTGGACTCAACATACAGAAAACACATTGGAAGATTATTGGTGTCAAGAGGAATTTAGTTGAGTTCGACTTTTTCCGTGAGAATACATAAGCTCTACTCCAAACAAGAAAAACATACAACAGATGCAACTATTCTGTAGAAGTAACAGGACTTGACTTTTGACAAAAGTGGCTAAATTTCCTTACATTCAGACCCAAATTATGTGTTAAAATTTGATACATCAATCTAAATTCTACACTTTACTTCTTGACTTTAGAGTTACAACTTTTTTTTTTTTTACAAGGATGTAAAAAAGACAAAACAAATCCTATATTTGAACAAAGTCCACAGTGATTCAAGAATGAGGAGGGAACCAGTGCTGATGTGAGAGCTGGGAATTACAGCACTTATAAAATTTTATTTGCTTGGAGAGCAAAACAGGAAAGACCTCAATCATCACTTAAATCACCCATTCACAGTGACATTGAGAATACCCCTATTTAGACAGATACTGTCTACGGCCAATTTTAAAGGTACTTGCAGTAGTAATGTCTTCTCTTCTTTGTTCTGAGGATTGCCACATCAATTCCATTTCCATCCTGCCACACCAGGTAGGATAACAATCTCTGTGTGAGTATGGTAAGGTCATTTTGTGAAGATTCATAAGTGTGAGTCGAGAGTAAGACGGCAATCAGAGGTGAGATAGCTTTTCCACCAGCGTGGCTTTCACCTAAATGCATTTTTACCCATCAACCCCTGCTCTAGCATCAGTAAAACAATTTTACCTGTCAAGTACACTACATTTCACATCCCTTTCAGTCTGGTCAAAGAGGAGAGATTACAGTTTCACACAGCAGGTTGAGTGCTCACTCTTTGAAATGGAGGAAGAGCTGCAACCTGCTAATTACGCACAATTCAAGATGCACACGTGGAAAACGTGTCAGTCTGAAGTGTGGTCCAATTGGGAAGCACAATCAGGGACACTTCTTAACCAACCAGACATGGGATTTTAATTAGATCTGTTCAATTTAGACCGCACGCATGGTGTTAATTTGCAGGTCGAGGCTTTCCCAGATTTCATAGTCACCTTTGCCTGGCTTCCATGTGTCCTGCCATTAATCAATTGCGATGGAAAAAGAGAGACGCTTCCCCTAGTGGGGGAAAGTAATTTCTCCGGGGCAGTTTAACACACATCACCCTGATGTGCACGCACAAACAGGTCTGGGCACTGCTGTTTAAAATTAGTGAGGGCTTGCTAATTAATTCCCCCCTTTGTCACCAGGGGGCCAATGCAATCTATCTGGGATGCAGCCTTTGTTAGATTAGGCGTCAGATAGGAGAGGAAAAACAATATCCATTAGTTTGCAATGCTACCTTTGTTATAACACGAAAAGAAGAGACGCCATTCCATTAGTCTAATTCCTAGGGAGCGGAGTATTCAGAGGTGGTGATATCTTTGCATTTCAAGTCAAATGAAGAACGATCAATGCAACATTAAGGAGACAAATCGCGTGCGACGGATGCAAAAAGCAGGGAAGGCATTCTAATGAATATCAGCACATGACTGCCAGATAGACGTCTTCAATTAAAATGGATCTCAGAGCTTTGATATCAATTGTTGTTAGTTAATATGACTGTCTCAATGATTCACTGTATTACAAACAGAACATAGATCAACCATGAAAACAAATAGAAAAAAAGACTAGACTAGTGTTGGAAGTGAATTAGAAGTATTGTCTTTTTATGCAAGATGAAGTGGCTCCGCGTCACATACAAATCTGAATAAAGCTGTAATAAATATTCATTAGTCTCCAACACTAAAAGCTATTGAAAGTAGCTGCACAGTATATTCCAATTATAGTCAGAGTCATGGGCTGATCAGGAGAAAGTCTGTTATGAACACCTAAAACAGCAGACTGAAGCAGCCATCGTGTGATAAATGTAATAAAACGGGAGAATTTGTCATATAAATGTGCTGTCAAATTAGTTGTGTCTTTGGGAGATTAAGTGTTGGAGCATATCTCCATGTACAACATACCATGTATTATGTTTTTTTTATTTTTACATCATATTCCTTATTTTAATCACCATTAAAAACACTCACTCAATCTTTTACGTGATTGTGTTTTCCATATTTTGCATTTTTTGCTCCTTTCTGCTCCTAGTTGGACTCTGTTCTGACATCAAACCTACATTGAAGCTTCATCCAACAGTTAAAACATGTAAAAACTTCGTTATCAACTAATTCCTCTAAAACTAATGAAAACTTTGTTTTTTCTTCTTAAGAATAAAGCTTGACATAGGAAATGTGTGTGTTCGCTTTTCAGACTGGCTTGACTGAACTGCGTTGAAGTTCAGTTGAATTTGAATCCATTTAAACTAGAATATATGAATTTTTACATGTTTCCAGTGAGTTTTTTTTTTTTTAATAAAAAGGAGTGAGACTTCAAAAATGGGATTCTTCACTAACTCAAAAGCCAATTTTTTTTGTCCTTAGCAGCTTCTAACTTCATCAAACATAAAGCAGATTGTGTTAAATGTGCAGCTTTTTGAGTCACTTATTCCCAGCATGATTTCTTTTCATCATGTGCCCGGCATCACCGGCCTTACCTGAGGGCATCCATGGATCTGATGAAGTCTTCTCCCTGGAATTGACCTGCTCCCAGTCAAGGTCATCGTCTCTGCCTTGGCTGTATCCACACGCTGCCAGCGGCTTCTCAAAGTTACAATCGCCTGTGAACAAAAAGAAGAAGAAAAAAAAAGTAGGAATTTATATGGTTATCCAGTTTTTCTCATTACTTCGAAGCTCAAATGAATGAATATATAAATTAAATTCTTCTCTTTTTCTTTTTTTTTTCCTGCCGGTATTCATAATGCAATATGCCAGACAATGAGATGCATTTAAGTGAGACAGAGTGAAGGATTACTGTAGCAGGCGAGGCACAACATACATTACCATCATTAGCAGCACGGCAGTCCAATTTCACAATGACAAGTATGAAGTGTCCAAACTCCATCATCGTTAGACATTATGTTCCCCAGCCGTAGCGCCATCAAGCATAAATTGATTTATTTTCCTTGCCGGCCACAGAACTTCGCTGTTCACGCACTCCCACTCCACAGAGCCACTCTAATCCTTTTTATAAGCTGCTTGCAAAATGACAGCAAGCAACCATTAAGGCCAGGCTTCAACCAGGCTTGGCGTGTGATCGATTAATACAAATACCCCCTTTATTCCTCGCACCTTAAAGGCCACACAGAGAACGTGAGGAACGATCTTTTTATTTGTCTTTTTTGCCCCAAAGTGCTTTTCAATCCACTCATAAATCTACAAAAATGTAATGTCAGAACAGTAGGTGGCTGGAAGGAGTTCATTCTGAGTAAAAACATGAAATATAAAGATGGCTTTTAGATCAGAGATGGTAGTTTTCTTACTTGGCAGACGACTTTGGACAAAATTATATGATATTGCTTCTGATTACACTAGGTTTTTGTTGTTAACAGATGTACCCTTTATTACTGTGAAACTTGCCAGAGATTAATCTAAACGGTGAACATGGAAATGTGTTCAGGCATGCTGTTTGTAAGGACAGAGACGGCATGCTAATTTCATTGCTTGTGGAAATGTCCTTTGACCTATAATCCACAACAAGCCAAAACCAATATCTCATCTGTTGTGAGCCGCCTCTGACATTCTGCTGCACACAGACAACAAGCTGGAGTTTTTGTCTCCCCATTTATCTCTCTGGTGACATTTACAGTACATGTGCAAATGAGTGGAGAACACAGGATAATTAATACCCAGCACCACAGGGCAACTCAGGATGATGTATTTGTTGCTTTGGCTGTCTTTTTGAGGGGGTGGTTATAAAACGGCGCAACTGCAAAGTATCACAGGTAAAAAAAAGTGTCATTGTCGAGAGCTTGTCCGGAAAAATCATCGCCTTGTTGGAATAAAAATGAGTGGGCTGTAGCCAGGCTGCAGTGTTGCCACAAGAACAATAACCATATTTGTTTAAAATAATTTTGGTTCTAGACTAATGAATGATCTGGGGAACCAGTTGTCTCCAATTGTAAAAGAATTTGGTCATTTTGAGACAATGTCAGTAGACACCCAATCCTGGTTTTATTTTTGGTTTTTAGATTATTTTAAAGACTCTAAATTTGTGTCTGTTGCAACACTTTCAGTCGTAAGGACATCACCCCTACTTTATCCTCTTTACATTGATTTTCAGTCCATTGTAGAATTGATTTTATACTTTAAAACTCGTTAAAGTTCATATCAATAAGTTGGGCTCTTGTCCTGACTTATTGATATTAAGTCTTCCTGTAAATCGCAGATTGGAAAAGAGTTTGTAATTTAAAAAATAACTTTTGTGTGAGCGCCACATATTATTTGTGCGCACCAGATAGTATCTCTTTTGCATGAGATAGTATCTGGTATCTGGTGGAAGATGCTATGTGGTGCACACAAGTCACTATCTGGTGCACATGACAAAGTTTAATTTTTTTTTTTTCCCTTCAATGTCCCTTTTCTGTATGATCAAATTTCTAGCGTTGCATTTTATGGATTTCTTTCCTCTTCTTGTGATTTAGTTTGTTTGCTTGCATTAAAGAAAAAAATGTGCTATAGTCCATGCACTTCCTCAATATTTCAGCACAGAAAAAGAGCAACAATGTACTAACACTTGTGAAATTCTACTATAAATGTATTATTAAAAAGCTATTATTTTCCAATGTATAACTGAGTGGCATGCCATTTGAATGAAAAAGATGTTTGATGAATCCACCCACCTTGCAGAAAATGAGCTGCTTATAGAGTTGGGTAAATTACCAAACTGGCAGCAATGAACCCGAAGACAATTCACCAAGACCATTAGACGATCTAAAAGAAAACTCCAGACCTGTGAAGATGGGGGCTGAAAAAGATCGTTCACAGTTTGCTCTGTCGGCTGGCCTTCCAAAGGAATAGAAATGTCTGTCTGGCCAAAATATAACTTGAAAAACATTAACACAATTCTTTGGCTGCAGAGTTGTAGGAACAGGATCCATTCCATTAAATATTTTGACTCAACAGTTTGAAGATTCTTTGGGCCGTGCCACCCGCCAGCTTCTCTCAGCATGTCGGAGCTTGAAGAGACTCATAGCGGTGGCTTTTATTGGTGTTTGATATTCAAATCATTGGCACTGGTAAGAAAAGAGGCATATTCAGAGCCATTGGGAAGGGGCAGAGAATTGCAAACGCTGTTGAAGAGGGAAAAGAAGTCCTTTAAAAAAATATGCAGAGCACAGAGGCAGATTCTTGCTTAATTTTTGAAAGACTTAACTCTTTATTGTAAATGTCACACTCTTCAATAATAAATCAGGAAATGGAGAGGGATAAAAACGCAGTTTGACGCTTCTTTGCCTTCAAAGACATCATTAACAGTTCTGCTCTGTTAACAATTCTCTTGTTACTTTGCTCATTTGGCAACAATACATTAAAACCATCTTCTTCTAACTGTGAAGATGTTCAATTTGAGAAAATATGCACTTAACAAAAATTTTAGGTACCTTTTTAATTTACTTTTTTACACTTTGTCACTTCGTGACCAGAAATGTTAAGTTTTAACAGGATATTTTGCAATAGATAATCACAAAGTGCACATAGATACTCATACATCGATGCACTACTGTGATTGTAGCTGCATGATTTTTACAGACTGAAATCTCATTGCTCTCTCAGTCAGACTAGATGTAGAGCATCTGTTAACATACTGAATCTTACCACAGATTCACAGTTGGATTTAGTTCCAGGCCAGTGTCCATCTGGAGCAGTAAAATGCAATTTTTAGTTATGTTCCTGGTCCATCACGTCTGAGTCAAATGGCTAAACTTCCTCCTCAGCATGCAGTCAGGTTCTGCACAGCATCACTGTTGGTCACCTTTTCCTCCACATTTTTGTCTCTTGGAGGGTGAGTTTGTAGATGTTGCAATATTTCTTTTATCACTTAAACTTGCTTTAAATGTCCCAAAGCTTTATGTGAACAATCAGGCTTTTAATAATGCTGCACTCTCCAGATTTTCATTTGTAAATAATTTTTAAAGCCACGTATTTTGATTCCACTTCAAACTTTTTCACTTCTTTTTGTTGGTCCATCACAGAAAAAGCACTAAACTACTTTGAAGATCGTGGGAAAATGTTGAAGATTCAAACAGGAACCATAGTTATATATGATGGCAGAGGTCGATACAACGAAACCTGCAATTTTATACCTAAATGAGAACGGAAAGTGAAAATGAACTAAATTACGCAGCACATTCTCTTGGTGATTGTGTTTTCTACCTTTTCTATATAGGGATCTGATTTCTGTTACCAGCGTGTTGAACGAACCCATTCCTGCTTTTTGTGTTGACAACAGTCAATGCAAGGTATCATTAAGAGAGGGTAACAGGGTGTGAACAAGCAATAAATCAATTTGCACTGCTTTGATCGACGTTCGAGGCTCCCGGAGTCAGTATTGGGAAACTCTCCAATAATGCCTGCTACCTCTTATTGACCCACCATGCGGCGGTTCTGCACGGAGGTAAACACTGAAAGCATTTCGTTCCAACAGAGATTATCACAAGTTCCTTCAAATGAGCGCGACTCCGCCGTTCCTGGTGTCACAAATCAAAAAACAAAATGTGTCACAGATAACATGCGGCACGTCACGAAAACAAACAAGAGCTTCTGATTGTACAAATTCATGCAGATGAACACATCAGTCACTACCATCATAATAGTTCTTCCCTCAGCAGGAGGTGCATATCGCTGCCAGTGTGTGGCTCAACCCCCATATAATCAGCCTCAGCATCTGCTGAAATAGATATTCCAACGAGCGGCTGCCAGCTCTCTGAAGGAGCTTTAACTTTCAATAAATGCTTCTATGAGGTGTGGGTAGTCTGGGAGCACAGATGAATGTGCTCCACCCTGTCAACATTCGCCTTTCAAGAGAAGCAGGCGGCTTGAAGCTTAAAAGGTGGCCCTAGATATGTCATGAGACAATTTATTCCTGAGTGAGAACACACAATAGTCTTTATATTCTCACGCAGAGTGCATTTCAAAAGAAATCTATCCATCTTTTCCTAGACCAAGCCAGAGGCCAGAATCAATATCTCAACCCCTCAATGCTGGAGCCAATTTCTCCTAAAGATTTTCAAGTCAGACTTAAAAGGCCCTTTGTTATTGCACCTGTAACAAAAGTAAACTTTGGACATTAAAAGCTGTGTGGAAGAGAGTGTGTGAAAATTTTGCACCGCGGCGGCATGCCAAGAAGAATAAAAATGAGAGGGTGACAATGTAACACTGAAGAGCTGATGGAAAAAAACAAACATCATGTGCTTCCATGATATTCTGCTGTCATGCTTCTCAGCAGTTATTGAAAGGATTGTCTTTCAAGAAGTAACAGGTGAAGTGATTTTAAACTTGATCTGAATCAATTAATTAATGAAATTTTATTTGCGTAGCACATTTCAGCCTTTAAAGGCATTTCAAAGTGCATTTAAAACCACCAAGTAGTCCAGCCAGTTCAGAGTCTTGGATAAAAATAAAATTAAATAAAAATATATACATATATTTTTCACTTGTTTTGTTTAGTAAAATAAGTTGCCTTCTGACCTAGAGAGCTTCTTCAGTGCCGCAATGCTGCATCCAAGGTGGATGAAGGATGAAGGAGCTCCTAAACCATCACTACCCCAAACAAACTCAGTAAATGTTCATGTCCCAAATGCTATTTGTCCTGAATAGCATTTCTGCTGTTATTTGCACATCTCTGTTATCACAGCTCTCAGTTTTTATGTAAAGTAAATAGCGTGTTTTCTTTTATTGCACAAGTACACAAACATGATGTACGGTTTTTAAAATGATTCTAACTCAGTAGCACATTTCTTGGATTGGACTATGCTATTTATGATAATTACCCTCCGTGTTTCAGTTATAATCTTGTCTTTAATTTATAAGAAGTTATTCGTAATTTTGTTTGCCTTTATACATTTATTGTTCTGTTATCTTTTTGTGGACCTACATGTCTCGATGAACCTGAATTTCCAGACTGTGGGACAATAAAGAATATTTCTATTCAGTTCTGTTCTATTCTGCTGAAGTATTGCAGTGGTTCTTCTGAAAGTGGTGGCATCTTTTGAATCTTCTTCTATTTCATTAATTCCATTATGTTCCATTATTCGTTGATAAAGTTGACAGACTTAGCAAGATCTTTCATTATTTCAACATTTTTTATGACTCGTGGTAATATTAATGTTCTGGAGTGGCGATATTCTGAAGTTGTGGAGCTAAAGATTATGGTGATGGTAAGGAGGCCTTCCAAAATCATAAGAGTCGAAACTTAAATCAAAGACAGGTAGTCAAAATGCAAATTGAAACACTGATCAGCAACCAGAAATTTTTTTTATCTCAATCAAGATTTTTCTTTGATTATTGATAAGGCTACGAATATGTTTCAACATCCCATGTTTCTGTTGAACTGTAAATACAATCAGGGAGCATTTACTTCAAGGCTGCCCAAGTCCAGTCCATCCTGCACAAAAATATTTAAAATTGTTGAATTGGAAAAGTGTAATAGCCTTCAACAACAAGTGTGAGAGGGGCAACGCTGGGCACGGCTGAGGAAACGTCAATCCTGCACTTTCGCTTGTTTTTCAGACTGACTTTAAATCATAGAATGTTAACATGGAGAGTTTTAGTGGCTTTGAAACAGTGTTTAAAATTAGAGTTTTAATGATAGCAGTAACATGCCCATGTCTAGATAAGGTGTTTTTTTAAATTATTTGTCTGTCCTAAAGCAGATACCAATTCACCTTTATAGCAACACCACTTCCCCAGTCCCAGCGGCAGATATCATTGCTGCAAAACCTCCTTAGCCTGTCTGCCAATTCTGCAATTACCAGCTTTCCAGCCTGTTCTGTTGGGCCAGGAAATCACAGGTCCGCCCTTCGCCCCAATCTGCCTTAGTGTCTGCACTTGTTTTAACAAACATCTTGTCTGCTGGCAGCCCCGCAGACTGAAACCACAAGGCAATCTGGGGTAATTTAAAACCAATGTCGACTATCTCCCTCCAGCGCGGCCAGTTTAGAGCTTCACAATCCGGCAGCTAAGCCCCTCGGGGACTGATAGGCCTTTTCAGTCTGGCCCTATTTCACTTATCTATTGGCAGCTCCTGCCAAGTTCTATCTCTGCACCGAATTGCATGTGTATGTTCTCTGTTTGGGGACTTTGAACTGTGGGAAGGGATTTAGACGATCAATCTCAATATCATTATCAATCACGTCTTGCTGTTCACCACATTGATTTGGGGGGAAATAAAGAAGTTAGAGTGAAGATTTCCACTGATAATCTCTTTGGCTGAGCTGTGAGCTTGTCAGCAATGTTTTTTTTTTGAGCCGAAACCAACAAACCGCATCAAATGTAACGGAGCTAAATCAGGATAAAAAGTGAACACTGCAGTCTAAGCTTAAAACTGTTTAGTTTGATATCACGATTCACAAGTAAATAACTTAAAAAACTGACTCGGCACAATGTTCATCTCATTTTAAACCCCCCCACGTCTCCTTTAAGGGCGTTTTTTTTTGTTGTTGTTGTTTTTTTTCATATTTTGTCTTGTCAACCAAACATCAACTTGATGAATGTGCTTTACATCGAGGCTGCAACACAGCTCCTGATCAAATGCACCCATGTGCATGGTTAGATGTACATTGGAGATGACAGGCAGCCTTCTCCTCAGATATGCTAAATTTTGACAGATGATTTTGAAGCTATGTGTGCCGGCACGGGGCCCCGCGTTCTCTTCCACTGCGCCTGTCAAGAACTTCCAGTAAATGACTTCAAATCCATCTCCATCCTGCGCAACCTGCCAGGCACCAATTAAGATGAATATGGATTCCAACTCTGAGACATGGAAGGTCCTTATTGTCATTTTCCCCCCTAAGTAATAAAAATGAGGTTGTTGGAGGGGGAGGATGTGTGGAAATACGTTATGGTAATGATCTCAAACATGTCGCTGATTTTATTTTTTTTTTTAATATTTATCGCAGCTTCAAAAATGGGTGAGGGGCATTCAGTCCGACTTAGACAGGCGTTGCACCTGCAGCGCAGAGTGTTTGTTTAAACACACTTTTGGCTTTTGGTGCTGCCCGACTCTTGCTTGACAGTAACAAGGCTGGTTGACAATGGCTTCCGTGTCGTTCCCCCAGCATCCTCATTCCCAGCTCTGTAAACAGACAGAGCTACAATACGCCTGTCTCAGTGCCTCTGCCCTGAGGAAGCAGAAAATGATGCTGCTTCCTATTCAGCTTAATGCCTGACAGAGAAAAATAGGCTTGTTTGGCTCCCATTTCCTGGTGTTCAGCATGCCTCCAGGAATGATACGGTGGCTGAGCACAAGAGGCGCTTTATTAAAATGACTGTTTGTCTGTTGCACAAGTTAAAGCAGCAGATGAGAAGATGCATTTTGATCTGTGGGGTTGTGATGCTTTGTCACATGTCAAAAAGGACAAAAAAAAAAAAAAAGAAATAACATTCTGTTGAGTCTGAAAGCTATTTTCTGATGAAACCGACGTTGCAAAAATAATTTCACATGAAATTTTAGCTCAAAACTACAAGACTTTGAAATATAAATCTACACAAGGTTGTTTCAGGATGGGAATTAGACTGGATAGGCTGACATCTCTGTCAAAAAAAGAAAACAATGGGAGAAAAATAATATAGATGTTGCCATACCATGTATATATTACATGGTATATATACACTTAAGATTTTATTTAACACACCAACTCCAAGTCATGCATATTTTGAAGTGGAAAGAAGGATACATGGTTTGTAACGTTTATAAGATTTCAAAACAGTTTACTAAGCCCTTTCTATTTTGATACCTCTAAATAAAACACAGTCCAACTCTTAGAATTCGACTCCACCTTTGTTTAATTTAAATATATAACTTGATTTAGTGAAAAAAAGCCTTATGAGGCTTAATAAATGCCCGAAAGTCTAATTTGTGGAGAGTTTGAAAGCAGGACATGGTTACAGAACAATATATTGTTGATAGTCAGCTTGCAGCTTTAAACATTAAACATAAAGTCAGAGTTATATTGAAACAGCTCAAAATGTAAAACATAATCAGGTGTTAATAATAAATAAAAGTAAAAATTTGAAATTTTACAAAGAAGAAAATGTATGGCTCTAAAGGTGAATAATGGTAAAATGGAGAAAAAATATGATCAATAAATGAAATGTATTAATTCTTTAGGACTATATCTTGTTTTGCGTTAATGAGCTAAGTTTTAAAAACTCGTCATACTATATAAAACTCAAGTACTTTAACTTATACTTTCTGTAATTAAAGCATATTCAATTGTTTACTAACTGAACTGATTAATTTGCATTTTATTATGCGTTTTCTCTCTAAAACCATATCAACAGAACTTATTTGGAAGGTACTATTCAAATAAAAACTTACATACTTATTATAAAATGTAAGTCTAGTCTGTGCTCAGCATTAAAAGGCTATTTTCTGACTTCACCTGTTCACTCTTCTGGGGATGGCCTATTAACGTAAACCCCTCCAATCGTCCTGATGCCTAACAAAAATGTTGGATTCTGTTCATCTAAAAAGGAATGAAATGCTAATGACAATGCTAATGTCAACTTCAGCGCTTCCACCTCCTCGCCAGCTCTAATTTGTCAGACATGCAAGTAACAGCACCAGAAATTAGCCCAAAGGGAGATCTCCTCCAGAGAAGAAAATGATTATGTTTGATCATGGAATGAACAAGAACATTAACATGCTTTGTTAGTTTTCCTTTCAGATCCGGAACAAATGCTTGCTTTATGAGCGGAGGAGAAAATAATTCGAGGTTAAATGTCAAAGTATCGGGAAATCGCTAATTAGAAAATTAAGAGAACGAAAAGAAAGGTTGAATCAATCCATCTCTGGAAAGAGAGAAAGCTAAGCTAGGTCACATGGGAAGGCTTCCACGTTTTGGCAGAATTATCAGCTTCATGAAATATCATCGCTTTGCTTATGTGTCATGACTTATTGTCAATCACACACGGCACGTTTAATCTCTCGGCGCGCCACAGCGCTGAGTCGGGAACACCTGATGGGGAGAGACAGCGCACAGGTGGAGCAGCGGCTTCCTGCGCAGGTGAAAGGGTGCCGCGAGGATCTGAGCCCTGCCTTGACAGGTGTGGCTCAAGAGATTTCAGTCCCAGTGGGAGGTTTTTTGAAAGTGCCATCTCAGGGTCTTCACCTGCACACTTCAAACAAATTCAGGCCCTTTGTTTCTCTGCAGAAGCTACATAAATCAGCTAACCTGAAAGAAAAGTGCTGCGGCCCAGCTTAATCCTCCTGGGTCACGGGGGAGCCGGTGTGGAAAGCAGAAGGCGCACGAGGCCAGCTTTCAAACGTACTGCTTGTTCCGACCGAGTTCTTGTTATGATCGGCGCCAGAAGAGTCTGGAGGAAAGGCTTTTCTTTTCAAAACAGTTCTCGAGTGATCAACTCTTACAGACGTGGCATTTTTGGAAAAAACACAAAATTAGAGCAATGAAGGGCAGCAACAGCATTTGCCACAACATTTCCTTTCCATGACTTTGCCATGGTACCCTCAAGCCACTTCTGCAAATTACATCTCAATCAATTTCCTCCATCGACTAATGTTGCCCATTATCACAGCTAGATTGACATTAAGGATGTTACTAATTAGGAATTCAACAAGTTCACCGTCATCACAATCGCATTAGCCACGAGTTATAGGTAATTCAGGGACCATCTTGCAGGAATTTTGTAGAATTTCTCTCCTGCAAGGTGACATTGTTTAATCACAGTTGTAATACACATGATAATAAGCCATGCCCTCTCAACTTTACAAGCAGTTCCAATTATCAATTTAATTCATTTCTGGTTTTGGGGAATCGTTCTGTTGGAAAATGTGAAATAATTTAAGCCACATCAGTAACTGGCTTATAGCTATTTAAACACAACCTGCCTCCAAAGTTAGAGTTCCTACACATTTTTCTAAGCCCTTTAATTTCAAATGCAAATTTTGAGAGTACTCTGTCCTCCTTAACTAGTTTTTAAAGTATAAACATGATACAAAAGGAAGCGGAGAAAAATCGAGACACAGAAAGCACAAGAGGAAGGTGGAGATGAATGGACATAGAGATGGACCTTATGGAGAATTTTGGTTTTAATAAAAAAAAATGGGCATAGTAGTCATAGAAAAGTGTCAGATTTAGCCCTGATTGTAGTTTAAATTCACAGAAATATTGTTTTATATCTGCCTTTTACCTCAATGCAGCTCATAAAGCAGAAAAAAAGCCAGCTCTGCATCGTCGCCATGCACAACTTGATCACATGAACCAGGCAGCCACATTTTCAACAATGTCAAAATAAAGCCTTACCAAGAACACTGCAGTAGAGAAATTCATTTGAATTGTATGTGGTATTTTGAAGAATCAGGGAAGAAAATGCCCAAAAATAAATAAATAAATTACTGAATGCTCCTTTTTTTACATTTTCTGCAGTCAGATTCAAGTCTTCCTAATTTTCTGCTTAACTGGTGCAACGTCCAATCATCACTCTCTTCACATTGGCTTGAACAGGAGGTCTGACTCCACGCACCACTTTGTTTTTTTAAACCTTAATGGATCTTTTATTTTATAGAATAAAAAAATAATCAGAACTCTTTGGGGAAAATGTTACTTTTCCATTACCTGCTTTGTCCATTTTTACTTCACAAAATAGAAAAGCACTCCACAGTTTTGGTTTGTCCCACTATAATGAGTTCTCTTCACAATGAAAAAATAAATGACTCTTGCTTTTAACAACTCTCTGTTGCAAAGAAGCATTTAGTGATTACTCTTCTAAAATTAATCATCAAGTTAACTACAAAGCTACTCTCTCAAGTCTAAATGAGGACTTCTCAACTCAAACTCCATCTGCTTTAGCCGTTTCTTCCTGATCCAGCTCAATCACCTAACCTTTATTTTACAGATCATCATCTATTTCACTTTTGTTTTTCATCAACGGCGTTTAAATGATGAATACCAAAAATCATCTAACTAATCAGATTAATCTCATAGAGTATTGAAACATGGATTGTAAGTACGTTTCATTTCATAATGCTAAAGTAGTCGTAGTGCTCTATTGTATTTCTTCAGGTTGTTCCCAGCATCCCCTTTCTTTAAAAAAGGAATAATCATTTCAGTTGAGATCCTCCTGTGCGTTTCCTGCTCAAACTGGTTTCCAACTGCGATTTCCTGGAGTCTGTGGTGGTCGCTTGGCAACGGCACAATGGTTTTTGTGAGAATTAAACAAATGGATTAAATGCATTAATAAGTGAACGTCGAGGGAGGCAAGCTGCATGTAATCTTTGGACAGAGCGGTTTCATACAGCTGTGGCTGATTGTAGTTTATATTATTCTTTTTGTTTTTTTGTGATGGGGGTGTTGATGTTCTCAACTTTTGGCATGAACAAAGAATGAGGAAGTCTCCCTAAACATGAAACTTTAATGTGCAGGCAGTGAGGCCATGTGCAGAGTTAGTGTTGCAGAAATAATATCCCACATCTACAAATCTACAAATATACCATAAAGATTTTTTTTTTCTTTTTACAAATTCACATGTGGCACACATTCATACTCCTGCTAATAAGTCAGAATTGTGTCTCACGCTAAGTTTGGAGCTTAAAGAGAAGGGGATGTTCGGCTATTTTGTCTTTGCGCATTTTATAATTTCTATCATCCAGAGGCTCTTTGTTAGCTCATCCGACAGGATATCTAGAAAACGATGCAAAAGACAGAAACAGAAGGAAAAAGAAATATAGAGGATTACAAAATGTACTTTCACTCTGAGGAAAAAAAATATTCCACCTAAATGCAATTTGCAAATATGCAACTCACACTTATGCACAGCGACAGCATAACGCATACCAAATGAAACTTTCCAACTGATTTGTTATCAGTTCAGACAGATAAGTTGCATGAATAAGTCAATGTTACAAAGGGATTCCCTGACTCATTAATAGTATCAATTTTTAAATCTAATTATTGCGGGACTGCTCGTGACCCATTTTCTGATTTAAGTGTTCCATCCAAACCTTACACATCACAGAGGAACCTTTAATGTTTTAAATGGAGCTCCATCTCCTGCCGTGTGCTCCTCTGGGAGACCTCCAGGTCCCCCCACCGCTCGTGTCCCCTGCAGGAGGAGAATATTACGATCTTCCATCCCGGTGAATGATTGCAGATATTAATGTGAAGGGAAAAAAAAAAAAAAAAAAAAGACTTCTCAAGCCCAGTACCCCTCTGATCTCTTGTTACACTGCCGATTTTTTCATTATCGGGGTGACAGGTCCGTATAAAGTCATAGTGCAAGCACATTCTCACCTGACAGTGGAGGGAATTTACAGTGGAGGATGGCCAGGGTGAGAAAGGGGGCAAGTGAGGGCAGTGAATGTGAAGAATGCAGTGAAAGTTATCCACTGAAAAGCATGTTTTTATCTGAACAACTGAACGTGCAAAATCCTACAGCATTGTTATGATATTTTTAAACCCAAATTTTAAGCAAAATAAACAAAGAAGCACTCAGCCTCAGTTTGAATCCTAACTTTTACTGGGCCACTCAAAAATAAAAACAGCTATTTCCTGCAACAAAAAATGGTAACAAGATTAGTTTAAATCAGCTACGTCTCTGAAGTTCCATCTAGTCTTATATATTCTTGAATGTTGTTTGGTTGATTGCAATTTTCTTCTATTCTGAAATCGTTAAAACAACTAAAATGCAAATATTGAGACTAAAATCAAAAAAGCAAACATGAAAGTTTAAAGTATTATTTTGACTAAAGTTTATTCTACACACCTTTGCCAACACAATTTGCTCTTTTATCTGAGTTTTCAATGTAGCAACGACATCCTTGGTATAACAGATGCTTGTATTATAAACAAACACTGTAAAAAGCTGCTAAAGTAGAGCAAAGTTCTTCAGATCAACTTTTACTCATTGCTACTAGAGGCGAGTCAAGAAGAAAGGCAGTGCTCTGTGTCAATCTGTCAATCTGATCCCTCAAGTCTTTCTTCAGAAATGTCCCCATCTGAAAGACCACAAAGGTCATCATCTTCTCCATACTCACACTACACTCGAGAAAAACGTCTCATCCAGTCAAACATCACTTTGCTTGACCATCCCAAAGGCCTTTGGACCTATATCGGGTTGACTCGAGGATCCAAATCAATCACGAGACAAGAGGAGCTGCCAAAGGCTTTTTCACACCCCAACACCGCGGCTCTCAGCCGCCATGTTCAGGCTGTTCTGACATGGTCTCAGAAATGTCAAGGAAACCAAGAGGGGCAAAATGCAAGAGCTGCAAGGCTCGTAACTGCCGCGAATTCACGCCGTGGAAACGAAGACAAGGGGAAGGGTGAAATACGGAAGATGCATTCATTATCTTTGCAATATCAAAGCAAACTCATACATGGGAAAAGCACCAGAAGCTTTTCCTTTGTATAAATTTGATGCATAATCTCTTCTTTAAGATCAGTGTTTGAAGCTGCAATCAAACTTTTCCCCATCTTGCAACTTTGTTGCCGTCACTACAATTAATTTTTATGTAGCGAAGAAAAGAGAAAAAAACTGCTGTCATGTATTTGAAGTCTAATTATGACACACCTCTGTGTACTGGACTAAAAGCTGTACAATCTACTCGGTTCTTTACTCAGTTCTTTACTTCCTTCATATTTTCCATGACACATTTCCATCTGTGTAGATACTAACATTTAATATGACTCTTTTTAGTCCATCTTAAAGCATAAATACCAAACTTTATGGGCAATTTATGGCAAATATTTCTACCAAATCAATCAATTATTATATCATTTCAAAGGCATTAACTATATCACTAAAAGAAGGTCTATGCAGATTTTATATACACATACATTTTATTTTTAGACATGACAAACAGCCAAATTTATGTTGCTTGTAAGAGATGGAAGAATGTATCAACTTTCTTTCAGCCAGCTGACCAGTAGTGTGCAGCAACAGATGAGAGAGCAGCACAGCTGCATTACTCTAAGCTTCATGCTACTGCAGAAAACTAGTGATTCAGACACTTTCCCTGGCTCTTTCTTTTTTAATGAAATGATTAAAACAAAATCTAACAGTAAACAAGAACAATGTTTAGGTCAAAGCTGTGGGGTAAAAAAAAATGCTTTGAGTTTGTTTTTTCTTATTTCTTTCTCCTTTGAAGGCTTTCACTCCATGTTGATGTCAACATCAATTTATCTTTTTTTATAAGCCGATAGAGCCAGACAGTCGAGGGAAGACCAAAAACAAAGAGTAAAAGCTTACAAAGTCAGAGAAGTTGCAGAAGGCAATATGAACTTTTCATAGGTGCAAAAATTTTGATTAATTAGAGAAAAGATGCTGAAAATTACTGCACATTATTCAAGTTTTTGTGTGAACTGCTGAGTGAACTTTTCTGTGGTTTCTGTGTAATAGGCAGTAGGCCGGGAGACCAGGAAGTTGTCACCTACTTGTGACTATTAAAACTTATTGGGAAGCTTTGAATCTGACCTTGTGTAGCCTTCTTCCATATGGCACGATGAATGTGAGAAGGTGCACGGAGGGGTCGGGAAGGGGAGGACACAATATGTTCTGCTGCATGAGCCGCAGTGCTTATTACTCCAACACCAGATGTTTAAGCAGAAAACCGAAGAGAAATTTTGCACTGTAGCCATCTGTGGTGCTGCCCTGACTATGTAGCAAAAAAAAAAAAAAAAAAAAGTACTTCTGGCTTGAGAGCCTCTGAATTTGCCTCTCCAGCAATTAAAAAAGCTCCAAACTTAAGCTCTGAGTTTTTTGAAGGCGAGAGATTGAAAAGTTAGAAAAAAAGAGCCATATGCAAACACAAACAATCATATATATATAAAAAAACATCAACTCATCCAACAGATTGGAAGTTGGAAAACTTTCCCTACTCCCAAATGAGAAATCTGAATATGATGATAACAAGCAGCTGGAAAGCATTTGTTCATCAGATGGAAAATGCGAATATTCAGCTGTATTTCCAGGAAGCTGCTTGTG
This sequence comes from Poeciliopsis prolifica, assembly GCF_027474105.1. Taxonomy (NCBI): domain Eukaryota; kingdom Metazoa; phylum Chordata; class Actinopteri; order Cyprinodontiformes; family Poeciliidae; genus Poeciliopsis; species Poeciliopsis prolifica. The sequence goes on from NW_026562425.1 coordinate 2,083,614, forward strand.
TAAATATATCATTTATCTTGTGCGTAAAATTAACAATCTGTTCCTAATCTTGATATTCATAAGCCTAAATTTATAACGACTAAGGTAAGAAACGGTAAAGGAAGCAGCATAATGTTTTATTGGCGTGAGCCTGGAGCTTGTGCTCTTAATGAATTAGATGTGTGAAACTTTTCAGGAGGCATCCTCTGTTTCACACACACATTTCATTAACCTGCAGTTCATTCATTATTGCTGTGGGTGTGAGGGAAAGTAGCAGCCACATATGTAATTGCGTTATCGAGGTTGTAGGGCTGTGGCTAATTACTGGCTGAGAACACAACACAAGCCACTTAGACGTCGGTCTGATGGAACGGCCCACAATGGCTTGTGACAAGAGCTGTCTTGCCTGAAATTTCAAGAGGAGACGTGATAGCGCAGTAATTTATGACTCATAACAGAATCACATCATCCCCATAGGATGAAAGACGACAATGAGATGCTGAAATAAGTCAACAAGTTTTCTGCTCCTAAGCTGTGAGACAAGATGTGACAGGAAACTGCTTGAACAAGGGATGTTTTTTTACCCAAAGTTAAGACTTAGCACTGTTCTAAATCACCAAATCTAATGCAGTTAGTCATAGTGAAACTGCAGCTACAAGTCACCCATCTGGAAGCAGTAGCCTGGCTTTGGTCCAGAGAGCTGTTGGGGTGTTATTTCAGCAAAGCGTTTTACTCAAACCTTCGCTACTTGCTTGTTGAACTTCAGTATTTTCTCAATTCTGCAGCAACAGAAGGACAGCAAAGATTGCAATCTACAAATTAATAAAGTCTGATGCAAGGAGTAATTCAAAATATCTTTAATAATGTCTTTAATGTCTTTATTTTAGGCATTCCAGGCAACATTTAACACCTCAACACTTCGGTTCCCTCTTTGAGGATATGGGTTGGATCCAGAAAAGTCAAAGCTGAAATAGCAGCAAGCGATTGAAGCTTCAATACGTCATGTAGAAAACTTAATATTCCTCGTTGCAGTTTCTGGAAAACATTTTTACAATCAAATACATTTTATTTTACAACGTTTGGCATATGGAGTCCATTTGAAAGTTACGGTTCGCATAGTTTTCTGTCTCTATGAAAGTTCAGAAAAACTTTAACGGTTCAGTCTTTACATCACCACAGAAAAAAGACCACAGCCTCCATGTTTAGTTGGATGTGGGCAAAACCTAATGTTCATGCTATGTTATGTCATTTTCAGTCTCCTGAACAATAAGCAATAGATTTATAGATTTAAGCAATAGTTACTTTTACTCGAGTACGGTTTTAGACTTCTATACCCACCTATGGTTAGAAATTTTAAATTACATTCTTGCTCAATGCCATCTTTGCAAATACAAAACCAAAGCCATCTGGCTGAGTTGCGGGAGGGGAACTTTTGTTTCTACATCGTGTCCCTTCTATTGGTCTGTGATTGCAATGATTGCAGCTTAATTTAGCAACTCAGCATATATTGTCACTGTGAAATCTGCATACGTCAACAGTTATGTTGCTTCCAGATTCATCAGATGCTTGCCACAGTGTTGCTTGGAGGGAATTGTTATGAGCAATGTAACCTTTAGAGGACAATGAATGAAGGGGAAAAAAACTCCATTGTGTTAAATTGACAATGAACTTAAACGTCGGAAGCACAATACATTGTTGTGAACGCAAAATTTCTGCTGCCAGCCAATATTTACATCGTCACTTTTGCATATTATCATGCATGCCACGATTTCCTAAAAGACTGACATCTCCTGAGCATAAGAAAGAATACCATTCGAAATTTCTATACATCAAACAGGTTAGCCAGCAAGCCAGTTATTTTTTTTATACTCTGAACAGTGTTAAAATCTTGCTTTGAACACAGAATTTTCCAATAGTACTTGTAAATTACAGCAAATGCTAATTTTTATAGTTGTGAGTAAGTAGTCATGGTTAACATCCGCTCCAATTTTTCCTATAATGAAAAGTTACTTCTCCATTATTAATGCAGCTGCAACAAACGGAGAATCTTACGCATATTTGACAGCACTGAGACCTTCCTCCTGGCTCCGATTGATTGATTGTGACCGGGAATGTATTTCTGCAGATCACTGTAGCAGATCAGCTGGGAGGGAGAGGAGCTCAGTTTTTCTCAGGTTATCCATCTCCTACTGTTGTGTCATAGTGACAGTATTCATGTGTAAAAAGTATTTTTAAATATTACCGACTGCAGGTGCCGTTTGCACCCAGCATATTAAACGAAGCTCATATACCACAACATTTGCAATTACACACATTGAATATTGTTATATGATTTGTTGTGAAGCTTCATTAAAGATGAGAAACATAACTTTGAGTCCTTTATCTGACTCAAACCTCTAAACTGGGCATAGGTGTCTTTCAATTAGTCTTGCTCATTTTCTTATAAAAAGTTCCACAGAAGACTTGAGCAGACCTCATCCCACAAGTGAGAGGAAGCTGAAACATTGTCTGTCACCCAGCCTCCCTTATCTTCTCTCCAACACAATGTCTGACTCACAGCAGCGCTGAAACTTCCCATTTGGAGCTCATGAAAAGCGCTTTAGACGAGACCTCCACAGCAGCACATTTCCTCTCAATCAAAGCCTTACAAAGGAAGAAAAGCAGAACGCAGATGCCGTAGAGTTATCCTCATAAATCTCTGGCAGATTTTTTTTTTCTTCTTTCTTTATCCTCCTGTCGACAGCTTGTCTGATTCGTATAAAACCCACCCTACATTCAAGCTTGTCTTTCATTGAATTGGCTGGAGATATCTTCCACACGGACTGACCTTGAGAAACAGCTTTTAACTCTTCACAAATTTCAAAAGGCATTCCACATAATTGTTTGACAAGGGAAATAAAGGAAAAATCCGCAACAAGAGGAGGAGATGTAGAAACTCTCAATATGTTTATCTCAAAAAAAAAAAAAAACATTTTAAAAACCCCTAAAGCCCCAAAGGTTCAGCCTTTGCAGGGAGTTTATTTTCTCTCTGCCATTTTTATCTCTCTGTTCACATGCCGTTCAGTGTCCATTTTTCCGTGGCGAGGGCTTCTCCTTGGCAGGAGCGATCACTTTCAACAACATTCCCCGCGAATCAGAGAGACATGTCACATCATTCCAGTGACAACTAACGACTACCAATGCATCCGGGCAGGCCGCCAATGCGCCGGGCAAGGCGAGGAAGAGCCTGGGGGGCCGGCGGCGGATGGAGGAGACGGGGGGCTGCACAGTCCAAGGAGACAGCGATTTAGCTCGCTGGTGGCAGCATCAAAACCTCACATCGCATGCCTTCAGTCAACAAAGTCCCTTACACATCATGTGTCGGGAGATGAAATCAATCTGCTTTGAGAGGCTGACTCTGAAACTGGATGTCTTGAGGCTGGCTGAGACAGGAGTCACAGGGTCCAATAACGCATGTGAGGGTGACGAACTGGGCAGCAGAGACGCGGGGGTCGTCTGATTCAGCCACCAGTCAAGCTCCCTTTTGCTCGACTTCTGTTCATTTGCAATACCAAGGTCTCAGAGGTCACCCTAACTTTACCTATGTACTATATATAAATGCTTGGCATTGAGATTAAGAGTAAAGCACTCCATTGCCATAAATAAACACTAATTGGAATCTAATTTTCTTAGTTCTTGCCTGGTTGATTTATTGCCTCAGGGTTCATATGAATTATTCATTGAAGTGGCAAAACAGCTTTATGTGGAAACCTACAAGGCACAGCATTCATTATGCTATCACGCTGAGCAATTCCAGGCACTGACGGGTTGTATTAGAATAATATGCATATTGGGTATTCTTTTTTTTTTCCTCCTAAGGCATTGGCAGGCAGTAATGGCGCTTCCGTTGGCAGGGACTGAGAGGGATGCAACCACCCCTCGTGGCTGACAAAAACCCCTTGTTTTGACAGAGGATTGAGCGAGGAGGGGAATAAGGGCTTCAGCCATGCCCTCGTGGAGAGAGGATTAAGCTGTGTGGTCGAGCTGCCTGGTAGCGCAGGGAGCTGGTAGGCTCTGTTATTGTGTCAATCCTTGCTCCCGCGGCACCCCAGATCTGCCTCGCCCCCTTTGACTGGAAAAATCAGCACCTGGCCTGGCCGTGGGGAGCTCATCAACCTCGCTGGTCTCCCTCAGGGGGCCATCTGTATCGCACTTCCTGAAGAATCCCAACTGCTGACTGCAGATGAGAGACAACTCAAAGACATACCTGTAGTGTGTGGTTGTTTATGCTTCGGAATGAGCTTTCCCTCCTCGTTATCATTTCTTGTCTGCCCCCACTATTCCCCCCCCCCCTGTATACAAGCTCACCGTGACAGCAGCAGAGTGGGGGATATGACTTTCACGAGGGTTGGTAAAACAGAAATGTCAGTTCAAAGCAGGGTGAGACTGTTAAATGGCAGCCGGCACCTGGCTGAGGTATCCATCTTCCCAAGCGCTCCTTGTCTCCGATGATATGTCTCGGCACCGGAGATACCTCGTCTCCAGAGGCCTGCACTATGTCCTCAGGCTTCAGCAACATCAGTGTGAGGAAAACACCCCGGGAACACGGGAAGAGTGACAGCTGGTTTCCTCTGCCATGTTGATATCAAAGGTTGGACTAGAAGTTTTCCACTAAGTATTTGTTTGCTGGTTTGCAGGCAATGTCTGCCTCTGCAAGTGCATGATGGGACACATTGAAAATTGTTTGTTTTTTTAAATATTCTCATGTTCACCGGTGTCATGAAAAGCATTTATAGCATTTTAACTTCTTGGAATTTTGTCTTTTAACAAACGTATTGTGTCATAAATGACGAAAATGAAGAAAAGGATTTCTAAGTTGAATTTATTTTTAGAAATTAAAGTCTGGAAAGTGGAGCACACATTTGTATTCAGAACCCATCGATCAATCTGTTTTTGAATCAGGTACGTTTCCGTCGAGAAAAATCTATTTTTTTGTAAAATGTCTGGAGCTCTGTCATGTTGGAAAGAACATTTCTGACCTGCAATTTTCAAGAATTGCCAGATGCTCTTTAAATCAATCTTTGCCTCGGTTTATGTGGAAAGAGTGTTGCTAAAAGATACCCTAACCCTGCTTCAAACTTTTTCACAACTTTACCCCTGACCTGTCTGATGTGTGTCATCTTTTGGACCCTTTTTCTTCACAGAGGTTTGTTAGGTTATAAACATCTGAGACCTTCAGAGACCTGAGACTAAATGTTCTAATTTGGTGACATCTAAAGTCAAACATTTGTGGAATACACTGACATTGTTGGTTTTAACATGACAATGTGCAAACGCTGCAGGGGTATGAATATTTTTTGCATGGAAATATATTTTTATAGGAAATTTACAGAAGTCTTAAAATAATTCTGTCTTTAAACGCTTCACATTGACTTTTGAGATTATCCTATCCATGAGCCAACTAGTTTTGGCATCATTACATGAAACAGCAGCTTCCCATTTGATCTCCCCCCCACCCTCAGTGGAACCGATGCCACGGTCAAGCTGTTATCAAGTGTCGTCAAGCTGTGTGTACATTTGATAGGGACAGTCTCGGGTGATGGTTGAAGCAAAATTGAATCCTTTCCGCAATGGAAATTGGCTGAAGTGGAGCCGTACAGAAGACGCAAACCAATAAAACGAGCTGACATTTCTGTCAGATAGCACCAAGGATGTCAAGAAGAAAACCTTGTGGCTTTTGGAGTAAAGACAGCAACGCCTTTCAAATTATAAAAGCAGCAATTATGTATACCAAGGGCCATGCTTAATGTAAAACTGAAAGTGCAAACTGCTTTTTATTTCATTTAATTTACCTATCTGTTTAATACTGACAAATAAATATTGAATTAACATGCCTTGCTTCTTCAAGGTGTTCTTAAAAACTATTAAACTAACAAAAAGAAATAAAAATCAGAGCTCTCTTCTTGACCTTGTTTTCTTGGCACAAAAACAACCAAAAAAAAAGAAAGAAAATTAATTTACCTGACCCAAACAGCAAATCTGTCTTATGCATGTTTGAAGTGTTTCTCTCATTACTACTGATCTGGACTATGAGCATGTTTGTTGCCAGACATTAGGGAGCATCAGCATCATGCTCAGCCACTGAGGCATAATTCAACCCATATCTGCACCCAAACTGGGAGGAATAACTTCCAGAAATTAAACGGCCTGAGGGTAGTTCAGGTGACGGACTGTGTCTTACAGACAGACGCACAACAGCAACCAACTGAATAAGTACAGCTTTATATATATATATATATATATATATATTTTATGAATGACAGTGATAAGCTAACACCAGCTTGTTCACAGTCAGTTTTACTATGACCACTCCAATAGTGTGTTGATAAAACAACTAAGCATTCTAAAAGTTTCTCCCACTGCTTAAAAAACAAAACAAAAAAAACCCCCAAAAACAAAGCAGTTGCTTTGAACACTGAAAAAAGATAAGAACTAAACAGGTAACAGAGTCAAATGATGAATACAGCAGCTAAAACATCTTCCTTTGAACATAATTAGCATTTTAAATGCTTATGGACTAAATGCTTAATGAGAAAAACCAATTTGCTAATAAAGTAACCAGTTGCAGTCACCACTAAATCAGACAGCTTCACTTTATACTTATTGACTTTGGTTAAATAGGTTAGTTGGAAAACTTAACTCACAACATGCGAAGGTTTAGTTTCTTCTCAAATGAACTAGTAAAAATATAAAGCTGATCAAACAGCACCAGAAAATAACCCATTATTTTAACTATTTACAAAATACTTGTTTGCTTGTCACTACTTTTCTTGCAATCATGAAATGTCTAAATGTAGATCCAATGTCAAATTGAAACGGTATTATATGGGCGACTCATACATGTCATGAAAGAGATCTAAACTGGTGGAGTAGAACATTTATTTAAAATGTTTAAAATAGAGAGCAGTTATACAGTAAATCCAGAGGCAGAAAGTAAAGGTGAGTTTTAAGAGTAAATGTCAACTCCTCCCACAAGAAGATGAGCCTCCTTACTCCACAGTGTGTGTGCTAATGCATTAAAATAGTATAAGGTGCATATATCTAAAGGCAACCTGCTTAATTGCTGAAAACAGCACCGTTGTTCAAGTGTGTAAGATGAGTTTCCACCTCACCAAAGAACCTGATAACAATTTAAAAACGCTTTTTTTATGTTCTTACTCCACAGTTATAGATAATAGCTCAATGAGCGCACAACACAATGTGACCTGCTCAGCTGACCCTCTTTGTAGGAGGGAAATTACCTCTAATGACATACTGCGGCTCTGACATAAAAAAAAAAAAAATTCTCTTTCAGCTTTGAGAATTGACACATTCACAGACAAATCCACAACCTGTAATAAATATGATGACAAGCTGTAAAAAAAATGAAGAATAAAAATGTTGGTTTGCCTAAAATGAAAAGTCTTTTGTAGCACTTTCAGAATCAAAACGAGTACCCTGATAGAAAATGACAGCTACACGAGTGCCTGATTAAAATCCAGAGAATGAAATAAGTTCTTTCTGCAGGACGGAGCTGAAAGGAGTGCGATTAAAAGATATTCGGTGCTGGGGCTGCAGTGCTACACTTGGGCATTCGAAATTATGAGGCCAGCTATGAAAGTAAAACACGTTAATTATCTTGAAGAAAATGAATCTGCATGAATGCATTAACAGAAAATTAATAAGACTAATCCTAATCTTTCCTCTCCAAGTCAGGTGCTCTTGGAAATGCTGGACAATCTTTGGGGATTTCCTCAATTAAAATTTTGACACTAAAGCTAAGACCTGGTTATTACAAATCCCTCCCCTACCTTCATTTCATCTTCCAGCCAAAATAACAGTTTTCTCTGTTGTCACTGCTGAGGCAAGGCACTAATTGCAGCTCATACATAATCTTTTATGTAAATGTTTTTCGCCGTCTTTGATCTCCCTGTGCAGTCGAGGACAGCCAGATCACAGACTTGGGCTAGATCTGTCACTTCAGTCAGAAATCGAGAAGTGAAGTGGAAGCAAATCTGATTTGTTGTGATGCTTGTCAGCCCGTAAGCACAGAGGATGTTTGATCAGGTCATTTCATGTAGGGTCTAAAACAACATGGTCAACCAGCCCAAAGCTTTCATCACAATCTGTCTTAGTCTCAGATGCAGACCAGTGAAGGCAGGAGCCAGACAAGGATAAAAAAAAAAGAAACACCTTTTATGTAAAGGATTAATCCCTCCAAAGATAAATTGGAATTACCTTCATACACAGTTCTCACCTTCAGTACTTAATCTTACTTTGGGGCCCTATAATCTTGAAAATATATAGTTTTTTTTTTTTTTTTTACAGCTTGTCTTGTTTTTGAAAGAAGACAGCAATAGAAAGTAGAAGTCATTTTAAAAACACACTTTTCTATAATAAAGAGTCATTGCCACTAAAACAGAAAGGCGCTACTGTATTAAATACCATCTCTAACATCCTCTGAAATTTATCACAGAACGTTTCTTTAGAAAACAAAATACATTTTTAAAAGGAAATATGTCGAATAAATGTGTCTATTAAACTTAAAATTAAGAAAAAAAATGGAAGTGGTACTTATACAGGAAACACCAATGTTAATAAAGCAGTAAAGCACACAATTCTCCACCAACAAAATGGTTTACGAGTCTTTAATAAAATAGCTATGCTAAGGCTACAGCAGATACTACATTAGGAGGGTAAACAGACAATAGAGGAAACCATCCTAGTTGCTAGCGGTGCACCGATTCATCTGGCAGCCCATTTATCGATGCCGATTTCCTTAATTTTGGGAGATCGGTGATCGGCCAATTTGATAATGTGAAGTCGATCTTATCCACCGATCTTATCTACCTCGGCAAAGCCCTTTTTAAAAGATCGGTAATCAGCGATCAGCCAGAAAACTACAATTGGTGCACCCCTTCTAGCAGTTGTTATATAAAGATGATCAGGTTCTTTATTTCTTACTTGTCCTCTGTCAGTACAAGACCTCTGCAGATTACATTACATGAATAGCTGGTCTCTGTAAATTTGGAAATAGTAACTCACTAGATTGCATGTTACTGAAAAACTTGATTATATGGAAGTAACGCGTTACCGGCATCACTCGACGTAACCAACAGTGTGTACAGAATAACATTTCAACAGCTTTATTACTGCTGATTAAATAAATACTTGGTACTGAATATGGCCAGAAATGTATGCTTTCAAATGGTTATTTTGCTCAAAAGAGGTCATTTGCCACTGTGGTGAATTGCAAGGAGACTAAGCTGATGACAAAGCACTTTTAAGCCCCTGCTTCAGTTGCCGGTTTGGTAGTTCTCCATGCTAACCCTCTGAGAATATTTTTTCTGACCTCGTCTTTCCCACTGGTTGAATGTTCCCACAATCTTCTGTTTATGAACTCAAATGTTTTTGCTTTGCTATCGGAACTTTTGTCTTGGACTTTGTGTAATGAATTGATGTCTGTGTTCCGGGTTCCAGATGTAATGGCCCCAACATTCAACAACTTCCAGTTGCATTCTCAGTTGGCTTTTTTCCATGCCTTCATACATTTTCTTGACTTTAGTTATGGAAATGCATATAACTCTGTCTCGCTACGAACATAATATAAAAAAAAATATGAAATATGAACTCTAATAAACACTTGGCTCTATGTTAGAGTAATTTACTATCCATAATGAACTTCTAAATGACAGAAAATAATTAATGCAAGCAGCAACTATTAGTTACAGTCTAATGTGAGGAGTAAAAGAAAGCATATTGCGCCTGGTTCTTTTCCACCAACAGAAGGGAGAATGAACCCTGCGGTGCATTCTGAGGCATAAAATAAGCCAGGGCCACAGCAGTTGGAGGCCTGCGGTACGATATTCGTCATACCATCACAGAAAGGTCAGCTCTGACACCTCGGAAGGCGCCCTTGAGCTCTTATGGACTTTTAGGAGCCAAACTGGCTTCCTGCAAAGCAGATAGAGTCTATGGGCAGAAGGGTCAGACAGGCAGCCAAGGGGAAGGAAGGAAGGAAGGAAGGATTACTGACAACTGACATTCAGTCCAAGACTGAAAGGTTGGCTGAGACAAATTACAAGAGAAGCATGTTTACTTGCCATTGTAAGGAAAATTAAATGAGTTCCAGTTTCTGGGTTTTTAAGCAATTGGTGTAAAAATTTCTGCACTGCTCATTTTACTTTATGAAACATAATTTAGATAACAGTGCTTTTCACTGACTAAAGTGTCTTTATTTAGGCTCAATTAAAAAATATGATATATTATTAAAGAAAAGCTGATAAGAAAATGTTAAAATCCTGCCTATTTACAGGGCTCCATTTGTAGATTCACCTTATCAAGGATTTTTTTTGTGGAAGGCAATCTACCAACTTTTTTTGGAAGACTTACCTAAAATATTTTTAAAATGGATGCAGATTGGGAAGCTAACTAGGCACAATGCTAGTCCACACCCTATTGGTTGCCGATGCAAAGCAGCCAATCCAGGAGTGCAACTTGTTTTCCTTGGCGCTGATTGGCTGTGAGCCAGAGACCGAATATAAGGAATACTGTGGATTTTAGCTTCTGCTGCAGTTTTATGACAGTCTCCACTGTGCATGTCAATGCTTATTGAGGTATATCTGGTATTTGGTCAATTATATTAGGCAGCATTGACTACAGAGGCTTTCAAGAATTTGCAGGCAGTTGCGGACACCAACATCTACGAATACCAGGGTTCCTTTATCAAATGTTTTGGCATAAATCGCCTTAAAGGTTCAATAATTGATATAATTCTTCCAGCTCTGAATGGATCCATACAGAACGAATACAAAATTGCTGTACTCATTTTCAGTCAGCAGAAACTTTACTTGCGAAACCTGCGTGTGGATGTTTGTATTTGGTTCCGTTTTGCAGGTCAAAAGTCTAAAAAGATTAATAAAATGAAGACAACCACACTGGAAATGATAATATGAAGATTTCAGCAATTTCATGCATATTCAGTCTTCAGAGGTTTGCGACATTAACTCTGGCTTCGCATCACTAACCATAGATCAAATAGTTTGAGGGGTTAAAAACGGCAATTATCACTTTTAAAAGTAACTCTCTGCTATGAGGAAAAGTGACTCTTTCATTTTTTGACTTGCCAGAACAAAACCCAGCTGCCTGATGAAGAGAGACTATAGGCACATCCCAGACAAACCCTGCTCTTTGAAAGCGAGGCTAAAAGAGATGGACTTGACAAGGTATAATGAAAGGAAGAAGATTGAAAAGGAAAACTCTGCTGCATAGAAAATGTGGTTACCAGGTTACCAGGGCTATCTTTGCTCAGGAAGTGAGGGCTCCATTTGCAGGATTTTGATGAGGAGGCTGTCGGCGTTCTCTCCCTGTGTGTCTGCTACAAATGAACATGACAAGCTTAATTCGGGCAGTGGGACGCCGGACCTGCTGTCCTGGGCTTTTCGTCCTGCCAGTCTGGCGTTCCTTCCCGTTCCTTCACTCCACAGTGTCACCAATTAGCCAGGGCCCTGGTTTCATTAAGGCGTCGGCGCTTCAGCCGGCTGCCTTCTGTCACGTCCCCGATAAGCCAGAGATGGATCTTACACTAACACACCGAGACGGCTTGAAAAACACAACAAAAACTGCCGAGTGCATGTTGGACAATAACACAACCTTTGAGTTTGCATGCACATGCCTTCACAAATTCAGACAATATAACATGCTTATAAGAATAAAAATATTAAAATATAGAAATACTAACGAATTCTACAAGCAAATGAAAATTTTACATTAAATGTAACTGTCATTTACTGGACATGACCTAAAGTCAAAGACATAAAGTCTTTGTACAAAGAAGACATTTTGTTTTGGTATTCTGTGTCTTTAAAGAATACAAGACAAAGTGACATTTCCCACCTTGTCTTTCAGCGTTCAAACCACTATCTGCCCAATCAAAAGGTTAGTTTTATAAAGATGTTCTGTACCTTCAAGCAATGCATTTCAGCCAGGTGTAACTTTACCGCTCATTTGCACAAATGTTACTGTTTGTACTTGGGATTGCTTTTCTTTTAGTCACAAGATATTTTTGTATTATTTACAATGAAAATGCAAACAAATTAGCTTCAATCTAGAACCGATATTTGCATCCAAAGTCGGATCTGAGAAAGACAGAAACTAATCATGTTCCAGGTTCCTGCCCAAATCCTGATGATTCAGTATTTCTAATCTGTTACCAGGCCAACTACTTCTTGCAAAATCAGTTTGGCTATGAATTGTGTTCAACAGTGAAGGAACATGTTCACAGAACGAGGGTGTAAATCTGTTTATGTGCAAGAAAGGTTTAATGCCTACCAGAAGTGCACATAATATGTTTATTACTGCATCTGTTACTGAATAAAAACCATGGCAGCCATGTTGTATTTTAGGGTTTGGTGAAAAACCCCAATTTCTCTTTTGAGATTTAAACTTTGTTGGGTCTTCCTGCTTATTTTTCAAAATTAGAAAATGACTTCAGGCAAAATATGGAAAATAGTAATTTTCTTTCTTAAAACTTCATGTAGTGGCAATTTAGGTATCCATGAGTGTTTGTATAACTCAAGGCACAATGTATCTTTGGGACTATTGAAGAATATGTAAAACAATATGAAAATATTAAACTGTTTATTTGCAGTCCTAGAGTAAGATTTCCATCAGAATTATTGACGGAAAAAATAAACTGTTTTGCACAACGTAACCCTATTGGTAAAGTTTAGTTCAAGACAACTTTTGCTCATCTCTTCAGTCATATTTGATAGTAAGCCTAATTAACCACAGCTTCAATGCTAGGGAGGCAGTGCAAACCAGCCAGTCCATTAGCTGTACCCATTTTCCTTCATTATATCTGTCAGAAGCAGAAACGGTTTCCGCTGTGTGTATCAATGCATCTTAAGCTATACATGGGGTTTGAATCATTAAAACGGGTAGCGATACATGCTTATATAGCGTCTCAAGCATTCACACGTTCTATTTATTTCCGGGTGTTTGTGGTCAGTAACCATGTCCACTGTATTCAATAGGAAGTGACATATTACTTTAACTGTTGCACATTTGAACAACAAAACTATCTCAAACTGATTAGATCAATATTAGCACTTTTAAACAACAACAATGAGGAAAGCTAACATTGTACCATTTTGAATTAGATTCAGAACAGCTACTGAAAGGACCTTGGGGTGATTTGGCTTTCTGAAAATGTTAATTGAATCAGGAGCTACATAATTAAAGTATATCTTTCCATACAGCTACTGGCTGCTTTCAACACTCAATTGTCTTCAAAAGTTGGAGAAACATTTCTTCCAGGGCCAAATAATGATTGAGGTTTGACACCCTGCCCTCATTATATTTTCAGCGTTTCCAAGTCCAGTCACACAACAGTTTACTGTAAGCTGATCTGTATTCCCCCTGTACATTTCCAGCCACAGCAGCATTACTCTGACAGTTTGCAAAAAGCAGAGCTGAATTGATGTCGGGGTAAGGTTTTCCCCAAAGGAAACTGGTGACTTGAATGGGGGGAAGATTTTCAGATACACAGGTGCTGCTGAATATTAGTCTCACACCAAGAAGTCTGGGCTCATGGGAGTGAATTATTCATTTTCCGAACCCAGACTGTGCACCTCTGCCTTACCAAGACACTGTTTGATGCTGCTGCAAAACTGAAGCTGGGCCAACGATGAGCCACACTGGCCATTGGAGGAAAAGCAAGCACTGCATGGAAAATTCACCGAAATCAACATTTAAATCTGCTCATGTTCGCGCAATTACAAAACGTAGCACTTCCTGTTCTCAAATTACTCAACTCAGTTTGCTACCGGCATGCAAGTCCACAGTGTTCAGTCTGAAGTTGGATGGGTATATTTCCAAGATAATTTAGATAGTAATTTGAAAAGTTTTGTGGAAGGTGTTTATTTAGTCAGTAAGCAGACAATGGCTTCAGCGGGATAAACGAAGCATCTGGTGCATTTTGTCCTTAACAGATTGTAAAAATAAATGCTGATATGAAAAATAAACAGCTGGCGTGGAAGGATTTAAGTTAAATATTTTCTAATGTTATTGTTTTAAAAAATGTAAATATCTTTAAAAAATTGGCTATAAAATTCTTTGACTTCTCCATAAAAAAAACAAAAAAAAAACCCATAAGATATTCACATTGCTTATGAAAATACTCTCATCTTCAGTCACATACAATTTTTCCTGGCTCTGTTACTGATTTGAAAACATTAACATGTGTTAATTTAGTTTCAAAATATGGTTGCGAAGATGGATCGCTCAGCTTTTCCAAATTCAACCACTTCTGTCACTTATGTTTTTGTTTTTGATTGCAAAATTTGGATGTACAGGAAGCACCTGACTTCGATATTTGAGCATTTATTTTAGGATTATTTAAGGAAAATTCACAAATGTCTTCTTAGAGTACATCTAAAATATTTGAAAAAATAAATAAATAAATCAGCTGCAACCCAACCAACCCAGAAGTGGTATATTCATCTTCTTTCACTCTCATTGTGTCTCCCAGAAGTGGCGGTAAGGAAGGAAATTAGGATGTTAGCTTCTGCGGTTGTGCAAAGATAATTTCCATAGTTCTTGTTTATGCACACTGATATTTTCTATTTTAATATGGTATTAAAATAAGTGCAAATGTTAGTTGTGATGTTCTCATCTAAAATGGAGTGTCAAGAATTTGGACAAAGTTAAACTTACTAACCTCACACACAGTTTTTGTTGTCCTTGATGCCCACATGTGATATAAATGTTTTGCTAGTGATATGCAGATGATGGTTGAAAATCATCTAATAAAATGTAATTATGGATTAAAATGTCAAATTTTTGTTCACAGCAGCCTATTTTTTATTTATTTGTTTTTATTTGTTTACTAAAATAAAAAGACAAAAGACTGCATTTCAGTTGCCTGAAGCAATCAATTTACAAAGAAAGAGCTCATTTGTTTCTGTTATTTAAAGGTATAGGTCACATGTTTTAAACTGTTTGAATCTTTCCTCCAATAAATACCTTTCCTATAGACTTCATCTAAGATGGAAATCCCAAAGATGTTTTCTCAAAAACATTTGGTTTTTGCGATGGCTAATTTATGAACTTTTGAACTGACAAAGAAGTTGGTTGTTTATATGAACAATCGGTTGAATCTGTAGAAAGATTTAACTTTGCGTCACTTCGTGGTCCAACACGACCATGCATGTTTTAACACCTAACTGGTTTCTACATTTAAACAGAACCTGAGTTTAATAACTCAGATATCTTTTTAAGAGATAAAATTATAATTTGATGTTGATACTGATGCAGAAAACTTTGTGAAAAAGATTTTATTTTTCCCATATTTGCAAGTGTTGGAGTCTATCGTGAGAGAATATGAGGAGAGGATGACAGATTTCCACTCTGAACTGAAGCAGTGGCATACATTTCGCCGGCAACAATTAACAAAAATTTGACACTTTCAAACATCTTGCTTTTTTTTTATTAGCTCAAAGGAAGGGCAGGCACCAAAGTATTGGCTTTTATGCACTGCAAAAAAAAAAAAAAAAGACTATTCATAATGTGTCCCATTTAAACCTCTATTGGCTTCCCTGAACTGGGACTCCATGTTGAATGGTGTCCCATTTAGAAATGAGGGAATGACAGAATGGAAAACCTCGGTTAGATGTGAGATTTGTTTGAAGACTTCATATATAAAAGAAAAAAATGCATGTTGAAACCAAGGCTTCATTTAAAATGAAGAAGGATTGTTTCACTTTGATATTATTCGTTTTAATCTAATTTCTAAACACAATGTGTTGTGAACTTGGACCACTCACTACAAAGCTCGACTCTAAGGCAGCTGAATTGATGATAGTGCTACTGAAGAGCCAACAGAAGCTTGAAGCTTTCTACTTTAATTACTCCCCATTTTGATGGTCTAATACCAGCAAGTCTCCGAAATCCCATTCAACCGAATCTATCCCCGTGGCCGTCGGCATGCTATCATTACAATCAACTTGTCAGATATTGAACCAGTTTGTTTATTCAGATGTGTATTATTCCAAAAACATGTGTTTTCAGCTTCGTTTCCTTTTGCAATTCAGAGCTTCACACAGATTTGTCTAATGACTCCTGCGCCCTGTAATTTCTTTAGTGTGGCAATCTCTGATTACAGGGTGGGAGTGGAGCTTCAAGCCAGGCATCATCTTTTCCAGTTATTGTTTTGCGTTTGCTCCTTCTTTAAAACGAGCCTCGCAGCTGTGTGTCTCAGTGGCAGATTTGCGGAAAATGTGTTTAAAACTGAAACGAGCGAGCGCGTCGTCGTGCTGCTGCTGCTGCTGCTGCACAACCGCATGGATGCTGGTTTAAAAGGCGTCATTTACTCAAGCACTTTGAAAATTGTTAGAAGGAATGAAAAGTGATCCGACACCAGTTGTGCTGGATGTCTCAGAGAGGCCACGAGCCTGCAGTTAGCAGAGCCGTCCCCAGATGGGCTACTAATGCACTCGACTCGTGTCAGATAAGCGAGTTAACCGTCGCAAAAAAAAGCACAAATGAAAGAGGATTTTTGTTTAAAGGTTTAGTCTCTCAGGAAATCCTAAACAGATAAATTAGGAGCAGTTTGAAAACTACTTTCAACTTTGAACTCACTTTATTACCTCAAATTTCAAAGTGTATTATTGGGAATTTCAATAATAGACCAACACAAAACGGTCCATTATTGTGAAGTGGAAAGTTTTATATGATGCATAATTTTGCAAAGGTTCAGCCAGATTGGCTGCAAAACTGTGAAAAGCTATTTGAAAGTCTTACTAAAGATTCTTAGTCATATTTAGGTCCAGATTTTGATCAGGACTTCAGAAACAGCAACATTGATCTAAACTACCCACAGCATCATACTACCACTTCCGTGGTTCACTGTGATGTCTATACATACAGTATATACTATTTTGTTTTAATCTGATGAGAGCATCTTCTTCCACATCTTCCCTTCATGGCTTTAGGAGAACATAAGCAAGCCCAGATATGTGGTTTTGTTTGGATCCATATTAGCCAGTGGTGTGACAGTGGCTACTTTTCATTTCTCATTTTAAGCCATTTTTTGGTAGGTTTTCTGTTAGAATATATCCTTTCCATTTTTAGATGATGTACTGAATTGTGCTCTTAGATATTTTAAGGTTGGGATATTGTTTTATGACCTAACAGAGCATAAGGTTCTTCAAACTATTTTGAGAAAATTAAGTGAAACTAAAAGTAAGTAAACACTACTTTGCGTCAACCCACCATAAAAAGTCCCAATAAAACTCACTAAACTTTGTGGGTGTAACATAACATGTGGAAATGCTCAAGGGGTTTGAATCCTCTTAGAAGGCGGTGTTTGTTTAGAGCGGGTAAAAGCAGGTCAACAGGGCAGTCATCATTTGGTGAATGTTTTTTTTTTTTTTTCTGTTCTTCAAACGACTGCAGAGTGACCACCATGCATGGTGTGCAGTGTACAATAATGCCATTAAAACTTCTCCTCCTGGGGGGGATCAGTCACACGGTAGTTTGAGCTCGGGGGCCAATACAAAAGACACCCATTTGAAAAGGAGCCAGACCCAGCCGGAGGAGGTCAGAGGGCTGTTTACAGAACAACAGTCTCTTATCGGCTGTATGCCTCCCCGAGGAGTCTCCGCCGCGAACAGATAACAGCCTCCAAACAGGCACCGGAGTGTGACCGATAGGAGCATAATCAGGTACATTGTGCTTTGGGAGGAAGAAGTAGAGGATAACGGTGGATAATAGTGTGCACTGCTGTTAGTGGTGCGATCATACGCCAGACGGCTGCTTCTGCATTCAAAAACATGAGGACCAGCAGGGAAATAAGAGACAGATTTGTTTGGGTTCCCTTCAAAACAGCATCCACGAGGCCTAATGTTTTCTTTCTCTTACTAATAACCCATGTTAAGCAGGACCATCGGGGCTTAAATTATCCTCAGGGATCGCTTCATTATCGAACGGTTAAACGGTCAATAGGTTCGGCCGAGGCTGCTTTTAGCACAAGGGCAAATAGACAGCGTAAAAGCCAATGCAAATAACTGGCACTCAAACAAGGCCTAATGTATTAATGACTGCATGACGTGTGCTAATGTGACGGCAACAGATTCATACTGACAGTAATGGAGAATTTTGCCTCTGGTAATACTCATAAGGCCCGGATGGGGAGAGGAAGAGGAGGAGGAGGGATGTACACCTGCCTGAGCCTTGACAGAAGCCTAATAAATAACAGGAGACAAGGTGAAACAGCAGTAGCAGCTTCTCCTCCCCACTTCGTACCATCCTCTTCTTCCTCTTCCCACAGCCACCACCTACGCTACCAGCAGCATCAGCCTACACAGACAACTTTTTTTTCTGGAATGAAAGACAGTCACTTCTCCAAGTTGGCTAAAGCACTTGTCCCACGAAGGAGAGAGCTTGAGTTTGAGTAACACAGTGCTAAAAACAAAGTCACTTCCTATCTTTGCTTTTTTTTGTGTGTCATATTCAGATATTTTATATACTCAAAGTGAAATATCAAAGAAAGATAACTTGAGTAAATACAAAAAGAAACTACTTGATCTCATTGATGGGGGATAAAAAGCTGAACACCGATGTGAAAAATGAATTTTCCCTTTGACCTTACAACCGTCTGCTTTTATGTCGCTGTGGTGATTCTTTGCAGAATTGTTTCAATTTAGCCTTAAATTGAGTCACACCATCACATATCAAACACACTTAAGACCTGGATTTTATTAAACCACTTGCACTTGCTGGTGTCCAACAGCACAACCCAAGAGTGTTTGAGAAGAATATGATGAACCAGTTAGACATTCAACTACAGGAGTTGCATTGTTTCTTCAACTTCTCTCATCAGCCTACAGAACAATCAGCCAAAAGTCTTGCAGGTCACCTCAAGCATGAGACAGAGTTTGGATTTTGCTGTGTAAGTCTCCCATGTTTTTTTTCAATTCAGTTTCTTTCTTATTGTTGAACTTAACTGAGACAAGAGCTTTTGATGTTGTTCTGGGTTGTTTTGCGACTTCCTGAATGAGTCACTAGGGCTAATTTTGGTAGGCCAACCACTCCTAAGTCGGGTCACCATTGTTCCATGTGTTCTCCATTTGTGGATAATGGTTCCCACTATGGTTTACTGGAGTCAAAAAGCCTCAGAAATGACTTTGTAGCTCTGTCAGCGACTGTTTCTCGTCTGTTTTGGAATCTCTCAAATTCTGACAACTGGAGCATTACTGCCTGTAAACTGAACTGTTGTTAAAAAAGCAAAAAGAAAACTTTGCTGCTTCTCAGTTGGCAACGGTGTTATAGACAGTTGCAGGACATGACATTAAGCGTCACAATTCAGGTCAACTCTATACATTTACCTGAATCAAATAGCAAAGTGTGCTCTTCTAAAATCAATTCCAATACCCCCCTGGGTTATGGCCTAACAGTCCTGCATAGATGCAGCTGATTGAAGTGCGGGATCTGAAGATGGGGGCTGGGGGATCTGGCAGGAGGCTGAGGTCAATTCAATCTGAGTGTTAACTCTCTGGAGCGCCTGCCAGTTATTTCTCTCCAAGACAGATGCAATTCTTGCAACTTTATTATTTTCTTTAAAGACAAGTGAACTGGAGCGTAATGCGGTCTGCAGAGTAGAGGTTCAATGATCAATTAAAGCAGAAGACGGTGATGTTCTGATTTAAACAACCTACTCCTCCCTGGCTCCTCTCCTCCGTCTCGTCACCATTAATAACAATCGAGCCCCTCGGAGCATTAATTAGTGAAAACTTCCAGTGTGTCTGGATTCTCTCAGCCACCTCCCAACGTTTGCAGGCCTCTGTAAACATGATCTGCTGCATATTACAGTTGTTGTTTTTCTCAGACACGGTGATGCGATCACAGGATTGTTCGAGCATGCCTAACACACACACACACACGCACACACGCACACAAACACTTCACGCTCCGTCTCTCACTCTCTCTTCATTAGCCATCCCCTGTGTTGGCCTGCATGCCATTCATTAGCTTTTATCCTTCTCATCTGAAGAAAAGAGGGCTGTGTGTAATTAGTTCATCCTCTGTTTGTCCGGCATGCCTCACACATTATCATTCCGCTGCAGATAACGTTGCCACATCAGCCTCCTCCAGAGTGAACTTCAAACTATTAATGCCTCTCAAGAATGTAAATAAAATCCGCTTGCAAATCAACAACTAATGATTGAATGTAGAGAGGCCCTCAGGGGATATGAAGATGATGTACCGCACTAGTAGACTTCCTAACACTTTACCTCATTTGAAAGTACTCATGAAAGGCAGATTTTATACTTGCAGTGCAAACAGTCGCATGTTTGTTGTCTCACTGACTATTTTCACATGTTTTGCTACCGTTGAAAGAAAGCTAGAAGGAGTTGTGTTTAAGTTTTACCTTACAAAATGTAGCCGACACTGCAAGTATGTGGCAGCAGGAGCTCTGATCATGTGAGACCAAATGTGAACTTCTTTGCACATGGTGGTAGCGTCATGCTTTTCATCAGGAGAGAAGTAAACAGGTCAGAGTTGATGGTCAGATGGATTAAAAAGATAAAGTCAGGGTATCTTTTTAATGCCACCATGAATGAAGACGAAGATAGAAAAAACTATAAATATAGCAGGTGATTGGGGGATCCTTCTGTATTAAAAACAAGCAAAGCAAAAACTGAAATTTCCACAGGTTCTTTGTGGCTCTTGACAATTACCTTTGTGCTTCTCAAACTGCATGTGGATCTCTGCATCCGTAACCCCATAATGCCAAGTTTACAAGTGTTTTTGCTAGTTATTGGTAGCCTCACCACATCGAGTCACAGATTGCAATGAAGATGTCTGTATACAAATCAAACCTTTGCCAAACCAAAAACTCCAGCAAGGAAAAGAAACCCCCTACAAAATACAAGAAATTACATTTTTTTTCAATCCAAAAATCAAAAATTTAGAACTTTTTTCCTTCCACTTTACCATTATGTCGGTCCATCAAATAAAATTCCAATAAAATACTGTAAAGTTTGTGGTTGTCCTGTGATAGAAGGTGAATCAATGCTTCGATGGTTTTAGGTGAACAGTGAAGAAATCACAGCCCTTAAAAGGTTCAATTTTGGGACAATGCAGAAAGACAATAACCTTAAATACACAGAAGAAGCTCCTCTTGAGGTTTTTGTGGTAAAGGAGGAATATTTCAGACCAGACAGGCCAGTCATCATGTGTTTAACTTACTGAAACTAAAAGGCAAACCTCAAACAAAAAGATGCAACAAGAGGCTGCAGGTCAAGACACTGCGGATAATTAGTCTTCTAAAAAATGTCAAACAAAAGGTTCATGGTATTCGATTATTAGAGATGCTCGGATTAGTCTTTTTAAGGCAGATACCAATTTCTCATTTTGCGACATATGACATTATGAGTCAGACTGAAATTTTCCACATATATTTTTGACTATGAAAGCTAATATAAATTTTATTAATAGCATGATTTACCCAATTTAGGATAAAAATCATATGACTCAATTTCATCCGATTTTTGTAAAATTAAACTCAGTAAAGTGCATCAAAGCACATGTTGTTGCCTTATGCATTTATAAACCAAAAATGAGATAAATATGATGCATTTAAGGAACAAATGTAAAAAAGGTAGATTCTAATCTCTGACTAATTGACTGGTGTATCTCTTATTTTAATCATTAAACCTTCTAACTTCAAATTAAAGGGGGGCTCAAAATCGAGGTTTATGAAAGGTAAAAAGTAAAGGTAATTTTATTTATATAGCACATTTTTAGCAACAAGGAAATACAAAAACAAAAACCAAAATAAAGCATAAAAGAAGTAAAAGCTAATAATGTTGATCTAAAGTAAATAAACTAGGTACTTCTATTCAGGGGTGGTAGATAAGTACAAGTAAGTGCAAAATGTGTAAAACCTGGGAATGAAGGCTGGACGTCGCACCACTTGGGTCTAAGGAAAAAAATAATCTAACCGTGCCTTTATTAACTCCTTCACTGCTGTGTTTCATCGGCCTGCAACGTTTTATTCATGTACGGCTTTACAGCATGATGAAGTGTTGTTTACTCTTTTCGACGACCTCTCTGCCTTCTGTAACTGATTTCCTGCATTTCCTAGAACCCCTTGTGGCAACTTCTGGAGAACAGAGGTCGCCTTTTTCCATTTTAACCAGGCAGGATAATGTGTCAAACTGTGAGCCCTTTCTTCAGAGTAACATGCTGTGTTCTGATGATTAAAACAGTGAATTCTAATATAACAATCTTATGTGTGTTTTATGACGCAGACTCCTGACGCAGACTACCTTTGAGTAAAGCTAAAACTTTGCAGCTGCTATATACAAGTAGCTGTTCTGTAACATCTCTCTATGAAATTTGTAAACGTGTCCAATGGATCTGAAATTGCTGTAGGATACAGTTATGTGGGGAAAAAAAAAAGTATAAAATTTGCTCTCTCCCAGAAAATTGTGAAAGATGATATCTAACCCACAGATTTTAACCTTAAAACTCAAGTGCAGGAGAATGATCCAAAACACAGCAGCAAATCCACCTCTGAATGGCTAGAAATAAATAAATGTTTGAGTAGCCTCGTCAAAGTCCAGACTAAAATTCAACAGAGATGCTGTTGCATGTCTTTAACAGGATGCAATGGTTGAAAACTCTCCAATGTGGCCAAATTAACCCACTTCTTCAAAGAAGAGCAGGCTAAAATTTCTCCACAGCTAAATCAAAGACAAGCTGCCAGCTGGAAAAGCAATTGTTGCTGGGTGGAACAACCAGTTTTTAGGTTTAGGGGGCAATTACTTTTTAATTTGGATAGAATTTGCCCCCTTCATGAATTAAATCAGAATTTAAAAATAGCTTTTTTTTTGTTTTTTTAAAAAGGAAAAGGATAATATAAGATCATGTTTTTAGTTGTCATGAAAGAAATCCAGTTTTCTTTTTGACACAAACCTGCAAGTTAAACAGTGAACTACATAAGAACGTCTCTATAAACTCCATGTCCAGGCTTCCAAAACAAAAATGTAACGCTGAGTTTTCAAAGTTTAGCCTCATAATTGACAACTCTCCCGTGCTCCCCCTCTTCATGTCTACCAGCCACAATCAGTCTTAAGACAGCTCAGCTGACAAACTCAGCAGACCTTTTTCTGGAAACACACATGAGCGTGCAGTGTTTGAACGGCTTCAGTAAATCCACGCGTTTCCACAGCATTCATTATCATCATAATAAAAGTGTCTGAAAAGCAAAGTAACAGAAGAACGCAGACACCTCACTTTCTGCTTTGTGCTATCATCAATCACCACACAGCGTCTACACCAGTTGAAGCCATCATATAAGGAAAATAAAAAAATTCACATGCATATTTAATTTCATTCTCCAGTGGCTCACACAAAGGAAGCTGCCACCTTTTAGGACACCTTTCAGAAAAAAAGCCTCTATTAAATCTGAGTCAGCTGGGAGAGAGAAAGATGATATAAATACAAAAAAAAAAAAAAAAACTAAATTATTGCCAGACTTCAAATGAAGTGCTGTTTATCTTCTCAAGCAGCCAAAGTGTTGTTTTACTCCCTTAGTCACAGCATGGATGACAATCAGGATCGGTCAAGCAGGACGCTATCAGCGGCAGTCACTCTGCGGTGACAAACTGCAGCTCTTCCACTCTTCCAGCTTGGGCATTACTCTCAACGCGGCTCGCCCCTATCAGAAAACAAGGCAGGTTTTATGGCTAGCTGGAGAAGGTGGTAAACATAACAAAGTGAGCAGCCCCCTGGAATTTAATGTGCTCGGTCAAAAGACGGAGTATAGATATCAAAGGCCAGGGCTGTTGGAAAGAAAGAAAAAGCTGCCTTTATAATATAGAAAACAAGTGCCTTAGCCATACACAATAAGATTTTTTTTAAATGATGTTTTTTATACTTTGTTCTGAACTAAGTGTAATAGAACAAAAAAGAAGATTGTCCATGGGCTCGTTACTGAAGGTTTGGAAGCCGCAAAATATTTTAACACCAATCCCAGTTTAAAGTTATTTAAAAAAAAAAAAAAACATCCGCTGTATCATCATTTTGGCAGTGATTATTTACAAAAAAGTGCAAAAGATAAATAAATAACTGCTTTATGTGAAAAACTGACAACATTATTGTTCCTGATGCTGAAGCTGTTTGCAGATTTTTCCAATTGTGCTACAGGTACATTAGCACAACTGGGTTATTCTTATTGACAGACTTGTATAAATTTGGCCATATTAGCACTTATTTAGCAGAATATTATTCTTTTATTGTTGTTCATGGCTTGTTAGAGTGATACAAGCATAACAAAATTCAAAATAGTTTCTATGTCATAAATACACAATTGCCTTCTCAAGGCCCTCAACAAGGACCAACTGATTCAATTTATATGCAAAAAGTACAGAGTTAAATTCAGTTACTGCAAATAAATAATGCAGTGAAGTTCAGTTTACTCTGCCATACGATGAGCGTTTCAAATCATGAACTCATGACTTCATTTTATTGACTTTGCAGACATTCCTTATACTAGACATGCATGTGGCAACAGTAGAAGGGAAAGATTTCCTTTTAACAAAAAATAATAAAAAAAAAAACAGTATGAGCTGCCATCCCATATGGCAAAGTGAGGATTTGAAAAGACAGACCAAAAACACGGAATAACTGATCCATGACTACTTTCTATGTTGTACAAAAATATTTTGTGTATTTGCTGTATCTCTGACAATACAATCAAATAGCAGACATAGTTACAGTAGGTATTTCAATGGCTTTGTGTCAAACGAGATCAAACGCAGACACAGCACATTTTATTCGATGAAGAAACTTGAAGTTATCTGCAAAAATATCTCCTTACTGGAAGGCGAAATGGTTCAAAGGGTTGAAAATAATATTAGCTGGTTTTATAGCCTGGACATCGGCTTTGATGGCGCCTGAAGTTGGTTGCTCAATAGACAGAACTCACCACAATAGGTAGCTACTTTACTCTTAAGACCATGATTGTCTGTTTTCCAAAAAGAAAATATTCTCTGATGAAAAAAAGTAGTAGCCTTCTTTCTGCCAGCTAATAAACAATGCACAGCGTTTTACTTTATGAACAATACAAGAATTGATAAGTGTAATTACCAATGTCTTTAGCAGTAGAATAAACAATACTTGCATTTCTCTATTTGTGTAAATATTTGTTGTTTTTTCACTTTTTGTCTCTCATACTGGCCCAAACCGAATGCAGACAGATCAGCAAGGTGACACAACAGG
This sequence comes from Poeciliopsis prolifica, assembly GCF_027474105.1. NCBI lineage: Eukaryota > Metazoa > Chordata > Actinopteri > Cyprinodontiformes > Poeciliidae > Poeciliopsis > Poeciliopsis prolifica. Next base: position 2,108,898 of record NW_026562425.1, read on the forward strand.
AGATTAAACTGATGGAGTGTCATGGTTTCACTCCTCACCAGTAAATTAAAAGACTTTTCCAAAAGGACTGTTGTCTGTGATCGACTTGAGGTGTGCACAGCCACAAGCTCCTGATACTCTGCGCAGGAGCTCTGGTTACCTCCGTGATCTAATTATCATTTGAGCCGTTATCGCATGCTCTCCATAACAAACGCCCTGGCTGCTGCACGCTTAGCCTCCACCTCTCCATCCGTGTGTGGCTAATCCGTCACCTACCCGGAGAGAGCGAAATACGTCCGAATTGATTTCATTCTGGTTTACATATTCACACACACACACAGACACACATTGTGCAATTAGGAGCACATTTATCGACGGTTTTGGCACCACTGGGAGCCACTGCCGAGCAGCCAGCTCCCAATAAATCTCCAGTTCCCAAGGCTGCCAGCGGGCAAGACTGATAAACCCCAAGCAAAAAATGGACTGGGAATACTCTGAGCTTCAGGGCAAGAGAGAGTTCTCAGTCACTAAAATTGACCTGAACATTAACATTTTCCCCGAGCTGATTGTGTGACAACTTAGAAAATATTTATCAGTATTTTAGTTTGTGCCACACTGCGACAATCTGTTTCCAGAGTCTATCTGAACTCTGCCTGTATGAGGTCCTTGCCTTCATCATCTGGGTACAATATTATGAGTGTAGCATGCTGCCCCCAACAGGCTCCTGATGAAATGCATCGACTTTCTGCTGAATCTACACAGCATCCTGCTAACAAGCCAAACTACACATCACAAGTTCAACCCAGAAAAAAGAAGAAGAAAAAAAAAAAACAGCACAAAAAACAAAAACAATGAAAAACATTCAGAAATAAGAACAGCCAGCTTCATTTGTTAGAGGGAATTTGAAGTTATGTCTCCTGGCTGCAGGGATCAGCCTCAGTCTGGACATGATTTATCCATTTATTGATTGGATAATATGGGTTAATGTTCCTTTTTTTCCCCTCCCGCCACATAGATTATGTGAAATGACCCCATTTAGGGACTTGTAAACATGCATTTAGAGAAATACAGTCACTATATTTAACAGTATTATTACAAGAATGTTAGTAAACCAAAATCTGGTCAAAAATCTTCACTCGTTTTACAAACTGACCTTTGGATCTAACTTATTTGTGTGAAGTTTACAGTAAAACCGGCCAAATAAAAAGTTTAACCAAAAGTTTGGAGAAAGTGGCAATGCAAGCACCATGAAGAGTCCTGATAAACTTCTGATCAAATTGATCAGACGACCAATTAACTACACCAAAAACCAGCTTTGGTACCAAACTACAGTGATGTACATGTTTTTTTATTTGGAAAAAGTAAGTTTCTACTTCTCATTACTCTGTTTTTTATGCTTCTGTTGTAGATTAATGCATGATGAGAGATTAATAAAACTATTTTTTCCCCTCTGCTTTTTGTTTTGTTGCGCCAAATCCCCCACCTCCCAGTCTGGTCGTTCATTTTATTCTGGAAGTCCCACTGGGCAAAGATGACAGAAACGGCAGAATTAAGAGATTAAATGAAACTTGGTGATACTTAAAAATAAATAAATAAAATAAAAATACACCATATGTTGTATTTGGAGAAACTAAATTGTTTTTGCAGTGAAACTAAAAAAAAAAAAAAGAAGCAAACTTGGAATGATTTTCTCAGAAATTCTAATAAATATCAGCTGTACTTTAAATTCAGTGCAATGCGTCACTATAGAGGCACTTCATGTCTGAAATGCACTAATGAAAAATGACAGAAGGTTCTGCTTTAAGCTGAACCAGAAGCGCACCGGCGGCTCGTTTGCTGCGTGAATCCCTTGAGGTTAATCACATTAGACAGATCAAGATAAAGTTAGGCGCAAACAGTCCCCTCGGTCTTACTGTAAAACTTGTCGCGCAAACAGCGGCGGTAAAAACGGCAGCAGAGTCGCCCACGCGGAGCGCACCTGTCCGCTGCGCGCGCCGTGGGACCGCAGAGGTGAGAACAAACTCCGCAGCTGAAGGCAGGAGTTCAAATGTGACATTCCCCGAAACGCAACACACGCGGCTCCACGCTTCAATACAAACTGAAACGTTAGTGCGTTACTTCAGGGATTTTATTTTATTTTTTTTTACACCACAATGACTAATGCATCAAAGAGAAGTGCTTAAACTCAACCGAAGTGCATCTCCAACCCGCGCCACCGTGGCGTTGAAGGAGATCGCTACCTGCAAACATATCAGGGTGATCATCCTTACCTTTAAAAACTTCCCCTTGGACGGACAACAGGAGGCTCATCGCTGCAAACAACCAATTGATAACTTTATCCATGTCGGCAGCGCCGTGCCAGCGTTAACCCCCAGCCGAGGGGTTAACTGGAAACTCTTCTTTTTCTAAGTAAAACTGTACTTTAGCTGTGTGATAATCTAAAGTGGCTCCTCGGTCCTTTGTCCCCTGTCCTGCGGTGAGGGAGGAAAGGGTGAGGGGGGAGGACTGGAGCGGACACGGCTGCGTCTTTGCACTCTTTGGAGGAGGAATGTGTGAGTGAGTCCTGATTCCTGAATTACGTCTGGATTGAGTGGTCCGGTGTTCAGCTCCGAGAGAGGAGCAGCGGCTGTCTGCGCGCCGTCTGGCCGGTAGAGGGAGCGTCTGAGTCCCGACTGGGAGGGAGAGGGACACGCTGAGGCGTCCACTCCTCCTGCTTCACTGGGGCGCCCAGTTGATGCTGATCAAGAAAACATCTGCAACAATTTAATTTCATGGAAGCATATCATTAGCTTTTCTTTGGTATTTTAGGGGTCATGAACTTTACATGACCCCAGTACTTTTACTTCTAGAATATTGTCAGTGGTATTGCTTTGCGAGCAAAGAGGTGGCGAGTTAAAACGTAAGTGATATTTAGTTAGCCTACCTTCAAAAGTTATAGTTAGAAATTTCAAGATGAAAAATGTCAAGATTTGTGGAATTATCTTTTTAATGCCTGGATGAGGTCTGATCAGTTACTCAGGAGAGTCCATTAAATTTCTACTATAGGTGGTTAAGTTTACATTTTCAACAATTACACAATAATAAATTCTTTTTAATAAAAGCTCTCACAAAAGTACGCTTCTTACAAACTACACAAACACATTTATAACTGACTTCAAGTTCTTTTGACAGCTGAATTTGTGTGTACCTAACACTTGGGTTAACCATTATATTTCTACACTATATATATATATATATATATATATATATATATATACACACTTTGAGTTGTGAAACCAACATAAGATCCATTCACTGCCCCCTACTGGACTGGAATGTGGATGACAATGATAGTCAAACACACCTGAATTAAAAACTTGACCTCCTAAATTTAACGCCGTTCCATCAGGTGTGACGTCAAACCCAGCTCCAGTTCCGACGGAACGCAGCAATACTTCAGGTATAGACTGACTAAGGCAAACCAAAGCACTATATGAAAACTTTAAAGCTGTTTGTTTGGAAAGATTTCCATCAGATGTCTACTCACTCGTGTCTAAAGCGAACCTGGTCTAGAACAAAGGTTTTGAATCCTGCTCCACAAGGCTCTGCTGTCCCGCCTTTTTATGCGTTTCACTGCCTCCACACACCTGATTTACATAACTGGGTGATTAGCAGCTTTTTGCTGCACTTGTCAGCAGGTAAGTAGTGAAATTATTTGAATCAGAATGTGACGAACAGCAGGCCTAGAGGAGCTGATAACCGGTTTCCTTTGCCTTTGAATTATGATTAAAAATACCAAAGACAAAAGTGACAAGAGAAAACAAAGACACTGAAACAAAATCTGCATGGTCAGAACCAACCTCTAGCTAGAAAATACCCACAAACATGTAAGAGGAATTAAAAAACAAACAAACTAGTGTCCCTACAGACTACTTTATGATGACAGAACTTTTGGTTTTAGTGACAAGCTGCAACATTTATCAGCTGTGGCAGTGGAGACAGACAGAACTGAAGCAAATGAGACAGAGCTCTCTTTCATTAAGCCCCTAGAGGTCAGTGGTTGTAATAGCAGGCTCCTGCCAACTAAACATTCTAGAAAAAAAAAACTATTTGTGTTGGAGCAAAGATTCATCCTCAGACCCATTTAGGACTGAAATTCTACACCTCTCCCCAAGGTTCTGAGGCCCAGAGGAGGAGGGTTGATTATTTGTACTTGAGCAGATACTGGATCATGCAACAATTCAGTTGCAACAGATACAGCACAAATCTTGAAAAGAATAGCTGCAAAAGATGCAAAAGAAAAAAAAACAGCCAAAACTTGGTGTTGCAATCAAAATTTTTGCTGGGGCCTGAAAGCTTTGATGTAATAAATCCACAGGATTTTCAATGACTGGAAACATTGTTGTGAAGAGAGGAGACATGACTTTATATCAAAATAATATATATATGACAGTTATTTCATGCTAGCACTCTGAATAGTTGATGGTAAAAACTAAAAAATTGTCAATTTTAGTAGCTTTTTTTTTTAAATCTCTGCTCCTGGAATTTATCTTATTATGACCCTATTTTATCATGTTATGACAACCAGATGATTTTTTGTAATGTACACACAACATTATCCTCATAAAACATTTATTTTTGCATTTTTAATTGCATAATAGCTAAACTAAGTCATAAATCATAATTTAAAAAACACAGTTCATAAGTAATACCCGCACATTATTGTCGTTATTACATTCTACTCATTTTTTTCATATGCTATTTTTTGCTAGCAATAAAATACAATTTTCTTTCCTAACTATACATGTTCCTGTCTGAGTTTTGTACAAGTAGCTTTATAATGTTTGGCAGATGGATTTTTAATCCCAGTTCACCTTGTGTGTCCTTTTTGATCAAATTCATGCATTGATCCCATTAAAGGGAAACGCCGGCTGACATTCAAAGGAACTTCATTAATTGGCCTGGAAAAAAAACGAAAAAACAAGGTTGCCTCATTATAGCAGAGCTTTTCAAAGCTCTTATGGACATTATGTAACTCCAAATTAGTCTTATTTAAAATAGCAAGTGCAAATAACATTAGGTTATTTGTCTGTGCAGCGGGAAGGAGACGCAACTAGTGACAAAGTCAGACAATGTCACATTCCCTTATTGTTTTTGCATGCATAAACATACCCGGCAATTTCTCGTCTACCAGCAGTTTTTTTTATGGCTAATTAAAATTCAAGAAGATTGACATAGGTCATCATTTAGTCCCAAAATGACCTCCTCCTGTCAAGGATATATGGCTCCTGTCGCTGTTTTCCACCATGAGGACACAAACAATGGCTGAGGCATTTCAAAGAAACGCCTCACTGTGGTGTGTAGGTATTGTTTTGGCAGCAGCGGTTCTGTTTCAAGGAATGCATGAAATCCAGACCGAGCAGAGCTGCCATGGGAGTTGGGGAGAGTACGAACTTCAGGGATTGGTTGGAACAGCGTCGTTGTTTGTGTGTGTCGTCAGCTTATGAAGGGAGAGAACCGTTGGTGTGTTTGTGAGCATGAGATTGAAGGCTGTGTTTCAGCGGTTGACCATGAACACAATTTGAAGTCATGTTGAACAAATATATCCTGCCTCACTCCAGCGGCTGTCTGATACAACACCACAGAAGAAGTGACAGACCATCCGATGTCAACGCCAGGTCTCAAATCTGTTATTTATTACTGACAAAAAAACAAAACAAAACAAAAAAACAGTGGGTCTTGGAGCTGCTCACTTACACCATTGTCTTCTTGTCAATGCTTAGATCATTTGGTCAAGTTTGTTTTATACAAAAATATATATTTTAGCTTACTGTACCTTTTGGATGCCTTGCAAAAGTGTCTATAAGCTATTTTGTCAGCCCCAAAATTGATGTAATTTATTGTGGTTCTAAGTCATGCAAAAACAAAGTGGTGCTTAATTTCAAATTAGAAATACATGGTTTAAAAAACTCTGAAAAGTGAGTCATGTACATCCATTTCTGCTCTACTCTGATACCGTTAAATAAGATCCAGTGCAACTAATAAATGCCACTTTACTAATCAGGTTTAGGTCAGCTTGATAAGCAAATATAGTCCAAGTGTTGTGCATCGGTTCTGCAATGGCCTCAGAAGTTTTTTTGGAGGACATTAGTAAGCAGCAAGCATCGTCATGTCAAGCGTTAAACTTCTCATTGTGTTTTGTTCAGTGCTTGAACATGTGAAAGTGGGTAGAGTACGGCACAAATACAAACCTATCAGTTTATTGCCTTCCCTTTTAACTGACAGGCCAGACAAGGTGAGTATTAGTCAGAGAAACAGTTGAGAGCCACAGGGTAACTCTGGAGGAGCTGCACCGCTCTACAACTCAGTAGGAAGAATCTGTTGGCAGGATAACTATTTTTCATAAGCGCCAAAAATCTGGCCTCTATTAAAGATTAAAACTTCAACATTTTAAGCGTTGATTTAAAAAAAAAAAAAGAAGCCATAAGAAGTCTTGTCTGCAGTTTGAAATAAAACATGCGGAACTCAGGTTAAAATGAGACCAACATTTACTTCGTAGCCTACATGTGACTCACAATATGTAGCAGAAAACAACCACTTTATACTACTGTGACACAACATCATCAGTTTTGAAGATGCTTTTTTCATGACATACAAAGAAATAGGTTTTAGTTTAAGAGAAGATGGATCTAAAGATAAAAAAAAAAAAACATTTCAGGACTGGAAAATAATTTGCCTGCTAACAAGACTAAAACTATAAATGTACAGCTCTGAATAGATTTAGGTGTATTCACATTCAGAAATACCCAGTCAAAGTCCAAACTTTAAATCTGGGCAAAGACATGACAGGTGACGATCCTGTCACTCCAATTTGTCTGAGCTTAAGCTCTTTACACATAACTCTTTGCAAATATTTTATTATCTAGAGATGGAATGTTGGAAGAGAAATATCACCAAAATACCTGCAGCTCTTCATTTGAGCCAAAGGTGGTTCTGCAGAGAACTGACTCAGTAGGAGAGAATACAAATCGATGGGTAAAAAGAAAATGAAGTTTGTTGCGGTAAGGTGACATGATGTGAAAAATTATTTTCTAATTCACACCATGCATCTCCCTTTCAACTTTTTCTATTATTTATGGTACTATGGAAAATCCTAAGTCATATTTTATTGCTTTATATACTATGCTTCAATGGGACCAGACTTTCTTCCAAGGTGTTGTTGTTATAACGGTCTTGAGAAATATTTCTATCGGCTTTTCAATGGCCTTTCAAGGCCTTTGAGTTTCAATGCTAATGTGGCTAATATGCGGTTTGAAAAGATCCTATAACAAATTAGATTTCAAAGCAGCTTGACATTTCTTTGACTTAATCTAGAGTATAAGAAACACAAATAATAACGAGACATAATAGTGTATTTCATCACAAAAACAGAAGTCCCAAAGAGAGACTTTACTCTGAGATCCACCAGATGGAAGAAAATATCAGTTCCTCTTCAAGACTGAACTCAGCCAAATTTAATTTTGTGTACCCATAGTTGCATTCTTATGGTTATGGTTCAGGTAAATAAAGAGCACTGATTTAGCTAAACTCCTTCTTCAGTGGACTGAACCCCTACCATATCATTGCAGACGGTCCATCTATCCACCATCTGCTCCATCCTGGGATAACCTGGGAACAAGACACGAAGGGAACTGAAGTTCTTTGCTTGAGGCAAAGCCTGACCCCATGACCCCGATCAAATCCTGACCTCCATTCCTTTTGAGAAACATCCACACTAGCAAATTTATGTTGAATACATGCAGCAAAACATCATTACTTTCCATTTCAACAATGTGAAATTAGTTTGAAAGACGGTTTAGATCTACTGCAACTTTCAGATTCATTCCTTATTTGACACCTGAAAAAAAAATGAATGGGTCATTCTAAGCTTTCCGCAGAGCTGAATGACTTCTGATTAGGAGATTCAGTCATTTGATTCATGTGTGTCTTTTGCAGGATATTATTTTTTGAAGAATTAAGAATTATTTCTTCAGTATTAATGTACATGATTATCAAATTAGACATGCCATAGACGGACTATTTACACCTCATACTTTGAAAAATATTGGCTTTATATGGATTTATGTTCACACAGAACACCTTACAAAAAACATTTTGAAAAGAAAAATTACTAAAGGCTTAAAACATTAGCGTATGCAATATGAAAAGCAGAACTGGAATCCTGAAAAGCTTCTTTAAAAAATAAAAAAAACTTAGCATTAAATGCCTGCCAAATTACGTTTGTCATAACTGCAGTCTGCAAAGACGAATGTCTGAACTTTGTTTCATGCTGCAACAGTAACCACCAACAGTGGAGGAGCCTGTTGGTCTGCATCAAATTATTTTTTACTCCTTCATGTTTCTTCCTGTGGCGACTGATCCCATTAGTTTGTTACGAAAATGATTAACTAAATAGCAAACTGTAATTGATATAACTGGGAGTCTGATTCTTTGTCAATAAGAAACCCTCTCACCCTGTGTAAGGAGAGTCAGTGTGACTGAATAAGTCACAGAAATTTAACTGCACTCCAAAGAAAAAACTTATTAAGTCTCTCCTCATGTGGCTGCCTTACAGCAGGGGTTTTGTAGTTTAATTCCATTGTGATTATCCCCTGCCTTGATTGTCAGAGGCTCAAAATGAGATTGATTAGCTGTCCCTCATTTTAAGAAATCACTGGCTGCCACTGAGGCTAAACTGTTTTCTAAGCTTTGGATTAAGAATGCAAAATAGCTTTGAATGAACTGCGAAGGAGCCAGTCGGCGCTCACTACTCTCTTAGAAATTAAACAGTGTCCTACTATAAATGGAATTGGTGAAGCGCGTAACTATTAAATAGGATCAGTAAATCCGATAAAGCCCATTGTTGATCCCAGCTGACCACCAAGTTCACGAGCTTTAATGCCCACAGGCCAACGGGTAAACTGTTAGGAGCGCATTACTTTCCTGACATGGTGTGTTGTGTGCTTTATTAGAAAATGCACGGGAGAGACTTTCCATAAGTGGATCCAGGAAGTGGATTTAAAAGGGAGTTAATCTTGAAAGGAAAAATTGTTATGACTAGTTCTAGTTAGGATTTGGAAAGTGAAGAGGAGCAAAGCTACATGGAGCAGTAAATTAGCTAAGGTGTTTGTAAAAATAGCATTTCTGTATTTTCTCTTATTCACAGCGATCATTTCTCAGAAAAGTATTATTCTGTTTCCCATTCCACAACAAATTAGGTTTATTTATTTATATATAAACCTGAAAGTGAGAATTTCTCACAGGAAGATAGATATTCAAAACCAGTGCATGCCACACTTTTCAGATTTTATTACTATATCACTCATAAAATAATATTATTTATGTTTATTTGTACAAAACATAGAAAATTTATTATGTATTTTCACCTTCACAAGTATGCATAACTTTGTAGTCATTTATCAAATTATAGTGGAATGCCTTGTAGTTTGTATTTACAACGTAATTTAATACAAACATTTTCAAGCGTTAGAAACTTTGTAACATACCATATTACAACTTTGTTTGATTTTAAATATTTTCAGTCCCAGTCACACAGAACACCTTACAAAAAACATTTTGAAAAGAAAAAGTACTAAAGGCTTAAAACATTAGCATATGCAATATGAAAAACAGAACTGGAATCTCTTTGTCTGGCCATAATAGTTCGTTGGATTTAGACTTACTCCACATTTTTTTCTACTTTTATTTATTTATTTTTTTCCTTCCCATAGTTTTTCCTCACATTATTTATTGTTTGTTTTCAAAAATAGAAATGCTGCATTTTATGATTTCTAACTGGGTGACTTATTTATGGCTAACAATGGGCTTTAACTCAAAATATGCACATAAATATCTGGAGATTAAGTTTTTTGTAGCCATCGTCATGTTTATATATATCTTATTTCTTGGAATATGTGTTTGTCAGACTTTTCTTTCCAGGTTCCCTTAAGAGCCCCACACAGAACCTGAAATCAGGTCATTTGGCTCAACACTTCTATATGTGCTTTCCTTGACAGCATATCCCATGATCACTATCTGGGACAAAGACTTATTCAAGAGGGCGTCATCTATCATGAATGCATAGACTGTGTGTGTGCGTGTCTGCGTGAATGTGAGCGGCAGTAACAATACTTTACCAAGAGAGGTCGCTTTTCTGCCGTTCCTCGGTCTCACTTGACATAAATGAGACATTTAGGTTTAGGACTTGATGTAGAAACATAAGCTTATAAATCTCTATCACAGATAAAATGGCTGAGCTGTAACACGTACTGCTGATTACTACTAATAATAGTACTTTTTCCTACTCATTAATTCAAAACAGTTGCTTTACCTGATGAACCTGAATTCACACTCTTGCATTCCCGTAATCATTAATGAAATGAAATTAAAAACATTTTAAATAGCACAACAGGTCGACATTTTTAGATTCAAATATTTCCAATCCAGAGTATTTGTGATATTGTTAATGCTGAAAACACACTGTTCAACCAGATTACTACCACATAACATGTTCTGCAAATGTATAGAAAAGTACAGCAGTAGGTTTACTGATTATTAGGATTTTATTGGTTTCCGCTAGATTCAATAATCTTTAATCACTTAAATGATTGATTTCACTGTATTTCATTTTAGAAAATTAAGGCAGAATTTAGTATTTAAAGTCATTTTGGTAAAAGTGTCAACATATTTTCATACAACCATTGAGCAGGTAGAACTAATGTTCTCTTTAGACTGAGATAACTCAAAGAAACAAAAACAACTCGTAATAAGCTTTACATTATGTCAAAGTACGTTTCACCTCAATAAGTTTCGAGATGTTTAATTTTCTTTTTATGATACTACTAACACTTTTTAGGAACAGACTGTTTTTACAAGAGTAAAATCCTTCATGTTTTCAGTGATTAGATGTGCAAGGCAGCATGAAACAAGTCACACTTTTTTGAATATGAACGCTGCACCTGCTGTTTTCGTTGGGCTTTTTCAGAATGGGCAATTTGATGTGACCGGTAGCAAAGCCTGAATATGCAAAAATGCATTTTAGTTGCATGGAAATGGAGTTGTTTTAGAAGAAAAAAAGATTTTCGTTGCAGTGGACATTCAGTTTTAGAGAATTTTGCAGTAGATTTCCTCTTTAACAAACACACGACATGCTTATAAATAATGCAGCTTAATGCTTAACAGAAATGACCATGAAGTTTAAATTCAGAGCTGAATGTATTATTCAAATGTTTAATTCAACTCCTGTGCTGATGTTTCGTGTCCAAACTGGCAATTTAATTCAAAGAAACATCAAAAGCATATTAATTTAGCTTTATTAAACTTTTATGACCCTTAATTTACCTTTACTGTGTTTGGAAAACCTTTTATTCCCATCTTTATTGTCAGCTGCTTGGTGGTGCAACACGGTTCACCCTCTGATGCTTTGATCTGATGACTGGAACAATATTTAATCGTCTCCATATTGTGTGTGTGTTTCTTTTTAATCTGTTGAGGAATCTTCAACACCCCCTGCTGTTCTTTCCACTGACTTTACACACCTGATCCCTGTGACCTGAATACAATGAGGAGAGTTGCTCGGCCGTTAAACTTACCCGTGTCAGACTCACACTGCAACACCAGGATCAGCTGATGAGAAATCAGCGCCCAATGTAGACTTGTGAATTTTTAACACCAGCTGCACAACTTATCTCAACAACATTACATAACAAAACTGGATATGCGAGTTTGAAGAACTATAATGCTATTCAAGCAAAATTCAATATATCTTTACAGAGTCATAGTGATAAAGTGGACAATTTTAGACTTATAGCATAATGATCATGCTTTCAATGCACAAATTTGCAAGCACATGGACACATTTGGACTTAATGTAACTGAAGAGAGCACTAATTTAACCTTGCATTGCCTCCTGGACAAGCTTAAGAGAAGAGTTATATTACAGTGATGAACTCTTTCATAAACCCATCCCAGTATTTTTGTACCACAACACACAGTCATTTTTCTTATATGCAATTTATTTTATAGTCTTATGCTTCACAAAAACAAATTTATATTCAGAAGGATTCATTTTTCCAGCCCTAATTTAAAAAAAAAACAAACAAAACAAAACTGTAATATACCACTTAAAATTAGGATCAACCTCAAAGCTCCAGCTCAGATACCAACTGTAGCATCATTTATCAGCCATATTTTCTTGCTGTGTTTGCACTGGTCAAAGTACCAGAGGGTCCTGAACCTTATTAGCTAGAAATGTCATTCATTTAAGTGCTAATGGGGACACTCATGCCATGCCACCCTGGGTGGAGAGTCATATCCTCCCGATTAAAAACCACCACTAGTTCTAAATCATATGAAATCCAATATAGTAAATGGCAAATATCCATTAGAAGGCATGCCAGCTCATTGAGTCTGCTCAGCTGATGCATTACAGAATGTTCAGATTAACCAGGCCCTGAATCTGGTTAGCAATGGCTTGCAGTCATTTGGAAGCCATTGCTTCCAAGTGAAAGAAGTCCAGGAACTTTCATGCTGTAGACCAAACTGCAATCCTTGAGGTCCAGACTCCTGCATAAATGTCCTACATGCTTGAATAAATTGACTAAACTGCTTTACTAGCCTCCACAGAGCTCTGCTAATAAGCTAACATTGGAGTCAGGTATGTTGAAACAGAGACATATCTTAAAGTTGCAGGACACATGCTCTTGAGGACTGGCGTTTGAGACCATTGCCGTAGAAACATCAGAGTGAGTTTGGTCAAATGGTGCATGACCACCAAGGTGCCGAGGAATCATCAAACAACATACACACACAAACAGTGGTGCTTGTTTAAGTGGGCTTGAGGTAGTTATAAAGGGCACTGAGTCCACCTTGCAGCACCTCATGGATAGGCTTGAGGAGCGGGTTGTGAATTATATGAAGTCCTTTATCCAGTGGATGGCAGGCTAACCGCCTGAGTCTGCTCAGCTGGTACATCTCGTCAGGCACACTTTGCAGCTCGTTAAAGTCCACATTGAGAAGCTCTAATGAATCCAAGAAACACAAAGTCTTTGGAAGAGTGTGTATGCTGTTTCCCTCCACAATCAGGATCTTCAGGTTAACCAGGTCCTGAATCTGATCTGCTATGGTCTCCAAGCGGTTGCAGGCCAAGTGCAGGAAGACCAGTCCTTTCATGCTGTAGACGCAGGAGGGGATGTGAACAATGCGGTTGTGACTGAGGTTGAGTTTGGTCAGATGATGCATGGCAGCCAGGCTGCTGGGGAGGCTGGAGATCTGGTTGTTGGCCAAGCTCAGCACCTCCAGGTGTGTGCAGGAGCCCAGCTCTTCAGGAACCTCACTCAGGCGGTTGCGAGAGGCGAACAGCACGCGAAGCTTCTTCAGCAGGCCGATCTCAGGGGGGAGACTGGACAGGTTGTTTCCCAACAAGTTGAGAATCACCAGATTGTCCAGAGAACCCAGAGCGGGAGGCAAGGAGGACAGACAGTTCATGGACAAGTTGAGTTTCTGAAGGTCCTGGAGCTCCCACAGCTCGGCGGGGGTTTCATTCAACCCCCGCATGGATAAACTCAGAGTACTGAAACCAAAGTGTACGCTGGTTTGTTTACGGATCCTCTCAGCTGCCCAGGACAGGCTGGGCTGCTCATCTCTAATTGTACCCTTCTTTCTTTGGCCCACACTCACCTCATTCAACTCTGAGCTGGACAGGCTGCGGGACTGCTTCCCACCCATCACCTTTGTAGCGATAATGTTTCCGTCACTTATGACAGCATGCAATTAACTCAATCACCAACTCCTGAAGCAATGAGAGGTCTGCTAAAGACAATTGCTGCTGATTGATCTCCAGGGCTCTTGAACGCTGTTAGCAGCAGTTCCACTGTACCGCCTGGTTGCTTGTAAAACTCACATTGATTCCTGGCTGAGCTTTTCCTCACCAAGCTGATGCGACAGAGCGCTGCACTACAGACCCTGTGATCTGCATGTCCCAGATCCTTCCTTACTGGATTTCATTCCCCAGCTGTCCCTGTCACTTTTCCAGCACACACATGGCATTTAGATCCCCACCCACCGAAAGGCAGGCATGAGATGTTGTGTGAGCACAGTCATTTGAGGCCACTGCTACAGCTAATAATGTTATTACAGATCATAGAAATAAACCACATTTAGGACCTGAAGACTGATGTGGCCCAGGAATAAGGGTGAGTTTATTTGCCTGGAAAAATGTTCCCATTAATTTGGCAACATATTTTCAATCATTATCCTGTTGAAGGACCAAAAAAAATACAGAGGCCAGCAGGTTTGTATTTACTGATACCCTGAGTTATCAGTATCATATACTTGTACAAGGTTCACAAGAGCTTTGAATGGGAAACTGACCCAGAGCATCACAGATCTTTATTCAGCACCAAGTACAGATACTTATCCATTATCTGTTTTAATTCCGGAACCACCCAGAGAGGTTCTGAAAAGCTCTGCTTTTATCTTAACCAAAGATCCTGGCTTAGTTAAAGTTCCAGTTGTGTTTTTCTAACTACAATTGTTTACATTTTGTGTGAGAGACAAAAGTAAACGACCCATTATCCTATAACTTGCACAATAGTACAATATAGTGGCTATTGTATTTGTGTTCACATATTTTGGCATTTTTTATTCATTTTTCTTATATTTTGTTTCCTAAGACTCCTGGTATGTCATTGCAACCAGGTTCTGCAGCAGTGAGCTGTGGAGTTTGTTTATTGCCATTCTTCTTTATGGTGTCAAGATAAACTCAATCCTGGTTGGTTTGTCTCAGTACCAGTTGTCTAAAACTTGCCACAGTTATTAGCCCTGTTGCCTTGCAGCAGGAAGGTTGCAGGTTTAAATCCCAGCCAGAGACATTCTGAATGGGGTTTGCATGTTTTTTTTGTGCATGAGTGGATCCTCTCAGTTCTCTGACTTCCTCCCACAGAACCAAAAATATGCCTTTTGTATTCATTGGCTCTAGACTAGCCTTAGGTCTTAGGTTGTGTGTGTGCTCATGTTTATATGATTGTCTGTCTCTGTGTTGCCCTGTGATAGACTGGCAGTGGTAATCTATTGACGGTCCACAATGTTTTTAATGCAATGATGGCTCCAGACAGGCATCAGCCCATGGCATCAATATAGAAAATGGATGGATTGATTTGAAGCAGACATGGGCAACTTTAACCAAACAGATCTCAAGTGATATATTATCTTTCCTTTTCTATTTTAAAGAGTGAATAAAAGAAATGTGCCTCTGTTCCACATCATTCTAAATCATAGAAATGGGAAGTCAAGGGTTCGTTTCTTCACATTTTGATCAAACTAAAGTAGCAAGCTTAAAATAAGAGACACATTTATTTAAAGGAAAACACTATTTATATTATTTTGTCGGTATAAATTGAGTTACATATCCATCATAACATCATTGTCTAATTCTTCTCACCATCATAATATATCAATATGAGCTGCTTCAGTCTCAAGTGCAAAAGGACACAGAGTATTCCAGTGTGTTCCTATAACTCTACTGCTACTTAATTCTGCTATTTAATTTCACTTATATCGCCCCCAAAGGGAAGTATCTCTCTTTACATGAAATAGTACACTGAAGCACATTTACATTTTTGAATTTGCCTTTCCCTCCAGCAACTATGGCGGTAAAAACTTCTTAATGCGCCGTCCCTGAAGACATTTTTCTTAAGTACTTCCCAGGAGTTGTTGCTCAGGGGTATTTGTTCATGTTCTTCTCTAAATTTCACACACAATTTAAATAATTATATGTTTTCAGTATTTGCTTGAGCTGAAGATATACATATTTATTATTTCTCTAACTGACAATTCACATAGATGCACTCCATATTATTGGGACGATGAAAGTGAAACACTCTGACTTCTTAAAGCTTGCTCCGTTAAGAACAGCCACCTTGCACACTCAGATTCAAAATAATTCATGCCCCGAAGGCAGAGAGGGGTTATATATAGGTGAAAATGTGTTATTAGGTAATCATTCAGAAATGTCTCTGAACATCAGCCATCAGGTTTAGAGAAGTAGTTCAAGGGCAAACTGAGGTTTGTGAGATGAGAAAAAGTTTTTAGGCAAAATGCTTCAAGGCTTTTTAATGGTTGTTAATGATTGCAAAGTATTGTGGAAGATTCAATAACCTCAACCCTAAATGAACTCTTTCATTTTTCAATTTGTGCTAAGAGAAACATATTGGGTGCAAGATGTTTATGTGGAAATAATTTTTTGCATTACCGTAAATACCTTCAAAAAGAAAATCAATGTGACTGTAATCTTGTGGTTTCATGTCTCCATTTATTTTCAGTGCTGAATTTCTTTTTCAGAGTTTTATGTTGTCTGTTTTGAGATTTCACCTTAGCTGGGTCCCAAAGGATTCTCCTTTTATTTGTCATTTTTGTTGCCTTTCGCTTTTTGTTCTCCCTCAGTTTCTTTTTGTTTTTGGTTTTTTATTCCAAAAAAAAAAAAAAGATACGCTTGATTCAGGGAATTTGTGTCTGTCACCCTCCACCAGAAAAAGACTGCTGCCGGTAACTTTGTTTTCTCTGTTTTCTTCCATAGAAAGTTCATTTGATCATGTTACTGAGCTGGATATCGTTTCTTGGACAGGCTCACATCAAAAGTCCTTTGGGACCTCTCACCAAAACCTTGCTCAGGATGAGGGATTGCTGCAAACTCAGTGACTCAAGCAGTTGGGTTTCCTTGTAGAAAACTTTCTACTAATCGAAATGATGAACCAAACCGAAAGACTGAAAGTCTCCTATGTGATCTCATAAGGCTTCCAGAGTCTGAGCAGCACTAGAAGCGGCCACAGTCATCACTCTCCTCCCTGTGCAGTAATCAAAGTACAAGGATGACAGTTAGCAGTGATACTTACCTCTGGGGACTCTGAGCAAGGCAACATCAGCACTTATGAGTGATAGGCTCGACTGCATCTGTGCAGAATTGGACATCAGAGCTGCTAAGGTGCATTGACCACTCAAGCAGATGCCCTGCTTGTGCAGCAAATCTCATCTGGGATTTTCTTTCGAAATGTCAATATCTCAACATCAAAATACTGTGTGTAGTAAAAAAGACGCTGAGTACTGGATTTCTGGTGTCGGTGCTTGGAAATGCGCTTTCACCCCAGACCTGTTAGTTTGGGTGAGTTGTGCTATGTGGATGTTACACAGATATGTGTGCCTCTGCAAATTTCGCATCCAACTGGGGAGAGAGCCATATCCTGCTATCATCTTTTTTTACAAGAAAAGCAACACCTCAGCTGTATCTGTTAGAGCTCACCTTCCTTCAATGTGCAAATGCATCACCAGCGAGACAACACAAAGTCCAGAAAAAATACTGCCAAACGTGCTATAAACCTTCATAAATATGCCCATTACATCTAAACAGCACTGCATTACCAAGAAAAAGCAAACATTTATGAATTGAGGAAACTGGTGGGTTACAGAAAGTAAGTTGTGTGGAGGGACATTCCAACCAATAATGTCAATGCTTTGCAAAAGGGCCAAGCTAACTTTGCTGTAATTTTTGCCAATTCATCTTTGCAATTCAGCTTCAAGCTCAGTCATTTTGGATGGAGAATCTCTCTGAATGTGTGTTTTCAGGTCTTGCCACTGAATCTAAAACTGGGTGTAGGTCTGGACTTGAACTGGGCCATTCAAATGCATAAATATGCTTTGATTTAAACCAGTCCATTGGTGAACCAGTGAAGAAAAGTGGGTCTGTTTCAACAGTAGTTTCCTCATTGTCCCTCGCATGTATGCTGTGGATCTACAGCTCCTCTAGTGTACAATGGAAACTGTAATTGGTTTTCTGATTAATAATTCCCTTGCCAAACATGTCGACTCACGTGGATGATGTCCACATAGATCTGCAGCTGCAGTGCCCAACGAGATATTCAGAGCTTTAGGATGTTGCGTGTTCCCCAATGTTTCACAGCAAAATCCTGAGGCCATCAGAGAACAGCAGAATGTGTAGCATAGTGGGCTAAATGCAAATGTGCGCCATACTTTTTGGGTTTTATGTTTGTAAATATCTGCATCATTTTCCTTTCACTTCATGACTAAGGATTCCAGAAATGCTTGCTGTAAAAAAAGTTTCAATAACCCTGCCCTGTAACATGCTAGTATGTTATTGTTACAAGTGATGCTTGCCATGCATGACTTTTTTAATCAAATTTCTACTTTGAGCAAAACAACAAATGAGCAAGAAAAGCTTTCAGTTTAAATGAAAAGAAAATGGGATTCACCATTCCTCTTACAAGCAACACCTTAATACGGAGCCCCATTAGCGCCAAATGAGGATGACTTATTCAACCTGAAAAGAGTAACACCCCGCTGTCCTCAGGGTGACAAAAATGATCTCATTTGAGGAAACTCATCTGCTTATGTGGCACAATAATGACTCTGGATGAGCTACGTTTTGAGACTTCACTTTAACATATATGCCATTATTACTCGTTCGTTACTTTGGGGGATTCTGGCAGTGACAGATGATATATTGCCTCATTGTTGGAGAAGCTGCTGTAGGTGTCTGGATCATGTTGAAATGTGAGGAACAGACGCCAAAACCTCAGGCTCTTGAGTCTATATGGGAGACATATTATTCCCTGCAGCCAGTGCTTTCACAGAAGAATGTGTTACCTCTTTAGACGGAATACAAAATCAGGTCTGAGAAACAAGAATTACGCATTTAGGATGCCCTTTCAGATAAAATTAGCACCGTGCAAAGGGAAAAAGCCCGAAAACAGGGCTGCACCTGAGCTAGTAATCGTCTATTATTCAGCATGTGCAGATGTGAATATTCACACCAGTGGACACTTTCCATTTGTGCAAATGCATGCATCCCCCTTCCTGTAGCTAATGGAGTCAGTGGGAAGAGGCGTCACGTTTTTTTTTTGACAGAATTTGAGGACATGTGAATTGCCATCTGGAAATTGGCTGCAACGCTGCTCTTTCCAAACCTCCAGGTGACACAAAGGATCTGCTCAGCAATGCAAATGAGCAGGGAGGAGTGTCCATCGAGCCTGCTCAGAGGGATGGATACAAGACTAAGAACATTTCATTTTAATGTTTCTAATACTCTTTTCTTCACAAGATTGGACACACTGAAGTTGCCCCTGGCTGCTTGTGCAAATGCTCAGCATAGAATTAAAGCTATTTTTAACATATGCAAACACTGTCTGAAGGCATGTTAGTGTTAAAAGAGCACAAACACAAACCGCATCTTCTCAGAATATGTTTTCACCTTCTTATCAACTCAGAGAGAAACACCTCCACCGAGTATTTTATAATTCCTCTAATCCCCCGCCCCAGGCCGCATGCCAGGTATGTGTAGTTAGATCTGCACTGAGACAGCCAGATTCACCCTCAGATACAGTAAACTGGGACAACATGATGAATAGATAATAAAGGCACCCAGGAGACAGAGCTATCCGGGTTAACTCCGCCGTGTAAAGACGCCATTTGTAGCGATGGCTGGAATGGAAGTGAGCAAAGCTAACCGGGCTCCAAAGTGACCAAATCAGTCGTGACTTTGCTGATGCAGCAGATGGGAAGTACAAACCAATTGTGGCTGTGACAACAACAAAGCAGGGTGATGAAGTACCGCGAAGCAACCAATCTGGGTCTCACCTGCTTACTGCCACAGAACACCGAGCCTCGCACAGAAACGATTGAACAATCAGTACAGTTTTACTCCTAACTTTGAGATAGACTGTCACCTTCAGATGGTGGTTTAATTTGATCCTTAAAGTTTTTAAACCCCAAAGGAAAGATGTGAGAAATATAAATGGTTCCTTCCTTATGAAACAGAAACAGTGCAGCTCAGTTTGTTAAAAACTCAAAAAAATTTTGCAATATGCTGATAAGCGACTTAACAGTTGGACAATCGCACAGTGTCCCTCTCTTTTCTACCTCGGCATATGTCATGATGTCTTGGCAAAAGTGGGTTAAATGGATTTAAACTTGAGGAAGTAAAGTACATTTTGATGTCCTTTTTGACCCTAGAGATATTTTATTCAGAGGTTTGTCTTTTGTGATACGACACAGCAGGGGGGCACAGATGAGATCATCATGTACTGGGAAGCTACACCGGCTGGAACTTTGCCAGAATATAATCAGTCATTTGAAACTGACATTATGAAGCAGAAACTGACTTATTTCAGTCACTGTTTTAAAGCAAGATTTTTTACAATCGATGACAGTATTTTTCACACGTTTGATAAGTAAATTGTAGCAGAAAAAAAAAAAAAAAACAATGGAAAGATTACAGTCATGAATAATTGAATGTGAATCTACATGAAATGTTGCCTGGTTGAGTGTTACAGGTGCTGCAGAGAAATTCATATTACCAGGCTGAGGCTTAGACTAGAAGTGACAGAGCTTTCAGAGGTTTCAGGGCCAATGTTTTTTTTTTTCTGCTCATGCCACCAGAACTTTAAACAATGCAACTTGACAAGCCCTGTTGGAAAAATTAGGATGCCTGCCAGAGCATCACTGCCAGCAAGCCATAAATGTTTCATGTGGTGCTGATATGGTAATCACAGGATGCCTACAATGACACCTTGTGAGAGTTGGATAACGATGGCTGTCTTTCAGGCCTGGGTGACTCTGGACACACTCCAGTGTTTGAGGCACAGCCTAAAGAATGAATCTGTCTCTTAAAAGTTTTCTAAAAGCCTAATACAGTGATGAAAGTCTGCATCAGATGAATGAAACACAGGTGCACGCTCCCTGCAGGCACCATTCAGCCATAGACCCGATGTTGTGAGCTGCATGCCGCGATCTTAAATATATATTCTGTTTCATGAGGCTTGTGAGAGGGTCCAGGTGCCCAGTGGTGGCACAGGCCCAGCTGGAGGATGTGGTTGACTGGTGCACAGGCTGGCATACTAACAGAGCCAGGGGTGCTTTCACATCTAGCTTGAAAGGGGCTGGAGCCGGTGACATCCACACCCCCGTTCAGAGGCACAAGCTCCAGCTGCGTGTTCATCACAGACTGAAAATAAAAAAGGGAAACTTTCATTCTGTTTTTTTTTCTTTTGCCACACCCTCTGGAGGGGGTTTCGTGACAGGAATGCTGATCTGATTGGGTGACATTACACACAACGCTGCCACCTTGACAACATCTGCCTCTCGCTGCACATGACATTCTCCGAGATTTAAAGCTAGAGTGGAAAGAGAACATTTTCGTACCTCATGGGATGAAGCAGGAAAATGCCAGTTCATCTGAAGCAGCTTAATGTGATATTTGTCTGAAGCTTGTGTAAGCCTTTTCTCAAAGTGAAACAATCCTGTCAGACACCTGTTGTTCTTGTAGGCAGGGATATTTATTGTTGGCCTATCTACTAACACTGTAATCCCCAATTGGAACGCGCAGTGTTACCAGTGTAACCTATTCTTGGCCATCATAATTTCCAGAGAGAGTGTTTGTTTAAGGATGACGGTTCGTGTGCAGGAGTGTTTCTTTTGCAGTACTTTGTTTTGTGACAGACCAAGGGAAAGATACACACAATTCTCAAATTACAATTACATCTGCAAATCTCTTAGGTTTGATCTCTAATAATCTGCACAGCCAGAGACTTGAATCCATCCACTGTCTGCCTCCAGGGGTCAGAGCTGGAAATGACTTCCCATTATTAATTTTATTTTTTGTTCAAAATAGCAAAAACTCTGTCAAAAATGATTAGTGAACCTCCTTGACATTCCTCTGTTTTTTGCTGCCTTTAATTTGGTTTTCTTCCAGGATTGACTGGTGCTTGGCTCTCCCCATCTTTACACCAACTCCATGAAAAGAATCCCCACAGCATGATAGTGCCACCACCATATTTCATAGTGTGGATGCCTTGTTCAGTATGTGAGTGTTCTGGTATGTAAAGTTTTGCATAAAGTAGTGAAAAGGTGAACTGTGGTCTCATTTGAGCGTAAAAAAAATTCTTCCGGATGTTTGCTGTGTCCTCCACATTGCTTCTGGCTAACTTTAAACAAGACTTGGTTTGTTTTCAATAATTCAACAGTCTTGTCAGTCCTCC
Organism: Poeciliopsis prolifica; assembly: GCF_027474105.1. NCBI lineage: Eukaryota > Metazoa > Chordata > Actinopteri > Cyprinodontiformes > Poeciliidae > Poeciliopsis > Poeciliopsis prolifica. Next base: position 2,130,938 of record NW_026562425.1, read on the forward strand.
ACAAAGACTAAACTTGTAATCTTTGTGTAGTCTTTTGTCAAACCAAAAATCACAAAGCAAGATTTTTCAGAGTTTCCAGTGGGCTGTTGACTGCTGGAGGTATCAGAGTAAACGGGGAGGTGAATTCACATCCATGTCACTTTTTTTTATTTTTAATGAGAAAACCCTTTTTAAACCATGCCTGTTGCTCTGTTACATAAAATCCCAACAAAAAACTAAATTTTGTGGGTGAAACGCATTCAGGGGTCTGAATACTTTTACAAGGCATTGTTTGTGTACAGTACTCAGTGACGGCAAGCATCATTTCTCTTCCTTCTGGCACACAATGTCATGCAGAACAAGCCGCTTATTGCTGACTGCAGTGATTTCCCGTGTCTAATGCTGGGAAGTGTGTGTGGAGGCAAAACAGTTGGGTCTTACTGGACATGTCTGTGATTAAGAAGTAATGGAACAGGATGTGACAGGAAAGCAGGGGGCGGGAGCTGATCGCTCACAGGGAAGGAAAGCTGCATATCTTTCAGGCTTTTGTGAGAGAATACAAATTTTGCAAGAGTTTTGCCCACCAAATCCCACCAGGGGGACTTTAAAGAGCGATGTCGTCAACTGAACCACCGAGGAATGATCGACACCTCAATTGTGGAGTCAAAAGGCCCTCTCATCATCTCACCCTGCCTGCCATGAATTCTATTGTCTGCATTTGGATTTAACCCACTAATTGGAGCCGGAGTACCGGCTCCATACAGATTGTCTTGTTGCATGCCTGCGGTTTTAGCTTAAGGTCTCAGTTATGTTAGGATGTGGGCATTTTAACAAACATAATCAAGTACAGTGTTGGATCAGATAATCAGTGATGTGTGTGAGATGGTTGAGGTGTTTGGCCAAGAAAAGTTCAGACATCAAGGTATCACAAGGGTGGAAATAAATTGTGATTAGGCAGTTTTATTTCTGAGCGGACGGCAGACAGCTGCTTCAGCGCTCAAGCAGAAGGTCTGCAAGCATTCCTGGGGGCCACAAATGGGTGTATGGGGACACCTACTGGCCAAACGTCAGGCAAGCAAGAAAAAAATTTAGCAACAGTTCAGTTGAATTATTTAGTAAAATTAAAGTCATTTCTAGATTCTATATGTCTGTATTCTTAAAACCGTTCTCAGAAAATCAAGAATTGGCTCTGATGCATTGTATGTTCGACTTTTTAGTTTCTGTAAGCAAATAAAAAAACTGATTTATTTATATTGCATCTAATAAAATCCTAGGTGTACATGAAGTGAGCTGCAATAAAACACAGCAATAAAAAAGGAAATATCCCGACAGGAGAAATTAAAAACTAAATGAATCATGAGCTTTAAAATCATAGATCACATCAGGAGCTTCATTTAACAGACTTAAAAACTTGGCTGATCTGACATGGAGCTTTGCTTGTCTGCGTCTCCACCTGTTGGTCGATGACATGCACAATCCTGAAGACTTTTGCTTTCAATCTTTAGTCCTCTTCTCTGTTTTCATGAACATCTAAAATATTAAGATAGCATTTATTCAGATTCTTGCTGCAGTATTCACAACATGTTTTGTCACATTAAAACTATAAGCCTACCAACACGACCAAGTGTGTGAGCTCTTTCTATATTCATGCATGGATTTTGTCAGTCATGTTTTCAACTGTTTTCAACTCCAGTTGAAAACAGGCTAATTGGTCTCTTTAAGTTATGTGTAGTTGTGTGCATATTTCTCTGTGCTGTGTGTCTCTGTGTTGCCTGTGTTGGCTACATGCCCGTCCATCGCATGTAGCCAGTTGGGTAAGAGACCTTTCCTCTTACCCAAGACCACTGGACCCGACAGAATAAACAGGATCCTATAAATAAATAAAATGCCTACCCTCACAGATATCAGCTAAATAAGTTGGTCCTGGAGGTAGTCACATATGGAAAGGCTGTGATTTGTTTTAATGGTCTTTACTGTGAAATGTGTGTGTGTTATTCCTGAACAAAAAAAAAACAAAAAACAAAACAGCCCTTTCCTCTTTGGTGACACATTTCCAGATAGTCTCTCTGTCTGATCCTCAAAGGCCACTTGTGGCCTTTGAGGATCAGACTAGCAGTTAACTAGCAGTTAACACTCAGTGACTCATTCAGTTCAGGACTTCTTCAAGCTACATTGTCAGGAATCCTTCCTGAACATCACTGTTCCCAATTGTGCCCGCCGGAGGGCGCTGCATAACACCTGCTGTTGATTCCAGAACGCCAAAGACGTCGAACACAGCCTGTCCAACACAAGGATAGTTTTTGTATGAAAATGTATTTTATTTGTAACATGTGCGTTCTCTGACGAATCAAACTAACGGAAAACAGGCAAGTTCCTGCAGAGAAACTAAAACTGAGCTATGGACATGAAACACTGGTGTGACACCAAGAGCCCATCATCATCATCATCATCATCATCATCATCATCATCATCATCATCATCATCATCATCATCATCATCATCATCATCATCATCATCATCATCATCATAGACTGAAGCTGCCAGGATGTCATGAAGCAGAAGCTGATAATCTTGGGCATTTCTGGTCGCTTTACTGTTGTGTCTCAATTACTAGAAGTCATCTACAAGATTTTTATTATATCATACCATCCATCCATCCATCCATCCATCCATCCATCCATCCATCCATCCATCCATCCATCCATCCATCCATCCATCCATCCATCCATCCATCCATCCTCCATCCATCCATCCATCCATCCATCCATCCATCCATCCATCCATCCATCCATCCATCCATCCATCCATTTTCTGTCCACCCTTGTCCTTAGTGTGGTCAGCAGGGGAGCTGTTGCCCATCTCTAGAGAACTTTTTGGGTGAGAGGTGGGGTCACCCTGGACAGGTCGCCAGTTTGTCGCAGGTCAGTATCACAACACTTAATACCTTGATCAAATATTTGCTCAAATCTGAATGATCATCTAGTTTCAGGTAATATTAATGTTATTTTTGCTATGTCTTTTGTTCTAAAAAAATTATCAGTGGTTCTTCTACTTTGAGACAGTAGAAGAAGAAGAAAAAATACAACTATTCAACCACCATTTTTAAAAATAGTTGTCTTAAATCTTGTAAACTTGTAAATCTTGTAGTTAGTACAAAGAGCATTTTTCCCTTTTGCTTCCTCACCAACTTGCCATAAATAATGATGCAAATAAACACAAAAATGTGTTTATTAAAAATGTGTATATCACATATGAAACAACATCACTCTTTTTGGATATCTCTCTATCCACAAACCTATAGAAACCTGAAAACAAGCCAAAACATTGTTCCTTTAAATCAAGTCTAAACCCACTTGTTGCCTTTGATTCCTCATAATCGGAACATTAATCAATAAATCTGATGTGCTTGAAGATTTTGATAATAGCATTTGTTTCATATTCCTTACTTTTTATGTTTTCATGGTGTAAAACACTTTGAACTGCCTTGTTGCTGAAATCTGCTTTACAAATAAACTTGATTACAGTCCTTACATTTAGCTAAAATAATGTTTTTGAGAGGGAAAACTATAAATTATGGTTTTATGCCTCAGAATATTGATGGAAATTCATACAGCAGTGAGCACAAAGTGTACTGCCATTTTCGGATTCTCCTGTATCATTTTAATTCCCCCTTGTAATTATGCACTATGCTTATCACACACTGTACAATCCCGACAAAAAGCCTTAAAGTCTGTCCCTGCATCATAGATAGGGGTTCATTTGTGATCTGTGGGACGCCTAATAATCTCATTTCATATTTTTAAGATATTAATCTTGCTTTACTGCCACAGATTAAAGAATGAATCCTTGTTAGAGCCTGAATCTGTGCTCCCTGACCCTAAAGATATGAATGACATTGCTGTCGACCATCTGGCGCGTCATGGAGAGGGTCACAACCAATCACAATGCAGAACTATTTGACGAAAAGCTGTGCCATCCAATCAAAAAGCATGTAGGCGCTTTTAGGCCTGCCTCTGCTCTTCTTTCAGCCAATCAGACGCGAGCAGTAATTATTTATTCATTAAATTGCAAAGGGGAGTGACGCAGTTATTGTAGATCAGAGGATACTCCATGCTTTTTTATTCATGACGTGAAATCGCTTTTAAAAAAAGAGAAATAAAATAAAATAGAGAATACGTCGAAAAAAGAGGAGGGTGTCCCGCCGCCATCTGGACGCTGCATGTCGGATCTGAGCTCCCCTTGAATATACTTGGATGCCATTCCCGCTGGAGGTTGCGGTACAGCCCGAGGACTGGATGTTATAACCGGGAACGGAACATGCCGCAGCCAAAGTCACGAAAAATCGCCATCCTCGGATACAGATCCGTAGGTGAGTCCCCGGCCGGCGGCGCGCACTGGGAGGGATGACTCAGAAAAAGTCACATAGGATGGGACGCTTCGAGCGGATCTGTGCGGCCTCTCGACTCAGTATAAGTCCATTATGAGGGCGGTTTACGCCTCCTATAATAGACTTAAATTACAGGCGGAGAAAGATCCGTCACGCAACATCTCTGAACGAATGAGCGCCACCAGGTGAAACGTGGGCTTGTGTTTATTCTCAGAATAGGCCGCAAATGTGTGGTTGAAGGCGGATGTTTTTACGCAAACCGATCATCTGGTTAGGTATCCATCAGTGACCCTCACCCCGGAGCCATGTTAGTCAGTGCCACGCTCCGTAGAGGCCTGGCGGTCCTGTGGATGTGACGCATCACTGCGTGGATTAATGTATCGCATCCGAAACAGCAGAAGCGCAATTTGTATGCGCTGGGAGGATGCTGAGGATGGCAAGATGGCACAGGGAGATAACGCGATTAGAGAGCAGCATGTCTGCAGAAACGACAGGAAGCCCGGGTTTCGAATGGTTGCATAAGGTTTCAGTTTAATGCAATACGTTTGCAGCGATTCACAGCAGATCTCAATGTACTTTACCGGACAAATGGGTCCAATTCCTGTCCTGGTATGTGAAAATGTGTGTAATCCAATGAATCCAGAACAATTCTGTCAGATTTAGAGACTAATTCAATTTGCACACAATCTGATTTTGTCCTGATTGCAACACAATGCAGAGAAATTCTTCAATTTTTAATGAGAGTTGGTGCAAAGTTATGAAGCCCAGCTGATTCCACTGACTCTGCAGTGATGTCTTATGAGCAAGCATGTGGTGATAGTGGAAAGGAACAGTTTAATTAATCTCAACCAGAATAACTGCTTTAGTCAATCAAAAAGCAAACATTTGGTTTCTTAGATTATTTAAAGACAAACTTTAAACACATTTTGTATCATGTACTGTCATGGGGAAGAGGGGTAACCTGCAAAAACCTATTGCTAAAGAAGATGTTTCAAGAATGATAATGGCAAATTTAGAGGAAGAAAAAATGTGATGATAACTCATGATAATTTGTATTTTTCAGGAAAGTCTTCCTTGACAATTCAGTTTGTGGAAGGCCAGTTTGTGGACTCCTATGACCCAACAATAGAAAACAGTGAGTATGGACCTTATGTGATACTTACTCTCATGCATCTTCTGTAATTAGCAACCTAGGTGTCATGTTTGTCAACTATATGAGCGCATGTGTATACTATCTTGGTTTCAGTGTTTATTTTTATTCAAAGCGGCGCAGCATGATAAGAGAAAAACATGTGAATAAGATTTTAGGTTTCAAACATCCCCATCTGTGTCATTTCCATCATTCTATCACTCTCTATGGTCTTGGCCACAATCTGCACTGGATCTGGGCATGAAGGGCAACAAAGAACACACTTTTTTCATAAAGACATAAAAAGACAGGAAGACACAGTTAGTTTCCACTGGGGCCACAAGTCTGGTTTTAGGATGGTATTTAATCTTGCATTCTATTTTAATTCAGTTTTGTTTTAAACTTCCAAGGTGGAAAACAAACAGGAAGGTCCCAGAAAGTTGGGAAATTTAGGAATGCTCCTAAACCAATATGGCCGCCCTATAAAAAACTTTTTTCTAATGCTTTTGGTCTTAGTAAACAATTCATATACAAAGTTTTGTCTGACTTCTCTTAATGAGTTTGAAATGTTTGAAATGACTAAGAAATGCAGTGTTCCTGAAATCCATTTAAGATATAGTTATAACGCTTAATTTTAATAATGAGTCTGATTTCTTTAGTTTCAACTTTATTGATGCATAAGGAAGGACAGAGAGGCATAAAAGTACTTATACTAGTTGAAATATTTTCTTGGATCTTTATGTGATAGACAAGCACAAAGTAGGAAGGAAAAGCTGCCTTTCTCTACACTGAAAGGCAGCTGTCGAAGGGTTCATTTAGTGAATTTGCTGGATTTCTGGCCCACTGCATTAATTTAACAATCCTACTAACATTGTTTTCAAATTGAATTTTAAACAAATATTTTAATAACTTTTTTAAACCATGAAAAAAAAAAATCACAATGAAAAGGATTTTTAAACACATTTGCATATTAACAATATCTAAGACTGCAAATCTCCCAGATTTAGGATCCCCCCCTGTGGATTGGAATAGTCTAACATTTGGGTTTTGTATTTTTCTGGTCTGGATAAGTATCGGCAAATTAAATAAATGTAAGAGAATTTGTTTTTGTATTCCTTAACCGATTTTGAGTCTGGTAATCATGTTTGCTAAATGTGTATTTTATTAATGTTTTGTCCATTTATTATTCTGATATGTAATTTTTTTTATTCTTAAGTCTTTAAATGCTTTTTACACATGATGGAGAGACTGTAAACCAAATCAAACAATTCAGAGCCGTTGTTGCTAATATTCAGGTTTCTTTTCTAGATAGAACTATCAGATGGTAACCGATAGTTAATAGAAAATAGTAAAGTAAATAGAAGTTTTGAAATGTGTTAGTGTTTGAAATATGATTGATGTCACTCAATGGATTTTATGACAGAAGTTAATTTATTTTGTGCATGTTTCCAGTTCCACTAACCCCAGCCATAGAAAAATACATTTCTGTTTCTAGTAGCATTAACTTCTCCATCTGCTCATGAAGACGCTTCCTGGTGAAAGTCAAGTGGAATAATTTAATTCTCAGTGAGACAGAGTGGAAAAGAGACTTTCACTGTTCATACATCAAAGTCTTCATCTCTCCTTTTTTTTATTTCAAGTGAATGTATTAGTCAAGAGGCGATGCTTTCATATCTAATATTGCTGTTATGTTGAGACACTTTAGGGAACCACTCAAAAACCTAGAGAGAAACCTGTAGTTGTTCTGCTGAAGAACTTTAAATACACTGCATAAAAAGACACATAATCACTTTAATTGTTGTGTGATAACACATTAAATTCAAACTTTTCTATTTAGGGTGAGTTAATATTACTGAAATTACTTATATTTGCTAAATACCACAAAAAAATTAGATATTTTTGTGACTTTCTTCAAAGTTAGAAGCCTATATTGACTGTGATTTGGGTCAAATGTTTAGCATTTCCTTCCATAAGTTAAAGCTTCTCACTGTAGTGTACTGGCACATTCCTGCTGACAAATTGTAAATTTAACAGCAAAAGTTATATTTAAAGTCAACATTGTTAAATATATATTAAAACATAGACCTTTGTTGTGTTTGGGGCTTAAACCAAGTAGTGTAGCTTTACTGTTTGGTGTACAAACAATATTATGGTATAGGTTTTAGCAGTAAGGCTTAACTTTTTCTATTTTTTAACTTTTGGACAAGTTTGTTTTGTGCAGGCTTTGCTGTACATCATGAACTAGATTGGGCGATTCGGGGGAATCACTAAGAGCTCTCTTTGGGATTTTAACTGTGTGATGAAGAGCTGAATGCTCACAATGTCACTTTGGTGCAATAACTACTAATAAGGGTCATTCTGAAGCATGCAGAACCATTTTTGATCATTTAGATTATGCCTTATCAGTGTTGTGACGTTGCATTTAGACTGCATGTCAAGTCACTATGACTTTTTGGTATGGGATAAAACCCCACTCTTTGTCCAGATTCTTTTTCTTTTTTATTAAAGGCAGCTGTAAAATAACTTTTGCTATTAAAAAATACAACATAATAAACAGCATAATTATAAAAACTCTAAAAGAAAATCAATGTTCAGAAGCAGACTAAAAATGTATCTTATTTAGTCTGCAAAATCTCTCACTCTACTTTTATTTCTCATTATTTAGCAAAATTACTACAAAAGTTAGTTGTTTAACTTGTTTTTAGAAAGTATATGCATACAATTAAATTTTTAACATTTAGGAGTAAACACAAATGGAGAGCACAATGGACATGTATTTGAACATGTGAAAACTATCCTGGCAGAGCAACATATTCATATGATAAATTCTGAGGTTTTCTGTAGTTTGATTTTAGCTCTGGTATGATGTCTGGTAATTCCTTTATGATTTTAGCGAGATGTTACTGGATGACAATGAATCACAAGATTCACCCACCAGGGTGCAATGTTCCCTCTACAATAATGTGTTGAAACATGACACCAACTGATCTGAGAGAGAGAGAGAGAGAGAGGGAGAGGCGCAGCGCGATAGAGCAGATTCATTTCTTATTTCTGACTGGTTTGTGTCTTGACTTCTCACGGTTGCAAAAGTGAACATTTCTCTAAGGCAGTACTTCTTCTTTTTGTTTGTGGGACAAACACAACAGTTCATCAACACAAATAATCCCAGACTCCTGAGGGGTCCGGGTCGAAACTTTACCTGCAGGCTGCTTTTCTGTTTTTCCCTCACACTTTTGCTCACATACAGCGCCCTGCGTTGGCTGTGTGTTCGGTTCCATGTCTATAAATAATCCCCTGGATGCTTAACATGAAGCGGTGTCAGCATTATTAGTGAGATGCTGCAGGATGTGCACCGCCTCTCCGCCGGTGATGGATAACCAAACTCGTCTCCAGACACATATTGACTGTGCACCGCTGAACTAATTCCACAGTATCAAACTGGATTTACAACTCTCTTTAAGTGTGCAGAACAGAGATAAACATTACATTAGAAAGATGTTGTGCGTTTTATACTTCAGCTACCTTTGTGGCACAAAATGCTTTTAAATGTGCAGTTTCTAAATGTTTTTGTCTTGTTATTGCAGCATTTACTAAAATGATCACAATAAATGGACAGGAGTACCATCTTCAACTTGTTGACACAGCTGGACAGGTAGGACTCCATTACAAGCCTGACGCTGGTGGTGTCATATTTCTGTTATAAACCTATTGACTAATTTCTCTGCTGGATGAATCTTTTCCAGGATGAATACTCCATCTTTCCTCAGACATACTCCATAGATATCAACGGTTACATCCTGGTCTATTCTGTTACGTCTAATAAAAGGTAAAGGCTCATCCCCGGCATCCCGGATGGACTGTGTGAACTTTCTAACTGTTCTCTTCAATTTTTTTCTTCTTCCAGCTTTGAAGTTGTTCAAGTTATCCACGAAAAGCTGTTGGACATGGTGGGGAAGGTTCAGTGAGTACCCCCTTATTATCTTTCTTTATGGCTTTGCTCTTCTGAGATATTTTAAATGTCTCTTACACAAATGACATTGCGATTTTGTGATTTTCTTTTCATGCAGAGTTCCAATTATGCTAGTCGGAAACAAGAACGACCTACATATGGAACGGTATGTCCCATCGTTACGTTGTTAGGTTTACTGGAGATTGCTCATACTCTTCTGTGAAAGCATATCATAGAAAATCAAAGTATTTTATTTATTAAGAAAAAAAAACAGAACAAGCTGGATCACCTTGCTTTGTTGAACTGTTTTAAGGTTATTGAGCATGAAAGGGTTGTTTAATGTGATGCCAAATTGTCTCAACTATTCCAAAACTTTGTTTTTGGTTTGATTTGTTCTGAATATCAGAGGTGGCTTTGATGGTGTGTTTTGGATCATTAACCAAGCGAACTTGAGCTTCGAGGTCAGAAACTGGCAGCCATTTCTCCTCAGAAATTTCTGCTATCAAACTGAATTTCTGATTCTACCAATTTGAAATGGACAAGGTTCTGAAGGAATAAAACTATCTCCATCATGTTTGACTGTTGGTATTATGACAATTACACCACAGAATATCTTCCCAAAGGTTTTGGGGATAACCAAGACTTTTTTTTTTAATTTCGGCAAATGTGCGACAGGCTTTGTGTTCTCTTTGGTCAGCAGTGGTTTTTGCCTTGATACTTGAGGATGGAGGCAACTGTTGCCCAGTTTCTGTGATCGGGGAATGATAAACACTTGTTGGTCTCAATTGAAGCGAGTGAGATCTGCAGGGTTTTAGATGCGGTTCTGGTTTCTCTTGTGACCTCCTGGATGAGGTGTCGATGTGTTTTTGGAAATATTCCACAATAAAATGCTTTGATCGGCTGATCAATCCCGGTACGTTCACCACCATGATCCATGTTTTCTCCATTTATGGATAATGGTTTTCACTTTGGTTTATTGGTTCCCAAAGACTCCAGACCAATAAATGTCAGTGACTTTATTTTCATTTTCTCTTAATTTTTTCTTCTTTTTGGACCAAGGCATAATGAGATGCTTCCTGAGACAGTTTAGCCTACTTTGTATTGTCAGGCAGGTTCTATTTTAAACTATTTCTTGATTCAACAGGTCAGCCATTAATTATGTCAGGGTTTTCCTTAAAACATTGACCCAAGGTGTCCAGAAAGTTTTGTTATGGTTTAACAATTAGATTTCCTCAATAGTTAGCTATGGTTAGCTTTAAATCCTTAACAAGTTAAATCATAAATTAAAAACAGTTGATGTAAATACTCAGGTTGTCTTTATCAGATATTAAAATTAGGTTGATGACCTATAACATTAATTGTGACACAAATATAATTTTTTTAAAGGTATTTCTTGTAATTTTAATAACTTGTTTTCAGTAAATGTGACCTGAAACACAAATGAGAATGAACATTTCCTAAATGAGAATGATTTTTTTTTACTGCATTTCCAAGGTTGCATATTTTGCTGTTCGTGTACATATCACTCGTTTACATCTGCTGACTTCTGAGCTGATGCAAATGGATTTTTTGATCTTTCCATTTTTGCATGTTTTTTTTTCCACATCAGAGTGATCAGCTGTGAAGAGGGGAAAGCATTAGCTGAATCCTGGAATGCAGCCTTCATGGAGTCCTCAGCCAAGGAGAACCAGGTAGAAAATGTTGATAAAAGTTCCTGACCTTCTGTGTGATTTTTTTCACAAGTGTTCGTCCAACTGCCTCTCTTAATTCGCAATTAGTTCAATGAAACCCGTAATTTCTTCCCAAGCAAGAATTTGAATTGCATAACATCATGTCACTTTTTTGGTTTGTTGTTAAATCGTTGCTCATTTTTATTCAATTACGTCAATTACGTTTGATTTTGAAACAGCAGAAAAATGAGAATGAAAGAAATTATTTCCACTTACAGCTAATGAAATCATGATATTTAAGATTATAATATGACAGACTGTCATGAAGGGCGGTTGTAGAATGGTGAGGATGGAAGCGGTGCACCCAGGTTCACTGCAATAATGATGATGGTTTTAATGATGACATACAAAATACAAAAATCCAGGCAGCACAGGTGAGCTGAGGGCTAAGAGCTGGCAGCAACTTCAATAACTAAAATAACCCCTCCCCCCCAAAAAAAACTAGGCACTGGGGAGACACAACAAACGACAGTATAGACAAGGAAACACAGACACAGGTGGGCTTAAATACACAAGGAAGGTAATCAGGGGAAACGAGGGGCAACTGGGGACAATCGAGGAGTAACCAGGACAACAGCAGATTCAAGCGAACGCAGAAACCTAAATGAATAAAAACCAAAACTTTACACAGACCAACAGAAAAAACATTTTTAAACACAGGTTAGTGAAAAGTTTGTTTAGTACCTGCTTAAGAATTTTTTTCAAAAGATACTTTTATTCTGACAAATGAAACGATATTCTAATTTCTTGAATATAATTGTAGTTATCAACCTTAACTCACTGCTGTGCTAAACCTCTATCTGCCGTGTTTGTACTCATTACTACATTTCTAAACAATGTTGAACTGCTCCAGCTCAAAACAAGCTGGTAGCACATGTTGGACCAAAGTGTTTCATCAAACCTCTTCCGTTCGTCTCTGTTATGCGACAGAAGAATGCTTTTGTTGTCCGTGCGGCATTTCTGCTCTACACCTGATTTCTTGATGAGAAGCCTCCCTTCCATTAGTCGTGCCGCTCGTAGTCGTTTGTCAGCTGTTTCAGAACGATGACCCTGCTGCAATATGACTGGCTTACAGTGAATTAAGTGAACGCCACCGTCTGATTTAAATTCCACTTCATCCAGCTCAGAGGCACTTTACGCCGCTCCGCCTACATGAACTAAAACAGCAGGTGTGCTTGAAGACGCCTACACAGTCTGCGTTCGGAGGCCCTACGGCTTTGCACTTGTCGTGTCTGCATTGTGTTTCCTGGCTTGGAGTGGACGAAAAGTCACTCAGGCACAACTGCACAAAGCCATACCTCATACTATTCACAGCTTCCCCTGTTTATAAGATAAATAACAGCCTCTTTCATGTCCTAAGCACAACAAAGCAACAAATGAAAGACTGTGTTTTTTATTAGTTACATTACGATATAAAATTGGAGATCTCTATCTCCATAAAGACAAATGTTTCAAGAACCTTAAAAATAAAATATAGATGACACGAGAGTCGAGTAATAAAAATAAGTATCAGACACAAAAAAGCTTTTGAGATTGCAGCAGCATAAAACCACACCATTAATATAATGAAGAATAGACTATTTGAAAAGTGGCAATTGAAAAAGATAAGTCGAACATTTCAGGAGAGCAATTTTTTTTAAAGTTTATGGAACAAATGGAACTCCAAAACAATAATGTTTTAGAAAATATATTTTAAATTATTACACATCCACTATGTACTCACACTGTGTACTTACATTAAAATTAAGGCATTCTAGAAATAAATCTGATATGGCAAAATGACTGCTTTGCACACCACAAAACATCAGATAGACTAAAGACCTTTGTGACCTGCTGTGTGTTGAACTACTTAGATTTTCTCACTGCACAAATATCTTCAGGTAGTCAATGAATCTGCTTCAAATACAGTCAGACGCAGAAGGTTATAGTTTCAAAAATAACCACTGAGTGTTGTGAATAAAAGTCACAGACTCCAGGGAGGGTAGAAAGTTCAATGTGTGCTAAGTGTAGCATTTGACGTTGTTCCATATGTGCTTGTTGCTCTCTCTGTCGCTCCCTCAGACGGCCGTGGAGGTTTTCCGCAGGATGATCTTGGAGGCAGAGAAGATGGACGGAGTGCAGCCTGTAAAAAACCCCTGCTCCATGATGTAGAGCCGCCCAATCAACACACAGGACACTGCACTGGCAAATCCCGTTACTTGAAGGCTAGCCGCCAGTTCCCCTCCACCTCAGCTGAGTCTACGCCCCTTCCTCTACCAGGGTCCTAAATACCCAAAAGTGTCTATTTATGGCTCTGATTCCACTGTCATTATCAGTATTTCTCATGCCCCCTCTGTCATCCTCATTTTTCTTTGTGTGTGTGATTAAAAAACATGGATGGGTGGTTATTCTCTTGTCTTAAATCTCCCTCAGGCCACCTTTCCATATCTGTGCTCAGCACTGATGCAAAACCTGAAACAGTTGGTATGGATGTATCAGAACAAATATTTGCAGTAGGAACAACAACAGTAAGCCTGATGCATCTTAGCTTTTCCCCTGCACAGCTTCCATATAAGACTGCAGCCCCGTTTAAATGACAAGATTAAAGAATTGTGTTTGCTGCGTATATAAAAAGAGTTAAGATTAACAAATCTTTATTCTGATATATTACCAGCTGTGGGGGCTCTCTGGTAAACACCTTTTCTACTTCATCACCTCGCAGTACCCATGTCCCTCTTAGTTTCCCATTGGTTACTGTCAGCCAAATTTAAAAAAATAATAAGAAAATCTGCATTCATTTTCTAATGTTGAAAATGTTGTACAAATGTTTTTGATTGTAATCATTAAAGCAAAAAGTGGTTATGTAAGTAGGATGGTCCGTGGTTTATTCAGATGGATCTTTGTTAGAAAATTAGATTTTGCTATAGATTCAGGGTTTTTTTTTGCTTATCTGCACATATGAAAGAGAGAAGGGATTACACAATCATATTAATATGAATCATTAAAACTAAGTTTGTTTCTTGTCCTGGTAAATCCTGCAATATTTTTATATTTTTTTAGAGAAGTGTTATTAAGGTACAGCAGTCTAAATCTAAAATTAGTTTTTTAATCCAACATATTTACAGTTGCATTCAGAAGTTTACATTCAACCATCATTCAATGATTTGTCAAACTGAGTCTGAATTATCACTGATGATTAGATATGTCTCTTTGCAGGTTGCAGAGAATCGAAACGTTTTTGGAGTCATCAGTATGCTTCTGGTATAAGTCTGACCGAATGTTTGACCATTCTTAACGTAATTGGTGGAAATAATTAACACTGCTTGTTTTTGCAATGTTTAAGCACAGTCTATAAATCTTTTCATTGTGTGGAGGCCTTTTTCTAGAAATCAAATAAACTCTCCCAAAAAAATAAAAAATAGAGTAGACATGTGGTGGATGTCCACATGTAATCAATTAGATGTTAATGCAAATATCATTACTTTGGAGTGTGTAAATACTGGAGTCTGAATATTCATCATAAGACATATGCCAAAAAATAAAATAAAATCAAACTTAAAAGTCCTGTATGTTTAAAATGTACTGATTTTTCTTGTAAGAAGTGGATCCTGCAAACAACAACTATAGCAACAAAAGAACAAATTTGTTCCAATCATTTGAAACTCAAAATTACTTTAGATATTAAAATCAATTATGAATGAACAGAATTTTCTGGTGAGAAGTGTAAAAAAACAAGCATGTTCCTTTGATACAAAAACAAAGCCTCATCAGCTTGTTCAAATAAAAATGAAATAGTTAAGAGAAGCACACATTTTTCTCCTTTTGTACTCTTTTATTTCTCAGTGACTGAGAATGTTTTCATCAAATGCCTACAAAAGCTGCTGTCTGCCTTGGGACCTATTCATGGGACCTATTCATGGTTACGGCCTTGATGCTCAGCTGGACACTTTTCTTTCATTTGGAATTTTAAAAGGTATTGCACATGTCTTCGGTGCAGCACTTTACGTCTATGTAGGCATTCGCCTGAAGCATTTTGCAGTCCGAGTAGGCAATGCACCTCTGAAAATGGCCAACTATGGAAAGAAACAAAAAGAAAGATTTGGTTTTGGTGTAATAAGAACGTGCTGCAGTTTAACAGGTTACATTTGACATTTTCAGGTACTTAACATAAAGTCCCTGCTTCTTTGCACTTCTGTACACATATTGGAAGTTCAGTTATTTTATTTTTTTCTGCCCTGTTGAAGCTACAAGTTTCTGGCAGTTTTGACTTTGAGAAACTCACATGGTTGTCGGAGGAATCTGGCAGCAATACAGGCATTCTTATTGGGTTTGCAAGTCTCAACGGAGGTCTGACAGCTTCCTCCGGCCCGACTTGGGACGCAGCGTTTGCAGTCCAGAGCTCCGCCTGAAAACAAAAGCAAAGATTTCACTCTTTTTTTTTTTTTAAAACTAATTACATATCGATGATGATGTTTTATGCCAGCAAAGTGAGGTAGGATAAAAATATAGAAACATAATTATCGTCCCTCACATTTGTCACCTTTAAAACGAACTTTGCTGTATATTTTTAGGATTTTGTGTGATAAAATCTGAAAAGTGTGGCGTTATACAACACTATATAAAATCTTTTAGAGTATCTCTCTACACCATTTTCACATCCAGAGACCAACATTTTTACCTCTCAGGTAGAATAAGTCAAACTCGGTCAAATTGGTGTGAATAGCAGTTTTACAGTCTTGAAACAAATTCTGAAATGGATTTTTTTCATTGGACTTTGACTGGGTCATTCTAATACGAGCTAAATCACTCCACCTTTGTCCCAGTGTCAAATCTTCTGAAATTTTCCTTCACTTTTGGTTTGATTTTAGCTCCGTCCATCTTCTCATGCTTTCTGACTAGCTTTCCTGTCCCATGCAGGGAGGCAGCCCCACAGCATAACACTGCCACCACCATGTGTTACAATGAGTATGGCGTTGACTGTTAGTATTCTGTCGCAGATTGAAGAGCTTCATATTTATCTCATCTGAACAGAACACCTGGTCAGATGCATGCCACACTTTTCAGCTAAAAAAAGAGAAAACCTTCTCGCATTTTATTTCGTTTTTTTGATTATGTACCGCAAGGCAAAGTAAAATGTGGCAAAGTTCAAGCAGTGTGAATACATGTGCAAGGTGATGTATGTTGATGACGCAATTTAATGCATAAAGGTATTTCTCCATCCTGTTGCATAGCAGCAGAGGTTGTATTTGTCCAGTGGACAATCAGTGACAGACTCACCAGCTGTAAACAGCAGGACGAAGGCTAACGCCAGAATTAACAACTTCATTTTCCTGCTCTGCTCTGCACTCTGTTCCAGACAAACAACACATAACATGTACAGTGTTTCAAAATCTACGGATTCATAGCAAAAAAAAACAAACAACACCACCAAAAAAAAACAACTAAATAAATTCAGTCTATTCTCGTCAGAGGTGAGTTGATTTCTGTTTTACAAAGTTAAAAGTTAAACTGATGTGTTCTTCCTTTAAACATTTAAATTAAAATTGTTGCATTTATTCAAATCCATGTACATACCTCACTGGCTTGTCTGCTTCCGTTTCTGTCAACAACTGAGGTGCGCACAGTGACCTTTCCTCTTTTTATACTTCTCCATACTCCAGTCCTGCCATGGTTACGCCCCATTAGGTATAATATCTCTTTTAAGTCTGTGTGCTCAGCTCCTCTCTCACCCAGGGTACACTGGGTTCAGGGTTTTCCCAATGCATTATGCAAGAACAGTCGACTCCTACTTCAGGAAGTCGCAGATAACAATGTCTGCATTCATCTTAGACTCAAATAAAGTTTAAGTAGGCTGGATGTGACTGAAGCCAAAGGCACTGTGTATTTGCTTTGGGTGGATTATGGCAGACACAGTAGAGCTGGCTCACCTTCACCTTTAAAACAAACATCATATAAGATTTAAAAATTGGACTTCAAAATCCCTAGGAATTTTTTTGTTGTTGTAATAAATCGTAATGTATAATTAGGGAAGCGATGTTATTCACTTGCATGCAGTTGAACTTAGTTTATCTGTGAAACATGTGACTGATAATACTGTATCTTTGCATTCTAAATTAGTTTGCACATGTATTTCTACTGTGAGATTCCTGAAAATCCCAGGGACATGTGATTCATGTTACAGCTCACTTTTTCATCCTCCTCTAACACTGTCCATTTTTATCTGAGGTGTTTTTATAACATTTGGGCTGATGAAATACATCTGCATTGGGTGCATCTGAGGGAGAATGTCACACAAGTCTTATGCTCATTGGCTTAAATTGCTCCTGTAGTAAATGCCAAACTTTGTTACACTTTAAAATGTTTATTTTTTATTTGCTGCTGATAAAACTGAAATGAAACAAAGGAAAGCTAATGGGAAGCCTTTCCACCTGAGCTCTGTCTCCTCATCAGACTGGCATTATGAGAGGAATTGGAAGGCATGTATGACATTTGTGTATTTGTGGTAACCTTCCATTGGCATGCTCCTTGTATCTTTGTTCTGTGGCTTGGATTTGTGCTCCTTAGTCTCAGTTTGAGTTTCCTCTGCGAATGCTCAGTACTCTTTTGGGAAACTCCGAGGCAAACTTTCAGTACCTTCCTGGACTCCCGGTTTTCTCCACAGACGTCTGCTTCAAAGCCTCCCCTCAGGTCATCCTGTAACTATCACCTCTCCCTGCCTGCCCTCCAACGCAACTCTGCACTCAAATGTAGAAACCTGGAAAGAGACATTCCTATGACCTTATTCAGCTCAATCATTTAACTCAGACCTCCTCCACCAACGCCAGTCGCTCTCTGCCTCTCTCCCAGAAAAATTCCCCGATTGATAACCTTCTCTCAGGAACCTGGGAAAACAAACCATGTTATCTCTTTGTGTTTAACAAATGTAGCTGTTTTTACCAGTAATTTAATATAGTAGCCTATATGATTTGCAAATATTTTAGATGGTAAACAATAAGCTCAGCTGTTTGTGTGAAACAAGAATAGATTTCCACTGAAGAGTTTTCAGAAAGTAAATTTTAAAGAGCTGCTTTGTATGCTTTAGGGTCAATGTTACAAGAATTGTTGGTCAACTGACAATAACACAAACCATGCCATATTTTTGGCAGCATGTTGGAGGAACTCTGTAACGTCACTGAGATTTTTTTCTTGGTCAAACTTTCATTTCCCCCCAAAAAAGTTGCTCTGGAGGGGGGGGACTATTCCTTCTTGTTTTAAATAGCATATAATCAGACAGATTTTTGGCAAAACTTTTTATACTTTGCTATTTTGCTATGATGCGTAACCATGGCAGCATGGTATTTACAACAGAGGAGCTGATTAACGATGGAAAAGCTGAAATAATACCACAACTGGAGCCAATATTTAATTTTTAATGAAGTATTTTTGAATTTGAATCTGAATATGAGCAGATTTGCTCTGCAGCAGTCTCTACATGAGTGAAGTCAAATATTTTTGGAGTTTAAACTTTACGCTGCATCCGCTTCAATGCTGCATCCGCTTCAATGCTGCATCCGCTTCAATGCTGCATCCGTCTGAATGTTCTTTTCAGAATGAGCTGTTTTAAGGGCTCTTGTCACTTTAAATCTAAATAAGCTGCTTCAGGCCACACCCCCATAACTCAATGTTTGCACTTGTACTTGAAATTGCTTCAAATACATCTGTGCAATAATAAAACCATAAATCTGTGAAAAACAGAAGTATAGCCTCCAGCACAGTCAACAAGTATGCAGGAAGTGGTTTAAGGATGATAAGTCATCAACAAATCACTTGTCTTGTCCAGCAGACAAGACAAGTGTCTGCTGGACCCTCCATTGTTGTGCTTTTGTTTATTGTAGAGGTTGGTTTATTGTACAGTGCATACAGCGTTAAAACCAGCTGACCAAACATTCTGGAAATCATCTTGGGTTTCGAGGTCGGCATTCCGCTGGGGGTGCTAGGTAATAGGAGTGGGCTTAGTGCATGCTGATATGACATTTTATTCAGAAGGATTTTGAAATAAAACACTTGTTTCCAGACATGAAAAAGCATTACATTATTGCTAAAAAATGGCTGGGTGTTTTTTTGGAAGTATACTAGTACAAAAAAATGCTAAATTGGAATTTTGCATAATAGGTTCCATTATAATCAACAGAGTAAGGACTGTCCAAATACCTGTGAAGTGGTTCCACGTGAAACCTGGACAACTTATTCTCTGCAGAAGTCCAATAAGCAACGCATCCAAGCGCCCATCAACACTTTGCCTACCATTGCCTGCACCCTCTCTGGCCACCACCCCACAAACAGCGGCCACTTCGACACAATGGACCTAAACCAGACCACAAGACAAAGGCCAGAAAACTCCCCTGAAGTAACACAGACAGAAAACACACACATGTGACCCTGACCACCCACAAAAAACACAGAAAACCACAACAAACCCAGCCAGTAGAGAGAATACAGGTGAGCACAGTAATCCAGAGCCGCTTAACCTGCCCTGCTCCTAACTCAGATCATCATCTCTATGCTCAGTATCCCTTACCTTAACCCTGGCATAGTGTTTGATGTTGTGACTATAAGGCTGCATCCTAGGTTTTCACAGGTCAAGGTCTAAATTTATCCAGAAATCTCTGTGGATCAGTGGACGAGAAACATCAACATAGAGGGATCCCAAGAAAATAGCAGCTGGGCTATCGGGTTTCAACAGAGGCATTCAAGTTGCTGAATAAATAGTTTGAAATTCCCTTGGGAGCCTCATTGGTGCTGCTTGTCAGAGGTTGGTTTATTGTTAGAGTTGATCCTGCTCTCTAACCTCCGGTCCTCCGGGTTGTTTTCCATTCCATGCTCCCTCATTTGGACGTGTCCCAAATGTTACACTGAAACCCCCGGCAAAGTCCAGCATCTCTCCCAAAGCCCAATCAAAGCAGAATCTCACCCAGTCCATTGTTTTGCCCTCCTCTGGGGCAAACTCCAATATCAGCAATGACACATGTAAGGGAAACTGTCCATTTGGCAAAAAGTCTAAACCCCTCCATTGTTGTGCTTTTGTTGCGTCTGCCTTGCAATGCTGGCACTCTCTCTGTCCGCCGTATATATCTCAGCGTCCAAAATGTTCCCCTCTTGAATTGTGTGAATAGTTTGGAGGATTTAAACAGTGGAAAATGTCTCAGTACTCAGGAAAGGTGAGTACCAGTTGAAGGACCCCTATTCCCAAAAATTCTTACTAATCTTGTTGATTTGCACAGTCAAACATACATTTATCAAGACATTCCGAACATGTGAGATGGAAAAGTAACATTTGTGCAAAAAAAAAAAAAAAAAAAAAAATTGACTTTCTTATTAAATGGTGAAAACAGATTGTGCTCTACGAGGGCAAATGCTTCACCGGCAGGAAGCTGGAACTCTGCAGCGACTGCGACAACTTTCAGGACCGAGGTTTATTGAACAGGGTCAACTCTGTCCGTGTGGAAAGCGGTGCCTTCGTCTGTTTCGACCATCCTGACTTCAAGGGCCAGCAGTACATTCTGGAGCACGGAGAGTACCCTGAATTCCAGCGCTGGAATGCTCACAATGATCACATGGGCTCATGCCGACCAATCAAGATGGTGAGTTTATGTGAGTGTTTGAAGAAGAGCCCCGGGGCAGAGAAATATTCAGCTGGTAAAATATATTGGCATAAATGCAGCATCATTTGTTTGACAGAAAAGTTTCGGCCTAATTAAATAGCAGAATCTTACACACTACAGGTGCTACAGAAATGGTATTTATGGAAGGAGCTCCAGAGGACTCCAGCTCTTCAGAAACAGACTTTCTCATATCTTCCTCCACACATCTATAGGTGCACACATAATGCAGCTTTCATCACGAAACAGGCTCGGTCGTTTACAGAAAGACAAAGTCTAACCTTGCTGTAAAATGACTCAGCCAGGATGCATTTCTGCTCCTCTTCACCTCCCCAGCATGGAGAGCACTACAGATTGGAGATGTTCGAGGGAGACAACTTTGCCGGCCAGTGTGTGGAGCTGTGTGATGACTGTCCGTTTCTGCAAGCGCGAGGTCTGACCAAGAACTGTGTCAACTCCATGAAGGTTTATGGAGATGGAGCGTATGTATCTTTAACCCTTTCTTCCACGGATTTTATATTGTGCTTTTTTCTGATGTGTTTTCATTCATCTTCAGGCATTAATAAAAACATTTTTTGCCCCAGTGCATTTTACACACTCCTCAGTACAAACCCACACCAGTCAATATTTGATTAAATGTTCCTGCTAAAAGAATTAGGAGTACTGAACAACATTTATGGAACAAATTAATAGGACTTTATGATGAAAACTTTGAAATATTATGCATATATAATGTGGATACATATTTTACTACTTTAAAATATTGCGGGATATCATAAAACTCTATCTGCTCCTGTTTCTTTTGGTTCTTTGTTCTTGACCATTTAAACCCTTCTTCTTCATGTACATACAAACAAAAAGCATTTTTAAATCAGTGGACCATTAATTTGTTGGCCAATGCTAAAAGCTTTATTTTCCATATCACCTAAAGAGATTAATTAGTTATTTCACTAATTGGAAGGGGAAAATTACATTAAAAAATTATTAAAAGCCCTAAGAACTCCTCCGACTTTAATTCAACATTGTACTTTGCATAAAATCCCAGCCTTTTCATCATTCCTTGTCTTGTATTTTATGGACTCTATAGATAAACAAATTTAATTAATGGAATAATTGTACTTACTGCTACATTAATTTCTTACAGAATAGGATTGGGCCTGGAGCATTGCTGTGTCACCAATTGACTATAACTGTGCAGCGTTTTACTTTCTTATTAGACAGCCTAAATGTGGCATTAATGGTGTCTTACATTCATTTAGCTTTCCCAAAACATTTATGAACCTACTCACTTCTGTCACCATACACTGCATCTTGTGCTAGCATCCAGTGGAAACAAATAACTGCACTTCCTCAGAACCCTTTTGTGGCCTGAGTACTTGTTTATAATACTCTTAAAAGCTAATTCGCTATTCTGCCTCTGAGAGAACAATTTTAAAGAATCTATTGCTAATTTTCTTAGTGTTACAGAGCAAGCTTGTACCTTCATTTTTTATCTCTTCACAAATTGGTTGTTTTGGTGACAGTTTTTCCAACTTATCGTGTCAATCACTAGTAACTCAATTTTAAATATAAAGAAACCGACTTTCTGTAATTTAGTGGCACATACTTTACAAAATTGGAGGGGAAAATAATTGCACTCCATACATGTAGTGAATTCCTGCTTCAGCTTGTGCTGTTTTTTTTTTTTTATTCTCCAACCAGCTGGGTGTTGTATGAGGAGCCAAACTATCGTGGCCGCATGTACATCGTGGAAAGAGGAAACTTCTGCAGCCACAAGGAGTGGCAAGCAGAGAACCCCACCATCCAGTCTGTTCGCAGGGTGGCAAACTACTTCTAAACCTGCCTCCACATCAGAGGCAGAACAAGCGACTGCTGACAGAGTCAATGTGCCACACGTTGAGGATATATCTCACAAACTCTGCGGAGGTGTAGAATAATAAAACAAGTGGAAAATGTTTAATGCTGTTGTTGTATTTTTGTTATAGTTTATTCAGAGGCTGAAATAAAATAGTAATCCTGTGTTATTTTCGCTTTTGGCCATTTTTTCCCTCTTCTTTTGCGCCCACAGTTATGAAGCTCATAGTGAGTCGTAACATTTCATTGTAGAAAATGGCATCAGGCCTATTATTCAAGTAATTGCGTTCCATTATAAACCACACGTAGAAAACCTTCAAGTGCCGGGCTTTTCCTCATCCTAATGGATTCATTACCAAGCTATATGAGATATTCTAAACAGTGCTGAGCACAGATTATAAGACATACTTGGATTTCAGCTGTTCAGAAAGGCAAATAAAGAAACAGCATGCAAAATAATTATATAGCAAAATGTCTCAATTAAAACATAAAGCCTTGTGACACCTACACAGAATAAACTTGGTAGTCACCAGGCAACAGCAGGGAAATAAGCATCACCTTCACATGCAAGGTATAAATCAGAAGTGAAAGTGGGATATTGCACAGGTCAACAGTGTTGGTGCACCTGCCCAGGGGAGCTCTGCTACCACCTAGTGTCATTTATCTATTTTACTGCGTCCCTCACCTCGGGGCTTTTGAAGGGAACTGATTCAACCACATAAAGAGCCCTTTGCATTAAATTCCAAGCCGGAAAACAAATCCTATCATTTTTCCCACATTTGTATTCCTTTTTTTTTTCACTTTTGTTTTGAATAAAACTTGTGAATCTGTCCATTACTTTGCGTTTTGTTAGTTCAGCTAAGCAAGCAAGCTGTGATTAAAAATTGCACTTTTTCATGACGGTTTTCACTTATGCACGCATGCAGTTGACCAAGATATGGATACAGTAAAATAAAATATGCATTCTGATGAGTAAATACCTTTAAGTTTTTCATTGAGCTCACATTTACATGTTAGAAATGTCTTACATGTTGAGTTTTCATTAGCTGAAAAGCAGAAAATCATCATAATTTACATTAATAAATACCCGAAAACATCAACCTTTATTAAACTATTTCATATAATGTTTCACTTTTAATGAATTGAGTTTCTGAAATTAATACACTTTATCAATAATGTTGTAATTTATTCATCATGACTGTAATTGCAGGAGCTTGACAAGCTATACATTGATGTTGCCAAGGATCGTCGTTTAGAAATTATTCCACTGAGAGTTTCCCAGTACTCCTAATTCTTTTAGCAGGAACATTTAATCAAATATTGACTGGTGTGGGTTTGTACTGAGGAGTGTGCAAAATGCACTGGGGCAGATATCTACTGTGAAAATAACCAATACAAACTTTTCTCATGTGGAGAGTGTGACGCCCCCCCATATCATACTGCCCTGGGAAGTGAGCCATATTACCCGTATCATTCAACAGTGACCAAAGGTAATACTAATAGATGTAAATCCTCAGGATTATTTCAGATCAAAGAAGAGTAAGACTTTAATGCATTGTTTTTACACAGATAATTTAAGATGGAATACAGACAATTTCGAAAACGCATTTAAATATCCATTGTTTTTTAAATTGTTTTTTTCTAAAGCTCAAAATGTAGTGTGTTTTTTATTTACTAAAGAACAGTGGGCAAGCGATACTGAGGCAGAAAGAATGCCCTTGTTAAGTCCCAGCTGTGCCTATTTATCACAGTGACCTAACATGGACGGCTCGGTGCCATATTGGCATGGGCAAACACACAGCGGGCCGACATCTCAGAATCTGCTGAGTGACAATTCCTATATGAGGAAAAAACCTTCCAGCTCTCTGCTGCCAGCTCAGAGAAACATCAACCTCCGACTCCCATTACACCTCAATATTCAAACATAGAGCGTTGGTGTGGAACAGAGGCACTTTGATACCAACTTCATGGCCAAAGTGCTGTAACAGTCAGATGACTTGTAGTTATTTGTGGTTATCTTGGCCAAATGTTGTAAATATGTAAAGGTTGATGGGGCTGAATGAATCCAGGGAGCAAAGAATCAAAGCATGAATGTGGAGGAGCTACATCGTGTTTACTGCCTCAGACTTTCTCACGCTTTAAAATGACCATCGCAGTCCGCAATATAACTGTGTTATATTATTATTATTAGCTGCAAAAAAGAAATATAGCTAAATGTAAAGACTCGAATTTATTGCCTAAATGCTACTGAGAAATTACAATGTGTTCCTGCCTATTAGCCTCTGGCAACTGGGTGTTATGTCTCTGCCTATGGAGCCACAGAAGAAAAGAATTTAAAAGTATTCAATACAATAAGCAGTTATCCTACTTCCACATCCCACAGAACTTTTTGGCCCTGCAGATACAGAAGTAGACTTTTGTTTCTTACTTCTGAGGGCAGGAGGATCTCTTTGCTCATATTGTTCCAATTAGCAATACAGCTGATTTTACTACAAGTCGACCTCATTTACACATTTATCAGTTGCTACAGTTTGGATTTATACCTGTATATTTATAAACTCCCACACAAGAAAAATGTGAAAATAAACTGTAAATGACACAGAAATGTTTGCTTTCATACTTTCATTCATTTGAGCAGTAAAAATTCAAAGAACACTGGTATATATGAAGAGATAGTTGCATATCATCACTTTCCTAAAAATAATGGCCTAATCAGTTTTACAAAACGTTATTATTTTATTTTGTTCAAATCATCTTTTGGTAATCCAAAGCAAATGACTTTTGTTGTTCAGTGAGATTAGACTGTTCAACAGACAAAGCTTAGTTCATTATTATGAAAACAAAAACAGTTGTTGAAT
This sequence comes from Poeciliopsis prolifica, assembly GCF_027474105.1. Taxonomy (NCBI): domain Eukaryota; kingdom Metazoa; phylum Chordata; class Actinopteri; order Cyprinodontiformes; family Poeciliidae; genus Poeciliopsis; species Poeciliopsis prolifica. The sequence continues at coordinate 2,156,441 of NW_026562425.1, forward strand.
CTCTCAGCATGAGAGTTTATTTATTACGCTCTCATGCAGCTGCATCTTCTCTGTGCTACATGAATTGTGATATTAAACCATGACAGTGTATTCTTATACACTATCATGTATAATGTTATATATTGTAACCACATGCATCTCTTCCTCCTCCTCACTCCTACTCCGAGCTGCATTATCCTGTCCCTCTTTTACAATTCCTTGACCACAGCTGGCACTGCCCTTGTTTGCTGTCTGACAGCAATAATGAACATTTTTCAACTTAATAAACATGCTAAACACTCAAGAAGTGAATTGCTGCGTTTTTGTATTTTCGTTGACTTGCTAAGAAAAGCTATGTGATCTATGAATAATTAAAAAAAAACACAGAACATGGCAACTAGATTAGACCATATACCCAAAAATTATCTTTTAATTTTGCAATAAAGAAAGGCGAGCCTTTTTCTTTTCAGCCAGATTTTAACCGATTAAGCAGATTAATTATGCTGCAGCATAACTGATAGGCTGCCTTTATTGTTCCGTGAGCTCTGAACACATCCAAAAACACAAACACACCATATGCCAAGTCTGGAAGTACTTGCTTACCTGCTGCAGTGGTAGCTTGTTGTCACTGACCTTGGTCCCTCCTCCACAGAAAATATCTGTTAATTTGGCACATTACCTGCGCTAACTTTTGCCTTTAAGTTTGACCAACCCCACCCATCTCTTTCTCCTTTGTTTTTGGAATGTTTTCTAATTTAACCCACTCCTCCACCGATGTGCTAAACTTTTGGGGTAAAAAAATAGCAACACTTTCCAAGTACTGGCCAGTTCAACCTGGAACAGCTCGGCCATTTTGGAAACCTCTCAAACCTCCTGATGGCCAACCTGCCCCTGGTCATGGTCAGCAATGTCAAATGCTGCACTGAGGTCCAACAGTACCAACTTAGATGAATGGCCTTGTCTTGGTAGATAAACAGTTGAGCTGTGCTCTTGAATAGATTGAATAGATGTTCAAAACATAATTTTAAAATAATTAGAATAAATAGAATAATTTTATTTAAGGGTATCATCATTAAGAGTTGATCACTAACGTACTCTAATCTTGTCTTACTTTTCACCTTATTTTTAAAAACTCAAAAAACATGTATTATATTCCTTTTAATTCATAGATATGTAATATTCCCACAGATAAATATACGTTTTTGGTTACAATGTGACAGAACACATGAAGAAACTGATGACACTCTTGTTCCTTTTGCACAATGTCTGCATAATGGGACATCATCTTGTTGCACTCCTGCTATGTTTGCATCACAAGTAAATATGAAATTAGGGTTACTACAATGTAAATGCTATCAACATAAGTTGAAATGTCATAACTGTTCCCCCTGTGCGGCGCCCCTGATCGTCAGACAGATCACTTTGGACAGATTTTGGAGAAACTTCATTTTGTGTTCCAGTTCTTATTCTTATTGTTAGCATTATTACTTTCTGTTTTACTGAAGTAAATGGTTTGTGTTGGTTTTAATTAATAGTCTAATATCTTTACTTCCGTTATTCTTAACCCAGTTTGTTTAAACCTACAAGTGAATCGATGATACTTTGAATATGCAAGTGCCATCAAACTGATGCAAGTTGCCATGATGTCCTTCCAGTATTTTAATGGCACTGCACTGTCTCCTGCATGCTTGATTTTTCTTTTTACCATTGTCACGCCATTATCATTAAAGCCGTTGGACTTTTAATGAGCACTCTTGTGTTTTCTCTTCCAGCCATTATGAAAAAAGAACATCTATCTTTTCAAGGTTTCGCTCAAAGCCTCGATCGAGTTACGTGGGCAATATGTGATAGCATAATAAGGAAATGCTTTGTCTCGAGTTATACTGAACAGAACTAGTTTAAGGCAGATTAACTATGACTAAGTCTATTCCAAGGCCATTTGCTGCATGAACTTAATGTCACTGTCGCCACTTTAGTCTAGACGTCACAGAGAAGAATGTGAGCAACACCGTAATGCCACTTTAATAATGTCCTCTTTGAGTTCTGTAATCATGGGTTTTAGTTTTGTAGAGCAAAGGAACTTCATTTAAAAAAAAAATACTGGTACATGAAAGTCTGAAAGAGAATTGCTTTCTGCGACCCTTCCTTATTACAGAGGATAGTTTTGACACAAGTGCAGCTTGATTATTTGCTCAATAGAGTTGAAGTTGTCTTTGTAAATGGTGCATCAGAACTTTAGGAGAGAGCAACCATGCTAATCCACTCTTAAACACTTTATTATATCACATGATGTCAATCTTAGCCTACAGAAGTGTAATACTGACCTCACTGAGCGCAGTGACCATAGGTGGGTAGAGAAGCCAAAAATTATACTCAAGTGAGAGTAAAAAAGGCTATTAAGTTATTGAGTAACTGTTCAATCTCATCTGATTTAATTTGTACAAAATAATGTATTCAGACAAAAAAAAAAGTAAAGTTGTGTGCATCTTCTGGTATTTCATATAAAAAAATAAAAATAAACAAAAAATGTCAACATAAAATGTTAGATTCAGGCACAAGAGATACACATTTCTAATTCTATTTTTCTTGGAACATACAGTTGAAATCGGTACATAAAGGAGGTTATATTCATTTGTTAGAACAATTCAAAGCAATGTCTGTAAAAATATGATATTGTTTACTGTATGTTCACATGATCTACAAATAACCCAGAAGGCACAGCAGACAGTAATCTATTTCTTTTCATATAAAGGCGATGGTGTGACTGAAGTGCTTTGCTGTTGGGTGGTTTAGAGACGAACACAGATGAAACCTACTGTAGGAACTGATGCGGTAGGCTAATATTAAACATTTAACCTTTCAAAAGCTCTAATTTCAACCCTTCTAGAACTGTGTGGACTATTTTCAAAAGCTACATTCCTTGAAGAAAACAAACCAATTTGAATAAATGTGACCATTTCTGCAAAAGCTGCAAATGTGCAGCCATTTATAGCAAAAGCTTGTTGGTGGTTTCAAAAAAGCATTTGGTTGAGAGGCAAATCGCAAAAGGCCATTCAACCAAATGTTTGAGAGAGTGAGCAATATTGACCCTGTATAGACAAAAAATTAATAAGTGCACACAATTCTTATTTTAAATTGTATTAATGCTGTCATTATGATTGTTATTAAGACATTAATTCCCACGATGAACATATGGGTAGTGCAATAAGATGGAGAATTGTACTAAACTATATTACAAAGAAAGGGATTAAATGACAACAGATTAAATTACAGTATTAGCAACCAGAATATAAATTCAGTATTTATAGTATATAAGATTGTATTTTTTGAGTCAAATTAATCTTTGAAAAATGACAAGACTATAAAATAACATGGATATTGTAGACTGGGAACATAACTCCCATATACTTTCTGTCTTAAAATAAGATTAGTAAAGCAGAACAATATAGTTCTGCTTTACTTTTTCATTTTTGGTACATGTAATGTCTAGCACTGTGTAGAGGTGAAGTGGGAAAATGGAACGAATGCATTTTAATCAGCATTTATTGTATCATGTTACTCCAAACTGGGGCATCTATTTATAGCCATGCCACTAATGCATAAAAGATAATTCAGACATAAAAAAACCCCTCAAAAAGTATCCTAATTTATGACCTGTGGCATCTTTATTGGAATATCACAATAAAATAGTTATAAAATTAAGATTCTACATTTGCAAAACATTAAATGCATACATGTTTTTTATTTATTTATTTTAGGTTGAACTATAATGTATATTGAACTAAATATTTCCCTATTCTCTACATTCTGATAGGGTGAGTTTATTATATTGGACTCAGTAGAGTAGATGAAGTTGATTGCTATAACTGACATGCTATGAATGCTGTGACTTTCTGACAGTGTCACACATTTGTCCTAACACTTTGTCCATTTTGCAGTGGTTATTTTATGGATTTTACACACAGCTTTGAAGAAAGCTAGCATTTCATTGTTTGTAGATCAGAATTGTTTTCACTTTGTTTTGTTTTACTAATATTAATACAACAATAATTAATGCAAATTATATATTATTATTGTTATGAAAAAGTTAGGGTAAAAGCTTTGACTTTATTTAGCTTTCCACTAGAAAGCTGAAGTTATACAGCAGCTAAAGCACTATTGTGACTTAAACAACATTATAACGCTTATTTTCCTCAGATGAAATCATTTGGCTTAGAATTGGGCACCACCTTTCTTCTAATTTTGATTGCTTTATTCACTAAAAAGTCTGACCAGTAAACATAATTCAAATTTTGCTTCACTTAAACATGTTCCAGCCCAACAGCTTAACCTTTGTTTTAATTAAGGGATGATGATGTAGGTATTTGCTAATTCTGAACAAAGTGGAAAAGCGTAAAAACTATCACAACCAACCGCGGTCTTCCTTCCACATTAATTAAAAAAAAAAAAGTAAATCATCCAGGTGTAAGACCTCAAAATTCTCACATTGAGAAAAGGAAGCTCAAATCCCCTATCGCTCGCCGATATAAATACACCGGAACACACATTCCTCTTCGGCGCTACTATTCAGCCTGAGTGTGTAAAGAAAACGTGATAATCATCGACAGGACGTCGGAATAAAGTCATAATTTGAAGAGAAGCTTTTTTTTTAAATCCGTGGTGTCGCGTTAAGGTCACTCTATGGCTGCCTGAGTTCCCCCCTTTGTGTTTACACATCCGGGTTTCCCTGTTTGCAGCCCATTCCCCATTTAGAAGCCATTTTGGACACAGATCAGTAACATGCATGTAAACCCCCGACCGACCTCCCCGTCGCAACGGTGCTACTATTCCAGCGAATAACCTCAGAAAACAGCGTCCTGACATCGATTCGGACGCCTCAACTGCTCCGTGGAGCCGTTTCCGATGCGAAATGCGGCACCTTTTCGCGGACTAACACCCCGGCAGTCAATTAATCGCTCCTTTTCTTTGCAACATTGTTGCAGCGTCGCGGCTATTGATACGCGTTGTGGTGGTGGTGGAGGAGGCGGCGGTGGTTAGGCTGCTGGAGGGACTGGAGAGGCCTGTGGTCGGTTTGATCCCGGACTGATGTTTTTGGCCAACCTGAGTTTTAATGTTCGCGAAAGAAAGAGGGCGAAATTTCTGTCCTGTATTTAAAGCGGAACATGTCTTTTTCATGGCTGACTTGCTCACTTCTTCTGGGAACTTTGTGCGCAGGTAAGCAGCTGTTGTTTCTCTGTTTTGTTGTTGTTAGTGAATATGCAAAGGTTTCCGTCGAAAAAGATCGCAGTTGTCTGAAACGTCGACCCCTCAGTTAAACTTTACTGGCGCTGCCATTCAGCCGGGATTTAAATCTCTCGGTCACAATCTGCTTTGACAGCTACTCTTAATTTTCTCTCTCGAAACGTATTTACCTAGAAGGTGCATCTTCATTCCGCCCAAAGCTTAAAATACACGTAACACGATAGTTCTGTGTTCAGAAGTTGAACAAATTTCCAAAATTAAAACTGTTGCTCGCCTTCCTCAACGGTGGCAGGAATAGAAGGCAGCAGCTGCATCAACATCCTGAAACCTTATACTCCATAAAAAAAGAACTTTGGTGGGTATTACATTTTACCCATGGAAATTTTGTCTGTTTTATTCAAGAATATGAATCGTGTCTTCTTAAATCCTATTCACTACGTTTAATAATAAATCCTACAATTGTTTTAACTATGGCTTAGCAGCCTCCCTTCTTTCCATTTTCTAGTCCTGCATTGACATTTATCCAATTCTACTTACATTTTGGATGTATAATAAATCATTGCAATTCAGTGCACTTGGCTTGTTGAAAATTATTTCATTTCCCAAAGAGCTAATTCTAAGTATTGTTCGAAACAAAACAAGTTTAATCAACCTCCTGTTGGCAGATATTTATTGTGAGCAGATTATATGAAGCTACTTTTTTATCAGCAGTTGAACATTCAAATACCAATTGTCCCCTTGGTGAGTGCAAATGGATGCAGAGACAATACCAAATTTCACCAGTGGGAGCCTTGATACTTTATTTTCTCTTGGTGAAGAAACAAACTCGTACTTTTTTTAATTGCATTTTTAAACATAGTTAATTACATTGTCTGGATTCCTTGTCTGAGTGCACAAACTGGGCAAATCTGATTTAGCAGCAGTGCTAATGCTAAAGTTAAACTTGCTACATGGCATCTTGGTAACAATAAAAGACAATGTGTGAGAAAAGAAATAATTTCTTGTGAAAGAGAAGGGAAATATATTTCAACTGATACAAGGATTATATGTTTTGGTCGAAATTAAATGTTCTAATTTTAGGGTAGTTTAATTTACTTTGATAGCTTTGTAATATTCTGATCCCTCATCACAAAACAATTGACTTACTCCTTTTAACTAAAACATCATCTTCTTCACTATGAAACATTTATTCATCATTGAAAACGCCGACACACAGTACTATATGTTAAAAAAAATCTGCTGACATTTTTTAATGTGAACCTCAATGCTTCATTTACCCAACGAGATAAAAACAATTTCCATAGTTTGATAATAAAAACAGACTTTTTGTGGACTAATTAGGCATATGCTCATATGTAAACCTATTGAAAATCAAATTTTTGAGCCTTTTAAAGCTCTCAACTCATACATATTTCCAGACAAAGAGTTCACCAAAAACTCTATTATTGTAATAGATTGAAAAACATAACTCACTCTCCAGATTTTAAGCCTTAATGTAAGATAAATTCTTCTTTTGTGTCTTTTTTTGCATGGAAATACAAATTATACAATCAAAATTATCTTCACCATCATTCAATTAAATTAGTTGGTTGTGTACTTTTTAAGTAATATGTTATATATTGACATAATTTCCATAGTGAAATCAGAATCCAATTTTTAATGGTTATACGAGTGTCGTTTTCCATCTCTTGTCTTCATTTCTGTTCTGACTATGGCCTGTGCACATGAAATCCTTTTGTCAGGATTTCATTTTATTTATTGTTCTTTGGTAAGTATGTGGTATTTGATCAACACAGACAGCAGCTGATTTAGGGGAGAATTATTTTCAACTTCAAAGTTACCATTACACACCATGTGAACCAAGCATGGATGATGTTTTTTTTCCCCTCCTGTTATTTAGTGAGTTTTCTCCTTCTGTTCTGGCCGCTCGCTTATCAAATATGCACCTCTTACCCCACATATGAATGCCCTACTCTGCCCCAGCTTAAGCTCAACAGATATATTTTTATGATCAATACATTTCTCCTCGTTTTTTTTTTTTTTTTTTTTCTACAACTGGTGTAGAAGCTGTTTTAGAGATTTAACTTTCTCTGCCCCTAATACCTCCATGGCTTATAGATCAGGGCATGAAGAGTAGGAAAGATATACAAAGTAAGCTGCTTCTCCCGAATTCATGTTTGTGGCATAAAAACCCAGTAAAGTGACAGAAAGGGAGGGAGGATTCGGGGGGAATGATCTTGTAGTAAAAGTCCTCTTGGATCACGTGACCACAGATATCAGAAATGCCATCTCGGCTCAGTGGAGCATTGAGCATCACTGCTGTAAAAAGAGTAAATGAATGCGTCTGCTTGGCTTTAATATCTTTTCTTCTGTCCCTCCTGTGTAATGAGCATGATGTTTGGTCATTTCATGCATCCCCTGTATGATAGAATAAAGTCTATTGTGTGCTGCTGGACAGCTAAATGTGTGAATGTGTATGTGTAAGTGAGTGTGTGTAATGGGTTGGTGGGGGTGAAGTTGGGGGATGGGAAGGCTCCTATAGGCAGGGATTTAAAGAGACAGGCTCTATTTTTTTCCCCCTCTGAACAAAGATTGAGCCTGAATGTTCAAGCTATATTCTGACTGATGTGCACAACATGTCATCCGCTTCTGTATGCTGTGTGTTGAGTGTGTGTCCAACATCAAAGTCTATAGGGACATTATCTACAGCTTTCTATTGTTGCATTAAAGATGTGCTGCTCTTATCACATTTTAGCTGATGTAACGAGAGTATTTATTTTAGAAACATGCCATTTAAAGAACACATTACCTGTCCTTACAAATGCCATTGCATTTTTACTAGGTACCTTGCAAAAGTATTAACACCTTTTGAATCTCTTCACATTGTAACCTGAACATTTAGTGTATTTTATTGTAATTTTATGTGATGCAGATGGTAGAGTTTAACTGAAGGTGAAGGGAAAATTTCATTTTCAAAATCTGTAGTGCATAAAAAGTATGAGTATGATATTCATTATTCATTTAGCCTCTTTGCTCTGTTACCTAAATAACATTTGAAAGTAATGAGGAAATAGAGTCCATTTTGGTATGAATAAAGCTGCTCTGTGACCATAAAGACCAGGCAACACAGCCGCCAGATCAGGGAGAAAATTTCTACTGTAGGATTGTTTAAGAAAGAAAACATGTCAGTCTTTGAATTAGAGCAACGTATTATATCAAATTATAATCCACATTGCAATATCACATTTGATTTCTGCAATATATTTGGCCAGTTTAATGGGCCTTTAAAGGCCATATATTGGATGTCTATCTTTAGTGGCTGAGGTTCGAAAGCTCATGCATAAAGTCATGTCAAAATTTTGGCTCAGAAACATTTCAAGTTATAAGGATTTCTAATCAATATTAATAATTATTACTTTCTTTGTTTTAAATATCTGAAACGCTGCTAAACGTTTGACGTGACATTTTCTGTTTATTTCACAATTTCTTGAGCTGCTGTTCTCCTTTTCTCCTCTCAGTCCACTTTGTTTTGCAAATTATTAAATAGTTATGATGCACGGTGACGAAACTTGAAGCTCCTGTTGCGCAAGTTATTTAGCAGGTTGTTGCTACGTAACCAAATTGAGAGCATTAGTTGATGCCACCTGCCTTGCTTTCTCTGCCTACATCCCCCAAAATGCTGTGCGATTCTGGATCAAAGTTCAGTGAAATTATTGAACATTCTGCCAGACGTATTTTCTAGTGATATTGATCAAATGTCTATCCCAATATATGTGTTGTTAGTGATTTATTGCCCAGCCCTAGTTCCTCAATATCACTATTGTTATTTTTTCTTCTTCTTTTTGGGACATTGGATTGCCAATGAACATTTCCCTGCTGTTCCGTGATAAACTAACGATATACTATTTATTTGTTGCCGTCCATCAAAACCGACAGGCTGGGAAAAGTAAAACTTTAACAGAGAACTGGCCAAGAATGCTAACCAAATGCGTACACCAAATAAAGTAAAACCTGATTCTAGTTGCTCAAGATGTCTCAATACAGATGCGTGCAACCTCTACAAATTTTGCAAAGTTTTTTAGCATTTTCTGCACACTAAATCATTATAACAAAGTTCACTGAGTGTGAAAACTTTAGGAAAGCATTAGAGTAGGAGTAGTTTTGGACTGTATGCTAGGTTTCTATACAACAGCAGGCAGATCATTGTTCTTTAGCTAATTAAATTTGATAATTTCTCTGCGCATTTAGCTTTTTTCTTCTCTCAATAGATCATTTAGTCAATGGGATTATGCTGAGCCAGTATTCAGCAACATTTTCTTAGCCCAGAGGAACTTCTTTTTTCCTTCATTTTTACTACAAAGAGCTCCCAAAACTGGCTATGTGCCAGAGAGATGATCGTCTCTACTCCACGATGTTTCGCTTGTAGCACAGAGCGAATCCTGAGCCATTTGTCTCTGCTTGCCCCTGCTGCGTTTCAGTTCATTGCGATGCATGCTGACCAAGGCTTTCTGTCCACATCAGGGTACAGTCTGGGAGAGGTGGAGACCCGAGAATGTGTGTACTACAACGATAACTGGCGAACAGAGCGGACCAACCAGAGTGGATTTGAGCGCTGCGAGGGGGAAAAGGACAAGCGGCTGCACTGCTACGCCTCCTGGCTCAACTCCTCAGGGACCATCAAGCTGGTGAAGAAAGGCTGCTGGCTGGATGACTTCAACTGCTATGACAGGTCAGGTCAACACATTTACATTTTTATTGTAGGGTGTCTGAGTTTCACCCAAATCAGCAGACAGCTGGGGCTGCAGTATTAGCAACTCCAGAATCCACATTTGGTCCCAGGGAAGTTGTCACAACTCTATTGTTCAAACGTTAAGAACAGACGTCGATAGTTTCATAACATGTACAACTGGGAAGTTTCTATCTCTTTAGGCTTTGGTGCCTTGACATACACTTGTGTTGCATTTCCAACATATTTAAAATGCAGCTTTATTTGTTTGCTTGTTTGTTTTTTTTTGTAAATTTGCGAAGATTTAAAAGCCCAAATCTTAAAAAGATAAATTCTGTCAGCTCAATATTAAAAACTCCGAGAACGTTAAAATCATTCTTGTTCAATTATGGCAGTCGTAAAAATTATAGAATATGTGAGTCACTTTTAAAAGCAGGCAGTATTTTTTTAGATGCTCTGTAAACAGCACATCTCTCTCCTATTTCTGCCTTTGAATTGTTTGACATTATGACCTTATAGAGAATGGCTTTGTTCTGTCAGCCAATCACTCCAGATCTTACTAAGTTGGAAGGACTATTGGCTACAAATTACATAAAAATCATTATTGTTCTGTTACATTAGCTTGATTTTAAGATTTTAGTCTTGCTGCATGTTGTTAATTACATTAAAATGACAAAGCCTTACTATAGTAACTCTTTCCAGCCCCATTGAAGTCCGGCCTTGGCATGCATGCATTTGTCACACTGTGACAGTTTTTTTACATCAGTAAAGTAACAGTTATTCCTATTGTTTAGAAGTTTGTACACTGACTATTGTAGGTTACCAAAGGATTCATCTCATTTTGATGCTATAGGTTGCTCAAAGCAGTGTTTCTTTAATAAGAGTAGAGTATGGCACTTCTTTAGCTTCTGTATCTCAGTTCTCTCGCTTTTAATCCTGGAAGTGTTTTTGAAACAACCAGGTTTGTCTGACTTGTAAGTATGGTCAAAGATATTCATGTTTCCACTCCAAATTCATATAAAATTTCAGTCACTTTGACACTTTCTTTTTTATTGAACAAACTTACGTAAAAAATACCCCGGATAGGCTGAACATCATTTGGGTTACTGAAACCTAGAGTTTAAAAAAAATCTTTCTATACCTTTATATATATTGCATAGTTCAACTAAAAACAATGTTTGTCATTCCAACGGGAATTTGCGCAACACAAATAATCATCTGCCCAAAACACTGTATGCTAAACCGTAAAACATGGTTTAATGAAATCTGCAGAAATTTAAAATATCGACTTCCTCGAGTCATTTGATGAATCGTTGCTGTCCTAGTTTGAACTTCCTCCCCCTTTCTCTGCTCTTTGGTCTTTTCTGCATCCATGAAGCCTCCTTTTCAACTCCTCTGGGATTTGGGGTTGTAGGTTTTGAGATGCTAATTAGCTCCTCCCAGTTGTAAAAAAAAACAATACATCGTAGCCATGGTTACACATCATAACAGCTGTCAGAAAATAAAAAAGGTCAAAAATCCAACAAGCTGCACATTCAAAAACCGAAAAAGAATTTTCCAAACATTTATAATGATAACTAACCTTTATATAACTGATAATTCTGTTATCTGAAGAACATTTTTTCTCCCTGGTTGGAAATTGCTTTTGGATATTTAAGGCAAATAAAGAACAGGAAGCATACAACAAAAAGAAGAAAAAAAAGAGATTGCCAGTAGAATTTATTTTTCTACTTTATTATACTCAAAGCTGTGGTTTCTTGGAAGAAAAAACCTCCTGGTTTTGAATTAAAACGAGAGTGGACAAAAATGGCGACTCTGGGAGAGAGTCGATGTATAATGAGACTCTACTATCACCTATGGAACAAGAGTAAATATGCTGTTACATCAGCGTTACAAGACAGCTTTGTTTGAAGTCTTTGATTGTACTTGTGTGAGATCAATAAGTTCAACTTGAGACAAAACACAAGAACAAGATGTGTGATTTATAGCAACTAGATTAGATTTTTTTTGTTATGACAAAAAATTAAATGAAAAGAAAAAAAAAGAAATCATTTGGGTTACTGAAACCCAGACTTCAAAAAAAGTATTTCTTTACTTTCATATATAGTGAAGGTATAGAAAGATAATAAATCAACAGAATAGTGCAGTCCAGGCTAGACTAACCTGTATATTGCAGCTGTTAGGTTTGGTCCCAGTGGTTAAAAAAAAGAAAAAAAAGAAAATGTCATAAATAGAATAAAAGTCATATTTATCTTAACCTGTGTTTTAAAAGAACTGAAATAGCCATTTAGTTTATGACACACAGCGACTTTCGGTTAGCCAGTCAGGTTATTCACAGTGTTGGAAAGTCTTACTTTTGTTACTTTTTTTTTTCTCTGTTACCTAAAGTGCTTCTGCAAAAATAAATTAAATGTGATCAAGGCTGCTTTAATGTCTTTCAAAACAGAATGTTCTGAAAGAAGACCTTATTTGTTGACTTTGTCAATATAAGAAAGAAAATCTTTTAAACATGAGTGTAAATAAACCATGTCAAAGTTCACAGCCTTCATTCCTGGAAAGATTTTAATAGGTTGTTGACATACTGACAGTGGCTGAATAGTACTTTACCCGACACTTTGGCAAGAGTTACTGAGATGGTTTGTGCCATTTACATTATTTGATAGTCCACCAAAAGCATCCAAAGTCACAGTTTGCGAACGAGAAGTCAGGTTTGTGTTCCTTTTGTTAGCGATGAGAGGATATTATACAGCAAAAGACTAACTAGTATCAGTTAGCTTAAAATGTATTTATTTTTGGTCTTCCATCATATGTTTTAGGGAAGAGTGTGTCTCTATGGAGGAAAATCCTCAGGTGTTCTTCTGCTGCTGCGAAGGAAACTACTGCAATGAGCGATTCACTCACCTTCCTGACTTGATTGGCAGCAGAAGCCGAGGTGAGTGATGATGAAGCCAACCTACGCGCATTGAACACTGTTGATTATAACACACCATCACTATTATTATGCACTTTAGCAGCTGCTAAAAGGGGCAGCGGTTACAACATTCACTTCTTTGCCAGTGTTGTCAGATTTTTATGATGATTTTCTGTTTTTTATGTTGGTAAAACTCTTGATTGGGATGTTATGATCTTTAGCATAGTGACATTTCACCTTTTCGATTGCTTTGTTTCTATTTCTTAAGTTTGTCTTGTAGATTAAAAATTTATATGAAACATCTGTGCAGTTATAATAGGCATATTTAAGATGTTGGTGTATATTTTAGTTTTTGTACTTAATCTTTAATTAAACAGAAGCTACTTGAATCTGTCACAGATGCATGTAAGAATAGGCTGCTTCCCTATACTGAGTCATTGTGCGTCATTTCAATAAAATCAGTATGTATGCTTGAAAACTCAGTAGCTTTGAAGTGCCGTAAAATCCCACGCTGCATTTAATCAGTATAATATGTCCGTCATTAGTTTTGTAATTGTGCTTCATTTGAGTCCCTCATATTTGATGTTTTCAAAGCTGCAGTTTATGATTTTCTTGACGGTGACAGCTTCTATGTTTAGGAGAGTAGTAGGGCAGCAGCTATGTATGGCCAACTGTTGAGTAATAACTTACCTGTTTTCTCTTCAAAGAAAAAATAAACAAGCATTTTCTTCAGAAAGAAAATGTTTTCTAGTTTAATTATTTCAATAACTGATTAATTACAATTTATCCAATTAATTTTTTCAGCCCTAAATGGTAGTTTCCAATGGTCAATAAAATTTTTCTCAGCATGTAGGAGTGGACAATGCAGATTCAGTGTTTAACCAGGTCACACCTTGTCCTTGCTGACATGTTTATACGGAAACTTTTGCTTCAGTTCTAAGTTTATGCTTGCATGTTTACTCTTAATTTGACTTGTTTGATAATTTGGCTCATAGTATATTTTATCGCAGTTCCATTCTGCCCTGCAAAAAAGAAAAAAAAAAGTTTATGTTTTCCAATTTACTTTCTTTTAAGCGTCATAACATTTGATGACTAGTATTTCAGCTCCTTTCCTGCTTATTTCTTCACCAGATGCAACAGGAGCATATAGTCTTCTCTTCTGTTGTTAAAATCACTATAAAAGTTTAAAAATAATATATTTTAGAAACGCCTCATCAGTGGAAAACAGAGGATTAAAAAAGAAAAACTTGGCTGTTGCATTTGAAACAGTACATCATCAAGTATCTAGTCTTTTTTTTATTTAAATTGTTGCTTTAGGTATGGTGAGCTTGCATTCTCTGCAGTGTAACTGATGCATTTAATTTATAAAACTAATAAAATAAAAGGTTCTTACTGTTTCACAAGAAGTTTTATTGAATTTGTGCATCCACAAGCTGTATTTGGTTAAGGCTTCAAATGGAACAGCCTAATTCAATAATAAAGAAAAAATATAATCCTGGATTTAGTCTGAGATAATTAAAAAATACCTGTCGGAAATCTACAATGATGATGCACTAGATTGTTAGCTAGATTGAAAATCTTTAAGTGGTGATCAGCAGGTAAAGCACCGAGTTTATACTGAAAGCATCAACTTTAAAAAACAGATAATTTTAGCCTGCAAACTCATCAACAAACAGAATTTAAAGAATCTAAATGTCATGGACGTGATTTAAATTAAAAAATACTTTCTCTATATAGGAAACTGCACCAAATGTTCTGCTTTCATGGTCAACATCTGCTGCACTCCTATATTAATTTATTAAATTAGTTTGTGAGCATTATGTTCTAAGAAGTCTGTCAGTCTCGACTACCTCCGTTTATTATCTCCAAGATGTGGAAGCTCATGTTTTGGTGACAAAAATAAAATATTTACGATTTATTAAATGTCAGTTGATAAGTAATTTTTTTTTATCAATAACATCTCCTCCTTTTTGAAAACCAGTTCTCGTTTTCTTTGAGGGAGGTTTGAAAAGCTGTATGAAGCTGCAGGTCATGTAGCCGACTCTGAAATTGCTCTGCTTGCCGTTTGCAGTGAAAATTCGGCCTCCACCCCGCGTGCCGTCAATGCTCAACGTGTTGGTGTACTCTCTGCTGCCGCTGTGCGTCCTGTCCTTGGCCCTGGTTCTGGCGCTGTGGATGTACCGCCACCACAAGCCTCCTTACGGCCACGTAGATCTGAGCGAGGTGAGAAGGGCCACTCTCTACTCTGACTTCTTTATAGACATGATTGAAAATGTCTAAAATATTGACATTGGTATAAGACTAGTTCTTAATATTTTGCCCGTTAAATGTGTTTTTATGGGTTTAGTTGACTCGAAACCTATCTGCCTTTTTGATCAGGATCCTGGACCAGTCCCTCCATCTCCTTTGGTGGGTCTGAAACCACTGCAGCTGCTGGAAATCAAAGCCAGGGGGCGCTTTGGTTGTGTTTGGAAAGCTCAGCTAATGAGCGAATATGTTGCCGTAAAAATCTTCCCAGTTCAGGTACAATTGAATACCAAAATGCTGAAATTTTCTTACAAAGTTTTAATTTTCCACCTGAGGTGACAGAAGGATTTATTTGAATTATTTGAACCAAAAATCTCTGAACACAAATTCTTGTTTCTGCAGGATAAGCAGTCGTGGCAGAATGAGCGGGACATCTTCTTGACTCCAGGGATGCGACATGAAAACATTTTGCGTTACATCGCCGCAGAAAAACACGGAACCAACCTGGAGACGGAGCTGTGGCTTATTACAGAGTTTCATGAGAGGGTGAGAATTCAGTTATTTACCTCTTTACAGAATATAAGCAGTCTTCTACAGGACAAAAACTTACTGGGTAGTTTTATTTCTAACCTCATAAAAACAAACTAAACTTTCTAGGGAAGATTTTTATACTTAAAAAAAGTTATATATATATAAAACACAAATAAAATAAGTAAAACAATTTAAACACTGCAAGGTTATGTTCTGTTAGAGGAAGACTGCTTGTCTGGCAGTTGTCTAGTAAAAAGTCATCAATATTCCTAACAACAAGCCAAAACCTTTCACTGGTAAAGATGCTGATTGTGTTAACATGTAAAGAAAACAAACACTCCATACATATAGATTGTATGGAGTGTTTCAGTTGGCTGACATTTCTGTGTAAAAAATCCAATACTTTCTAAATTTATGTGATCTAATTAACAAAGAAATTAACTTTTGAATTTTCAGGAACTTTAATCCATAATCAGCAAAACTAACAAAACTCATTTTGTAATATATTCATGTTCAGGGTTCACATTTTTTGAGTTGAGTTCTGAAATAAATTAACTTTAAGGTGAAATCCTAAATCTTGAACATTTGATAGTTTTTGAACAGTCTTTCTTTGTGGCTCAATTTTTGACAGCTTTGCAGCAGCAATCTGTTAGAAACAGATGAAAAACCCCCTGTATGTGTTCATACCTGACCTGTTGACCTTTGGTCTGTTTTGTGTGAGCAGGGCTCATTGACAGACCACCTGAAGGGCAACACTGTGACCTGGATTGAGCTGTGTCACATAGCAGAGACCATGGCCCGTGGCTTGGCCTACCTCCATGAAGACATTCCCAGCTACAAGGGGGAGGGGCCCAAACCTACTATTGCACATAGGTAAGAAAAGAAAGAAATAAACTGACAAGCACTATTTCAGTTTAATGTATTACATGCATTCATTCCTGATGTGCTCTCATAAAAAGCCCTGTTCTTTTAACTTTTAATCTTCCACAAATGCTAAGTTTTAAGGACCTGCTGTTTTAAAAATTTTATAAGTTTGTACATGAAAATGGAGCGCTACAAAATGTTCTTATGGTTGTGTGCATTATAGGTTTAGGTCACACCTCAAAGTCCTTGATACAAGGAGCTATTCAAAGTCTATCTATCCTTTTCGATCATAGATTTTGTGCACTTCTCAATTCAGCTTTTATAATTCATGCTGAATGGTGTGTCGTGTGCACCTCAGCCTCTCTTTGCTACCTGGAATCAGCCTTTGTAATTCAATTGGTTGTTAGGCTAGAACATGAATAATATGCTGAACTGAAGTCAAGCAAAAAAATAAAAAATAAAAAATGAAATGGAGCACAATAGGCAGGTATGATAACCTTGTCCAAAAACATAATTTCAAAAAATAACTTGATTGACAAAAAGTTAAAGTAATAAGTAGAACATGAGCATTTATTCAATAGAAAAGTGACAATTACTGAGAATGCTGCTAAAGTTACAGCATTATTACAACTATAATAATTCTGCTGTAAAACAGACATGTAGACATCTGCTGAATTGATTTGCTCTTGCTCTGCAAGTTAGGTTGATTCAAGCATAAGGAACGAAGCACATTTTTCTGTTTTTTCTACTTTATTGGCAAGAAAACCTTTTTTAAAATCACTTACCGAAATGTGATTTCTATTTAACTTGCATCGGTGTAGTTTTAGTTTTTCATTGTCGCATCTGTCTCACTAAACTGAGAAAGTTAATGAGAAAGTGGGAACTATGTCAGAGAAAATGCATCGTCTTTGGAGAATCTTTAGCCTGATCATACTTGAGCCATGCTCATCATCTTCTTTTTAATTTTGTATTTATTAGCAATGTTATTTGACATGGCATGCGTCTGAAAGCATAACACGACTTTTTTCGACTGCGTTTGAGAAAAATATTTTCTCGATTTCATTCAAATACAATGGTTACATTTCTCTTGCCATCTCTCTTGGGCACAAAATGATTTGTTTTCGCTTTCTTTTCTCTGTTTGATGTATTTTGGGATTCATCCCCTTTAAATCTTTGATGGTTCCTGTTTGATTTATTTCAGATCAGATCTTTCCCTTCCCAGGTTGTGCTTGAATGATTTGTTTCTCCCTGAAAGCATCTGCATTAAATTATGTGACTGCTGTGACCAAACACCTCCATTAAAAAAGGCATTTTAATGGCTTCTGTGAAATAAATCCTCCAGGGACTTCAAGAGTAAGAATGTGCTACTGCGAGATGATTTAACTGCAGTCATCGGGGACTTTGGGCTTGCTGTGCGATTCGAACCAGGAAAGCCTCCTGGAGATACTCATGGCCAGGTAGGATGAACTTTATATTGGGTTTCTTATTATTGTCGCCACTATACGTGTTATACAATTTATTCATACCCCTCAAAACACAAACTTCAGTGTATTTGTTTTGGAACCTCTTGTGATAGACCACTACAAAATGGTGTGTTGCTTTCACACGTTCATTTGTAGGACCACGTTTTGCTGTAATTGTAGATTTAAGTCTTTTGGCAATACCTCTCTAGATCTCTTAAAAAACAGTTTTGGTCAGTCTTTGTGAAACATAACATCTCTACAGAATGCAGAATCACTCCTGCTTTTCAAGAATGTTCCTGTTCTATGAAGGTCAGACTTGTGGAGTATGAAACTATTAGTTGTCATGTCAGCAGATCGTTCCACCTGAGGTGCGGCTCTCTTCGGCTTCTCCAGAGTAACGTCTTAGCTGTTACTCTGATAAATGTTAACCCCCGAGTTTCAGTGTATGACCAAGTCTTTGTATTTGCAGTTCTCCCAAACATTTTCTGTTGTGATGTACAAAGCTACAAATATTTCATTCATTTACCCATTCTGTTCATTATACATAGGGCTGCTGAGTGGAATTTATGTTTGATTTTATTTGAGGAAATTAAAGAAAATGCTGGAACATTTTTTTTTATCCTTCAGATGTTTGTTTGTAATAAATGTGGAAAACACAGGGTCGTCTTAATTAATTACCATTGGAAATTTTATTTATTCCAACAACTCAATTCATTATGTATTAATTACACAGATTGATGTTTCAAAGCACTTTTTCTGCTACTTATAATTTTGTTCTGACAGCTAATGAAAACACATTTAATTTCTTAGAAGATTGGAAAGTTACATCAAACTAAACATTTTCATAAAGAAATGTGTGCTTCTTGCTGTTTTCAAAAGACACTTTTAATCTGACAAATGAGTCTGATGGGAACATATATTCTAATTTGAGATACCTGGAAGCACTACTTGGTGTTGCAACAGGTCAGTTTCCAGAAGAAACTGCTCTCATTCAGACTATTTGAAATGTTTGTCTTTGTGAATTTGAAGATTTTTGGAGTCCATTCTTCTTTTCAGGTCGGTACGAGGCGTTACATGGCTCCGGAGGTGCTGGAGGGAGCCATTAACTTTCAGCGAGACTCCTTCCTGAGGATTGACATGTACGCAATGGGATTGGTGCTTTGGGAGCTGGTGTCCCGCTGCTCAGAGACAGACGGTAAGTCAAACAGTGCAGGAATGTTACTTCACCAATGGGTGAAAGGTCATCTTGCTTTCGGTGGTATTGGCAAACAAGGGGTTTGTTTTTATTTTGTCTGTGGAGCTGTCCAATCAGGGCCAAAGACTCAACGTTAGATATATTTATTCTCTGTTCTCATGGTTATTTCTTATGTTTCCATTTTATTGGCCTGTTTTTTCTCCTCAGGTACAGTTGGCGAGTACATGCTGCCATTTGAGGATGAAATAGGTCAGCATCCTTCCCTGGAGGACCTCCAGGATGTGGTCGTGCACAAAAAGATGCGTCCAGCCATCAAGGACTGCTGGCTCAAACATCCGGTGAGTAATCATGGAAGAATTTGCAACACCAGGATGTGCTGCATCCACATTTCCAGTTAATCAAAATTTCACACTTCTCTAAACTCGTTATGTTTTTGTAAGGAATGGACTATTAAACTGATGAATGTACTACAGGTGTAGCAAAATTTCTCAATACTTAAATGTCACAATGCCTTGTCAAAGTGAATGTCGTCATGCTAACTGGAGTTGCTGCCTGCACGATTGTAATTATTGAAGTTTGAGCATCATGACTCCTGTTAGTCTCATATTTTGGGTTTGAATAAATTATAAGCATTTACCTGCAATAGATGGGGGCTGAACCAATGGCTAGTTTGTAAGACGCAATAGTATGGTGTGGTGAATGTGAGCTAATATGAGCCTTGGACAGTGAGGTAAGTGCTCTCTGCTGGACACTCGGTTTAAGATGCTTATTTTGAGGCATAAAAGGAAGTTGCTGTGTTGACGGAGTCTAACAACAGATCACAAGGAAGTTGAATATTTTGAAATTATAGAGTGAAATGTTTCAAGGCTTTTCTTTACTTGTAATGTTAATGATTATGGCTCACACACAGTGGAAACTCCAAATTCTGTCTCTTAAAGTCATAATATTCATATGAATATAATTGCTGAAGAAGGAGGAATAATGTGGTAGTTAAGATGGTTGAGTGGAAGAAAAAAGTTGGGTAAAAAAAAGATCAGACAGGGATAACCACAGCCTTGACAGGAATGTTGAGCAAAGTCTATCTCAGTTTGTTGGAGCTTCACAAGGATTGTTGCATTCTGGATTGATGCAGTAATTTGTGTAAAAAGAATTTACAACTATTCAAATAAACAGTTTTCAGAAACTTGACATTTTTGTTTAAGATCTTTTCATTGATCTTCTGTACGCTTTATGAGACACAGAAGGATTTTTGTTATATCACTGATTACAACAAATAATCACCGAGATTCACTTTCTGAAATAAGTGACAAAAAATGTAAACATTTTTATATTGCTTTTCTGGATGTGCCTGTAGGTAATAATAAAATCTTTTCGCTGTTAAGACGTTTATGTGGTCGGACTTTGGTTATTAAATCAATAGTGTTTAAACACTGGAAAAATACTGCAACTGGCTGTTATCCACTAATGGCGCAAAAGTTAACATTTGTTGCATAACATCCAACCAGGCCTGAGGTAAAGGACCTGTAGTTGCTTTTGTTTTTACCAAAGATGCCACTGAAACCTCCTGCTCCGTCTTCGATTGCAGGGCTTGAGTCAGATGTGCGAGACCATCGAGGAATGCTGGGACCACGACGCTGAGGCACGACTGTCAGCCGGCTGCGTGGAGGAGCGCATCAGCCAGATCGCCAGGACGATAGGCAGCACTACCTCAGACAGCCCCGCCTCCATTGTGACATCGCTCATCAATGAGGACCTACCTCCCAAAGAGTCCAGTACCTAAACGGGTGACACCTTGCCTAACCTGAGCTCCTGACTTTTCTTTTCTTTTTTTGGTTGTTGTTTTTAATTTTCAAACCCAAACTCAGCGGATTTTCGTTAATATTTAACAACTCAGTCCCACCTCCTGTCCCTGTCACCCTAGCAACTTATATGCAGCTGCTATTTTATCTCAATACTGGTATTTTGTTTCTGTTTAATGTTCCATTGTGTTTATTAAGGCATCCATCTGCTTTAGTTGAAATAGTAATAAGCTATGCGATGGGCACATCCTACACCCACCTCTGTGTCAAACCTTAAATGTCGTCAGCACCGCATGTACTTCTTTCACGTTTTAGTCTTTTTCTTTCATTTTTGTTTTTTCCTCGTGAGTTGCTGTCTTTGTCGGAGTTCCCGTCTGCGGCCAAATTCTGGAAAAACCTTTGCTCCAAACCTCAGATGACACGCTCCACACCTCGGAGGAAACATTGAGACTGTTAAACAAAAATATATTCATCTTCCTCAGGGGTCGAAGCTTCTCAATTTATACATTTGGAGAGTGCTCCCTTCTTTCTGACCTGTGAATTCTTCAGAATTAGATGGAGAGAGAGAGAGAAAAAAGAACGGAGCACAGCTTTTTTCTTTTTAAAGGGAGGGAGCAAAATCCGAACTGAGCAGTCATATTGGACGTTTTGGACTTTCTGAAGAAATCGGGCAGATGTCTTGTCCTTGGAACTACCTCTCAGGTATCCAGCAGGCTTCTTTGGAAAATTTCTATAAGTTGAGAGCCAAGCTATCCAGCTAGCTAACATGGACATATTCCGGGATTATTATTATTATTTTTTAATTGCTAAAATTCAGAGTTACTCCTTTGCCAGTGCCAGGGGCATTGACGGATGCTGTCTGGAGTTGCAATGTTACACATTCTTAATTTTATCTGTATGCATTTGTGTGCGAGCGCGAGAGAATCTGAATGATTTTAGACAGAGTGTATGTTTTTAAAATAAGGACGATGAACAGGTAATTGAGGGTTTATCCTTGTGATTGTCATGCATTTTTATTATTTTTTAAGTCATCTGTGTTTGGTTACTAGACTCAGTCGGACACGGGTCCACAGATACCTCAGTCACCGTATGTCATGCAAGGAGAGCTCAAATTAGTTGCCTTTGTCTCAAATGCAATGCCATAGTTGTACCATAATATGAATACCATACATTGAATGTCCGTTATGCTGCTGTGACTATTCCAGGATACTCAAGGATTTGTAGATTTACATGTATTGTTTGTTAATGTAACACTAACTATCCATGATATTATGTGAGGCTAATAACCTGTTTTTTGTGGGTTTTTCTTTTTTAGTTTTGTGTTTTTCCTTTTGACTGGGTAAGCCTTCAGCTGCTTACTCTTCCAGACTGACCTCAGATATTCTGACAAGTACCTCAGGCTTTTTCTACATGTAAATCGAGTTGTGTTAATGTATTTTATTGTGTTTTAGTAGTTGAGAGGATTTATTGCAGGTGGGTGGCCTCTGTCTTTATTTGGATTTTATTTTTTCCATTTTTGATAGAACCTGACCACTTTTCACAATGTATATGCCCTACAAATGTAAAAAAGAAGAGAGGCATATTCCTGTAAATATGCTTATATACACAGACGCCTAATACTTAAATATTATTTTTTTGTTTTACATTTTATATACAGGGGCATCTTGATAAATTTGAGTATCTTTGAAAATTCATTTAATTCACATAGTGAGGCTCAGATATTAAAACTCACAAAAAGAAATATTTTATATTTATATTTTAATGTTGATTGTACATTGCAGCCAATGAAAACACAAATTGTAACGTCTCAGAAATTTTGACTACTATATGAGTAAAAAAAAATATTTTAATAGGCAGTACAATTATTCCCTCAATAATTGGTCAGGTCAGGCACTATGTCAATCAGTGCTTTGTTTTCCTTCCACTGAACTTTCCATTATTTTGCTTCCACACAGGACTCTGAACAGTCAGCTACTTTTGCAATGACCTTTTGTGGCTTGCCCTCCTAGTGGAGGAGTTTCAATGACAGTGTGCTAAACAAATGCCAAGTCAGCAGTCTGCTCCATTATTGTGTTGGCATCAACATGGCCACAACATTTCTGTATTAAAATTAAAAATCCTAAAGGTCACTAACAAAAATGTCTGGTCACAGTGCTTTATCCCAGCATTTTAAAGGAAGGCTGAATGGAAGGGGACAAAAAAGTTTTTTTGGCCTTAAAAATACTTTTATTGATTTTATACAATGTTTTAACTTTCTGAGAAGCTAGCTTTTGGGTTTTCATCAGCTGTAAGCTATAAAAATCAGAGTTAACAGAAATGAGCAACTAAATTAGATGACTTTGCCTAACGAACCTATATGACTTTCCGAATTGAATTACAAAAATACTTTTTGATTATATTCCAATTTTGTAAGATGCACTTGTAAAGAATCAGGGCATTTGCAGTTCTGTTTTTCAGTTAAAGAAAGAGATTTATTTACATTATTGCTACCAATCCATTTAAGTGATCTAGCCCTGTGGTTTTTGCTAATTTTAAGAGAAGTGTTACTGATATCAGTGGTTTATGATATTGACTCATCTTACTTAGAAGTTGTGAGGATGGCACTGGCATTTAAAAATTAGCGTGTATATCACCAACAAAAAGAAAATTGAACAAATATTTTTATGGTTTGGTGTGGCGGCTTCTGTGATTGGCCACTTGTTTGAACAGTATTGCCTCAATAGTAACCTGCTGATGTGATGTTCTGACCTGTTTGTAGTGATAGTTTAGCCACGTTGCACAACACACAGGCTCATCTGTTGTGCTTTGATTAGTGGTGTGGAAAGGTAGTGATTATTTTTCTTTCTTTAAAACAGTGGTCTGTAGCTCTCGCTGATGTGCAGTTTTGGTTAAAAAGGAATTCTGGGGAAAATAATCAAGTCGACACTGAACAATGTTTTTGAGTGTTTTTTTTGTTTTTTGTTTTTTTGAAAACCATCATTGTGTTTGTAGCCACATGACTGACTGATGCAGCACCGTCGGGATTCACGCTGACAGTTTCCATGTGCATGGTCCAAGGGTCCAGCAATATTTACTATACAGCAATAGTTAATAAACTCAGCTGTGACTTAACAGTTATCTTCTGCAGATCAACACAGAACAACTCCTCACACCTGGATCAACCTCTGATGGGCGTCTGTTGATGGGCAGGAAAAAGAAAACGAACCCAGGCGTTTAAAACTTTAGTGCAGAAGCTGAACGTGGCCCAGGTGCTTTTTTTTTCGAATCGTGCCAGGCAAACGGCGTGTCGTGTGGTTAAAATCTGCCATGACCGCTTGTTACCTCCAAATGCTGTCTTACACCCAGCTCTTCTGAACCGAAAAAAACCATGTTACCTCATGCAGTATCTTTAGTAACACTAACACGGAGTCAGTCTCATCTTCAACAAAAAATATATTAAAAAATTCAAGTATTGTGTATATATTGCTAAATGTAAAGGGTTTCTTCCTTTTCATGTGTGGATCCTGTGAAAGAAAAATCATAGTTTTTATTTTTTGGTTCATTTGCAGTCAGCATATTTTTTTCTTATAGTGTGAACGAATGTTGGAACTATGTGACCTTCCCTGTTTATGTGAATTGTGTGTGTGTGTGGGCGCATGTGTGTGGTTGGTTTCTTTAAATCGGTATGAATGAAAACTATCTGTGCATTGAAATGCTTAGAACTATAAACTAGATGAGAATACATTCATCTTTTTGTATATGAAAATAAAGATAAATCCTGATAATACTGTTTAGTTGGATTTATTTTTTTAATTTGTTTCATGATTGACTGAAGGTACCGCTACATTGCTGATACAGTTGAGTAAAACTAAGGTCAGTGGGTGCTCATGTACACTAGATGGCAGCAGGGGTGTCAGCATTGTTGGTTCTTATTTTTTAACTGGGACAATATTTGGAATGGATTTAGTTTTTTTATGTATGTCTTATTTTCTTAAGTAATCCTTTATATTACATACATTTTTATTACATGTTGCCTGCACATTTTTAATTAAAGTATCACCAGACATATTTTTCTCCAAATAAAAGAGGTATGGATGTTCATGTGACCTTTTATTTGGAGGAGGAGCAGTCCTTTTTATAAAGGAGAGTTGCATGCTACACCTTGCCTCCGACTTGTAAGTTATAGATCACTTTTCTCCATGTTTACATTTTGAGTAACTAACTAAATATATTTTTATGTTTGTGAGTATGCAAAAGAAGCATTGTAGATCATTTCAAGACAATTTTTTTGAATATAAAAATAATTATAAAGCCAATAATCAAGTTCCACAAATGTGATGTACACTCTTTTTCACACCAAGAAGCTATTCCTTCCTGATGTTTTATGTTCAATAGGAAAAAAAAGACTGATGGCAACATCCTTAGTGAGACATACACATGTACAAACACACAAATGCTCGTTTCAGTAATTTGCAGTCTTTAATGAACGTTGGTTGTTAATTTTATATTTGGTGAGTTGGAACCATGTCTGATTTATTTTTGTAAAAAAAAAATGTTTTTCTTATGAATTTAGTTTTTGTTTGATTTGTATTTCACTTCTCACAATCACTGTAGAAAACTTTTCTGTTCTGGATCCCTGGTAGCACAACAACATCAAACCCAAATCTGGTTCCGGGAGGTGTCACGGTCCGATTTGATGATTGATATGTAATTAGGGACCACCAATCTCCCAAAGAATGCAGAAAAAATATTCTCCCACCCCCCAAAAATAAAAAAGTAATGCCATAGCGGGTTAATATATAAGTGCACTCCGTTTAGTTATCATTAGACATTGTTGCGATTCAAATGAACCATAAATTTGGATTCGCAAATAAATAACACATAATTTTAATCAGTTAATAAGAAAAAAGTGAGTTTCTTCCTTTGACTTTAAAATCTCCGTGGCCAGCTGAATGCACCAGAGAAGAGAGAATTTAACCAATGAGAAGGCAAGTCATCCGTCACGTGACAACTAGACTAGTAAACTACGATTGACGAGAGTTACAGATAGTCTGCTTCTTCTCGATGTACAGTTGGTTTTCACGAACGTTCAGCCTTTGTGAGGATTTACGCTTGCCTTACGGAACGTCCCATGGTTTTCATTGCTTTGGAGAAGTTTTAAGACATTGTTTTTGGTACTTTTCTTACTACTATGTTTGTAAACTGCCTGGCAGGTGAGTTTTAAAAAGGCACAGTTAACTGTGCCAGCAAAGCAGTTTCTGACCCGGTCGGGCTGTTCTCTAGGCGGCAGACAGCATCACTTCAGTCGGGGAAAATGAAAAACTGAAGTGTTGCTGTTTGTAAGCCAGGTTTGTTTGCTTCGCTTTTTGACTTAACTTGTTGCTTGTCATTTCAATGAGAGAGAGAGAGAGATCCTATTTTTGTTAAAAAATATGATTGCTTATTGTGTTATTAACGTTGGTTATAGCAAAACGTCGTCTAACGGTTGGATTTACTTAATTAAACTACGTAGAAACTGGTTTAAATAAGATGCCTTTTATTAAAAAGATAGTTCTTACATGCAAATAAATACTGTATTAACTGTTTTATTATACTTTAGCGTAGCGTATATAAATCTGAACTTGTACGTCGATTTAAATAGTTTACAGCACAACACTCATGGCCGGCCTAAGGTTTTTTGGGGCCTGAAACAAAGTTAAATTTGGGAGCCCACTTGCGGAGAAAATGATCTGTGCACTGTGCTTCACTGTTTGGACAATAAACGTTATAATAGCTGTTCATCAAAATTGATTACATGACAGAATCAGTTCTGTTTTGCTGTCACTTCAAGCAGGTTGTGGTGTTTGGTAAATACAGTTTCTTGTAAAACAGTTATTAGTTTTGATAATTGTGAAGTGAAAGAGAAATTGTGCCTGGCGTTGCACATACATACATAAAACTGTATGTGTGGAGGATAACTAATTAAACTAGAGATAAAAGTAAGGATTATCTTAATAGTTGATAAATCTGCCAATGCTTCTCCATTAGTCCATGTCTGCGTTCTGTAGGATTCACCTTCTGGTCTGACACCATATATCGTTAACTTCTCTACCTTTCTAAGTCTGATCAGGAATGCAGACTTCCATAGTTTTCCATACACTGTACTTTTAAACTGTAAATTCAAATTATATCATATTAAACAGTTTATTTAAAAATATTTACTTTTTTTTTTTTCTTTGATCGGCGTCAGTTCTAAACTTGATTTTGTGGACCTTTTATTCTGTTCTGTGAAAAAAAAAATGTTTTAATTCGAAATGTGCCTATCCAGAGTTTGCACACTCTGTTCACAATTTAATTAACAGGTATTGCAGTGATCCTATATGATTAAAGAATAGCTCTGTTTTGCACAACCCGCAGTCAGCTTGCCGGTGGAGAACGGAAACAGTAATGTCCCCACAACTTCCTGTCATGCATTGCATATAAGTTTTTCTGTCTGTCTTGACAGGTTGCTTTAGAGTCAATGTCAGTATTGGTCAGCCTTATTATTGCAGTCTTTCCCCAGAACACATCATCCCTTATGTGAAACATGGTAGTGGCAGCTTCTTAATGTGGGGCTGCTTTTCTTCAGCAGGGAAAGGAAAAGTAGTTCTGGGGCGATGGATGGAGCTAAATATAGGACAAAATTAGATGAAAACTTGTTAGGCCTAGCAAAACAGATGGGGGTGGAGTTTCCTCTTCTAACAGTGCAATGACATTAAACATGCAGCCCAAGAAACAGTATAAAAGTTTAGATCAAAGCATGTGGTTAGCCTTGAAAGTTGCAGCTCACAGATGCTCTTCATTGAATCAGACTTGAGCTTTTGCAAAGACGAACTGGTAGAAATATCTCTCAGTTGTCGACTTGTTCAAAACTAATCGAGACAGCTTTACAAGGAACTGAACCTCAAGGAGAGCTGTAATTGCAATCCTCTTACTTTTGCTTTAAAGTTATGTCCTACTTTTGATTACTTGTTGTGATTTGTTTACATTGTGGATTAGATGTGATCTCAGCTTAGATACAAGATGTGGAAATTATTTAATTGTTATAATTGAATTATTACTGTTTTTACAAAACTACTTATCTACACAATAATAAATATTTTGTACAGATTTGTATACTTTCAAATGAGACATCAGGCAATTCTTGAATTTGTAAATCAATCTAAAAATGTCTGAACAAATTTGAGTCTGCTTACGTCACACACGATGAGAATATGTTTCAAATTTAAGGGCTCATTGAGGGTTCATGTTGTGGCGCCTCTAAGCAGCAGCCATATTTACTTAGGCTTCAGGCCATCTTTAAATATACACTAGCAAAAACTCAGTTACATCAGCTCTTGTTTTTAGTGACGGTGCTCTGTCTTTCAGCCGTCCAGGGACGAGGGCACTGTGGTGAGTTCAGGGGCTAGCCGGTCATCTGTGCCTCCTGTAAAGGGTGGCGGCTGCCCTGACTGCTGGGATGCTACGGAAGAGCAGCAGCAGTAGCAGCACCACCAGCAGCATCGGTGGAGGCATCGGGACCAAGCAGGTCCAGGAGCTTCCACTGCCTGCCACCAAAACCCAAGAATCCGTATCGCCCAGATCCACCAAGACTTGGACCATGGGACGCAACACCAAGAACCCCAGCCCTCTGAGCAACATGGGCCTGCCAACCCGGCTCATGGGGGCCCCAGGAGTGGATTCGGACTATTTTCTGCAGCTGGTGAATGATGTGAGGTGGTTCGCTGATGTGCTTCTGAACCTCAAGGATGCTTTCCAACACAAAGGTGAGCTCTGATAGAGTTGGAACATGGTGGGGTTTTTTTCTTAAATGTTATGTCTGTCATTGGGACTGTTTAGGAAAATTAGTGTGAGTAAAGTTTATTCTTTTGTTAGTTGCCTGCTTTTGATTTTGGTGACAATCTTTGGGTAATTTATTTAGCCAACTTGTCAAGAGTAAAACTTGTGTCACTTCATCTAATCTTTTTTATTTAAAACACAAAAGCAATGGTTAGTTTTACTGCTCCTAGAATAATATGACAAAGATTATGATAGTAACATCTAATTTCTGCTCTGCATTTCTGAACTCGAGAATTTAAACATGGATGTTCAGCTACAGATGTTTACATACTGTATATTGTGCAATCTTGTTGGGTGACATTACATCAGTCTAAACATTTCCAGTTTAAAATTGTTTGCATTAATCCAATTAATATTTGCTAAATATATGACAATTTTCAAATTTTTAAATTAAAATATGTACCATATGTGGTACATATTGGTGCCACATATTTTACCAATATGTGGTAAAACCATCTTTATGACTTTGGTGGAACATTTTGGCAACAGTTCACAAACTACTCACAATAGTATCTAAATTTGCCATTGAGTCAAGTTTGCAGGCCATCCTGAAATATTTATACCAGATTTCAATACTGAGCAAAATTTTTACATCGGTAACTAATATAAATATTGTAAGTTCACCTATCGGAAGCTAAGAATGCCATATGAAAGTCATCTGGATTTTCACAAATTGTTCAGAGCCATGTGAAACCCAATATTTGGTCTCATTATTGTGCCAATTAACAAATAGGAATAATTCTGGTCATCCTAACTGACCTAAAGCAAAATATATTTTTGCTAATGGATGTAAATATCTGGCTGTGGCTGTAAGTATTGACAAGATGTTATATTTCTTTGTCCATTTGCTCTAAAGGAAACTCAAATCTCAGTGTTTTCAGAGAGCTAGCACTCTGCAAGCAGAGTTGTTTTTATCCAGATTACTGACAGGCAGCAAAGCAAACCAGTCGTATCTCTGCTTTGTTATGAGAGGAGCCACATACATGGCTCTGTTGGCTCTTCCTCTTCAAACAAAACTGACAAGTGTTTTTGTATTTCCCTAACTAAAAGTTACAATTTACCATAATGTCAATCAGCCAGAATCTCCAGTCAAGACTCCAGATGCACTTTTAACATACTGAAGAACTTTCTATGCTGTCATCAACTCCACTCACCCACACATTAATACTTGCACACAAATGCACAAAAGAGACAGACTGTAGATAGGAGACAGGTAAAGCAATTTCTCTTTGTTTTGCTGCTTACTTGATGGCTTAACTTTTTGTTTGCAGACTCATACAAACGTTCCACCCACACATATGAATATTATGGCACACAGTTGTATAAACACTGCCAGTGGGAGGCTGGCAAGTCTTTGTATAGAGGAAAGAAAAGGTTTATTTCACTATGAGTCAGCCTCTATATATCTATACGTTGCTATTTAAAAAAATGTTTCTTCTTTAAATGAAGCTGTTATGAAACAGCTGCATTTCAAGATATTTAAAATTATTGATGAGTTGGATACTTTTTAATTCATAAGGAATGTTCCACTAATTAGGGCTTACGACACCACTCTGCAAGATGCATACCCGCAGAAACAAACATGCAGGGTCCTACTGTATATCAGGCAGAGGGAGTGAGTTGTTTAGTCATTCTTCTCGCTGGAGGAGTGAGAACCTTGGCTTCTGTCGTGCTGAGTGTTACTCTGAGCTATCACCAAAACATTTAGGGTATTCACCTTTCAGTTATCAACAACCCCCTATTCAGCAGGTGGCTGAAATCATACCGCACGACCCCAAACTGTCATTTAGACTGTGGCTTTTCACTGAATTTGTTTTCAGTTTTAAACATTTTACAAAAGCAAAATATTGGGCAACCGTTGCATGATGCTACTGCAATCGTGTAAACCACTTCCTCTTGGTGTAAGTAATCATTTTTCTTTTTCCTGCTAAATGGTATCAAGAATGTGTGAAGTTCTTCAAAGAAAATTAATTTTTCAATCAGTAGTTACTGAACACGAGTAAAACGCTAATAATTCTGCCACCAGGAAGCAACTTATCACAAGTAAAATCTGATCTAAAAGCAGATTAGTCTGCAGATCAAGTGGCAGTCGATGAGTTATGCATTCCTGTCTTGAATTTCCTGAAGCCTTGTGCAGTGTAAACACTGGGTATGGTTAGTAGTCTGTCTGGCTCCTGCTTCCTGCTAATGGAGCATTTCTGGCAGGTCCCTTCGTCTCTAAAGACAGACACCCGTCATCACCTGTGTATATTTTTAAAGCTGGATCGTGGAGTTTATGCGCTCTTCCTCATCAAACACAGAGGTTGTCACGTGTTACTGCCAAACTGTAGAGGACCTGTGTCATTAAGGCCTTGCCTAATCCTTAATAAGCATGTTTTTAATTTGCAATGTGATGGCTGCAAGGTTCAGATTTGCTGGTGTCAGTTTTTCTCAAGTTGTCGTCCGTCTTCACTTGTGCATTCTTGTGCGTCCATTCCACAGCAGTTGGAGGACATGTGGCTTTTGTCTGAAGGGTCAGGAAGGTTCCAAAGTCTGGAAAAAGTTACAATTGAAGGTCTGTTTTCCATCGGCATGTCTGAAGCAAAGGTGTAAACAAATGAGATGAAGAACAGACCCAGTGAAAGGACTTAACTATAATTGGATATTGTCTTTTATTTAGCTTCAGCCTTTTGTTTCTTATTATCCTCAAATCTTCTTTTTTTTTTCCTGGAAATATTTTCCTGTAAATAAACCCTCACATTTAAGCTTGAAAGACATCATAAAAAAAATATTTAATAAGGATTATCATTATGGCAAAACTGAATTCCAGGCACCCTGAGATCTCACCCTGTCATATTTTGTGTTGTGATTAGCAGCACGTCTCCTATGATGTTTGCTTCACGTATAAAACCACCTAACAGAACCAGCCCCTCTCTGCGGTTAAACAATGTTGCAAAGGCAAGGTGGTGAGGTTAGCAAAACACATAACATCACAGCGGCTTTGTTATTATTTTCATTCTCTGAAAGGTTTGTCACTGGAGTACTGTGTGATATTAAGATTGTTTTGGGACCCTGCAGAGTTTCATTCCAGATTTCAGACTCTGTGCTTCACTTTGCTCGGTGTTTCTGAAAAACAAAAAAAACAAAAAACAAAACAAACAAACTTAGAAGTTTTGCTTGGAAGACGCTTGTTTTGTCTCCCTGAGCTCCTGCTAGTTTTTAGCTGAAGGCAGCAGAAGAGGAGTCTGCGTTTGGCTGATGGAAAACTACAGGGAGATTCATTGTTAACTGTAAGCTTATGTTAACTGGACTCATGCCATTTACAACCACAGTTTTGCACTTGAGGTTTTTTTTTTTTTCTTCAGGGATCTGATTGTGATGTTGGCTTTGCCTGTCTTATGTAACTGCCCTCACAGGTCACTCTGTGTACAATAAGCTGGTGTCTAAAGATTGCAGAGGAATTTAATCCATGTAAAAGGTTGATGCTTAATAAGTTCTGTTATTGCAAAAATCCAACAGCTTAAAACCTGTGTATAATTTTCTTCTGCTTCATAATCATACACTACTTTGTGTCAATCCATCACATGAAAAAGTGCATATTATCATGGAATACACACCACAGTGCATTTTAGATGCATTCTGAGGTTTGGGTGGGTATGCTGAAACACAAAATGTTGGCAGCAAAATAATAAATGTGCAGAAAACATAGTGACAGGCTTTTAAAAGATGCTAGAGTATTGTATCATCCCTGGACTTCTTATCCACATAGCTTTTTTCTCTGATTTTTCTGCTAACGTTTCTGAATATTTGCCTACATAAAAAAAAAAAATCCTTTAAAGCCCTTTAAGTTTTTTTTTAGCAAACATGTTATAAATGTGCAGAACTTGAATGCATGAGTCTTAAAATATAATATTCTACCCAATATTGCATCCCCGTAAGCTTTTGTAATTGAAAAGTTGCACACAAAAATATTGCAACACAGATTGTGCAGTAAAATCCCGGTGGATTTTACTGGCAATGCTGTGTGAAAAAGTTCAAGGAGTAAAATTAGTTTTGCTGGCCTTTGTAAACACCCATATGACCCCCTGACGTATCCTGATTCATGAACCCTAGTCTGTTGCCGTCCCATAATGCTTTAAATGATCAAAATTGTAAAACGTGAACTTTACTAATAAAAAACAAAGGCAACATAACTTCATCTCACACCTTGTAAAAATACACAACATCTTTTTTTTGGGTCTAACCATGTTGAAGAGAGCAATTGTTAAAAGTTATTGAAGTTAAATGTTTTATTTGAGCTGATCTTAGCGTTAAACTATTTAAAGAAGTTGCGATGGCTGGATTAGCAAGAATTTACGTCACAAAGCGAGTGTGTTAATTGCACAGTGCTGTAGGGCTTGAATTAAAAAGAGGTAGGCAGGAGAAATGCCAAAAGTTCTTCATTCACAAATTTTCATTCCAGTTTTCTTTCATTTGAATAAGACAGCTCTGTCAATGGCTTACGTCGGCATGAAGAAAGAACTGCGGTCTCTTTCCCTTCCCCCCACTCTCCTGCATACTCTACATTCCTCTTAAACAAATGTGCGCTTGTAGCCCTCAATGGGCTAATTGCAGGTATGAGCGACTTTTTCTATAAAATAAATTTATATTTGTATCAAAATCTGAAATTCAAAATGATTATTTAGAAGCTGAAACGCATGTGAAATGGGAGGAAACTGTCCCTGTGTTGAAGTAATCTTAAAAGCAATAATAAAACACCTGCAGGACTCAAAACAGCACGAATGTGAATGAAGTCTATGCAAGACATAACTACAGCACAAAAAATCTCTGGAGAAAACTAAATAGTTTTCTTTAAGAAGCACTCAATCCTTTGTTGGATTTTACGATTTAGCTTTCTTTTGTTTTCGTGCCCTCTAAAAAAAAATAGAAATGGCATTAAATTTAGCCTTGAAATGTTCTTTTCTTCTACAGAACTTGTGGAAATTTTCCAAGAAGTGTTGTGGTTTGCCCTGTGTAGAGCCCAGACATTGTAGGAATGTGTTTTAGTGTGTGGTGTACATTATAGTTAGCCTGTATAGATCGCTGCTGCTGGGTGGTTTTTAACTCCAAACTCCTCTTTTTCACAAGGAGATGATAATCAGAACACTACCTTACATTGTATCGCTTTCATATTTGCTTGAGAGAGATTAGTTTAGCTCTTTTAATCTTCAGACGTTTTAGTGTAGAACAAATATTTCAGTGCATTGCGGTAAGTCCTGAAGTTGCAGTTAAAAGCTTCCAGTATTTAGTTTGTAATGTGGGGTGAACGTTTGGTCCGAGATGATCTATTCTAAAGGACATAGTTCAGTGCTGTGTAAGAAGAAGTGTTGAATGTCTTGGACTGAGGAACAAGTCTTGCTGACTCACAAAATAAAAACGTGTGTCATTGTTCAGCTCTGGGTGTCATCATGATGACTGATAGGATTTGGCAGAACTCCAGTAAAGCTGCATTGTCCTGTGTTTTAGAGTACCACTCTGTAAATGGGTTACTGTCCAACATTAGGGCGTATGTTGATTGCATTTTAAATGTTTTGTTTTCTTTTTTGTCTTTTAAGGAGAGGCTAGTTTATTAACTTCCTGTTTGAGTTCTGTAGTCAATTACGTAGCCAGTTGTGGAAAAAAAAGGAATTAATTTGCCTCCACCTTCTGACCTTTTCAGTGTATTTTCCTGCAGTGTTGGGATTTATTCACCATATTAAGGTAGTTTTAAACATTTCAAGCAGCTTAATTTATAGAGGTATGAATTAAAGGAGTCACACATTTTTTCTTGATTGGCTCTTATATCTTCAGATGAAATATAGACAATTTTAGTTTTGGTATTTATTAAATACATACAAAGAACTTCCTGTATTTTTGAGTTCCATAAAAATCATGTAAAGGTAGGGTCATGTGATTTCATGCTTTAATTGGGAAAATCTTTTAAGTCTTTTCCTGTCGGATTCTGAACTGCTACACGTATTAAATAACCAGCAGTACATTTTTGACTTTTTGTATTGATGGTGAAAGACAAGAATCCAAATTGGTCAAAATTGGACTTATAAATTCGGAAAATGATAACTGGTATCAATCAGGAAAGCCCTAAATTTCCTTTCCTGATTGGAGAATCCGTTTTAACGCCGTATCCTCTGGCGCCACTGCTTTAAATAGCCTTATCTCATCAGTCATATCTTCTTACAAAAAGTTTGCATGATCCTCCAGAAGAGACCACTTACAGGTATTAGCTTCAATCAAAAGAAGTCCAATCTAGCACATTATATCTTAAGGGTTTACAGCTTATTGGATAGATGGGAGAGATTTGTTGGGCAGTAACTTTCCTGTGTGATGCTGAACGATGTTTTTGTGCAAGCTTGTGGTGAGGGTGTGTATCCCAGGCTTCAATTTATGGTTGGAGACGCTGAATTTTTATGCAGCACTTTGGTCATAGAGAGGATTGTATTCAACACTTTGGCTCCTTCTAGTGAAAGATGTTATATTCAGCGGTATTGGATTGAAGTTTGGAAGGAGCTTTAGCTTTTTAGATATGTACAAAAAATCTTTACAATTTTTTTTTCATTCATCAGGATAGAATGTGTTTGATAAGATTTGACTTGAAAACAAGGATTTGACATATTGGTTTAAAATTTGTCAAAAGAAACTATTGTGAAGCTCATTTTATGCTGCACAGAGAGTTAACATTGATTAAGTCTTTAGTAAATTGTTTAACTAAGTCATATGACAAACTATTAATAAGACAAAAAAGTTTTTTTAATGGAGCAATCTGAAAAATCCTCTGTCACATTTCCTCTTTTATTGACCAAAACAGCAACCTGAGGAAATTTTAAGTAGTATGATCTGTCACTTTTTCCCACAGGTTTCACCAATCAGATTAATAAAAGTTCTACAAGCTATGATTGCTAATGATTGGGAGCCATTATTGCTGACTGTCATCATGGCAAAAGATACGTTATAGACAGAAACAGAAATATGATGGATTTGAAGGTCTTAATTTTTGAAAATTCTACATTTTTGAACTTATCAGCACTTGGCAGTTGAATATTTTCCATATTCAAGGTTTTTTTTTTAAATGACAGAAAAGAATTAAGGTTGTCCATCATTTTATTAGATTACTATTTACACCCCTGACCACTTGCTGCTGAAGTGGCACTTTTAATCCAGTTTCCAAACAGAACAGAGAAAACTGAAGAGAGTTCTATGCTGTGTTAATCTATTCATAGAGGGTTAGGAGTAGGCAGTTCATCTTGATGAGAAAAGAAAAAAAATAAGGTGAAGACGTTAATTAAACTGCAACAAGCACAGGACATTGCACAACTAAATGTGCATGCGGCTCCACTCTGCTCTGCTCATGTAGTGGAGGTAAAACCCTGCATCAGTCACACATCCCAGATGTTTACACTTGACTCACCTTTCAGGGGCAACATTCAGAAAAATGGAACTGGAACATGTTAAACAAAAGCTATAAAAAGGGAAAGTAACACTGCTTATTAAAGCAGTGTTACTTTTTAGCTGGTAAATATAAAATATAAAGCAATGAAAGCTTAATTAAAAACAATATGTCAAGTTTAATTTGACCTTGGACCTCTAATTAAAGTTAATTAAAATTGCATAAAGCTCAGACACGATGCATATGAACTTGGTCCAGGTTGGATAGGATTTTCTTTTGAAAAACGCTTGTCTTCCGGATGTAGACCAGGAGGCTGCGTGTTCAGACCACAGTAGGTGAATTGTTCATAATTTAAGCGGAGTATTTTAATTTGGATGTGTTCATCTGTCTTATGTAATTACAATCTTGATTATCTGTTTGACTTATTGAATAAACCAAATGTGAACTAAATGTAACTGAATATCAATAAAGGATTGTGAATTATAAAATTTATCTGGTAAAAATAAAATATGATTACATTTTTTGGATGCAATCAGTCAAAATGACGGATCTTGGCCTGTTTCACAAAGAGATCTTGTACAGTCATATTTGACTTTTCAATAATTGAAAAATTATTGAAAAGTTAATTCAGTTAATTCAGTTAATAGTACTGATTTTCGTTTTAATTAATATTACCTTTTTACAGTTAGTAAAACATAATAGTTGATTTAGAATATGAAATCAGACCAATAAAAAAAAAAATACAGAAATGTGGACTTAATGAAAAGTTTGTTCAATACCTTCTTAAAGATTGGTACTTTCATTCTGACAAACAAGCCTCATCACATATTCCTATTCATAGAACACGACTGTAAATTGACTTTTGCAGTAATTAATTGAAATACGGATGAGCCATCATACCCCCACTTCTGAGGGTATTTTATTATTATGCCTGTCTAGAAGCCCTTAAAACTTGTGATTAACCTTGAAGCACAGACCTCACAAGAGAGTCATAGTTAGAAGCAAGTAGCTGTTCAGACTGGTGTTTACAGTCTGTGTGATGCCATAGCTCTCTCTCTCTCTCTCCTAACAAGGTCTGGGATCGATTAAGAACCAGCTGGCAATGCAGCGTTTGTTTGGACAGAGGGGAAAATTAGTGCTGGGAGATGGAATCCTTACCAAACAATTCTACCTGTAGTTGGCAGCCCAGAAATGCAAGAAGTATCCGTGGCATCAATCCTCTCTCTTGTGTGTTGTTTGTGAGGGAAGAGATTCATAGATATTCAGTTTACCTTTTGTGTAGTTTATTGATGCAATGGAAAAGAAAGTGATCATTTCCATTTAGAGGGGGCATTATGATGCAATAATGACTGATAACAGCAAGTTGTGCGTCACTAGTTTGGAATGTGGTACGCAGAAACACATCTGAAATAAAAAAATGAAATCATCTGGTGGTTCAGGTGTCAATGTGTCACCCCTACACCATCTGAAATAAAAGAGGAGGAGGGGGAAGGAAAATGCCTCCTTGGTCTTTCAGTAAAACCCTGGGGCTGTTTCCCAAGCAGCACTGTGTCAGTAGAGCTGCCAAGACTTGTTTCATGTGGAGCAGATCGCGTGTCCAGGCTGGCCAGTTGATTGCCTGCTGTTATCAGTGGGGGGAGCAGAGGCTGTAACCTCTGTTAGGCCGCCTGGAGATTTGGATTAGATTGGTTCTTCTCTGCACCAGACTCAAAGGGAGCTGCATCAGACACAATGGGACTCCCACGCACAGTAATTTAAGAGGCAAAGATCATTTAAAAGAAACATGGTTGAGATGCTTCATGGTATTTAATTTAAGTCAGAAGTAAGATGTGTGTTTTTGCATTATCTTGTCATGACATGTTAGAGTGTGTCACCACACCTGGGATACAAATTGGTAGCAATAGAGATGATTGTCATGGATGACTTGTTGAGAAGTTTCTGTTGATCTTGAATCACTTTGTTGTTATCTAGTGTTCTGATTTGTACGGTGAAAAAAGTTCTAAAGTTTTAAAGGCCTGCCAATAATTCTTGTGTTTAAGGGGTTCCAGACAGATCATAAATACTGATTCCATCTTAATCTGTGTCTAATTGTTTTGCCTAGAGCCTTTTTCTCAGAGAGTAAAATATATTTTTTCCTCATTGGTGGAAAAAATTGACAGCCCAGCTGTTAGGAGCAATTTGGATGGCATTAATTTATGTACACTGGGTAAAAATGATGGCTGGGTTTTACCCATAAAATTTAAGCTGAGCCTTAATAGATGACAGCTATTTAATATTTGCATATCATTCTAAGAATTGTTTTTGTTCTCTTTCCATATCTTTGTTAATTGCAAACCCCTGGAACAATAAAAAGACTCGATTGGCAACTGATCCATGTTATCATGAAAAGTGTGGTTTTCAGGAGGAAGATTCACTTTGAGGAGCTTACCAAAGCCAAAAATTCTAAAATTCTGCAGAATTTCTTTGCATTAAGTAAAATTACATTTTAAATGAACAGACTTTGACTTTGCTGCTCAAAGTAAAAACATTTTTGAATCTGAACATATGTAACTGTCCATTGTTTATGCATGTTTAGGGTTGCTTCAGTAATGAATGACAGCTTGTAGAAAAAAAAAATTGGAACTACATGTTTTTGTCTATAACAGTAAAATAATTCCACGGTTGTTCCTGTTTCTCTGCCTGTCAGCTGTGAGTGGTGTTGTCAGACAGCATTGATTAGGAGGAGAAGTGGAGAAAGAGTGGAGCCGTTTTTTAGAGACGGTGTTTTTAATAAACGGGAGATCAGTCCCATAGAGAAGCTGAAATAAAAATAATCTTCAAATGAGACAAGATCCAAAAAGTACAGAATCTTTAAACACACTTTCCCAAAATAACACAGTTTACCAGGAATTTTAGTAAGTGCACAATTAAAACGTTAACTTTGGCAACCCTCATAAAAACTCCATAAAATTCATTGAAGATTGTTGTACCACAACAAAATGTGGAAAAGTTGAAAGGGGGCATTAATACTTCTTCAAGGCACTGTAAATGTTGTAAAAAATTAAGTATTTGTTGTTAATACTTTCTCATTTAGTTAAGTAAACATATAAAACAGTGAGCAAAGAACATCTTGCTCTTGGAGCAAATTAATGGTTAAGATGCATTATGAAACGTGGCTGCAACTGATGTGCTTGCTGCTCCAAAAGCAGCAGGCAGATTTGGGCTGCGCTGCCTTTGGCAGGGGGTCTTCCTTTAAACAATACACCTCAGCTCTGTTATCGCTGCTGAAACAATGGACCACCTCCCACACTAAACCCGTAAAATTTCCACTGCACCTCTTGATGACATATTGTAACAGAACTACTAACCACGGCCTTTGTGTGGAAAACACAGACAACTCAACTTACACGTATGACAAAGTATGAGCCTACATGTCTAGAAAGGTTTATCACTATTTTAGGTTATGAAGCTTATCTTTGCCGATTGATTAAAAATGTCACATTTAATCACTTTCTAAAATATGGAAGGAGTTAGGGTTTTAGTTCCCTGATGTCTGGTGCATCTAATAGATGTTTGAGGCTTTACTCTAATTAGCACATGCATGGTCTTTGTTTGCAGGTCAGTGTTGGTGAATTTACCTTTTACTGTAAGGGTCGGTTGCTGTTTATTTGTTTCATCACAGCGGTTACCTACTCTGTGTTCTGCTGCGGGTGACTGTAAACAAAGGAAGGTAGATTAATCTAATTAAATTCCTGTTCCTAAAAAAGGAAATGAGTGATCCAAATAGCCATCACTTCTGTAATCTCACAGCAGGACCTTCAGTCATGCCCCTCTGGTTTCATGCTAAGTGCTAATTCTCAGGTGTGCATTTGATTAGGACTGGCTCTTATATGCTAATCACTAACCCACACAAATCTTTGATAGGAGAATCCTCAAAAGCCCAAGAGCTAAGCACT
The DNA here is from genome assembly GCF_027474105.1 of Poeciliopsis prolifica. NCBI lineage: Eukaryota > Metazoa > Chordata > Actinopteri > Cyprinodontiformes > Poeciliidae > Poeciliopsis > Poeciliopsis prolifica. Next base: position 2,196,567 of record NW_026562425.1, read on the forward strand.
AAAGCCTTGTTGATCACGGCTGGAGGGGAGGGAGTTGAAAGGAACGGGAGGACATTTATTGAGCATCCATTATCCGTGTCTATAGGGAAGCAAACTTCAAAGTCGGTGCTGAGGTGTCACTCACTCTCATCTGAGGACAAAGAAGGAGTGAAACCCAATTTAAAAGACATTTTCCTTTATAACTACATAGGAAGGTTGGATCTTTCAAAATCTGCATTTATTATTGTTTTTATAATTTTGTTTTTTTATACAAAAATGATCACATCATGATAGTTCTATGTCTTTGTATGTTTTACACCATAATGCTGAATTAGTGTGTATGTAAGAAGGAGCAGAAAGGGTAACACACACATCAAACCTTCGCCTTGTAACTCCCTCGGCAAATCCTTTTAGCACTCCTATAAATTCTGCCTCTCGTCTCGCCCTGCTGCTCGCTTGGGTAGCCTTGACAAAGAACAGATGACTTTTCTGCCCCCGCTTATTCCAAAGCAGTAAGTTAGACATGAACTCACCTAATGTCTGGTGCCAACTTCTACACCGCCCCTGCTGATGAAGCTAAATCAAACATTTTACATTTTTGCCTTGCTTTTCACATCTTCTTTTTTTGGGTGTGTGTTGTGTTACTCATCTTTGCTTTTATTTTGCTCTGAAACCTGTATTGTTATGGAGAGAATAAGCACCATGTAGAGAGAGGATAGTTGCACAAGTTCTCCTTTAAACAAGGTTTTTCTTCTCACTGCTGCATTTGGTTCAGCAAGAAACAGATGCCTTTCATAGCAGAGGGACTGACAGAATGCGATATGGTTGAAAAAGTGGAGAGAGGCCTAATCTAGACACATTTTATACATTCTTTTTCTCCGCTGTCATCTTGTGTAACCTCACTGGCGCTAAAGAAATCTTGCAAGATCTTCTACTTTGCGTGCAGCTTTTTCTGTTGTTTCTACTATTTCTTTTTTATCTTCAAATAGAGACATGGAACTACCATATGTGTCAATTTACAACCAAGTTTACGATGATTTTGACTTGATTTTGATGCTCTTTGTGAGCTGAATGATGCAAAAAGTGCAGAAAAGCATCTGATCACTTTTTTTCAGATAATCTCCTTTTTAAGTTCAGGAATTTCCTAACCATAGCTGACACAGCTCTACCTGCAAACAATACAATATTTCCGTTGTAAATGGTGTCAAAGGGGTAAAAAACATGTGACATCACAAGCACTTACATCTTGTGTTTGTCTCCTAACCACAACTATCTCCTTCTTCTATTTTTTTGCTTGAGGCTCAGATAAATAACAGCAGAGCATGCACTGTATCTTTCACCCGGAGAAGAATTTGACGATAAGGCACCAGGGTTGCCAAATGACTAAACGATTGTGAAATACAGCATTTGGCTTTGGAAAATTAATTAAACCCTGGCATGTTTGTGATGTTACTGTGTGACATTAGTTCACAATCTTGATTACCATGATTCAATCCCAGAATTGTGCCACTTGGTTAATGTTTCTATTTCTGTTGTCCCCAGACAACCTGGAGGGTCTTCCGGAGATGGTGCAGGAGCGCTTGGCAGAGCTGCTCCGTGTTCTCAAGACCGTCATCGGCAAACACCGGACCCTGAACTCAGCAGACATCCTTGGAGCTGCTGGGACTGTCATTGCGAAAGTCAAAGGTGACTACTTTTCTTTTCTCTGGCAGGTGGACATGCCAATGCACCAAACCCAATTCTAATGTTATCTGATTATCTTAGCTTGAAGCATATCGCTTGATCAGTCATTTCAAGAAAGGGTTCACTGAATGGTAACAGTTCAGACAAGGATTGCTTTCCTTGTGTTTGCTAAAGATGTGCCACAGATGTGGTACTGGGAAAATGGAAACTTTGGATTCCTGAAGCAGCAAATACTTCCCCATTTCTTGTCAATGAACTCAAAAAGTCAGCTCATCTTCTGGAGATGTGACTAACAGACAAATTCCTCTCCAGACTTACACTCGGAATCAGCGGAGACAGCAAGGCTGTAATTTTCATTCCTTATTCAACATCTCCAGAGGCCTCCTTTCAGGGCCTGTCCATTTCTGTATTTTCTTCACCTTTGCTAAGCTGTGAGGTATTTTGTTGTCTGGTCACCTGTCCTGTCTCTGAAGTGTGACTTTGTCCTCAAGAATGCTTGTCTGCATTCTCTTGCCTTTTCAGATAAGTGTTGACAGTTTTCAGAATGCAAAAAGAATACAAAAGATTTCCAATGAGTCTAAAGATCATTGACTAACTTACTTAAAAAGCATACAGAGATAATTTTCTCAAGTTCTTGTTTAATATTACGTATTATTCTTTTTTTTAAATAAAAACAAATCTTTATTTCATTACACTTTTATAACATAAACTAAAAGATACACATTGAACTAAATGTTGTCAAAATATTTTCTGTTCTCTAAAACTGGATAAAAATATACGTGAACCATTTTGACACAAAAAAATATTGCGATACCACAGAAAGCTATGATGTGTGTTTCAGTTTTTTTTCTCCTTTTGAGTCTAACTGTCCACAAGGGGGTGCCTTACATTAACTGACTCCTCAAATGGACAGCTCTCATAGATGAGCATAACACATAAAAGCATAACCAAACTGACAGCGACAAAGAGCTGGTGAAGGAGCATTCAAAAGACAGATAAGTCAGTGAGACATGACTGAGGAAGACGCTGTAGTTTAGATGATAACAGGCCTTGTTCCCCTCTCTGTGTTCAGCGTGTCGTCTTCTCACCTGTGTTGCTCTTTGAAGGCTGCACATGACACCTGGGGCATTTGTGTGAATGCCAGAGTGGCTCCTCCTTCTCCACACACATGGTTGGCTAACTAATTTCATATGAAATAGTATCCTCTCCAGCTGTTTCCTTGTATTTGTTTATTTTTTTAACACTTTGTGCGGATTGTGATAACTCAGGAACGAGGTAATTGTCATTAAAAGTGTACTAACTCAGTTTTTACTCTGCTATGTTGCTTTTTTGTCTGACCGGGTGCAAATCAGAAAAAATGCAGGACATTCCAATAAAAGCTCGAACTTCCTTTCTTTGCTAGTTTTTTTATTCTCCTGTCAACTAAAAACATGTGCAGAGCTGATTGTCTTTTTCTTTTTGGTGTTTTGCAGAATAAGAATAACATTAGTTATTTCATACATTTAAATCTTGGTGTTTTTAAGTTAGCTCACAGTTTTAGAAGTGGTTAACATTGCAAAAAGAAGACACAGCAAAAATATTTATACCTAACAAATCTTGCTGGATGAGAAATTGTCCTAGTAATTATTGTGATATGGTTGTTTTGAGGCCATTTTCAAGTACTATACTGATAATGGTATATAAATGTCAGTTTGCCCTCTTAAAGACCAATGAACTTATTTTTGTAAAAATCTCAACACTGGGACAGAAAGCTATTTTAAATATCTATAATAAAACATGACAAAAAAACCCCAAAAACAAAACAATAAAGAAAATGGAAATAAAAACCACACATGCAATGTCTCTGTAAAGTTGCTCTTCTGAAAATATTGATCATCAAAATGGAAGTGATCAAGCTCATTTATCATGTGATTAATTGCTTATTGTGACAGGCTTATTTATGCCCATTACGTTTTTCAGCATTTTGTACATTTAAACAGACTTGGGGATATTTTTGTTGGGGTTTTATGTTATTGAACAATTCAAGATAAATAATGGTAAAATTGTAAAGTTGTAGTGAAAATAGTATTTTTAAATCTATTTTCCAAAATAAAAGTCTAAGAGTGTTGCACGTGTTTTTCTATTAACGCCACATAATTTTGACGTCCGTAATGAAATGCAATGCAATGCAGTGTGTGAACAATCAGCATCATGGAGACCAAAATACAACGCAGACAGATCAGCGATGAACTTAGGTATAGCCAAGAATTGGAACACTTAAAACCAGTCATTTTATTAAAGCTCATGTCCTAGTTTACAGTCAGTCATGAAAAAAACAACAACAACAATAGGCTATATACTTGAATGATGCAGTTTCCAAATTTCAGCTACGACAAGGGAGGCAGAGGTCTGGAATCATTGTTAGAGACCCACAGGATGTCCTGAGGAAGAAGCCAGTGCAGAGCTGTGTGTTAGCATTCAGAGACGGGGAGGTGCACAACAGGGAGGCTCGCATCGCGCCTTCTCTCTTCTGGTGGCCTCCAGAGTCTCCCTGGAATGTGGCGCCGTTCTTGCCTGGGATTCTGTGACCTCTCGGATTTTTAATCACCCGTCTGTTACTGACATGGACTGAATTTGCTCCAATCAAGAGAAAATGGAGAAACAAAAGCTTGATAGCACTCTGGAAATTGAAAGTTCTCAACTAAGTATTCAAATTGCTGCATTTTTCTGGTTCCATTTACAAAATAACAATACTGGGCGGGGGAATGAAGAGGTAAGAGCTGTCACGCTTGTCTGTAGTTTTACATGTCACTGAATTCAAGCTGTGCGAGTGTTTCCTGTTGCGGGGCAGACAGGAAGTACTCTGCTTAGTTGGATTTCACTCACTGTGTCTTCGGTTCCTCTGATTGCTCACTGCCACTGTCATCTTCCTGGGCACAATGGTTGGTGCGAAGAAAGCCTGGTGCACAAGTTCACAGAGAATGTGAGCTTGGATGGCTTTCTAAAACTGCTGGGGACTCTGTCAACAGCAGCTTTTAAAAAGCTGCAGTTTTTTGAGTATGAGCAGCATGTATGATGGACCGACGGATTCGATCACTTTTTATCAAAGGAGGGAAAATTTGGGATTATTTCTGAATATTCTTTGAATTTTTCACCTTGGCAACCATTAGGGCTTTTTAAAAAGGAGCTCTTTGAATTGGTAGGATGAAATACAAACTTCACACTTATCTTCTTCTTAGTTTTTATGTTTTTTATGCTTTTTTGTCATGTTATTTAAAACTGTTAAATGCATGCAAATGCTTTCCAACTCTGACAGAAGCTAACTGTCAGAGCAAACCGTCTCTTTAAACAAAACTCTTGGTATTGATGATGCATTTTTAGACAAACTGATAGAGAGGATGCAATTGACAGAAGGCAAATGTCAGCACACCACATAGACATACTAATAACTCTCCTTAGTATGGCTTAGGAGGGTTATTAGAGAAGAACCAATAATAGATTTGTGCCAATTCCAATTACTTTTCATAAAAGCAGCGATTATGACATGTTCTTTGCCCTAAACAGTCATTAGTTATGTTAGAAACACAACTAATGAAGAGTAAAACAGAGTGATTAGGAAATTGACATTTCAACCTTACTTTTGCATCTTTTGTTGCTGTATGGAATGGATAACTTTAATAACTGTAAATATCAGTCTCTGTTCCCCCAATCATGACAACCCTTTATTCTAAACATCATGCTGAACAAACAGAAGCTGAAAGCATAGAAGAGGAAAACAGATCATTTTTACTGTAATGCATTTGGCCTTCCTTTTCTCCTGATGTCTGCTCCATTTGCTTCTTCACCGGTTTGATTACCGGTAAACTAATATTTTCATAGGGAGACAGCTTCTTTTCATATCCAAGAAAGTTACTCATGAAGATAGTACAAATACAAAATGTTAAAGGAGTACACTGACAATGTGTTGTAGACACTTGAAAGATTGGTTGAAATGTTTTTGTAGAAAATCCTGTAGAAAACATTTAGATATTAAAGTTGAATATTTGATGTGAAAGAAGGCTAAAATGTTTTATTTCTTCCTGTGTTGCCTGAATTTCTCACTTGTGTTTTTATTGTTACTTTTTTAATGTATTAAAAATCAGCTAACCACAGAGAGCTCACATTTTTTAGTGGGGAAGGTCAGGAAAGCTGTTTTATGATTCAGATTTTTTTGTTGTTGAAGTTCTAATTTACTTTTATCTCTCTCTCCAGGCATTAACTTCAAGGAAGTGAATTCAGAAAACAAGCAGGCTATATTCAGCGAGATACACACATCCATTGACACTTTGGCATTCACATTCGGCAATGTGTGAGTACTGTGGTTCAACACCAATGTTTTTCCCCTGCTAAATAGGACCTGAAAAGGCAGGAGCTCGTTGATCGATGGACTATTTAATCTCTCTTCTTTTCCATGTTTACGTCACAGAGTTTCTGACTTCCTTATGGGAGATGTGGACAGCAGCTCAGGGTTGGCGATGTCCCAGACCAAAAGGAGCAGGGTGAGACACCACCTGTCTATTTTCCACCTTCAGACCTCTTGTTGGTCTAATTTTTGTTTTGAAACATGAAAGTTCTCAAAAGGCTCACTAATGGCAGCAATTTCACCCCGCCTCTATTTAAAATGTCTCAAGACCTTGTTTTTTTGGACTTAATTGGAGTGTTGAAAACCCCAGCTACTACTGATGTGTGACTTTGATTGTATGTGTGCACTTCCTCTCCCTTCTAATCTCAAACCTCTTTTTCACAGTCTTTTGACAACGTCTCTGTGGATCCCGAGGGCTTTGTTCCAGAGAGCAGGGATCTCGTTGGTAAGTTAGCCTCACAATCACTTATTTATCTTTGAACTACATTTGTGTGAAACACCTTTGACCTCAAACGTGAGGGGTATCAATGGCTCTTTTACAAAGCATGTAATTATTGTTTTATAGCTCTGGGCAGTCTGAAATGTCAGTTGTAGCTGAGTAATTTAGTCTTCTGAGTCTTGAATGCCTGAGGTAGACCCGCCTTAAACCTCGACTTCAGCCCCTGTTATTTCTGCAGCTTTTTCCACACTAGTTGCTCATTTCAATGCCTGTTGAAGAGTAATACTGTGTGGCCAGCGGCTGAGAGAGTTGTCTATTCTAACACATAAAAGGAACATAATGTTACCAGACTGTGTCGAAGTGTTCCTGGTACTTTCATACTCTCCCAACTTGTGAACTTCACTGATCTTGTTCTGTTTTTTTTTTTATCTACCTCCCACACACACAAGCATACATATGCTGGAAAGTGGAAGTGAGATACGTACATTCAGCTTTGGGACATTCTACTTTGTGGTCACACCACATATGTGATGTCTGCTTCTTCTCCTGGTTCCACAGGCCCAGCACTGTCGCTGTCAAAAGAAGAAGAGGTTGACTTGGCTCTGCAGAAGAATGATAGTGGGGTCGAGTCCGCTCTACTCTATGCAAAGACCTTGTCAAAGTACATTAAAGACCTCCTGGGGTGTATGGAGAAACGGCTGGCCATGGGTGAGACATGCATAACACTGCTCTTGATAAATATAAACAACAAAACTAAATTATGATTGTTGGTCATAAAATGTTTGAGTGGAAGAAAAGCTAAAAAGTGCCTTACTACATAAAGCATGAACTGCTGAATTCAGGCAATGATGAAAGAGTTCAGACTTGGAAGATTAGTTCTTCAGTTCACTTTTATTTCAAATATGTTGTTAACTTTCCATCAAGAACAAGCTTAGTATTAAATTGTTCCTCTTCAGGAACAATTTCTTGGCACTCTTGATTTTATGTAAAATCTGAAAAACTATAATGAACAATGTTTGCTGTTTAGTTCTTTGATCACAGCCTTTTATAGTTTCTTCTTCTTGTGTTGATCTTTTCTGTCAGATATTGAGTATGCCAAAAGCTATACCAAGATGGCAGAGTCTGCAACGACACTCGCCAGTCAGCAGGTAACAAACTTAAGAGTTTATTTGAGGCTGTGGTCTCTTGCTGAATTGGTGTCTCAAACAGTTATATAACAGAGAGAGTCAAAAACACATAAAAACGTTGCTTTCTCCATGTTCCCTACAGGACTACATGCCTCTAAGTGACATCTACATTTCCACATTCAAGAACGAGATTGAATATAACCAGCTGCTCATTCAGACTGCATTGGCTCTCCAAAGCAATAAATTTATACAGGTAAATGTTCATCGTTACATCAAAAAATAATTGCTCTGTAACCTTTGCATTTGAATCATCGTCACTGTAATGATCTAATGGCATATAAACATCAATTAATTTGTTAGTTTCTCTCCGTTTTTATTTTGATTATTCAACGGTGTACTTGACGGCTTGAAAGCTTTAAGTTTACAGTGAAATTCGTTTTGATTTTAATTTTGAGCTGCCTAATTGTGCAGAGACCAAACTTCTTATAAAATGTTCTTTCAGTAACTCCACACTGTTCTTTTCTCTGTTTACTTTCAGCCTCTTCAGGCTCGCAAGAATGAACTGGACAAGTTGAGGAAGGACATTAAGGAGCAGTGGCAGAGAGAGCAAAAGAAAATGGTTTGTTGAAAGTCTCCGCACAGACACTTGAAACATACTTAGGAAAGCAAAGAAGAGTAAACTTTTCTATTAGTAAACTGCTCTGATAAGCTATTCTTGCATTTATACTATGCAACTGTGCAGAAGAACCGAAGCAGTTCTTCTGCACAGAACTGCTTCTAGAGAAGAGGAAAACATAATTATGTTTATTTTATTGTTTTCACATCAGAAGTTATTAATGTTAGTTTCTTACAGTGCCTCTTTATATGCTGGACTAAAAATTGAAAAGGGCATCTCTGATTGTTTCTATGGTAACTGGCTCATACATTGTCACTATAAATTAAGTAATGTGGCAAAATTGTTTGGTTTTGGCAGCAAGAGGTTGACACAACTTTGCGTAAGGCACGAGCTTTGAATGACCAGAGGAAAGAGGAGTACAGAAAAGCCCAGTCGTCTACAAACCGCTCCCAGGAGGAGCAGTCTAGCACTGGCAACAAACAGCTGGAGAAGAAGAGAAAGCTTGAGGAAGAGGCTATGCAGAAGGTTTGCAAGGGTTACTACACAAGGGGATTGTGGTGCCACCTATTTGGGATGAGCAACTTCCATAAACCATTGTCTATTGTTTTTGAGTAGGCTGAGGAAGCTCAGTACCATTTCCAAAGCTGCAGGGCTGACGCAGGCGTCAAACGGATGGATCTGGCCAATACCAAAAGCACAATCCTCACACAGATCCGAGAGATGATCTTCCAGTGTGACCTCACACTCAAAGCTGTAAGAGACCAATTTATTATTTCCAGATGAGAAATTAGTTGGACTGTTAAGGAATGCACAATATATTGGCACTAACATATGGGTATCAGTTAGATAAGTTAAACTAGGTCAATATTAACAACCTATACTTATTTCCATCTTTATGCCATTTGTTTCTGGGGGGTTTGTCATGTGGCATTTATTTGGTCACGTGACAGTAACAGTAACAACTAAAAAATTACTAAATCTCTTCCTACCCTATGTAGATTTTCAGTCAGCACTGATGAAGATTCACTTACCTTTGCATACTAAATGCTTGAATTGTCTCCACAAGCAACATTATTTCCCGTTGAAAGATTTATAAAGTACATGTAATATATAAAATATTGGTTATCACCCATGACAGCAATATAAATATCAAATATTGGTATTAACCCAAATTTTCTATCAGTTCATCCCTTCAGTTCAATTTGATTTAATACTAATATTTTGTAAAATGCCAACCTTCCTTGTGTTTTTTTATAGGTGTCAGTGAACTGGTTTCAGATGCAGCAGGTGCAGACGGTGTCGCTCCCAGCCCACTTCCAGGCCCTGAGTGAGAATGCCAAGTTGTATGAACCAGGTGGATGCTACGCTAACTTTGTCCGGAACCTGCCTAAAAATCTTCCTAGAGAGCATCTTCAGCCAGACTCCTTCTCTGAAAATTTCAGGTAAGCTGCAGTGATGTCACACGTAACAACAGCCCCTTGTTCCACATTTTTGCTGTGTCAAAAAATGCCAATGTGTCTTCTGGCTTTCTTTCAACAATGCATTTCTTTTCATCATTCTTCCATAAAGGCCAGATTTGTGGGTTGGAGTGATAATAGTTATGTTGTCAACAGATTCTCCCATTCCAGCTACAGATCTCCATATATCTCAAATAAAATTTGCTTTATACAAGTTGACTTTATCAACCTGATATAAGAGACTGAGTACAAATGTATGTCAGATGTCTTATTTTCCTTCCGCTTCACAATTGCACAATACTTTAAGTTGATCTTTCACATAAATATATTGACATTTATACTTGTAAGGCGACAGTTTGTCAAAGTTAAAGCTTAATTCATACTCTTACAGAGCTATATTTGTGTATTTCTAGTTAAATTAAGCCTGGTTTACACATAATCTTGGGCTCTTTTAGTTTAACATAAAAAAAAAAAAAAAATTCAGTGTTTCTTCATAGCCTTCCCCTCCCATTTTAAAGTTGTTCAGTTCTTCTTTCAGTGGAGGTAACAGTGAGTCAGAGTAGGAGGAAGAGAGACAAAATCTGGGAGAGACAGATCGCGTGTTGAATTTCTTGCCCTTCCTCAGGAAATATCTGTGTCGCAGGCTGAATGCTGCAGGGAAGATTGCGAGCGTGAGAGCCTGGCTCTGGTTTCGAGGTGCCCCCAAGTTTTCTCTCAGAGCCAGACAGTTGCTAGATTTTACACAGAAAAATAAACACTGTTTCATAACCTAATTTAACAGTATTAATTAAGAAGAGAGGTTAAGTTTGTTATTTCTGTCAGATTTAATCAAAAATATAAAAACTACAAAGTGAAATGATTGGAATGTGTGTACTTTTAGTATTGTGAAGGTTTTTGTTCAGTTATGCAATTTGCGGTAGTAATCTGCTAACGGGTCTCCTTTCAGTTTTTGTTTCTACTTTTTCCAGCCAATCTCTGGTTTCACATTAAGACAACATATTTTAGAAACATAATTAATCACTTTTGAAAAATAAGAGAAATATTTTTGCTACCTTGTTCTAGGAATTTGCTGATCAGGCCTTTTAGGGACAGATGCCAATCCCAGTGTTGGGCTTTGCAAGTACTGAGTCCCAGTCTGACACAACACTGAAGTGAATTAAAGTCAACCTAACAGATTTGATTGAAAACTTAATAATTGTAAGGCTCTACATTTTATCAGAATTTGTGATTTACATTTGTATTGCGATGGTGCAGTGTTCTACTCTCTTGCAAGCAATGTTTAGGTTCCTACATTTTTGTTTCTGTTGTTTCCCTTACAGATATCCTAATCGCAGTTTCTTATCAGCTTTTATCAGCGCTATTGAATAATTTTGTGGGTCACCCAATTACAATTAAAAAATGGTACAAATCTGGACCACCAGCTTAATCTTATTAACCAACTGTTTTGGTTTTTTTTATTACATTTTTTTTTTTTATTTCATAGAAAGTAGAATTTCCAAACATCCAGCAGCCTTTTTCTCCAAATAGTTTTGAATGTGCCTTTCACTAAACTTGGCTCTTAAACAAGCCTTTTTGAAGAAAGACCTACATCCTGTTTTTGTTGCTGATCTTAGCCTAAGCTTTTCTTTTCTAGAGCAGCAAATTAGAAAACACTTGGTCTCAGAAAGGTGGAACAAGTCTTAAAAATAAGAAAAACTTTAAATTTTTTTGTTATGTAGTTGAGATTTAAAATGATTTAATATTCCTTTTTCTGCTTATTACAATGTTGCATGTTTGATGCATGTTTGATCAGTTAAAAATGAAAAAACTAGGCAAATGTTTTGCATATTAAGTGAGAAAGGAATAACATTTTTGTGACCCATGGTTACTTTCAATTGGGCAAATTTGCCTTTGTGACAAAACATTTGGACATTAAAGGCCTTAACTAGGTTAAGAAAGCTACTTTAACTGTGACAATATGCCACCTGCAACATGCATAGCTTTATAATTTGTTATCCTAACCAGTCAGGTTCTAACCACTGCTTACGCTACAGTCATTGATAGTTCAACTGGTAACATTTTATCCTTACTGGTATTTGTGTGGGGGGGAAAAGCCTGTTCTACTGGTTTATAAACAGAGCTCTTTGCTTTGAATGTTGCAAAATGTAATTGCTTGTGCTTTAGCTGCACCCTCTGTTCCACGACAATATCACAGAGAACAGAGTGCATGCCATTACAAACAGAGAACCAATACAGTCTCTGTCACACAAGAAATTGCTTGGGAAAGGTTATATTCACTAGAAAAAGATACAACATACATCCTGCAAACCAAATGTGCATGCTGTTTGGTTGGAAGGTAGCTAATTGTTGCTTTTGCTCATTGTGGCTTTGCAGCTGCATACTTTGGGCAAAATCAGCTGCACAGCAAAAATCCTAAATGGTTGCTTATCAACTGTGGAACTACAAAAACTTCAGAAGACCTCTAGCCTCAAAAACTGAACAAAGTAAACCAGATAACTTTTTGCCAATAATATAACCTTGCTAACGATACATTACAAATACAGACAGCAAACAGCAAAATAAATTTTTCTACATAGCTAGAATGTTTATGCTTTATTTATGATTAACCTGTATTCTTCATGTTAGTGTCTAGAATTGGTTAAATTCATTTTGTTCCAGAAAATAAAAGTAATCAGTTTTATTCAGTTTTCCCTATGTCAGTCTTGGTTCAACATAATGTAATAATCCTGGACTGACTGTAGGACTCTAAAAAGACAACTGCAACTAAAATCAGAAAGCATTAAAAATCTACTTTTTGATTTTTTTTTCTTTTCAGGTCTGGGTTTACCAAAAGGTCTCAAGGGAGCACCCATTCTTCTCATGGCAACCTGTCGCAGGGCTCCATCACTTCCTGTGACGTTTTGAGCGGAGACGACATAGACCACACTCTTCACCGACCTTCAAAAATCAGTGAACGAAGATCCAACAGCAGCACAGACATTCCAGGTATGCATGTTAGCACACGTGAGTTTCTCGATGTTGATTTCCTATTGTTTTGTCTTTATGAAACAGTTCTTGTTACAGGAGGTTAAACAGCACAATCTATTGGTTCAATTTGCTTCTGTCTTTATCAGTCCCAGAGGGGATTTACCCCGACTGCTGATTCATGGGAATGTTTTTGTTTCTTTTTAAGTCTAAAGCAGTTGAGGTTGTGTGCTGCTTACTCATAAGTCTAAAATGTGAGTGTGACTGCCAGTTTCTGAAAAACCACCAAACAAATGCCATTTTGTTGAAACCTTGCTTCTTTTTTTTCTGTGTTTCTGAAGCGCTGAGGAGCCAGGCGCCGCTAAGAACCTGGACCTCCAGCAGCCAGGGCGGGATGTGCAGCGACTCAGAGAGCGCTGGGGGCAGCAGTGAATCCAGATCCATGGACTCCCCCACCGCTAGCCCAGGCATGAATATTTCACATTTATTCCATTCTAAATATATAAAAAAGTTGTGCTATAATTGTGTTTTTATTAAATTTATGCATTGAGAATGATGTATTATTTGGTAGATGTATATACGTAAAAAATGTTTGTTTTGAATACTTGACAGAGAGACAATTTATTCAGGATTGTATCTGAAAACTATTAGATGAATTATATCACTTCAATATTTTAGACAGTGCTTCTCTTTTTAGTAACTCATTGACTTTATGCAGAGGATAAATAAACACATTCACTCCAAATTCACTTCCTTCTCCTACTAAAATTTAATGACACACTACTTACTGATTTTTTTTAAAGCTTAATTTACTCAAGTGACCATCACAGTTTCTCTTTTGTAGTTGTTGATGGTAATTTCTTGTAATCTCAGTCAGTTGTAGTACATCATATCCTTGTTTTTAATGACTAAACAGGTGATTTCAAACGGCGGCTGCCCAGAACTCCCTCCACCGGGACCATGTCTTCAGCTGACGATCTGGATGACAGGGAGCCTCTCTCTCCTTTTGACAACGGTAGGAAACATCTATTTGTCTATTTTTTGTTTTGCTAAGAACAGCTAGCAGATTAGTTGACATAGGGAAATAAAAATGTCTTGAGGGGATTGCATAATCTCATGCATAGCAGATTGCCTCACTGCACTGATCGGATGTCAGTTTTGGAATATGTGATATTTTCACTCCATATGCTTTTTTGGTCTGCAGAGAATAATTGAATGGGATTACATTAGTTTTAGTGCTTGGTTTGAACATCAAAATAAAGGGAAGAATATCTGTACGGTTAGGTGACGAAAACAAAGCCCAACAACTTCCCCAAAGTTAAGCTTCAGTTTTTTCCTGGGAAGTTATGTTAGTTTTCTTATTGGGAAATGTTGAATACCTGTTTATGTGCTCTTTTATTATTTTTACTGCTAGGTCTGGTAGAGATGGTGACAGAGACTTTAGGTTCTCCTGGTCCTTTCCGAAATACTCAGATGTCAAAAGCTGCTCAAACGCATAAGCTAAGAAAACTACGAGCCCCATCCAAGTGCAGAGAGTGTGACAGCCTGGTTGTTTTTCATGGTGCCGAATGTGAAGAGGTACAAATCATATTACCTTCAACTAACTGTTAAAATGATGTGTCTTACTGTTGATACAGTTAAGCTGAAAATTATTCATAACTTTACACAGATTCAGGTGTAAAGTTATGTTATCATTTCTCCCAACATGTTTCTTTTGATTGGAAGTTTTGTTTTGATGGATTTGAATCAGTGGAAGTAGCTAAGATTAAGGCAAACAGGCCTCTCAAACTCAAAGACATGGAGTTGAACAGCAAACAGTAGAACCTTAGCTAGCACAGTAGAACCTTAGCTAGCAGATAAACAGACAAATTACCAGTGAAAACTATAGACACCAGTTAACTGAAGTGTCAGTTGTTTGATTGTTCCAAATCTTTTTTTTAATCTGTAATAAAACAAATAGATTGTTTCATAATGTTTTGTTTTATTTCCTTTATAGTTGAATAAACATGATTTAAAATCAAAAATTTGTCAAGGTTACAGAATATTTTTGGCTTAACTCTACAGATAGAGCAGTACACAAGTGCTAATAAATTAAAGTGTTAATGTTGTGTCACCTAATTGTAATTTATGCATCTTTTTGCCAGTGTTCCTTGGCATGCCATAAGAAATGCTTAGAGACACTCCCGATCCAGTGTGGTCACAAAAAGCTGCAGGGCAGGCTGCAGCTGTTCGGCATCGACTTCGCCCAAGCAGCGAAGAATTGTCCGGATGGAATCCCCTTTATAATCAAAAAGTGTACCACTGAGATCGAAAGCAGAGCCCTCAACATCAAGGTACTTTTATGGCCTTTGTGTGTTTTATTATTAAAATCTCCTGAATAATTACATGATTAGTTAACAATGATCTTTTAAGCTGGTTCATGGGTAAGATAATTATGAATGTGCCTGTTTTACTCCTATAGGGCATTTATCGTGTAAATGGGGCCAAATCCAGAGTGGAGAAGCTCTGTCAGGCGTTTGAAAACGGGAAGGATTTGGTTGAACTGTCTGAACTCTCACCTCACGACATCAGCAATGTCCTCAAACTCTACCTGAGACAGGTTTTTATCAAATTCCTACTGATTCCTACTGAAATTTTTTTGAAATTAATGACTTAAGTCGACGTCTGTTATTATGTTCAGTTAAATCTTTAGCTGCTGTACCAATCAGAAGTTCAGATATTCTCATCAGCATGAATGGCATCGTGCTTTTGGGGTTTTATGATGCATGTGGCATGCATCATAAAATCATTTCCAGAGAGGAATGAATCTACAGTTTTTATGGGATTTTTTAAAAAGTTTGACTTTATTATGAATTTCCTCTAATTCATGCTGGTCCCAAAATATATATAAATCCCCATTCATACTTAATTAGAAGTACAACAGGAAGTTACAGAGAAGCAGTTTCAACTGTGTAGATTTAGGGGGAATGACAGTCATTCTTTGTTCTGCATCACTGCCACAACAACACACTCCCCCAGGGTTTTCGAAGGGCATTAAAAAGCAAAAACCATGTCGCCACACATTTATTCCGAGGTTGGTGTTAAACCTACTTCACCGTGGATAATAGTCAATTGATATTTAGTTGTCTTCTAGTTTTTATAGATTTGGTTGAAGATGGACAGACAGTGTTGTTCTAAGAAGAAAATGCTTTTCCATTTCTCTCAACAAAAGTGGTCCAATACCCTATCAGGGTCAGGCACTTTTAAATTAAAGTGGTTTTTAACGAACATTTCTGCTCTAAATTAAGAACAGATCAAATGCATCATTAACAGCCCAAAATTAATGATGTCTAAATCAGTATTGATAGTTTCATTTATTTTCTTTGCTAAATCATATTTTTTTAATCGGAAGCATAGAACTCATTGCCGTATTATTTCCAACAGTTGCCAGAACCACTGATCCAGTATCGATTCTATAACAACCTTATTGGCTTGGCTAAAGAGTGTCAGAGAGTGATAACAGAAGAAGCTGAAAAACCTTCGAGTTCCCAGGCGGGAGAGAAAGGAGCACCAAGCGCCCAGATGAGCAGAATTCTTTTGAAAATCAAAGATCTGCTGCGTCAGCTGCCCACAGCCAACTACAGGACTCTGCGTTACCTTATCACACATCTAAACAGGTATGATCTGAAACTAAGAGACAGGCTTTGGTATGTCTCTCTTTTTACAGTCACACTGACTTGCCAACTTCCTCATGACACACATAGGGAAACAGAAACTTCCCTAAAGCTTGGCAGGAACTGTTAGAAAATGACAGCATTAAAGCTGTGGTCTATTCAGTATCATTGATCTAGTTTTCAAACATATTACACCAGTGTGTAGTATAGTACTATGTTATAAGCATGGGGGATATTTTGTTTTCTTTTTTAATCAACATTACCATGTATTTCCAAGCTTTATTCTGGGTTCCATTGTTTATAATATCCATTCATCACTGTACTGCTCACACTCTTTGAAAAAAACATTTCTTTAATTTTTTTATTTAAAAATGTGTTTTTGAAGTCCCAAAGAAAATACACTGACTGAAGGCAAATTTCTTATCAAGCTCATTGTTCCCCTTTGCATTCCCAGAGTGAGCAAACAGGCTGATGAGAACAAGATGAATGCAAGTAACCTGGGGATTATCTTCGGACCCACTCTGGTAAAACCAAGACAGATCGACGCAGAGGTGTCTCTCTCCTCCCTGGTGGATTACCCATGCCAGGCTCTGATGGTCGAGATGATGGTGAGACACTTTCACACGATCTTTGATGCACCTACTCCATCTGGCTCCGAAATCACCACCACCACCACCAGCGCACAAGCATCTCCCAGACTGACCCCACAGGAGAAGGTGCGCCAGCTCAGCAGACACTCTACCTCGCTAACGGACATCAAGGAGGTGAGGAGGACCCTGATGGTGCAGTTTGATTTACATCATTTAAATTTTTGACTTAACATTATTATTAGTAAAATTGCAATGAAAGATGTAAACGGCTCTTGGGACGTAAAACAACATTGTTAAAAATGACAAAAATGAGCTAAAAAAATGTTAAAAGATAACTGATTTCATTGAAATCCCCCTATTGTAGGAATACCTTCAAATAGCTCTAAAATTTACATGTTTGACATAAACATAAACTGTAGTATACTTTTATGTTATAATTGATTAAAAAAGGGAAACTTACAGGAAGAATAGATCATAGACTGGAGGTAGAGAAATGGAAAATTCCAGCTATGAACAAAGCAAACCAGTGAGTTTAAATACCGAGGCAGTTACGGAAAATGTCAACCAGGGCACCTAATCAGTGGAGATGAAAAACACCTGTGGTAGAACGCAAGCAGGGAAACTGCGGGAACAAGACTAAATAATACAGAGAAACTGAACTTAAAACTCAGAGAAACTATAAACCAAGGGGCAAAAACAACACTGATCCAAGAGATTTCTTTCAGGAGCAGGCAAAGCCTCCGCAATAATAGTTTAGATTCAACCTACCTGTCAAGAGATTGTTTGACAGCGATACCTGATGACTAAGCACTATTAATTGGCAGCATAGGCTTTTACAGGTGTCAATACCTGTGCCTCAAGTGATTTTATTATTTCTAACCGTGTGGGTTTTTCTGAGGTTAAATTTGGACTTTTCTAATATGTTTTTCTTACCTTAGCTAGCAGATAGTAATGAATGTGGCTGATATTTTAAGCTAGTAGTGAGATTACAAGCTCCTTCCTTGTTCCTGTTCTTCCATCTGGCTGTTTTTGAGTTGTATGTTGTAAAATTTAGATTGGTAAATGTGATGACATTGTAATCCTCTGTCCAATTTCTGCCTTCAGAGTGCCAAAGTATACAAGAGATACTCCTCGGTAATCCCGTCATCGCACATCCTGGATGAAGTGCATGAGGTCCAGGCTGGAAAAGACCAATCAGACTCTTCAGCCGCAGAAAAGCTCAATGGGTTGCACACGTCGAGCGGACGAGAGGTCCAGAGATCAACCCTGGCGCTTAACCGCCCCAGCTCCTCGCTCTCCTACCACACAAGCACCCTGCCAACAAAGGTCCAGCTGCGTAACCAGGTCGGTCGGCATGTTTCTCGACCGATCAGCATGCCGCTGGAACGCCTGCCGACACCGGCTCAGATTCTGGAGAGGAATAACAGGAACAAAACGGATGTGGTCGATGGAAGCTCTGCTCAGAGGGACACAGAAACGATTCAGGAGATCCCAGAACCTGAGAGGGCTCGACAGAGTGGCTCATCCAGAATAAGCACCTATTATATTACACCGTTTATCGACACACAGACGATGCAGAGAAGGACATGGGATAAGAAGTACAAGCACTATGACATGACATCCAGAACTGCCATGATAGTCGCCAATCTGCCACCCACCAGCTCCGGGTTGCAGCCGGTGAAGGCCACGCTGCCCATCACGGTTGGTGCTGCTGCAACCGCGGCCTCTGTGGTTTCGGCCACTAGCAGCGTGAGCAGCATGTTCTCCAGCAGCTCTAGCATGCTGCCAGTCAAGTCTGTGTGGAGCTCCAAAAGGGAAAAAGATGCAGAATCCTCTGCCAGCGGCTCGCCAACCGTTTCACTAACACTCAGGGCTCCACGGACTCTACAGCCCCCGCCAGGAACCTTCTACATGCCCCCAGGTTCCAGTAGCAGCAGATCCAGGACACTTTCCAGCTGGACCACAACCACAGCCACCAGCACGTCGCTCACTTCCACCAACACTTCCCCAGCACCCTCCCCTTCCACAACCCCAGTAAAAACACATCACCAGACTCAGGACTCCACAGACAGCGCCATTGACCCCGGGGTCTCGACATCCCCCACTCTTTCTCCCCCCCAGTCTCCCTCTCCCAGCAGTCCCGATGACCTCAGCCCTACTGGGACCAAACCCATCTACCAAAGACTTCGACTGCTGCAGGAGAACGAACACAGAGAGGCTCATTTTGTTTGAAAAAAAAAAAAGAACAAAAAGTTATATTTGTAGATATTAATATGACTGTGGTGAATGGGAGAACATGTAGGCAAGTAAAAATAAACCATGAAAGTGTTCAAAGTACTAATATATTCCTTTTTACATGTTAAAGACAAAACCAACAGAAGTTGGTCAAAGGAAGCAAAACAAATACATAGACTCTGGTGCCAACAACAATGTTTACTGTCTGCTATATTTTTAAACAGTATATTTGCCAAAAAGAAGTTATTTCCCTGTTAGCTGTAAGTCAGTCAGTTTTCTTGTTCAGTGTTAATCTGTTACATAATGACACTTTACATGTTGCACTTCCAGACTTAAGTGCTGATGTCCCTTTAATTTTTGAATTTAAATATGTAACGTATTTCACATTACGGGGAACAATTGGAATATTTTCAATGCGATTTTCTTAATATAATTAATTGAAAATATTTCTTTTTCTTACTAAATGTGTCCTGAGTGGCCTGTGATTGGTACATCTTCTCTCAGTATATAAGCCTTACAGCACATATTTGAAAATGTTCATATATTCATGCAACAGTTCTTGCTGCAAATTAAAACAAGTTATTTTAAACTTGTTTTTTTGTTGTTGTTATTTTTAAGTGCATTTTTTAGTTTTTTATTTTATTTTATTATATCTTAATTTTTTTTGAAAAATAACAAATATGTAAAATAACTACTAAGCAGAAAAAAGTATAGCAATGTTTATTTGTACCTATAGCACATCAGGATAGTTTCTCAAACATTTACTGTAACTCTTCAGTGTTAAAGAATTAGAATTTAAGTTTACATGTATTTTTATTAGAACCTATTTTGTTTTATAATACAAGCACATTTATGCAAAATTCTGATTTTTTTCTTCATCTGGCCCTCCAGTAAACAAATAACTGCTGGAAATCGCCACCAGACCTATCAGGACTCAAATGGATGTATTTAGATTTAAAACCTTTAGATTTATTTATTTACTTAAAAAAAACCCACAAAGACATGGACTTCAACCAACCATTTTTAGACGTTGATAAGTACGATGAGATTTCAGTTATTTAGAACCTGGATGGAATGTGGAAACTCATAAAACTATTGGCTTTACTCGCAGCTTTAGATTTTTCATTTCTTAATATTTCAGTCATGCATCCAGTTGGATTGTTTTTCCTTCTGCATTTGATGGGTTTCAAATTTGCTCCAACTCAAATCGATTGTGGTTTCAGTACGTTTTCCGTCTGCTGGGGGCTCAGCTGGGTTTAATGTCCTACTTTGAAACCTTCACATTCTCCTCAGCTAATTACTCTTGTCACCTGCGCCTTCTCCGCTCAGCCGCTCAGAGGAAACTCATTTCAGACACAAAAATTGAAACAAATGCTGCTGTCTCTTAGTCTCGCCTTTGCTCCTGTGTCCTATAAATCCAAACTCCTAATGTATTCTGTAGGTGTTTAGCTGTGGGATTACACGCTGGTGCAGTTCCATTTCTGCTCAGGTTATTTTCTTTGACAAACATATTTGCTGCTGCTGTGATGAAGACCACCTCCCGCTTTTCTCCCCGTCTGGCTTCTCTCCTTTTCCTTCTCCTGCAGGTATCTTCCTAATTCTACCTCAAAATGGATGACTGTTGTCTCTTTTCTGCCTGCCCATGTTGAGCCGGGAGATTAGAGCAATCAGATTAGGAGTGCTGCTGACCTGCAGCGCAGAGAGAGAGAGAACGAGAGACAGGGTGCGCAGCTCGGAGTCATTGAAGCACTTCGTCTACCTGGTTTAGTGTTTTGCATTACTTCATCTTGTTTGTGAAACCATTTTCCTTGATGTTTTTCGACTTTGTTGTGATCCGGTGAGAAGGTAAGCCTGA
This sequence comes from Poeciliopsis prolifica, assembly GCF_027474105.1. Taxonomy (NCBI): domain Eukaryota; kingdom Metazoa; phylum Chordata; class Actinopteri; order Cyprinodontiformes; family Poeciliidae; genus Poeciliopsis; species Poeciliopsis prolifica. The sequence continues at coordinate 2,217,546 of NW_026562425.1, forward strand.
GAATCCAACTGATTGATCTGATGGGTTGAAACATCTTACAAGACCTGACAGGTGTGTGTGAGTGTGTGTGGTTGTTATTGCTGACATAGTTGAAGTAATGTATCGCTTGTTGTTTTAAGTTTCTTTGATAGGTTGCGACATGCTTGCAGGGTAATTTCTCCCTGCATTCTGCAGAGCGTGTGTAAAGCAATCCTGTTGTGTGTAATTTGTGTTTTGAGTGAAAAGATGCTTTCCGAGAACTCAGACATAATAACAGCTTTTAGCCTCCTCTGTTTTCTAGCTGCAGTTCCCCTTTTATTTTTCTCTTCACAAGTGTTGGTCCGCCCGTATTCTCCATCTGGCAGTCTACAGTCATCTACTGGACATGTTCTTGCGCTATGTGATGCTCCATCTGTGAATAACTTGTGCACAGTGATTGATTTCTCGTGGGAAAAAAAAGACCCCATGACGGATCAGGTTTAGATTGTAGTTGTCATTCAGGTGGCATGTGAATGCAGACATGAAGTCATCCTTAAATTTTCTTAGCAACTGTGTTTAGGAGTCACAGTTTGATGAAAAAGTGGCTCCGTTTCTCAGGAACACCTCCAAAGGCTTTTCTTAAAGTGGTTTAAAGGTGTGAGTCAAGACAATTCCAGAGTTAACAGTAAGGCCTATTACAGTCAGGTAAGATTGAAAGTTGGGTCACATCCAAAAGGAGGTCAAGGCTGGTGAGAAATAAACAATGACTACATGACTTTGTTATTGCTCAGAGAGAGTAAAGCTAACAAGCCTTTCGGTTAGTTCATTGTAAGCTAATAAAGAAAATGGTCTTTGTTTCATGATTTTTGTCTCTTTCTCTCTCATAACTTTTATGTTTCCGATTAAAAAGCTTCACTGGCAGAAGACGTATAACTTCACTAACTTATTTTACTTTGTTCAATTGCGTCCAAAAGTATTCATGCTTTAAAGGATGAACTATTTATAAAATGTTCAGTTAAAGAGAAATGATATGTGGGTATAGAGACAATAAATTGATAACTATTTGTAATCAGTACCCCTGATCAGGACCACCTTCTTACACTGGAACTCTTTGGGTTTATCTCTCTACTAACTTTACACATCCAGCTGCAATTTTTGCCCATTTGTCTTTGAAAAGCAGTCAAAATTTCATTCAGATTTTGTGAACATCAAGTTTGTAGTTTTTTTTTTCTTTCACTGAGCCATTCTAACAAATGATATACTTTGATCTAAATCAGTCCCTAATAGCTCTGTCTGTATGTTTAGGACTAAATCTTTTCCAGCCTCTTTCCTTTTAGCTGCATCCACTTTGACCAGCTTCCCTTTGGAAGCCGGAAAAAAGTATTCCCACAGCATGATGCTGTCACCACAATGGGGATTGTGTTTTGAGGAGGGATATGACCCACCATGCACTTACTTACATTACAGCCTGGACCATCACCATGCAATCAACATCAGAGGGACGATGCAAAACGAAAGTCAAATAACATTTCTGTTTCCGACTGACTGAAATTCAGATAGAATGAAGCCGAATCAGAATCGTATTCAAGGAGACATTGCAAAATTTAACATTTACTCAATTAAACATTGGCAAAAATATATGATAGAACATTTTGAACAAGAACATTTCCAAATTTGCACTACTTTAATTCTAAAGATAATCTCTTTGATCATCACCAGTTCTTTCAGCTTCAACAACCACATGACCATGATTTTTGGTTTCTTGTACTTACTCTGATTCAAACACATAAGTTTGAACTCATTAACAATCAAATGCTTCAGTTATTGTTCATCCGGCATAATGTGAAATAAAAATGGATGATGAGCTAATAAAAACTAATGATGAACTAATTTCTTCAACCTTTTGTATACGAATATACGAAAAAATAGTACACTTTTTTTATTCAGTGCAATTTTTAAATCTTTTTATTTTGTGGAATCCTTTCTTTTTTTGGTCAGCAAGTGCATTTATAAGTGAACAATAGGGAATCCCCCACTATATTTATTAAATAAAGGTGATTATAGTGGCAAGAATTTAATTACTTCACCTAACTGACCTGTTTCCTTAAATTCAGTTATTTTATAAATATAAAAAATAGAAATATCCTTATATAAATGAAGATATATATTGTACATCTAGAGGAAAATAACACACTGTGCAGTTTAAATAATAATGTACTTTGATCCTAAGGGATGTATTTTAGAATATTTCAAAAGATTTTTACCATTTCCTTTCATCCTCTATCACATAAAATTCTCATAAAAGACATTCAAGCCAAACAGGTTTAAATACTTTTGCAAGACACTGTAAATAATCCCTCGCTAATCCCATGCGTCATGTCATGGAGTAATCATTTCAGTGCTACACTGACCTTTTCTTACCGATAGTTGCTCTGCTGTCTAAGTGGTGAACTGCTCCACTCACCACTAAAGTTTTGTCTCTGTAGATTCTTCACAGTCTGATGACCCCGTCCAGGGGTTGAGCTGCAGAGCGATGAAGACAGGCTCACAAATCCGCCTGTTACTGTGGAAGAACTGGACTCTTCGCAAAAGGCAGAAGGTATAAACCTTCCCTGACTTGTACATGGGTTTTGAAACAGCCCAAACAATTTTTTCATGATACAGCATCTTTTAAGCTTTCAGGATTATGCTTTATGTTGTGCTTCCCAGTAATGGGCTGTTTCTCTTTAGATCCGTTTCCTGGTGGAGATCTCCTGGCCCGTCTTGTTATTCATTGGTCTGGTGTGGCTGAGGAAGGCCAATCCTCTCTACCAGCAGCATGAATGTGAGAAGGAACTTGCACTGCTAACTCATCCTCATCTTATGAAAACATTTTGATATCTGCTGCAGTTCTTTACATGGAAAGAATAACATAGGGCATTCCATTTGGAGAGTCTTTAATAATCACATCCTGAGCTTTGACATTCCCTCTGAATGACTATTTCTTTAGGTCACTTCCCCAACAAGGCCTTGCCATCGGCAGGGATTCTCCCCTGGATTCAGGGTATCTTTTGCAACGCTAATAATCCCTGCTTCAGATATCCAACACAGGGAGAGTCACCGGGCATCGTTTCCAACTATAACAACTCCATGTAAGGTCAAAACGGCACTTTTAAATTCACTGTGAGCAAGTATTTATTTAAAGCTGTTTTGTTATTTTCAACAAACTTTAGACTGGCACGATTCTACGTTGACATCCAGGAGATTCTGCTCAACGAGACAGAGGTCCGGCAGTATGGTAGACTTTGGCGTGAGATGGCGTCCTTCTCAAACTTTATGGACACGTTGCGCAACAATCCGTCCGCCGTTGCAGGTAAACAGAAAAAGAAGGAATGCTTCAGTCAGTAGAATAGCCAATGCTCTCCTGAAAATGATTGTTTATAACCAAGCCTAACGTTTTCCTGTGAATCATTTCCTTCTCCAGTGTTGCTCTGGCCAATATTGTTCTACGTGTGTCTGATCTTTCACTGTCAATGTTAATGGTTTTCCTTTTAGGCCGTGGGCTGAAGATTGATGACATTCTGAAGGACGACGAGGTCCTTACAGCTTTCCTGTTAAGAGACGCAGGCCTCTCTGAATCTATTGTTTACCAACTCGTCAATGCCCAGCTACGTCTGGAACAGGTAAAGCTTTAACCTCTGAGTCAGGATATTCTACAGCTAAACTTGATATTTGATTGGCAGGGGGTACAAGGTCCAGATAGGAAACCTCCCCAGTTAGAATCTGCAGCTCATTCTGGAGGAACCTAAGATTTTATCATAATAGAAGGACTATATATTCCCTTGGGTTATTTCTGCGTCTACCTTCAGGTAGTGTGAAACTCCCAGCATGTGCCACCTCTGAACCAGACTGTTTTTGCAATTGAGAACTGGTTTTTAATCGACTTTCTTGATTAAAAAGATAGAAAAAAGCAACCTAGACAGCCCAGTAAACCAAGATGTAGTTCAACTTCTTCTTCACCACGATAGACTGGAACATTTCCTGCATTTGAGTAGACAATCCCCAAATCTTGGAGTGATGGCTACATCCAACCACTACTTGTGAATATAAGACCAATATAAATCCTCTCTTGGGACAGAGAAGGAGCTGTGACCTGGAAGGTCAGTTAAACTTTTTAAGTTATGAGAGTTTAGCTTCAATCATCTGGAGGCCAAACCTTGTCCACTGGCACTCGGCTAATCTTAGGCCAAAGAGATAAAAGAAGCATTAGGCTTGGGTGAAATACTAGCTTTATGATGGGCCTTTCTTTCTTTTGGAACAAGTTTGTTTCATGAAACGCTAAAAATGTTGTGTTTTCTTTCAAATGCACACATTCTAAGCAAGTTTTTCCTTTCTTTTTGTGTTTCCCAGTTTGCTTTTGGTATCCCAGACCTACAGTTGAAAGACATAGCATGCAGCCAAGCCTTGCTGGAGCACTTCATCATCTTCCCCAGTCGAATGGGGCTCCATGGGGTGCGCAATGCCATGTGTGCCCTCAGCCAGCAAAGGCTGCAGAGAATTGAAGACATCCTTTATGCAAATCTGGACTTCTTCAAGATCTTCAGACTGGTTGGTGGTTTACTTAAAAGTGAAATTTCTCAACAAAACAGTTCCTCCTATTAAAGCCCCTGGCATTGTTCCTGCTGTAACGTATGTAGACAGCATGAAGTCTCCCTTTTGGTTTATTTTCATGCAGACTGGCAAAAAAAAAAAAAAAAGGTTTTCAAATTATTTTTTTTATGAATGCCTTCCTTTGCTGTTACCTTTATGATTCATCTGAATGGCAATTTAGGAGAAACTTTAAAAGGCATTTCACAGTTTCAGCATCTGGAGGAGAGCAATCTCATGGCAGCAGGTGTAATTGTGGTTCCACACGCTGCCATCATTTATCTTCCCACTCAAACTTAAGGCTACGCATTCTTTGCAATGGTGTGAGGCCCTTTCATTTTGGAGTTTTTTGAAAAGGGAATGCATGTTTTTGCAAGAACAAGCATTGAGATTGGCGTTTGGTGAGTGCAGTTTGTGTGTTACGGCACCTAGTTTGCAGAAAAACACACCTTTAAATATTCTCACATTTTCTCTGCTTACAACCATAAACCTAAATGAATTAATTTCATGTGAAATCTCAAAGTGCCCATAATTGTGAAATAAAAGCAAATATGATTTGTGGTTGTTTTGATACCATTGATAAAATCCATTCCAACCAATTTCCCTCAGGAGTCACCTAATTAGAAGAGTACACCCCTGAATAATTCAATTTCAGTCTTTATAAGTTTCTTTAAGGATTTTTGATGTAAAGCACTTTGAACTACCTTTTTGCTGAAAATGTACTATACATATAAACTTGAGGGACATTTGTAAAGAAACAGCTTCATGGAGACCAAGGCACAGAAATTTAAAGCAGTCTCAAGCCAATGTTAATTCTCTGTAACAGTGGTATAATGGGGACTGTTTTATCAATCATCCAACAAAACTGAACAGATTAGAAATGACCGAAAAGGTCCATAGCAACTGCTGAAGCTACAGAGAACCAGAGGTCAGGTGGAAGGACTGGTCATCAGATGACAACTGTTGTCTGACCAAGGCCTTTTTGCTCTTTGTCTCACAGCAAATATTTAATGGAACATCCGTTGGTTGCATTTCATCAATATTGAACTTTTTGGCCAACATGTGTAGCAATAGATGAGCTTTTGTGGGGATGCTTTACTGCAGCAGAGTCAGAGAAACTGCTACTGGCTGAAAATAGGAAGGAGTTTCACCTGAGAATGGTCCAATCAAAGACCAGAACACAGTTCAATTGAGAATCTATGTTCAGACTTGAAATATGGTGCTTAAAGAAACTCTCAATCCAATCTGACAGAGCTAAAGTGATTTTTGTGGTTGTAGCGTAACAATGTGTGATAATGTACAAGACATATTAAAACTATCTTACCAGAGTTTTTAATAGGAGCTGAAAAAAATATGTTATATTACCAACTAGTTTCCCAATGCTGTCAGAAGTAATTGTGCTTGTAATTGAATCAGTGCTGGTTTGCCCACAACATAGCATATCTTCCTGCAAATGAAACCATGTCTGAGGTTTCCTTGTTGAGGTTTGCTGTCATGTTTCATGAATGTGAAACTGATCCAGCCACCGTTGTTCGATCTGCCCCTGGATTAATAGTTTCCTGTAAATTGAACAATTTATGTTGTTTTATTTGATTTCATCAAGTGCACATAATCAAAGAAAACAAATGTATTTCTGATATTTTGAGGAAACTTGTAAATGAAAAGATAATGCAAAATCAAGCTACAAACTACAAAACTGACTGAACTGTTTATTTTTTTATCATGATGACACCCTGTGGTTATTTGTATATACAGGTATTCAGGTTCAGGCTGGGTGAGTCATCTGACTGGCTCAGGGAATTCATATGGCATTATCCGCATTGGCCTGTTTTGCTAATGGGCTTAGCATACAACCTGTTGGCCATTCCATAAGAAAGCATGCTGCATCTGGTACTCCACCAACACGTGTCGCCTAACTAGTTCATTCAAGCTCACAGGACAGTTTGCTTTAAGGTTTATAGAAAATCTAATGGAAAAAACCCCCAAACAAGCCAAAGTTTGTTTGCCTTCACTTACCTCAATCCTGTACACTTTTCAGTTGCAATTGCAAAAACATTTTAATTGTTTTTACTGAACCTATTAATATCTAACTGGGTTATGTAGTTAGACTTTGGAATGGCTGTACAGGTTTTGGAAACTATTTATAGATGAATGCTTTTCTCTTTAGACTAGTTTAATTCTTGTTATCTAACTGCAGTCACTGTAGTGTAAAACCATCTAGAATATTTTTGCAAATAATTCCAGCAACAGCCAAACTCGGAAGTAAAAAGTGTTGCACATGTCTGAAAATATTTCCTCTTGCTGTATACTTGATTTATAGCTGCTTCTATGAGAAGTGTTGATTGATCTCTGGAAAAAAATGTAAAAATACATAAAGGAACTGTATCTGATTCAAGATGAGTGACACTTGGCTGATTTTCAGGTTGCACTTTTTTCTTCTTTAGAAATCCAACGGTAATGTTGGCAGTGTACTTCAGATTGTTATGTTCCTCTTCTTCCTGTCGGCTTCAGACAAAGACTAAACCTGTCAGTCAGCATTTATTTCAACAAGTATTAATTATTCCCTCTTCTGGAAATGTCCCTTTTCCCTGTTTACTGAAGCAGCTTCCCATTATCAGACTCCTACCTCTGTGCTTCACTGCTGGGACTGTGCGTTTCACGCAACAGTGCTGGTTCTCTTTTGACTTCAGATATTAATCAATATGTATTCCTTCAGACTTGTGCTACTGTGAAACTAGGCTTTATTTGGAAACAATCCAAGAGAAACTAAGTTGTAAAGCAGTTTACACTTATAATGAGATATTTTTTTTCTTTTGTACTGTTGAGACATGTTGGGCTGGATGAACTGATTGAGAACCCTTTAACCCTGTAGAATTACAGCAAATTACAGCCTCTAACTTCCATGCTTTTTGAATGGCCATTTGTGTGATGCGCCATCAAAAAGTGTTGTGCACAATGTAAAGTCTATTAGAGCTGTCTGTGCTCTATTAGAATTGAACATCCCCTTAAACACTTTTTTAAAAAGCACAGGTTCAGTCACATGGGATTGCAAGTATGTATGAGTATACATTTTCTTGCTGCAGATTATGACTGGATTTAAGTCCTGATGTTTTTGACATGTAAAAGCTTTGCTCACCAGTTACATTGTAGCTCTGGTCATATGTTTGTTGTGTAGTTAGTGGGAATGACATGCTGGATGGGGAACCTCTATCTCTGTTGCATTTTTTTGGGAACCTTCTTATAGAATAGCACTGTATTTAGTTTCAATTGGCTTTTCTCCCTGCTGTTACCTTCTCATCCAGAACAGAAATCTTTTAATTCTAGTAGAAAGAACTTTGGCAGGTGTCAGTATTGGCCTGTTTTGCTGGTGACAAACTCCTGTCTGGTCCCACCAAGCTGAGAGAGCAACAGCATGGAAGAAGCAGCTGAACACTAGAGTGGTTATTCTTCATAGGAAGGGAAAACAAGTACAGCTTGATTAGCAACTCATTAATTAACCTATCATGACTCATTCTCTTCCCCAGAGGCAGTGTGTCACACACTCATCTGTTCTCTTACTTTCTTCTCTATATGCCAAAAAGAGATTTTGGCATAGGAGTGGACTTTTAACACTCTTGAAGTGAAATATTCTTGCAGTACGATTCTGCTACCACGTTTTTCTGTGTGGATGAAGTTTCTGGTAATACTGCAAGTTTTCTGCATATAACCCAGAAGGTTCAATTTTGCTCTTTTATGACCCAGACACCTTCAGAGCACACAGTTAAAGCACATCTAACACATATGTCATTAATTGTTGTTGCGCTTGAAATGTCTAAAACGTAACTTTGCTCAAGGGTGTAACACTTCCTCCATTATATTTATTTGAAATGCAAATATTTAAATCACACCCTTTTACTTTTACTGTAATGACCTCTGGCTTATCTTTTCCACCATCGTTACGCTCCTGACTCCCTTCTCCATCGGCCTATCTACTCCTCCCTTCCTATTCCCTTTGCTTTTTCTCTCCCCAGCCCTTGCCACACTGCCTCACTCCTTCCTTCGTTCATTGAAATGCAGGCACAAGGAATGCAGGAGGAAGGATATCACATGTATGTGTTTGCCTTGGCACACAGGGTTTCCTTATACCCTCAGCAGTTAGCCCTGACCAGGCAATTTCTAACACCTTCTGCCAATGCTTTCCCATAAACACAAATCCTCTGAGGGCGTTTTGTAGAGAGTAGAGCTGCTTTGATTTCATATCAAATGATTGATCTCAATTTTAAGATTGGCTAAAAAATAGCTCAAATCCTTTGTTTAGTAGATAAACAGTGCATTGGGATGAATTTGTTAGGTTGATTAGCCTTTGTTCCAGTAGGCTGCTACTTGTGATTCCTGTAAATGTGCAAGGAAAGCTTGCAAAAAACGTTTCCTTCCTTGAAATAAAAACACTTCTTAGTAGTTTCCAGCATTTAAAGGTAGTTAATAAACTGTATTCTTCTGTCTAAACCAAATCCATGATGCATATTGTTTTGACAAAGAAGAACAAAAGGACATTTGTGTTGACATCTCTAATTTTAACTTTATTTTTATTCCCATTCTGCAGGCATTTTCCCTCCCTAATGAATCTTTATTTTCATAGATGCCTCAGGTTCTGGACAGCCAGGGGATTGATCTACATTACTGGGGTCTGGTTCTCAGGGGAGCATCAGAGAAGATCCAAGTTGTAAGTACTCTAAGTGTTTCTGCTTCTGCGCTCCCATCTTCTTGTCCTCTTCTTCTCACGAGTCATGTAGGGTTCAGAGGCACCAGTATTTTTAGTTCTGCAGGAAACTCGCCTTTTCCGCTTCTCTGTGTTTAAGAAGTTGTTCTAGAGGGGCCTGAGGGATGGTTTTTATAATGCTGGGGGTTACATGTGCAGGTGACCAATCTATCTTAGTAGTGTGTAAAGTCATGGGAAGCAGTGGGCTACCTAAAGTCTTGTGAATGCATGCACACTATATGCATGTGTTTTTCACATGCAGTAACAGATGTGCACTGATAATCTCTCCACCCAAGGAAAATTGAAAATGAGCCAGGAAAATAAGACAATCATATCTTACAAAGAAATTGTGGTTTCTAGGAAATATAACATAATGACCCTTCTAAAAATTAATGTAAAATAAGAGCAACTGATGCATCTTTTAATATGTACCAGATCATTGCCAGAATCTTGTAGATTGCTAAAGAAAGCATTTAGTCAAGATGAAGTTTACTTTGGGGTATTTAACCAAATATTAGTGAGAGCATGTATATATTTGAGCCTGAATATTTAACTTTGGCCTTGTGTAATTTACATTAAAGCCATAATAAATTAAATCAATCTTGTCTTAAAATTAACTGAAGAGGGTTTTTCATAAGATCATTCCAAACTTGGAAAAGGATTGTTTAAATTAAACTATTAAGAGTTCATTAATAATACAAGATTAATGCCTCTGTTGGCTAAATAGACTTAGCACATCGAACAGGAACCGTAGTATATAAAATCATTGCATATACAACAGAGCTGAAAAGTTGCCATGCATCCCACACTCCTTCTGTCTTAATTTTCTCCTTGGCATGCACACTCAAATACTTTCATTCAATTTCATGGAAATAAATTGGCCTCAGGAGCCTTCGCAGACACAACTGTTTGCAAATTCAACACAGTTACTCATCCCCATTTTTTGGCTGTTAAGCTTCTTTTTTATAAAAGCAAGAGTGACATCACATGTTCACGTAACACTAAAGTATTCCCGGGAGAGAATAGTAAGCTAACGATAAAAATGACTAATTCCAGTTGAATGAAAGTTTTTGCATTGCAAAACCTTCCTAACATTAGTCAAGCTTTATAACAAGAGATGACCCAGTCCACATTTTTTCAACAATACTGATCCAAGTTCTTAAGGATGAGGTATTTGCCTAAAACTGGTTGTAATACCTTATGAAAATGACTGAAAGTCATTGCCATGTTAAACTTTGAATAAACTAATGCATTGTGTAAATATTATGCTTACTAATCGCATCCAGGATGCCCCACAGGCATTTTTGGAGGTTACTCTAAATGTGCTGTGTGTACAGTATATTTAATTCAAATAAAAGAAGCAACTATAATGTTCTGACAGTATATCACTCAAAATTGGCATAGTTTTATATTTTGTTGGAGCTATCACATATCATGTATACCATACATGCTAGCCTTATAAAAAGGTAACAACAACTTAAGTATTGCCGTAATATAACAGGGTAGAAATAGTTTTTATTGTCTAAAAATGGGGAAATTCAGGTGTAATATCAGCATCAAGGTATTTAAGTTCACACAAAAGATCAAAAAGTGATAAATAAATAAATATATATATATATATATATATATATATATATATTATATATATATATATATATATATATATATATATATATATATATATATAAACAAGATTAAGAATAATATAAACAATTCTGACATAAAAAAATAGCATTCTTACAATGGCCCAATAATAATATTGCTTGATATCCCCCTCTGTCCATGCTGTCTGTGGTGATAGAGTCACTCACATCGGCATACCAAATGCTTGAAACTGAAAGTGTAACTGACAACTTGATTATTTTAAACTAATAATGATTAAAGTAATGATAATTTATTGAACACTGAAACTTTCTCTCAGTTTCACATGAAAGCAAAATATAAATGGAAAAGGTAACATACTCCACGACCACTCAAAAAGTCTCACAATAATTTACCTGTTGATAGACATGTAATTTGTTTTTCAATATGCCAGTATTGCCTAATTAAAATAGGCAACATTGTGACAAAGTAATTTTTTTTTTATCAATTGGAACTAACATTATCTTGTAGGGAATGTAGGAGTACCTCAAACAACTAATAGGATGTTTGATTGACCGGAATTTACTATTTTCTCACTGATTTTCTGAAAAACAAATATGGGAGAGAGATGCAAAACAACTCTGTTTTCTCTGTTTCATTCTACTGTTTATTGCCAATTTAAGATTGGCAGTAAACAGCAGTAAAAGCTTCTAAATGTTTTTGAAAACTCAAAAAAAAAAAAAAACATAACCTCTAAAACACCTGGGATGAGATGTGTGCTCCGTCACGTTCTCTCTTTGTCCCAGGAGGGAGTACATCCCAGAAACACTTCGGCAAGAGATGACAGAAAGAAAGAGGCTGGTGGGATTTGCATGTAGAGAGAAGAAAGAGAGGGGGGAAAGGGACATTCCTTCGAGGTGACACATCCTGTAGGTGGGACCTTTTGTGTCACCACAGTGACGGAAGGGCGAGCCAGTTATTCTCATTACCCCATTACCTGTGTGTGTTTTCAGCTCAGCGTATGTGTGAGAAATAATAAATTTGAAAAATGAAGGAAGAGGGATTTAGCGATGCCAAAATCAGGGGTGTGTCAGATCATGTGTGTGTTTGCATGCGTGCACTTTCACAAGGTGTAGCTTTGAGGATGCTGCATGGGAAATAGCAATAAATCACTTCAGTACAATTTGTGCTAATTGTAATTATCCTCAGAAGAAGTGTACCTCTCTGAATATTTGTTTTTGCATGAGATTGTTTAAAGGGGAAGTTTCCAACAGCAACATAATGTCTGGAGGGAAAACGTTCTATCTTGTAGCTCATAATTCTTCAGGGAGGAAACGATGCACATTGGGGAAAAGATTGTACTTGCATGAAGTTATTTTTGTCTTGTCAATAGGAGGATATTTCACCCGCCACCGTGGCTATCCTCATCATGTGAGGAGAGGCGTCTGAGCAGCATGTTTGCTTATCTTTCAAACTATTGTTTTCATGTGATCGTTTATGTAATGAAGCTCACAGGGCATGAATGAATATGAGCAATGTAAATATCCCTACCATGAATGTAATTGCCCGTTAAAGGTCAGACACCTCAGGAATAATTGTTTAGTTTCCCAAGGACTGAAAAACATGTATTTATCCTGTTGAAGGCAATGTAGGATGGAGGATATTTACTGTGACATGCCAGCACTGGTGAGAAGAGTAAATGTCTTCAAGGTCAGGTGAGCTCAGGTGACCTTACGTTGTTTATTTTAGACGATTTTCTCCTCAGAAGAATTTTAAATGAAATGTGTCTTTTCATGCCAGAAAAATTTTTTTTATTTGAAAACATAAACTCAGTGATTGAAAAAATTCACCTTGATAAAATAAATGTTTTTTTATATGTGATGTTGTCTGTTAGTCAGTAGGATCATAAGTTTGGAGCATACAAACAGAGATGTTATGACATTTGCTGCACTGCTTAAATGTGAGTGGACTTTCTACATCTGTAGCAATTACATGTGCTTTATGTAAGCCATTTTACAGCAGGAGGACAGCAAAAGGTGCAGGCAGCTCTTAAGATAATCAAAATAAATTACATTACAGAGAATATCAATTATCTTTAAAGCATCCTGATCAATACAATTTTGACCACTTAGAGAAAATAGCATTTTTAGTGAGAAAGATTTCATAATTTAACCTAGAAATATCCTATTTGTAAAACATTCCTGATAGCTGTTTAATGATTTTAGGTTAGTAAGCAAAAATGTAGATTTTCTCTGTCCAGGTAACGCTGCTGCTTGAGGAATGGCCCATCAAATCCGTTGCTCCTCAGAGCACTGAAGTGTGGTCTTTCTTATTGTTCTAAATGACTGAGAAAAATATGTGTTTGTGTTATGCCATATTTATAGCCATTGAAACAGAAAGTCTTTGATTACAAGTTCAAGTTTAGTAAAAACTCAGATTAATTCATAAGTCTGAGGAACATTATGGTCCTGCAATAAAAGAAGAATCAATTTTACCATGGATGGCAATAGGTGCTGTATGTACTTATATAAATACAGCTTAAGAGTTACTGTATTACCTTTACTTAGATTTAGATGCTTTTTCTAACCATGCAGTAAATAACAGAGCATACACATGAAGGTAACTTGTCCTTTTTTGCATCTTCCACAGCTGCTGAAACGAGACAGCTCTCAGGAGCTCCTCAGGGTGGTCTCCTCTCTGTTCCAAGCTGGGGGTCCCTCCTCCTTCACCCAGCTGATGTCCGGGGTGTCCAGCCTGTTTTGCGGATACCCGGAGGGCGGGGGCTCCAGGGTTCTGTCCTTCAACTGGTATGAAGACAACAACTACAAGGTGTTCCTGGGGGTGAATGGCAGCAAAAATCACAACTATGTCTACGATGACGCCACCAGTAAGTATATAAGACATGAACAACTTTTTAATTAAAGTCCTTTTATCAACAGACGGATCACATCTATTATATTACTGTGTGAAAAGATCAGTTTTCAGGAAACTTTTCTGTGCTTTTTCTTCCATATAAAATGCTACTATTTTCTCAAATTCAATTAGAGGAAACTGAGTGGTTCAATTTCAAGGGGAATTCAGGGGATATTTTAAGGCATTTTATTACTGCAAGTCTCTTTTAGAGAAATGCACTTGCACATTTTTATAGGGCTATAAGCTCCCAGTTTAATTCTTGCCTATCAAAACTTGAAGATTAAACTGAAAGAGCATTCTTGGAAAAAGCACACATTGCTTCATTTATTACCTGGGTTTCTTTTCCTCTTTGGCTTTTGTGTTTTTAAAGGTCATGCATGACAAGAAAAGGCTGCTTCTAAGCTCCTGTCACAAAGAAATGCATAAGTTTGTCCACCTCTTAATCAACCTGAACCTTCTCACTTTCTTACATTTATAATATAATGAAAAGCTCTCATTGAAAAGCCACAAATATCACTGCGTTCATTGGAACTTCTTGTCACAGACGAACAGACATACACAAAATACGTGATTGGAGAGGACTACTTGGTTTCTGAAATGCGTACAGAACATATGAGGAAAAATTGAAGCCTATGTAGCTGGAAGAGACATTTAGCAAATCACAAAAGGTCAAAGGTGGTTCAGACAAGCTGAATACAGGCACAAACTATTTTTTAGCCTCTAATTAAGAACATTGAAGTTTGTACTTTTAAGCTGACAAAAGGCAAAAAAGCAAGTGAAAATAATTATTTTGTGTCTCCTTCAGGGTTCAGGGTTGCAGTAGAAGTGTCAATAATCCTTTTTCCACACTTTAACCGACTGTATTATATTAGTAATTTTCTTTTTGGAAGAAGTCATTCTTTCCCCAACATTCCTTCTTCTTCTCTGAGCATCTTGGCTTTTTCTCTGCCCACAGCTCCGTTTTGTAATTCCCTGATGCAGACCCTGGAGTCCAACCCCGTCACAAAGATTGTGTGGAATTCAGTCAAGCCCCTGCTGATGGGAAAGATCCTGTACACGCCCGACTCCCCGGCCGTCCGACAGATATTAAAGAGCGTAAGAGAGCCCACCTTCAGCCTGACCCTTCACCTCTTTTATTTCCTCTACACACCCTTTCTCTCCTTTTTTATTTTTTTCTACAACACTCTTAATGCCTCACTCAACCCCCAACTCAAATTGACCTGATTCTGAATGTAAAGGATAGGTGTGGAAGGCCTTCAGGGGCAGGAAGGGGAAGAGGAAAATCAAATTAATAAACTCAATGTGTGGGTGGAGCAGGTAAATAGATCTGTGTCTGCCATTGCTTTTTGCACAGAACACATCAATTTCAAGCAACTGTTACAGGAATTTAGTTTGTCTTTCTTGTTTAGTTCACCAGCCATGTTGTGCAAATTGAAACTGGTTATTTTTTTTAGATCCTTTCTAGGTTTTAACGGTAACCCATGATGTTATCCACACAAATAAAGAGCTGTAGTAGCACAAATTTTGTGGATTAGGGCTCTGCAGTTTGTCAAGACCAGGATTATAAATAAATTAAAATTTATATCAAATAAAGGCTGTAGTTTACCTTGGTTTGATTGTTTCTACAGCTTCTAAATTACTATAAATTTATCGTCAGTGAAGATCATGCACAATTTGTGTTATTTTTTCCTGTTTTAATTACAGTTGTGACACACTTTGCAATCTCTATGTGTTCAAATGTGCTAAATAAAGAAATGTGATAAAGTTTTCTTACTTACATATTAGCACAACAGTTCTGTGATCCTGAGCTAGAAAACACTTCTTGGATTCACAAAGTTTTATAAAAGTCAGTGTTAATATGCTTCTCTGGCTACCAGATTGAGTTTTTTAAACCAGCATATCTCATGTTATTATTATCTTTTACAAATATATTCGACTGCGGTGCTTTATTTAAATTTCCGTGATGTAACAACAACTTGTAAAGCTTGAACCAGACAGCATGACCTTGCCTGACATCCTGAGGTACCAACAGCAAAACCTGTTTATGTCAGTCAAATTGTGTGGTTTTACTGCAACTACAGTGCCTCACCAAAGAATTATACTCCATGAACTTGTTGACATTTTGTTTCTTTTTGGAACCAGGCTAATACAACATTTGAGGAGCTGGAGAGACTCCAGAACATGGCCAAGGCCTGGGAGGAGGTTGGACCTCAGCTTTGGGCTTTCTTCAACAACAGTGTCCAGATGAACATGATCAGGGTACGGACATATTTGTTCTGATCACAATTTTCGCTACACATGTCAAACAAGAGTGCTGAAAGGTAAAGTAGCAGTAGAGGCAATTTGGTGTGAACATTTTTGATCTTAATTTTGTTTTCTCTGAAAAAATCCCTTAAAAGTTTCTTCAACCTGGTGCTACATAAACCATATGTTTTAGACCTAATTAATGAAGCTCTATTATTCTCAGGATACCCTGAGGAACCCAACAGTGATGCACTTTGTGGACAACAGTCTGGTGGAAACCACATTTTCATCTAAAGATATTCTTAACTTTCTGCACAATGGACCAGAGGCAGACAGGGAGGAGGGAATGCCAAACTTGGACTGGCGTAATATTTTTGACTTTGCTGACCAAATCATACGCATGTTCAACCAATATGGAGAGGTAAGGAGCCTGTTGCTGTAGCTGTGATTTGTGTAAATAGCTTCCATTTGCCTGTACAAGTAGAAGTCAGTCAGGGCTGCTCCTTCAGGTTGCAGGAAGGCCTTTTCAGACAGATAGAGCCACTCGTCACAGCTCTGTAGGTTCTCTCCTGTCCATCAGCCTGAAAGGTGGAGAGAACAAGCGTGCTGTCGCCTCCATTGTGGAGCCGGTGATAAAGTAGAGAGTAGGTGGGAATGAATCACCCTCCTCAGGAGCTCAGACGTGGTTCAGTGTGCAGCTCAGCATTGAAACCAACCCCTGTTCTTCTTCATAAAGTGGACAAATCACTCTATCTATCCTCCTTTCCTCACTCACTTCATTCCTCTCTTGTGGGATTTAAAAGGAGCCAAGGGTTGTGGTTTTAGAAAGAGTCCTATCTTTGCAGGAATCTAAATCTGTCTTTTGTTGCAGCACTCAGTGCCAGGACCCTTCAGAGTCCTGCAAACAAACCAGGCAATTTAGCCAATTAGATACAGCTGTCAGCTAGCACTGGTGCATTGGGTGGCTGTGGCAGCTAACATCAAGTCCCCTCACTCTGTCAGGAGTGGACATTTCTCACACTGCAACTCCACTGGAACATGTGTGTCACTGAGGGTCTTTTTCCTTCATCTGTCTTTGAGTGAGCATTAATGTGCTCCCATAAAGTTGAATAGAAACTTCAGCTCGTAATCCAGATGGAGACTTTAGACATTTCACATGCAGAGAGCTGTGCAAGTATGAGCTGTACACAAAATCTTCATGTGACAAACATGCATGTTTTATGTTGTACCTGTGAAGGAATGGTGCATAAATATGTCCTGCAATGAACGTGTCTGGATTCAGTTAATTTCAAGTTCATTTTTATCTTTGCATAATACATACAGAATTTGCAACAAGCATCTTCACTTTAAGGAAAAAACAAACACCCTGCTCCCAGGAGAACCTAAAACAGTGACCAGAACTCCCAGTAAAGTTCAAACAATAAATACCTTTTCCACAACTTTGTCACATCATATCTGCAAATGAATATGCATTTTAGTTGGATTTTTTTTTGTGATATTACCACACAAAGTTTTATCTAATTGGAAACTGAGAAGAAAATGATACATGGTTTTCACATACATTTTAAGAATTGTTGAAATGGTGTGTTTGTATTCAGACCCCCGGACCTCATACTTAATTATGGACTGAACAGTTCTTTGTGACAAGTTCCAATTCTGTGATATTATTTTGTAACGTTACCAATACTTTGAATTTCATACCTGGCCTGTTTGTCAGGTTTTTAGGATAAAAACATCTTTATGATGCTTTATTATACACTCATAACGTGGGTTTATCTAATGTGATTAAAACATAAACAGGTGGATCTATTTAGTAAATTAGATAGAGACAGATCATTTTAACGGATAATATTTGAAAACCATAAATTATTTTCAGAATGGCCCTGTTTGTATTTCATTTGATTCATGGGTGTCTGAGTAATTATGGTTAAATACCACACTTTTCAGATTTAGTGACTATAATTTCTATGCCATTTCAGCCCCACAAGAAATATTACTAGGCATTTCATTAGCCTTTGATTCTTGCATTTAGTGTTTAATTAATTGCAATTAAAAAGAAGCAATAAAAAATATCACTGGATCCCAAAGGTTTCCAAGATAAAAAATTAAACCCGCCATTGTGAAAGAAATAACCTTTTAGCACATCAACAGGAAAGATACGAGGAACTCTGGATTTCATTCTCAATGAAAAAAACAAATATCCATTTTTAGGGGCAGCCAAGTCAAGAATGCTCTCCATCAGACAACAATATAAAACGTCAAAGTCATCAAGTATGATGTTTTAATGAAGATAAATATCAAGAATGTTGATCAAAAACAAAAATACAAGCAAAAATAAACAAATAAGTAGCACAATATTAACTAAAGGTTGAGAAAGATTCTTTAGAGAAAAAGCATTATGATAACTTGAACCAGAATGTGGGGGAAAAGGGCTAAGAGACGAGGAAAGAAAAGTAAATTATGTCACGCAATTTGTCAAACACAGAGGAGGCCGTGCACAACTGCCAGTAAAAGTAGGTCACTGGTATTTATCGATGGGCTGACTGCTGGAAAAACAAGCAGGTTAAATTATGCTCTGTGTGTTAAATGCTACAAAACCTGTTTAATGTCAGTTAGTCTTTGACCTCAGGGGGAATATTCCTTTAGAAATGTCATATACGTGTTGTCTGATTTAATAATCGTGCCTCTCAGAATGGAGATTTTCCTTTGTAAAAAAATATTACCATGACTCTGGTAAGCAAATTTGTTATCCTCCACTTCGACCTTTTATTCTAGGTGGAGAGGGAAAGTGGATTTCATTGCTCTATTTTATTGTAACTGCAGTTCAATAGAGAAACAAATTTTCATTGCATCATTCGATACATTTCACCAGGCAAAAATCAGCAAGAAGAAACAAAATGTTGCATCTGAAAGATTTATTGCTGTCATCTGAGCAATAGCTTCCCAGTTTGACAACACCAAATCCATAGCTGTCTTCCCAACTATGTGTGTCTGCAGTGTGTCAGCCTGGATAAGTTTGTGGCTTACACAGATGAGTCCCAGATGATCCATCAGGCTCTGTACCTGCTGGAGGAGAACAAGTTCTGGGCAGGTGTGGTTTTTATGGACATGTATCCCTGGACCACAAGCGTTCCTCAGCACGTCAAATACAAGATCCGCATGGACATTGACGCAGTGGAGAGGACCAACAAGATTAAAGACAGGTCTGTAAAGCTTTGTCTTCTTTTTAATCTCTTTGGTGTAACCTAAAATTTATAACTTCTAATTGTTGTGCTTTTGCATTCAGTATTAGAATGAAATTATGATATAGCTCCTTTTATACTTACTTGATTTTTACAAATCTTTACCAGTGTTTTGTATAGATAGAGTGTTGTTAAGCCGATTTGTTATTTTACTAATTAATATAAACATGTCCAATGATTTTTTGTGTGATTTTACTAATTTTCTTAAAAGTTGAGGTAAGTGATCCATAGAAAATCCTGGTATTAAACAGCAGTATACTGAAATCACTTTAGACACCGCCTTGCAACGTCAGACTCATCCAGTCCCTTGGCCATTCATAATTTTTCCTACTGTTACCACCACATCAATGAACCACTTCATATATACTTGTCACATTCTCGCTGAGAGGGAAAATCTTCACCAGCTGCCTTTATTGCGTCTCACAAACTTTGTTTGTGGTTCACATTAACTCATTACGTGTCCTTTAATCCTCCCTATGTGCAGCACTTTTATGCATTTCTGTTTTGTTTGAGCTCCTATTTATAGGCAACCACTATGCCAACATCCCCACTGAACATGAGCACAAACACTTTGAGCCGTAATGGACCCAGTGGGAGTCCAGCCTCTGAACAATTGAATAATCAGATTGTAACAGAGATCTGTCACACAGTTTCCGCTTATTGAGAGACTTTGGGATATTCTTTTAGCTACAAATATTTTAGTGAAATCAATGCTTGGGATTTTTTTCATTAACCAGATATCCATCAAAAATCAAAGGAGTCTTCTTAAACTTCTGTTTAATTCAGTTTATTTAAAAAATATGTCTTAGGTACTGGGATCCTGGCCCCAGAGCGGACCCGATGGAGGACCAGAGGTACCTGTGGGGTGGCTTCGCGTACCTGCAGGACATGATCGAACATGGGATCATCAAGCTTCACACCGGAAATGACTGGCCACTGGGTGTTTACGTTCAGCAGATGCCATATCCTTGCTACGTCGATGACCTGTGAGTTGACCAATCAGTGCTTCAGCTACTGAAATAAAGATACGCAAACGGGTTTCCTGAAGTACTGAGGATAAATTCCTTCACACAGATCATATCTAAGAGTTAATTACTTTAGATAAGACAAGTTAATTATAAGTGATTTTCAGTGATTCAGCTGGTTAAATAAACCAGTTAAACCATGTTTTTTTAAAAATGTCATCTCATCGGTAAAAGTGTTTTCAGGTTTTCATCTGATACTTTTTTCATCTAGATAAATAATCCCTTCTGCAGTTTTTTTTTCAGTAACTTTCTGTCTCTTTTCTTTCTTTTTCTATTCTGCCCTTTACCAAATTCAAATAATTTTGAAATTGAAAAAGTTTAGTCAAATTCAATTTCAAAAAAATTAAAATAGGAGGAAAAAAAGTGATGCTTTAACACAGTGTCTGTAAACATCTGTTTTATGGTGTATATTTAATTATGGATGCTGCATATTCCGATTGTAAAATGTTTTATGACCACAGACCAGGTTGTGCATCTAATTATAAAAGATTTTATAAAAGATTTTATAAAAGATAAAATCTTTGATCTTTTGAAAAAATGAAACGTTTAGTTCAATGAGCTAAACGTTTCATTAAACGTTTAGCTCATTGAACAATTCCAGTGAACTTTTGTTTTATTTAAGCATCACAGGTGTTTGTTGTTGTCTATCTGAGACAAAATCATCTCAGATAGATGGACTTGATGTCATTTTTCCTCCCTCACTTTTCCTGCAGCTTCATGGTCACATTGAACCGCTGCTTCCCCATGTTCATGGTCTTGGCCTGGATCTATTCGGTGTCCATGACTGTGAAGAGCATCGTCTTAGAGAAGGAGCTGCGCCTCAAAGAGACCCTCAAAGCCATGGGGGTCAACAGTGGGGTCATTTGGTACACATGGTTCATCGACAGCTTCATCATGATGACTGCAAGCACAGCGCTGCTGACAGCCATCATAATAGTGAGAGGACAGATGATGAAAATTTCATTTGTTTGTTTAAAGAGTTATTTTCTTAAAGGGAGTAATGCTGCCCTCTTGTGGGCAGTATTAGAGTGAAATAAGTTTTAAAAAGAAATGTTTATTTTTTTTCTTGCAGGGCGGAAAGGTGCTAAATTATAGCGACCCACTCCTCGTCTTCTTCTTCCTGCTGATTTTCACTGTGGCCACCATCATGCAGTGTTTCCTGATGAGCGTGTTTTTCAACAAAGCCAACCTGGCTGCTGCCTGCAGTGGAATCATCTACTTCACCCTCTACCTGCCTCACATTCTGTGTTTTGCGTGGCAGGACCGCATCACCAAGAACATGAAACTGGCGGCAGTATGTTCGGTTATCATTCTTGAGGTTGTTTTTTTAATTTAAGGTGTTTTGCAAGCGTAGGAGGTCTTTTTAAACCATTCCGGCTTTCCTTTGGCTGACTATGAACACACATCTCATGGTTAAATGCTTTCAGACACACCTGCAAGAACAGAACTAAAGATAATTTATGCTGTTTGGTTTAAATCGTCAAACCCATTCCTGTAGGATGAATATTCATGCTAGTTTCATTTCTGAATTTGTGTTCTTTGTTTATCCTTTTTGCTTTCCTAGAGCTTGCTCTCTCCGGTAGCTTTTGGCTTTGGGACAGAATACCTTTCACGGTATGAAGAGCAAGGTTTGGGCCTGCAGTGGAACAACATTCAGACCAGCCCATTAGAGAAAGACACTTACTCCTTCCTCACCTCCATCCTCATGATGGTGTTTGATTCCATCCTCTATGGAATCCTGGCCTGGTATCTGGACAACGTGTTCCCAGGTTGGAGTCCTAATACTAAGCACTGCACCATCTGAAACTTATTTGGATTTTAGCCAATTGAGTATTACAGCAAAAATCTTTGCTTTACAGGACAATACGGCATCGGTCGACCGTTCTACTTCCCTCTCCAGCCCTCCTACTGGCAGAAACCTGCACCGATGTACCAAGAAATGACCGAACAAGGTTAGTCTCATGTGAATTTTTTTTTTTTTGAGGCTGTAGAGCTGTGCTACTTTTCTTTAAAATGATGAAGAACCTATTACTTTATCTAGCAGATCTCATTTATTTACATAGGGTTTAAGCTTCAAGGGAGTGGCTCTTAGAAAAAAACCTAAGAACTTGTTCCCATTCTTTCACAATTAAATTTCCATGTATTTTCTTAGGATTTTATGTGGTCGAGCAACATAAAGTAGTGCAGCAAAGTGAATAATAAGTTATTTATTTTGTATTGAAATTACTGCTGTGAATAATTTGAAGCAAGTCCTTGCACATTTAGAGTTTAAAAGCTCCAACTGTTGCTCAGAATATTTTTTACAAAGTGGTATCTAATTAGATTCCTTTTGCAAGGATGCACACATACAGAAATACATGGTGTTAGCCTAAAACAATTAATATAATTTATTATATCATGTAAAACAATGTAAATGCAAGTACAATGCTGAATAACAAATCATCATATTTCAGAGCCAGGAAGTCATTATTCAGGGACCTTTACTGAAGTCTATCTTTCCCAACCAGATTCCAAGAAACCAGAAGCAGAGATCCAGGAGCTGGACGTTGAGAGCAGAGGCACGCCCGAGACTTTTACCTGCAACGGCTCGGCCAGCAAGAAAACCTGCAAGCACCAAAGTAAGAGAGAGCGCCTGGAGAGAGAAAGGGAGCTGCTGAAACAACAACAAGAAAATCCGAACCAGGAGGAGGAGGATCTGAATGCTGGGAGTGAAGGTGAGGAAAATAAAAACCCTAAAGAGGAATTAGACTTTTGTTGGAGAGCTCTCTGAAGTCATCTAGTGGGCAAAAAGGGGAACTGCACAACAGCGTTAAAGTGAAATGAGAATTGCAAAAGAGCATAATTTGAATGCAGTCATTTATAATTATATATTGTTTCAAGTAACATAAATGTTTCTATTGCTCTAAGAAATTAAAATAACGAAACTTCAGCTGATCTGACACTGAATTTCTTCCCAAGAGATGAATCAAATGATGCTCCGATAATTTCCAATGCAGTTTTGTAAATACTTTAATCTTTTTTTCTCTTTTTCCTCCATACAGGTCCGGTGTTCTTTGAGCAGGATCCCCTGGGCCTGGTGTTGGGGGTGCAGATCCAGGATCTGGTCAAGGTGTATGACGGGAGCTCTCGTCCCGCTGTGAACTGCCTCAACATCTGTTTCTACGAAGGGCAGATCACATCCTTCCTGGGGCACAATGGGGCTGGAAAAACAACAACACTGTAAGCAGAAAAGAAACTGAACACATTGTCAATCAGATATGAAAAACTAATGCATAGACTGATCAAAATATCATGAGGATTTATCAGACTTATAAAAACCCATCCCTTCTTTCTTTCTCTCTTATTCAGTTTTTGAGGAAGTTAGCAACTCCCGCTTGCCTCTTTAGAGGATTAATATGGAAATCTTTATTTTTTTCAGGTCCATTCTTACTGGTCTCTATCCTCCCACATCCGGCACAGCCTACGTCAATGGAAGAGACATTAAGACAGACATAGACATCATCCGTACATCTATGGGCATGTGCCCTCAATACAACATCCTCTTCAATCAGTGAGTTGGATCATTTGCATACCCTGAAGTTTTTTTTTTCTACAACAGATCTCCGATATATTTCATGATTTTGTCTGATAGACCAACACAAAGTAGGGCATTATTGTGAACTGAGAGGAATATGATGAATCGTCATCAAGATTTGTTGCGTGTTGTTCATTCCACATGCATAAACTTCCCAGGTTAAACCATTCCTGCAACATTTTATTCTCTTTCTCTTTTCTACTCCTCTGATGGAACATGTTGGTGTTCCAGCCTCACAGTGGAGGAGCACATCCTGTTCTACTCACTGCTGAAGGGTCGGACTCCAGATGAGGCTCAGACAGAGGTGGAGAACATGCTGTTGGACCTTGGCCTACCTCACAAGCGAGACGAAGAGGCTCAGAACCTTTCAGGTCCTGCCACTTGTCTCTTTATGGGTCAGAAAGGACAGTGAAGGCCAGTTCATCTGATCCCTCTCGTTACTGTATGCTTCTGCATTTTACAGGCGGTATGCAAAGGAAGTTGTCTGTTGCCATGGCGTTTGTCGGAGGATCCAAGGTTGTCATTCTGGATGAGCCCACCTCAGGAGTGGACCCGTATTCCAGAAGATCCATTTGGGATCTCCTGCTGAAATACAGAACAGGTGAAAATCATTAACTTATTACATTTTGCAGACTTTGACCAATATTTTGTCGCTCAACACATTTTCTAAAGCTTAAGCTGAATTTGAAGAATGAAACAAACACCCCCATATTTGGTCGTGTACTTTTGAAACTACAAAACTCTCATTCACAGCTGTAGAAGGAAAGAATGAAAGTAGAATTAAAACGATTTATATGTATATTTCTGTCACATTTTTAACAGAGTGAGCTAAAATGTTTGTCACCTTGATAAAAGTTTTGTACTTGTGCAGGCCGCACCGTGATTCTGTCTACGCATCACATGGACGAGGCCGACCTGCTGAGTGACCGAATCGCCATCATCTCCAAAGGACAGCTTTACTGCTGCGGGTCCCCCCTTTTCCTCAAAAACTGCTTTGGAGTCGGCTTTTATCTAACACTCGTACGCCGCATGAAGGACATCAGGAAGCGAGAGGTGAGCAGCGCCTGCAGACAAAGAACACCGTTTCCTCCTCTTCTGTCAGTACACATGCATTTGTTGTTGAAAGCGCCCGTGTCTTTCTGTGTTTTTCTCTCAGAACGAATGCGATTGTGCTTCGGACTGCTCGTGTTCCTGCTCCATCTGCACCAAATACAAAGATCAGTCTCAGAATCAGCACCAGCAGCTAGACAGAGTTCTGGAGGGTAAGTGTTCATGTTCTCTGTCAACCTTTCATCTGCATGCTTGCAAACACTTCCTGCAGAAGTTGCATTTGCAGTCAAGTCTTTTCTTATTTTTTTGGAGCTGACATTAGTGTACTATTTTTTGCTTTTCCTTATCTCTGCTATTAGAAAAAAGTTGTTTAGAAAATAACCTGAAGGTATTAATATAAATGGAAATTAAGACAATTTTCTTTTTGAAATTTATACATTGTTTTCAAAACTATTCACTGATAAACCAATACCAGGGTTCTTACCTATGTGAGAGAAACACTCAACAGCTTGTTCCTCCTGTATCTTCTGCCAAAAAAACAATAAATTTTGGATGCAACAAAACTTTCCATTTGTAAGAGCATTAGCTTTCAGTTTATTTTATAACATTAAAAGCAAAGGAGACGGGATTATTATGAAGCCTTAAGTGACCAATCAGGGGAACCGGATCCCCACAAAGACTGCATAAACTGTCTGTGTGCTTGCAGCCACTGAACCACAACTTTACTGCAGGAGCTCAAACTTACACACACACATGTCTCAGAGAGACAATTTTTTTGCTCGCAGTTGGCTCTTCTATCATGAAAATGTTAGAATTTTTAGTGGGAGTGCCAACTTTAGAACAGAACTAGCAGAAAAGTCCTAGTTTTTTATCTGGAGCTCATATATGGTTCAAAGACAAAATCATGTCTGAACCAAATAACTGACTTTAATTTCCATGGATAATAAACAGCCATATTGGATTCTTGGAAAAAAAAACAACAACAGCTAAGTGCTACTTTTGATATTTAGTCCCCCACTAGATGGCAGAATATCTTGGATGTGTGTAATTTGGTTTCATGATGTTTCAACTTCCCCACTTTTGTCCCAGCTGTAGCCTTCATTTGTGCTCAAGAAATAATCTTAGATTCTTTAATAGTTTTGAAGATGAAGACAGGTTAAGGTGAAATTAGACCTCTTGCATTTTTATTAAATTTTGCTGGTTTAATTGATGAATTTGTCTTCTGTATGGAGAGAAGTAGCTCTATAAACCAACAAAGGTAACAATGTTCTCTAATGCCTCTCTTGTAGACTCTAACCCTAAGGCACATCAAAAAATGCTAACCTTTATTGAAATTGTCCATTAACAGATTCTCCTCTTATTTTTCACTCCTATCAGGGGCATTTTGTGAGTAATGGAGGTAACAGGATCTTTTCCCAATTTCTATCACTGCATCTTTGCTGTAAATCCTAAAACAGGCTGGAGCAGTTCACTTTATTTACAGACATTAATAATTTAGAAGCGATATTGACACAAAAGCCTTTTTGTTCCTCATCTGCCTAAGGAGATGCTATTTAAGATGCTACACCACAAAGTTGCTCCAGCACAGGTTCTCTCTCTCTTGAATAATAGTGTTTTTTTTTTGTTTTTTTTGTGTGTGTGTGTTTTGCTTTTCAAGCAGTTTTTCTTCTTTTGTTCTTATTTCAGTTTCTGCTGCTTCGGGAAAACTTTGCTAAAAGAAAAGTTCCTAAATCTGTAACTTTTCCGTCTCTTTCCCAGGGGACATCGACAACATCACCAGCCTGATCCACCATCACGTTCCCGAGGCAAAGCTCATTGAGACCATCGGACAAGAGTTGACCTATTTGCTCCCTAATAAAGGGTTCAAACATCGAGCCTATGCCAGCCTGTTTAGAGAGCTGGAGGAAACTCTTGCTGATATGGGTCTGAGCAGCTTTGGCATCTCTGATACGTCCTTAGAGGAGGTAGGCAGAGAAAACCAGCCATATACTTTGCTCTTCAAGGTCAGAGGAGAATCATTTGTTTCCACCGATCTGCGCAAATCTGACACAATCAAACTCATATGACTATCTCTTAGAAACCTTAAACAAATATTTTGGATTATACTTTAGTTTAGCCATACATTTCCTGCTTATCCACTTAAAGTAGCAGAAATGTTGGCTGAATTCTTACATATCATTGTAGATTTATATTTAAATACTTATATTCATCCCGGTATTAAAATAACTGCATAGGATGTTTTGAAAGTTAAAGGATCATCTTTTTTCCTTTCCAGATATTTCTAAAGGTCACAGCAGATGGAGAAGCAGCAAATAATGCCACCACTGCTGGTAAATGCCACCCCTGATATTCTGCTTGACCTTTTCCTGGCATAAAATTCCTGACCCATTTGTCTATTTCTTCACCATGTTCTTAATCCTTCCACCACACCTGCATGTGTAATGTTGATATAAACATGCGTATTGTAGTTGACCTATGCAGGTGTGATCTAAACAGCAGCCACATAACTTTTGTAAAACATGCATCTGTTATGTTTTATGACCCCATAGTTTGTGTTTGTTTGCCCCTCTAGAACAGTGGATGTTGCAGGGAAGACAAAATGGCAGCAAAGTTGGTGTAGACCAAGAGGAAGGTCAGAGAAAGAGGAGCATTTGGACAGAGCTTCAGTAAAATTGCTTGCTCCCCTCTTTCTCCTGTAGAACCTACTGGACCTGGGTTATGAAAATGCTGTGTTTTACTATTAATACAATCTTTCATTTCTAATTTGAGTGAATTCCTAATAAGGGCTTCCATTAAATTGAGTAATTGTAAAACTAATTTTCCACAAAACAACCCAGTTCTAAGGGGTTCAGTTTATACAATAAGATTTTAGCAGCTGCTGTTCGTTACATGCGCTTTTCATGCTGCATAAGCTTTCAAAACTTAGCAATGCATCACTTATTCTATAGATGTAGAAATAAAGATCAGAATTTAAGCTAACATTGTGTCAAAAGTTGCCTGACTGAAAATGTGTTTTTTGTTTTGTTTTATACTAATGCTTATCTTTTGTTTTCTTGTTTATAATAGAGAATAACGGTGTAAATGGGATTACGTCTGACAGCAGTGCAGGGAAGGGATCCAGACAGGTGAAGGGCTTTTCACTGATCCTGAAGCATTTCCATGCTTTGCTAGTGAAGAGATTCCATCACGCCACGAGAAGCAGAAAAGACTTCCTGGCACAGGTACTGCTGGCGAAGTGAACATGGAGATCCACTGATAAGAACGGGAGTTATTTTTCTGCGTTTCAAATGATTTTATTCCAGAAGGAGGATATCGATATTTTCTAATTAAAACATGTAACTGTGGTTTCAGATTGTGCTTCCTGCCACTTTTGTCCTTATTTCTCTGATCTTCACGTTGATTGTCCCTCCATTTGGAGAATATCCCAGCCTAACTCTGACGCCCTGGATGTACGGACAACAGTTCACCTTCTTCAGGTCAGACAATAATGCAAAATATATTGTGAAGCACTTTACAAAAGTATTCATTCGCTAATGACTTTTGACATTGTGTCAAGTTACAACCATAAACTTCAATTCCAGGTTATTAGGATTTTATTTGGTGAACCAACATTGGATAGTGAATCATTCTGAAGCGAGAGGATAACGATACATGATTTTCAAAATCATTTATGATTAAAAATCTGAAAGCCTGCATTTATATTTAACATCCCTGTGTCAATACTTGGAAAAATGTAATTTAGCAATTACAATTACAATTGCAATTAGATCTGCAAGTCGTTAGACTTTGTGTTTTTTTGTTTTCCCGGAGGACCAAAGGTTCAGTTTTGGTGTCATTTTATTAAAATGTCTTCTTCCAGATGTTAGCTGTGTTCCTTACATACTGTGTGACAGATTGCAAACAAGATTTATGATGACATTTCTTGTTCCCAGTATTCTATACAGGCTGTTTATGATGTGCAAT
Source organism: Poeciliopsis prolifica (assembly GCF_027474105.1). Classification (NCBI taxonomy): domain Eukaryota; kingdom Metazoa; phylum Chordata; class Actinopteri; order Cyprinodontiformes; family Poeciliidae; genus Poeciliopsis; species Poeciliopsis prolifica. The sequence continues at coordinate 2,246,460 of NW_026562425.1, forward strand.
AATAATAATGATTGTGGATCTCTGCAGCTTTTCTAAAGTTACCTTTGACTACCTGGATTCTTCCTAATAAATGAAAAAATTAAATCTATTGAAACCTGCATAATTTTCCCTCACATTTCACAGTTATGCACTACTTTATGTTCCTTTATAACAAAAAAAGTCCAAAAACACAATGTGAAGTTTTGAGTAGTGAGACAATGTGAAGAAGTAGAAGAGCATAAGCATTATTCAAGGCCACTGGGTAGTTCCAGGCTCATTAAAAGTAATCTTATCTTTTTTTTCTTTAATGTTTCCCACTGTTTTTAGCAACGAGCGTCCGTTTGACCCCAGAATGAAGCATTTCACAGATCGCTTGTTAAGCATGCCGGGCCTTGGCACACGATGCATGCTAAGAGAGCTGCCAGAGTGAGTACAGAATGAAATGTACACAATGAAAAATATCCTGCTGGAACATTTCTTGTGTCACTACTGATAGTACTCTTTTATAGGTATTTCAGTATCAGTGCAGAAATAACTATTCTAAACCTTCAATAAGTCTGGGAGGCTGTGCCAAATGCCATGAGAAATATTCTAAATCACAAAAAACAAATGTAGCACAGATCATTATGTGTCGACTTTGTCTCTGTTTTATCAAGGATGATGTGCAACACCAGTGCCTCTGACTGGGAGCAACCTGCCGTCTCCCCTGTGGTTCACAACATATTACAGAGTCCTGAATGGAACCAGCGCAACCCGTCGCCTTCCTGCCAGTGCAGCACCAGCAAGAAGCTGACCATGATGCCCATCTGTCCTGCTGGGGCTGGAGGCTTGCCCCCTCGGCAGCGGGTGGAGGTCACGGGAGACATCATGCTGGATCTGACCGAGCGGAACATCTCTGACTATCTGGTGAAAACCTACCCCGGTCTCATCAGAACCAGGCAGGTTGGATTGGAACAGCAGATAATCATCCTACAAAAAAGATGCAAAGGAGTTGCTATACCTCTCTTTTTTCACCTTTACTAATAATATTTTCTGTTCTTTATCATTACTTTGCAGCTTAAAGAGCAAATACTGGGTGAATGAACAAAGGTACTTGCATTTCTAGTCTCTCTCTGTATCTGGAATTGGGAATTTCTCTGTTTTATTTTCAGGTTTGAATCTTTTGTCTCATCAGGTATGGAGGCCTCTCCATAGGAGGTCAACTTCCCATCCTAGATGTGGATCCTAGAGATATCCAGAATGTTTTCCGTCAGCTAGGACGGATGCTCAACATAACGGGGGTAATGCTCTCATTGTTTTCACCTCTACATTAGATTGTAATCCATCCAGTCAACTCATTCTGAGCTCCCATGTTCACAGGGTCATTACTCCAGACTTGCCCTGAGGGAGATCGGCACGTTCTTACACTTCATGGAGAGCGAGTTTAATGTAAAGGTATGTTTTATGAAGAAAGCTTGCTTGCACTCGCCATATAAATATTTCTGTTTGGATGCGTTGAATTGCCTCTCCAATCCTCTGTCAGGTGTGGTATAACAACAAAGGCTGGCACGCCATGGTGGTCTTCATGAATGTGGCCAATAACGCCATTCTGCGAGCCTTCCTGCCTTCTTTCGCCAAACCAGTCGAGTATGGGATCACCGCCATCAATCACCCTCTGAATCTCACCAAAGAGCAGCTTTCTGAAGTCACTGTGTGAGCAAAGCCACACCTTTAGATTTTTTTTTTGTTCTGAAGGAGTAGAAAGGCTGAGTCTGAAATATGGATTTTAGTTTTTGTATCTGCAGCAAGGTTTTCATCGCAATTTCTCAAAAGCAGTCTGAATACGCTGTGGGATCAAAAATTACAAGCATTAGCAAATATGTTTAAAAAGTGTCCATATAAATACATTTTAATTCAGTGTTGGAATAGTCCTACCCTGAAAGTGATAAAGAGTCTGATTGCATTTATTCCAGAATCTCATTAGAATAAAACTCCAATCCAGACCAGAGTTGTGATTTTATTCTGCTCCTTTTTTCCTGCAGGTTGACCACTTCGGTGGACGCCGTTGTAGCGATCTGTGTCATTTTCGCCATGTCCTTCATCCCTGCCAGCTTCGTCCTTTACCTCATTCAGGAGCGAGTGACCAAAGCCAAGCACCTGCAGTTTGTCAGTGGCGTGAGTCCTTGTGTGTACTGGGTGGCCAACTTCTTCTGGGACATGGTGAGTAAGATTGGGCTCTGTAAACAAAACTGCTTACAAATGTGTGTGTGTTTTTTTTTTTATAAATTTTGTTTTAATTAGAGAGTTCCAGAATAAATGGAAGTTCTTAAATTCAAAACTCATACTGACAATATGAGTTTTGTATAATCTTTAATTTCTTGCTTATTTGCAGTTTTTTTTTTGTTTGCAAACTTTGCTGTATAATCTCATTGTTTATTTCTCTCTCAGGTGAACTACATTCTCAGCACTGCAATGGTGGTTGGCATTTTTATGGCATTTGATAAAAAGTGTTACACATCACCGACTAACCTCCCAGCATTAATAGCTCTTCTTCTTCTTTATGGGTAAGCTGCTGATTTTTTTTAAATGTAGTTTAATTAAATTAAAAAAAGCATTTTTGAAATAAAGTGCAAATTGTGTTTCTAGAACAGGTAGTTTTGAGACATCTTGTCTCATCCGAATTTATACATTTATAAGAAAAATTAAACACCTGAGAGATTAAAAAAAACTAATTTCACCAGATTCTTTCCTTTTCAAATGTGTCTAGACGTGTTGCCCATCACAATAAAGGCGAAAAGGCAGACAAGATAAAAAATAATGTATCTACACAAAGTTGATCTTATATAAAAGTAGTAATAATAAAGTCTCCATCTCAAAATTGACTTTTTAAAGGGAAGATTTATACAAAATATATTTTGCAGGGAACAGAAGGTCAGGAGAAATGTTTTCTGAGTTTTTAGAGATCTAAAAAAACACCCAATATGGAGGAATTGAAAACAAGCAAAGTCTGTAATTCAAGACAGTTTAACAAACGTGGATGTTAAAGACGCAGGAGGATCATTTTCATAACTCTCAATCTCTCCTTCTTTCAGGTGGTCAGTGACACCCATGATGTACCCCATGTCCTACGTATTCAGCATCCCAAGCACTGCGTATGTGTCTCTGTCCTGCATCAATCTCTTTATTGGCATCAACAGCAGCGCCATCACATTCATCCTGGAACTCTTTGAAAACAATCGGGTAAGGACACGCCATGACAGAAACACAAAGAAAAGCTTATTCATGGTTTGACCTGAATTATTCCTAAAATACTGATCATTTTAAGGGGAGTGAGGAAGAGTTTCTGTAAGAAAACATTTTCTGCATCTTCATTAAAGTTAATGACTCAATGCCTGTAAGAAATTCATCTTTAAGAGAAAGTTAATGAGTAAAAGTGGCGTACTTAGTAACAAGTAGCAGATTTGTGAAGAAAGCAATAAAGAAATGTACAATTTAACTTAGAGCAGAATTGAGCAGAATTGAAAGCTCAAAAACTTAATGTAATCAATTATCACATGAAGAAGCTGTAAACTATGGAATAAAAAACACATTATGTCACAGCTACTCCTGCAATAATGCATGTTTTGCATTTACAGTTCGGATAAGGTCGCATCCCAATTAACTATGTGTTTGTTAGTTTTTAAGTACGTTTTAAAAGATAAGTTGTTTAACACTCCTAGTTCCCATATTTACCCAGATTACCCAATTTACTGTGGGCAATTATGTCTATCACAAATAATTTGATTCTTGAGTGAGTTTTTCAGTAATTACCAAATCACATGGGATTCATCCCATTAAAAAAATTATTGCTTTATTTAAATACAGAAATGAAAACTGTCATGTTGAGGTCTATTTCTTCCGTGTATTATTCACACAATAATATTAAGAGACCATTTAATGTGTGATTGTGTATAATAAATAGATTATGATTTTATAAGGAGAACAATTACAGATCAGTAGCTGTCATATCATCACTGGAAAACAAATTGACCTGCAGCTAAAGAACTTATTAATGCAAATTCCTCCTACTTCTGTTTCGTACTGTTGCCCATGGCTGTAAGAGGTGAATTATTTCTCAAAACAAGCCATGTTTTCTGAATGTCTGCATCCCCTCAGTTGCAAATAACATAAATTGATTAATGCAGACGTGAACTAAAGTCTGCTGTGAGGCCTTGAGGGCAGACGTGTGTCTGACAAACTGGAAAGAAAAAAATATCAAGAGGGGACAAGGAGGTGCTAATTAAGATTGGACTCCAACTTGTATTAGCATGCATCAAAGAGGAAACGGTAGATTTTGGTGAATAATGTGGAAAACATTTTAATGAGGCCTAAACATTCAAGGTTGAGTGCGGAAAACTTTGTTATCATTTGAGGCAAAATAAATATTTGAGCTTCAGACTGTCTGGACAAAGATATATGTGAACACCTGTTACTTTATTATGTGTTTAAAAAAAAAAGGGGGGAGTGGGATAAAACCAAAGCTGGGTAAAGTTTGAAGTTTCTACTCTCATTGTAATCTACTATACTAAAAAATAGAACCCATTCTCCAGCAGATGGTCATCTCCTCTAAACATCTGCGCTCCATTTTTCTCACCGCAGATGAGTCATGAGAGATGGTCTCCAGGTGGACTCGGTCATATTAATGTTTGTTGATATTTCTCAAAAAGTATTCATAAAATTGTGCTTTATATAATTGCCATCATTCCTGCCAAGATTGAAAAATTAGCTTAATTAAAAAACTTTTTTTTTCTACACAGGAAAAAAACGAAACAAAATGAGGACATTATTTAAAATGGGCACACACGACACAAACGATTACCTGAGATTGTTTTTGTCTGTTTACAAATACAATTTTGCAGCAAGTCTTAAGCATGGTTTCATCATGTTGTGTTTAGCAAACAGTTTCCAAATGGAACAGAAATATTAACGTGTATTTGTCACAGATTTCTGTCCATCTGATATGCAGCATTTTCATATTGTTGCTTCTGGGACACGTTCTTGCGTTTTCAGTCTCTGCTGACGTTTAACGAGTGGCTGAAGAAATTGCTGCTGGTGTTTCCTCACTTCTGCCTGGGGCGAGGACTGATAGACATGGCCATGAATCAGGCTGTAACTGATGTCTACGCCAGGTTTGGTAAGCGCTGCATGGTGTTTCACTTGTTAAAAGTTTTGACAAAGCATATGCAAGAACATATTAAAAAGTTTAAAACTCAGTTCCCCCATGACTTGATTCTGTCACCACCATGGTATTCTCAGGGTGATGCCCAGTAGTAGTTTTCACCTTTGTCCTGCAGGTCGTCCTACCCGATAACTTTCTTCCAAATGTTTGTTGGATAATAATCTAAATAAAGACAGTAAAAACTGATTTACACTGCTTTTTATTGTGATGTAAATGTTGAAATTGAGCTATCATCTTGCTCACAATTGACAATTATTCACTACCTATCTTGATGTACCACAAAAATTGCATTTAGCTACTCTCAAGTTTGTTGCTTTAATAGGAGAAAATAATAAAAAATAAAATAATGTGAATTCTTTTATTAAGTTGTTTGTAAAACTTTGATTTTTTGTGTGTGTTTCATTTCACAAGTCAAACTATTTTAGTACGTCTTTCTTTTTTCTCTTTTACAGGTGAAGAATACAAAATGGATCCTTTTCGGTGGGACTTTGTGGGAAAAAACATATTTTTTATGCTAGTGGAAGGCTTCGTGTACTTTAGTCTCAACCTTTTGATCCAGTATCGGTTCTTTTTGGACCACTGGTAAGAGCTTGCAATTACCTAAACACACACAAATAACATTTAATACACTGAATATATTAAAACCGAATAGCTTGAATTAGCTAGTTCAATAATTAGGTTGATTGAGCTTTTCGAGGTAGCTTTTGAAAAGGCATTTCTCTAGTCTTGTCGATTTCTCCTTAGAGGACTTTGTTCTTTATTCCTCAGGTTATCAGACTGTAAACAGACTGTAGTACAAAATGAGGATGAGGATGTCGCAGAGGAAAGGCTAAGGATATATGAGGGTGGAAGCAAGAAGGACATTCTGCAGATCAGAGACCTCTCAAAGGTAAAAATCTTTAATCAAATCAAACGTTTCTGTATCTTTACTTAGACATCCCCATTCCCTAAAGTATTCTTAGAGTATTGAATACCAGGTGTTTGCTCACATAAATCAATAATATTTTTATGATACTATTCTACTGAAAACTATTTTCCTTCTGGCATTACATTATCTTGATAAATTTAATAATCCACCATCTGACAATGGCTGCGAAAACTAAAAATAGTCCCTGATAGCTGCAGCCTCCATCAGCACCACAAAGCTGCTAAATAAAACACTTAGTTGCTCAGGAACGATCTGGAGTGCAGTTCAGATCTCATTTAAAGGAGCAGTTCGACCAAAAACGTTAGTAATTTTAAGACCGTAACTTCATCTTATTGTACTTTGTCCATGCCTAACAACAGCAGCCATGTTTTAAAATAAAAGGATCCTCCATAGTGTTTTGAAAATGGTCAAATAAAACACATTTGTGAACTCTGCATATGAAACATATAGATACCAATATTAAATAAAACACACACAAAATAAATAAACGTAAATAAATGAATGAAGTTTTATTTATTATAAAAATGAAATTTGTTTTGGTTATTGGACTGTATCATGTGTTTTTTATTTAATAACAGAATAACAGATTTTATTTGATTAATTCTGGAGGAAATAATCGTCACTGCTCAAGATGTTTAAACTCTGTTTTTTGTTTTATTTTATATAAAAAGGAAGAACATAAAGTGGAAATGAATGAAAGAGCATCAGAATTACATAAAATTGTTCATTTCACTGAGTTAACAAAATAATATATATATCTTAATTTTCCAGACCAAAATATGTAAAATGATTAAATTCACAAGTCACGTGATTCTGCACGATTCATCTGTTTAGTGCTTTTTAAAATATGTTTGTGGTCTCTACATTCGCTTTGGTACTGCTCCAAAGAAGTGAGATATTATCATTTCTCTGCACAGACGTATGCGGGCAGAAAGAGGGCAGCTGTGGACCGGATTTGTGTGGGAGTCCCTGCAGGCGAGGTGAAGTCACTGAGTTCATCCATGCTGAGATTTATTTCTGTCTTTTCTTTTTGCCACAAGTTGTGTCTGTTTGCCGGTGAATAAATTAAGACTAATAGTTAAAATTCTGGACTTTAAATTAATTTGGTTTTCATGAAAACAGTTAAAATAGATATTTACATAAAATAGTCAAATCAATCGGACAGATTAATGTTCCATTTAATCCTACTTAGAATACAGTGCTATGCTGATTGGAAACATTTTTTGCATCTAAACAGTGACAACAAATTGCATTGTTTCATTGCCTTTACAGCAACCCCCTGATCTTTGATTATTGGTTGATTAGTTAGTGACATCATAAAAATGAAAAACATTTAGCTTCTTGATGATATTCATTCATTATAATAGTGCCTCAGTTTTCTGTGCTTCTGCTGTCAATGGCATCCTTTTGTTGTCGTTAGTGTTTCGGCCTTCTGGGAGTTAATGGAGCCGGGAAGACGACAACTTTCAAAATGCTGACTGGTGACACTGATGCCAGCTCTGGAGAGGCCACTGTGGCTGGTTACAAGTAGGTGGAGCTCATTTATTGAATAATGAAGGCATTCCTGTCCCAGCTTGAAACAAAAACTCTTTTTGAGACAGGCAGAGCACCTTGCAAACGTAGTTATGCCATCTGACCCACAAACTTAAATACATTTTAAATAAATTTTATAAGATATACCAAGAAAAAGTAGTGGATAATTGTGAAATTAGATTTTCAACATTTTCAACACACAAAAGTCTAAAGAATGTATTGGGTTCCTTTTACTCTGACCCTAATAAATACAATTTAATGCAATTTGTAAACAGCATTTGGTAAACAGTATCTGTGCGGTATTCAATCTCAGTGTAAATGTTGCTGTTTTTTGAAGGTTTCAGATGTTTTGTAAGAGAAAACATCTGAATAAACAGCATCACAAAGACCAAGAAAAAAAAGCACACAAGTCAGGGTAAAGTTGAGGACAAGTTTAAATTAGGTTATGAAAAAAATGCACAAACTGTAGCAATTTTGCATACACATTAGACTTGACAAATTTGACAAATTTTGAAATTAAATTAGTACTTGAAGCCAAATGATTCTCAGATTTTCCGTTGAAAACCATGTCATTTTCCTTTTATGTCATAGTTTTCACCACTTTGTTCCTGTGTACCACATGCAAAAATATGATACACAGATCCCCCAAAATACATTAAAATTTGAGGAGTATGAATATTTTTTCAGTACTTTATGTAATGACAAAAGTTGTTGCTCCTGGTTTATCCTGCATGTAGTTCCAGCTGGGTGAATCCTGAAACAGCTCTGAGAATCAGACTGTTTGGACACTGTCTGACATAATCTGTGAAATAACACAATCTGATAATAAACTAACCAGCGTCTCTAAACACAAGTGAACATATTTCTAATCAGGAGAGAAAGACTTAGATTTTTGACGCCCCAAATCTTGTTTTGACAAATTTCTAAATGTAGAAATTTGCATCATGTCTATATACAACTAATGTCATCTAAAAATGTTTCATATTATTTGAGCTCCTGCAGTATCTCAAGTAACATTGTGTTTATGTTGGCAGCATCCTGACAGAGATACTAGACGTGCACCAGAACATGGGCTACTGCCCCCAGTTTGATGCCATTGATGAGCTTCTTACCGGCAGGGAGCATCTCTACCTTTACGCCCGACTCAGAGGGGTGCCCGAATCAGAGATCCCCAGAGTAAGTGGGACTGCAGCTGCTTCACATATTGAAGCACCTTAGGATGTTCTACTCTGCTACACATCTGACAAAGACCTCCATCTTCACTTCATGTTTTTTTTACTCAATTCCTCCTTTTTTTTTTCCATCTGTTTTTTTATTTTTTTTGGCATATTCATTTACGAAGGAACCAGTCAGTGATGCATTGAAGTGGCCTCTGAACTTAGATCCTGTTTCTTCTGCAGGTGGCGGAGTGGGGCATCCAGAAGTTGGGCCTGACAGAATACGCTGGCTGCAGCGCAGGAACTTACAGCGGAGGCAACAAGCGTAAACTGTCCACAGCTATTGCAATGATTGGCTGCCCTGCACTGGTCCTGCTGGTAGGGGAGCCAACGACGACAAGCTACAGAGCCCTTTGTTTGTGTCTTTTAGATTTTTTGCAGGAATTTATCAATGAAACAGTCTATGGATCCAGATGGTAAGCCATATGGGTTCAGTCAGGCCTGGCCTGGAATGTTTTATATTGTTGGCACGAAAACTATGCAGTTCAGTTCAAACTGGTATAAATCTGTGATTTTTTGCCATATGCTGATAGAGATAAGGACTTGGTCTCTGTTAGTGTGAGCATGCCGCTATGTGCTCAGAGAGACAAGTTTGCTGCGTGTGCTGTAGCTGTTTTTCTTTGATTTTTTTTCTTAGGATGAGCCGACGACCGGGATGGATCCGCACTCTCGCCGCTTTCTGTGGAACGCCATCATGAGCGTGATTCAGGACGGCAGGGCTGTGGTGCTAACGTCACACAGGTTCGAAACCTTGTGATGAACTGAATATGTGTCAACAGCTAACCAAACACAAATTCCAAAAGCATTCAAAAAAAACACTCAGATATTATTGTTTAAAGAAATAAAGTTTTGCATAGAATTAACATTTTGACAAAAACAAAAGTTCCTCTATTTTGAACCAGTTGGTTCTAAAACTTAGTCCATTTGAGAGTCATTTATTTTTATTATGCATGTTCATTTCCTAAGCAACTAAATGTGTTTTCAGTAGTTGTAAGCTAAAATGATATCAATTAACAGAAAGCAAGGTTTGAAAACATCTGTTTATGTAATTACTCTATATTATGTTTCACATAATGAATTGAGTTACAGAAATAAATGAACATGTATATATTTAATTTATTGAAATGCATCTATAAATACATTTTAATTAGAGGATACCAATAAACAAACAATATTTTAGAGATCATACAAGACAGCAGAAAGGGATGAAGTTGGGTTTAGTTATAAAACAATATAATTTTGAACCACAAACCTACCAAGGTCAAGCTGTGTATCTAAACTGAAAGGCTGGAAAAAGACATCATTACTCAGAGGAGAAGCCAAGAGACCCAATTTACACTTTTCAGCAGAACAAATCCAAGCAGTCAGAAATGAAATGGATTAGAACAAAGCATTATTCATCTACTACAATGGCCCAGTCAAAGTGCAAACCTAAATCCAGTTGAGATTTTGTGGTATGACTTTAAAACAGTGGTTTTAAAAAAAAAAGATTTTCCTTCCATTTCCTATAAATGCACTACTTTGTGATCGTTCTTCACATAAAACTCTAATAAGAAGTATTAAAGTTTGTGGTGTGACAAGGCGATGTAGGTCACAGACATGAATAAAGATGGGTTGCTGTTGTTTTCCACCAGCATGGAGGAGTGTGAAGCTCTATGCACCCGACTGGCCATCATGGTCAACGGCACCTTCAAGTGTCTTGGTACCATCCAGCACCTCAAATACAAGTAAGAATTTGTTTCTTACCTAATCAATGACTGTGGTTCCAATCTGTGACTGTAAGTCTGAGCTAGCATTAATATTTTTTATCATTACCATCACATTAAAGATGACAGAAACATTAATGTGCAGAAAAAGAAAGCAGCATGCAATGTTTCTGTGCCTTGCTTCCTTGGATCCAGATTTGGCGACGGCTACGTTGTGACGATGAAAATCAAGGCAGCTAAAGCAGGGTTGTCTCCAGAACTGGAGCCTGTGGAGAGCTTTATGGAGAGCTCCTTCCCCGGCTGTGTTCAGCGGGAGAAACACTACAACACGCTGCAGTATGAAATTGCCTCATCCTCCCTGGCGAGGATTTTCCAGCTGGTGGTGGCCAATAAAGACAGGCTCAGCATCGAAGACTACTCTGTTTCCCAGACAACACTGGACCAGGTAACGCTGAGATTTGACAATCAAAACGAAAACAATTACACTTTTTTAAAAGAAAAAAGATTGCAGTTTGTTCAAAATTCATAAGAGCTGCTGTCAGGTGCTTGCTAACAAAACGTAATTGAACATTGAATACCCAATTACAGAATGTTCTCATAAACTTAATTCATAATTGTCCTGGGGAAACTAGTTCACTTGATCACTTTCAATTCTGGCTTTCAGAAACAATTTAGACTCAGAAAAACTCAAAATTGATTCTTGTGATGCCTGGAACAAATAGAGAAAAGAAGCAAAATAGTCATTTAGAGACTGCAAGATCAACGCCTTTCACAGGATACAGGCAAAACATTACAGTTAGTTAAGACTTGCTGTCTTAATATGCTTTGTAGGAGCACCTCTATTAATAGCCATAGATGGATCCTCTATTGATATCCATAGAGAAATTACTGTCCGAGAAGGACATCTAAACACAAATAATAAAAAAAATAACTATTTTCTACTAATGTGTAGGATGGAAATATGGATAAAATAAGCATTTTTAAGGAAGACAGATCACTTACAGTATTCACACAACTGTGCAGTACAGTCATACAAGATTACAAATGCCAAAAGGAAAGACTGCCAGGACTTAGCCACTTATGTAGTCCCACTGCAACAATGAACTTAATCGTGCAAACAGGCTTTTATTTGAAATTCTTTTCAAATTGTGTCTGTAATCTTTGAAATCCTTTAAAAAGGACGTTTTTTTTTTTTTGTCTTCAGTACCACAGTTCCTTTGAAACCAGAATTCCTGCATGCAAACAAACACTTTATTTCCTCCCAAATCATGCTGTAAACCTGTTCTCAAAGATGCACATGTCATATATTTTTAACTTATTATTCCAGTTTGTCCAAAGTGTTTGATTCAGGATGATGCACATGCCTGCTAATTTCATAGCCGGATTTGAACAGTTGACTTTGTTTTTTGTTCTGGTGTCTTCAAGGTTGTAAAAGTGGCTGAAGTTTGAATGAAGTTCTTGAATGTGCAAGAAACTAAAACTGAGGTGGTTTTGTGCTGCCGTACCCTCCTGTGCATTGAGCCGCAGACGAGCATTTTGACAAGAAAGTGTGTCAGAACTTTAGCTTTGCATTGCAGAGAGTGAATATGAGGCCAAAGAATGCTGGTATTAAACCATGAAAGATTTTATTATTATTCATCACAATAATTTTTTTTTTCACTTCTGATGAAAGCTGCACAAGCCTTCAAGGATATGCGATCATAGAAATGGATGCCATTACAAGATTATTTAAATAGTTAACTATGTGAGAGCTGAATTTATTCCTCCTAATGTTTTTTTTCTGTTTGGAACTGCATACAATTCCAGTCCAGTCATTGCTGGGAATGTTATATTAATGCCCGGGATGAGGAATTGGTCACAATTGTGATCAAATGCCTTTGATCACATTCTGGATGAATTTCGTTTTTGTTCAGGTGTTTGTCAACTTTGCCAAGCAACAGACGGGAGAGGACGACGATGTGACGCTGCACAGACGAACAGCAAGAAGAGACATGAAGATCTCGCCCGTGAAGAGGAAGTAATGGGCAGCCTCTTCTAAATACTCAGAAGCAGTGAATATGATACACATTCCATAACCCAGCAGCCTTGTCTAAATCTTTTGCTAACCAAGGTGTTCGTGAGTTTTGAGGCCATTCACCTGCCAAGTTGGTTTCTGCATCCACAGCTGAACTACAAATGCCTTTGGCTCCTGATGGGGATAAACTTGACCTGATGTACCAAGCATGTGTGACTGATGATTATGACTTACAGAGAATGATGTTGAAACAGAGAAAATCGCTCATCAGACTGAAGGGTTATTTAAATATGTACATATTGTATAAGTTATGAATTATTAAGCTTCCTAGACTTTTTTTTGTCTATATGAAAAACACAAATCTATTTTATTAGGCATATGTACATGAAATATTTATTTGTCCTCAGACTAACTGAATGCAAAATATGTTTACCATTGCTTTCATTCTGTTTGGTCATTTGCTATGCATTAAAGTATTTCTTTATCTGTTTTATACATCATGTCGTCTCCTTGTGTGAGAAGGAAATTGAAGAACATCTCCTCATATCTCTGGCATTTGTTCAACCTCAGCTGTCCAATCGAGATGCAACAATTAAATTGTCATTACAAACGGTCAACAGTTTATAATGGATGTACAAAGCTCCGCACTTACCTTCTGTGTCACAGTCATTGCTGAGGACTTGCCAAGCGTCTTGTCACAGTTTCCACTTCTTCGACAAACAGTTCAAGTTTGGCGTCATTGCCTGAGGACGCCCACATCCTCAGGCAATGACGATTGCCTGAGGAACCTCTCTGGCCACCTCAAGTAGATAGAAGAATGTTTCCAATGTGCAATTTGGGACTGCTAATGAATTCTCTGGAGGAGATTTCAGGCCACTGTCTCCCCATATGGTCACCTGTATGAAGCTGATGAGCACAAATAGAGACACAATGGGGGAGAAGGTGAGTCATGCTGTAGCAGGCTGGGAAATGTATTTATATGGCGCTGCTGACCACAACAAAAGGCATCTTGCCATTTATTCAAATTTGAACAAAAAATACTTATTTGTGGTATAGGGGCTTAACATCGACTCAGTTTAAAAAAATGTCTTACCCACCAGGGCTGAACAGACAAAGCATAATGAGATGATCTACTTATCAGTGTAATTTTTTCTTGTTTCATTTACAGTTGTTCTTTTTGATCAACTGGATGGCTTACAACTAAATTAAAAATAATGTTGTATGTGTGCAAAATATTTGGATAAATAATGAACTCGTCTGATCCTGGTCCTTAGCCTTGTTAATTACTCTTGTTGCTCTGTTTGAAGTTTGATTAGTGACTATTGTGTTGTTTTGTAATTAATTTCCCAAATCTCTCTGGAGTCACGTAAATAAGGTAAAACTAAAAAAACGGCACAGAAAGTTAGGGTCAGGCTTTTTCTTTGCAAAGAAAAAGGTGTTTTGTCCTAAAGCTATGACAAACCCACTTCATGAACTGTGAACTGAAATAGTAAAACCCCGACTCATAATGTCTACTTTTCCATAGACGGACATACATTCTTGCTTAAAGACAAAAAGGCCAACAGTCACGGTAAGTGGCTGGTAATGCAGTTTTTGTAAGTATGATGTTCAAATAAAGTACAGGTTAAAGATTAACTAGTCGTTAATCTGACCTTCTACCTTGATAATAAAGTGGTTTAAGGTTTATTAATCCCATGAATTTAGTAAAATGAATGGAAATGCATAGTTTTGAGTAGGTTTTATTTAATTTCTGGGTGAGCAGACCCCACTAGGACTGTGTCACTCCACAGCTGCATGCGTCCCATTAATGTTAGCAGATGTTGGGAGGTATGATAAAGTCTGATTCTGTTTCATATAAATACAGCTCTGGAAAAAATGATCAGTCCTCTGATTTTACTCTTTATAGGTACATGTTGAAGTAAAGTGAAGATTGTTGAACAACTGACAATATGTCTCTGAAATTCCAAGCAAAAACTTAGTATTTATTTTCAGAAAATGAGAAAAGCTCATAATAATAATAATAATAAAAGGTTCAGTGTTTTGTCCTAAACACTTGAATAATGCAAAGAAAACACATTTAGATTCATTTGGAAATAACAAAACTAACGTTTTAATTCTGGAAGAGTTCGGAAATCAATATTTGATGGAATAACCAGTTAACAGTTGATGTAGTTAACAGTTTTAATTGGACAAAACTTTTTGATTTCTTATGTAAATAAGCAGTGACGTTTAGAAAAATGCACCAACGGATAACTTCTCTTGGGCCTTAGCCCTGCTGGGGGCTAAGCACCCCTGAAGATCAGATCCTAGAATCGCCCCTGGGTCAATCTGCTGATTTGACTTCCAGAGTCCCGATGTCTCAGTACGATCAAGTAGCTGCAGGATGTTTGAGACAAAAACAAAACAGCAGGCTGATCTCAGGAGGCTCCATCTCCAAATAAACAGGAATTGATCTGGCAGCGACTTGGTGTCTCGTACTGCAGGAGGCCATCAGAGCTCATTAAAAGTTGATGCTTTGGTAAATAAGATGTTTACCTGCATCAAGACTATTTGCAACCTTCATTTACAGATTTTTAATTTGCAAAAGGATTTTTAAAAGACTGTGTTTACCTTATGCAACAGAAGAAAAAGCAAAAAAAGTTTTAATTGGGAGCATTAGTAAGATTTAATTTTGTTAGCCTGCGACCGAGAGTAGTGGATATTTTGGTTTGCAAGTTTAATTGGGGGCACAGTCTGGGAATGGAGTCAGCAAAGGTTGTTGTGTTCAAAATGGGAAACGATTCTAACTTCCAGCTGGTGAAAGAAGTTTTCTTTTCCACTGCATTGGTTTTTATTACAGTAAAACATGTTATAAAACAATAAGGAAGACAGATGAGAGGGATGGTGAGTTGGAAAGTGATGTGTTTGATGTTCAATGACCATGAGCTGGTCCAGTGGAACAAACATGATCTGAGACACAGTTTTAATTATTCTTTTATTTTAAAAATCGCTTTAAAAAGCCAAAAAGCATTCTTTTTCCTAATAATTCATTCTGTTTTGTCACAATTCAAGTGACAAAAAAGATTTAATGCCAAAAAACATAACCTGAGTAATTCTAAAATCCAGTTTTTAAATGATGATTCCATTTGTTGATGTCAGTCTAACTGTGGATAAAACTCAAGACACATCAAACATTTACCTTTGATACGCATCTGTAGACTGAGATAAACATTTCCAATAAACAGTCTGCAATTTGTTCAAGGATCGCTTAAGAATGAGACAAATGAGAGATGGACATGCCCATCGATAAAGTCTGTTCAAAGCAAAAGCTCAGCTGTTTTTTTGTTGTTGTTTTTTTTTAATTGGCCTGATTATGTTGTTTTCCCTGAGAGAGCAGAACTCATTAGTCATTTCTCTGTGATCAATTGTTTTGTGTTCTGGCTGAATGAAAAGTCCATCAGTGAGGATGCAGTGTCTCCAAACAACAGCTCTAATTCTTTTTGATCCGGGATCGACCGCATGAGGGCAGTCAGTTTATGAAAATATCGCATGTCTCGTGCTAAAGTAAACAATCTCTGCTGAGGCATCTCCGTGTTTGTTATCGACTGCGTTTCTTGCCCTGAACCTTCAGGAGGCGTCCTTTGAAGTGCGATGGATGTGTGGGCTCACAGAGGGAATTGCTGATCAAGTGCGCTTTTAAAGTGCATCTGAACCACGCAGCCGAGCGGGCGGCACCTTCTCGCTTTCACACACGGTTTTGCGGGAGCTGCAAGAGCTGCCCCAGAGAATTGCGTCTCTCTTTCTTTTCTCTTGTGCAAACAGAAAACATGTTTGTGAACTCCAAAAACCATAAGAAATTATGCTCAAATGTCCATTATTCCACTTGAAGCTCCAACACTCCCACTTCTTGGTGATGTGCAGTAATCACAAAAATAACAGTGGATACTAATTAATTTCAATATATTTCTTATAAGGGGTTAGCTTTGTCACATATTTCTTTAGTTTTTTCAGTTTATTTCTGTATTGGCCAAAGCCCAGGACACTCAGATATTTGCATTTAGAGTGCAAACTGAAGATAAAGAAATACATTTTCAAAACCAACCCACCTGGGATGAATGGAAGACGATGACGTTTTGATGATAAGATCAGATCATAAAAATAGGAACTAAGACAATTTCTTGGGCTCTCAAAACTGCAATGCAAGTGATCCGCAAAGGGTGTAGTGCATACAAAGTTATTAGATTTTAACTCTGCTGATTCAATTTAAACAAGGATGTTGTATAAGAGCATGAACCTCAAAGGAAAATATGCATTATGTCAGATTCCAGCCCTCATAACTAATTTCCATCTGCATTCTCAAAAATATATCACACAAAGAACACAACGAAATATGACATATAGTATATTTACAGTTGCAATCTTAAAATTGGACACAAACGTTTTGAGAGGTATGGATCCTGTCGATACGTGTCATGTTTTGCTTATGAACAATAAAAAAATGTATTGTATGACTTTAAATGTTAATGTTTCAAACTTGGAAAGTGCCCCTGTCTTTTTTCAGTAGAATGACTACATGTTTAAAAATCTGTATGTGGAAACCGCTGCAATTTATGAAAAATATCTGATATTTTGTGTTTTGACAAGACATATACTTTATTCTTTCTATAATTTTTAGTTCTGATAAAAAAAAAGTAGTAGAATCCTATTTGTTATGGATTAGCTAACATGACATAGCTCTTATGCTGAAATGTCAATATTACACACAAACATGTTGGTAGAGTTCAAACAATCACTTTAAACCCAAATCTGAGAGCAGTATTAATAATTTTGAGCTTCCCTGTGCTTCATGCTTCCCAGCTTGATCATCTATTTTTTACAGCTTCTTCTTTTCACTGGAAACATTTTTTATTTTATTTTATTTTTTACCAAACGCAATAAGCCTCATGCTTAACTTATTACTAATTTGACATTTTTGCTCCAAAGCTGATGACAGTATCTGTAGCCTATACTTTGCATGTTAGGCTATAATTTATAGCAAGACTCTTCTAACTTTTTCAATTATTTTGCTCGGGAATTACTTCAGTGGCAGTTATTTAATGCTTTTCTAAGAAATCTCATCAGCACTGTTCGGTACGCAGACGTTCAAAAAGCCTACACCAGAATTGCTTCTCTGCAGTCAGAATTACCATAAATCTCAAACCAAGGTGCCGTGGTGACACAGTGAGCCATTACAGATGTGACAAATACATATATTAGCTTCCCTGCAGCGCCTCGGCTCCAAGCTGTAATTCCCTAAAGGAGGGTGAATATCTTTGTTGTTGCCTCTGAAGTGGCATCAACTTTTGGGGTTAAGGAGAAAATCATGATTGGGAAAGATTGACAGTCTTGGCTCTGCTTCAACTGTTGTTCTAAGCCTGCTGATTATGAAGAACGTCACAACGTTGAGAGGTTGCTTAGTTTTGCCGGCAGGCCAGGAGAAATACAGACTGAATAAGTGTGAAGCCTTGTGCAGAGTGCATGTCAAGTATGTCACAGTTTGAGCTTGGGATATATTCAAATGTAACATTTAAATTAGAAACTGAAAAGAAGTTTAAAAAATCATCAGTGTGCAAAGTTGTCTCGACAATTTCAGCATGCTCTTCAGAGATTAGGAGCTTTACTGCTGATGTATTTATATCACATTTACTAAAGATTCTCTGACATTTCAGTCAGATCTTGTTGGAAGGCAAAGCATTTAAACCTTAAGATGGAAAACAAACTGAGCTCGGAAAAGTAAATGATCACAATTGTGTTGTGTTAAAAGAGAGAGCATGCATTTTAAAATAATCACAAAATATTTACTGACTAAAGAGGAGCAATAAAAAAAAAAAAAAAGAATTGTGTGTCGACCAATTCTTCTCATTTCCTTCTCAACTAAACATAAAAATGATCACTCCTGGTCAAAAGTAAAGCCAGTGAGGAAGTGCTACAATGCGATATCACTGCTAAGATTGAGAAAAATTGTGTTCAATAACAGTGCAAGACACAAGAAGTATAAATTTGTTCTCATTTCTAACAGTTTTTGTTGATCTTTACATTTTATTAATATTGTTAAAACAACAGGAGTACAATAGAAAATTTTAGCAGCACAAACCAGCAGAAACGGAGCACACTTAACCTTTGATGACCTCTAGAAACTTTTTAATACCTTTAAAATGACAGAAGCAGAAACACAGCTCAAATGATTGATACTAATTTTACTGGATATGAAGAAGGTAGCAAGACAACTATGTTCATGTAGCAGTAGTACTTTTTGTCTTGCTTATGCATTTTATATGAAGCGCAGCCTTTGAATTTCTTATGTAGACTAGAAAACAGAAAGACGGACAACATGTTTCAACAATAAATAACATCACACCCAATGTTACAACTTTGAGCAGAGTATTGTAGTGTATTAAATCAAATATTTTCTCATTTAATTGTAAATATTAAAATGATGCACAGTGATGAAGTGAAATACCATGAAGCATTAAGACTGCAGCTGTTGAGGAAGTGATTTAACAACCATTAACAATAAGGAGGAACACAATCCAAGTATGAAACTATGTATGCTGAATCACAACATGTCGAAATTCAATCTAAAACTATACAGGAACATTTTGTGAAGAAGATATAAAGATAATGTGTGAAATGAACCCATTTTTGCAGTGAGAAACTCATGGAAATTGGAGTCCTGTCCATTGGGAAGCTGAGTGTTATCACCACAGCCAGTACTGTATAATCTCATTTAAATTTTACAGGACAGTAATTAGATCAGCTTTGCAGATTGTGCTTTCACCTGACACCACATGAAATGTTCTGATTTTGTAAGCTCCATTAGATAATTTGGCAAGCGCAAAATAGATTAGGTGAATCACTGAAGTAATTGAAGAAAAATGATAAGACAAGGTTCCATTTAAAAGGTCTTTCATGCCTCATTTACAGAACATAATTAAATCATTTGCCAAAGCAATGAATGTAACTCTAATGAATTTCTAATTGATTTAATTTAAGACAATTATACAAGAAGGAATCAGAAATTCAGATGAAGTTGAGTTTGGCTGAAATTTACCCTAGAAACTAAGATGTGCATATCCACATTCTGATGCTATTTTAAGACAAATCTAAAACAAAATCCTGCTGATAATTGCAAATTGCATGCAATGCTGGGCTCAAAGTGTATCAAAATTACATCATGTCAAATACATAAATCCATTTTTATTTTTATCCTGTATGAAAGCTCAGTTCCCAGGTGGATTAACAGTGTTTGGTCAAAGGGGAAAGGATGCTGGATTGAATCTCCACAATATCCTTTTGCATTTCAGAAGCAACTCTTGTTCTTTTCTGCAAGGTCTGAGATTTAGATTTGGTGGAATACGTAACAATTAGTGCAGCAGAATTTTTTATTACATGTTGCAATTGGATAGATATCTATTACTCTGATAGATCTCTACTGGAGTAGAGATTGTGTTTGTGTCCGTTTCAATCTCCTGAACTACAGAACATTACTGCTGTGGCTGTAACAACAGTGATGCCATTTGCCCCTTAATGTCAAAGACAATAAATATCTGCAGCTGCTCTTACAACAGGTCACACTTTACTAAGAACCTTTTTAAATAATACGCTTAACCTACAACCTTCCCAAATTTAAAAAATAAGTCTTTCTTTATTTTTTTTTTAAATGTCTTATTTAACTTTTGTTTATCCCTGTACAAAAAATTATTTCCCAGAACAGAGAAAACATCGAACAGTGGTGAATCTTCCATGGAATGACAGGGTAACAATAACTGACAACTATTTGCAAAAACAAAGCAACACCAAATCACTGCAATAACTGTGCCTTGGTTGGATTTTGGACAATTTTCTATTCTTCTTATGAAATGCTGTGATAGTTTTATGCCAGATGTAAAGTGACATATGCCTTCTGTATCTGTCTTGTTAGTCCAATATTTTCTCAAACATCTTGAGAATCATCAATATGTTTTTTGACAAGTGAGACAGCTCTTTGTGGTCTTTTCCAGCAGCATTTTTTTTCTCCTTTCAGTACTATCGTGGACATCACTTTAGCCTAGTGTCTTACTTATGTTGAATCCTGAATACTAGTGTTGACGTCGGACCACTTTTTTCAGTAACGAGTAATCTGACGCGTTATTATTTCAAATCCTGTAGTCAGACTACAGTTAATTATCGAAATCACTTTGCATCTTTACGCGACAAAATCAGCAACAAAAATGCATGAGCAACTTTGTCTTTTTTTTTTTTTTTAATCTCTTGCAAATTTAATGAATCGCGAGTTGCGCCTTTTTGGGCTCGTTTTTGATCGTGAAGTTACTCATTTGGGCTTGGAAATAAGCAGAGACTCGTAATAAACCCCAGAATTTGTCCGTCATTAAGGTAGTTTTAGTCAGGCTCTCCCTGCCCATCATTTCCCGGATTATCCGTCCCGCTGTGTCTTTGTTAATGTCAAGTTTATATATTACCTGTGAATTACGTTGAACTATCCAGAAAATAGGAAACATCAAAACTAAGTTACTTTTTCAAGGAGTAATCAGTAATCCGATTAAAGTTACTTTTCCAAAGTAACTATGACATCACTGCTGAATACAAACATTAAAGCCAGTGATGTCTACAGTGCTTTAGGTGTTGTTCTGGCATATATTGTGACTTGCTGTTGTGCTGTTGGAGTAATTTTAGTCGGCTGGCTACTGTTGTGAAACTTCATTAGTGTTCATGAAGGAGTAATAGATAATTCTTCAGCAAATTTGAAATTATTTTTAAATGAATTAAAAAGAGGTACTTTGTGAGGATCCACTCCCCAGGCCCTAGAAGAAGAAATGTTGTTTTTGGGTTGTGGGTTAGGTGTGTATTGAATTTGGGTTAAAGCTGGGCTTGGGGTTAGGGTTAGGGTTGGGATTTGGGTTGGGGAAATGAAAGGAAAATGAATGTGAATCAATTCAAAGTCTTTGTGAAAACAGGAAGACACACTATGTGTTTGGTGTGTGTGCACGCATTCAAACAGAGCCTACACACCTTTAGGAAATAATTTATGAAAGTATTATCCGCCCCCTTTTCCTCTCTCTCTCTTTTTTTCTTCCTCGAAAAATAGACCCAATCTATTTTTACAATCTTCCCACCAAGGTCTTGGCAGGCTGGAGCATAGATCAATCTTTGAGGCTTGAGACTGAAAAAGTCAATCTGGAAGAGCGGCCTGATCTTCTGTGCCTCGACATGCTTGGCTGCCACTCAAAGATCTAAAAGCACCTGTCCTGATAAATGGAGGCGCTAACATCCTGAACAGCCCCCCAAGGACCCATCGACCACCATCTTCTTATCACTCGTCAGCCCCATTATGGTTGGTCTGAAAAATTGAAAATTGACAAAGCACCCTGTGTGCTGCTGCTAATGTGCTGTTAAATTAACGCTTAGGTTTGTTGTCTGTAGCTAGTGCACAACCTGAAGTGTAGATGCAGACTAATGTTTGGACTCAGAATGAGATCTACCCATTGATTTTTTTTAATAATTGGTGTTTGAACAATCCTTAGAGAATAGAAGACACACAATCAGATGATTTTGTGAAACCTATGTATTTTATATGATATGAAAGAGTTCAACCAGTTGTTTTATCAGAATTTGAAGCTGCACAAAAGATAAACGATTTGCCACCAGTTATCAGTGATTGCATTCATTACTGGCGATGTTGGCACAACCAGTTTATCAAGTTATGGAGACAATTATTTCTCACATAGGGTGAGGCTGCTTTGGATAACATTTTAATTCAGTAAATTACTGTTTGAAAACTGCTTTGGTGTTTCCTCAAGTTATCTTTGTTTGTGGTCAAAACATGTTGATTATCTGGACCATTTAAGTGTGAGCAAAAAAACCCAAAAAAGAACAAAATCTGAATGCACTGAATGCTGATAACTATTTATATAGAAATTACAGAATTAATTTCTGCTAAGTTTCCTTTACTTTGATACATATGATGCAGGTTAGATCAGCTCAGAGGTACGACAATTATTTAAGGTGACATTGTGCTTTATTGGTTTTGGTCATGTGTGGGTAAAGCAAAGCCAAAGCTAATAAAAAGGATTGATCCGTATAACCTGAGTCAATACAAAGTCAACTAGTCTGAGCTGTGACAGGTTTATTGAGCTCATTCATTCAGAGAGACAAATCCTCTGCTCCTGTGCCCACAGATAAGGAATGAAGGCACAAATGCAAACTAGCAATGTTTAAAACAAGTAGCTCTTGTGTCAGATGAGGATGCAAATCTGTGCAGGAGTTAAAAACACACTGTTTTAACCAGCACATCCTTTTTTATCCCCCTACTGTGAAATATTTCTAGCTTAGATGGTGGTTTCTGTTTGTACTTGGAGGAGCTTCCTTTAGTGGACCTACAGACCAGGTTTTGATCTATAAAGCCAGTTTGAACAGAAGTGACAGCAGCTCTGCACATTAGCATTTTTGTTGGTACTTGCTGAAAAATGAATTAGGAAGCCACACTCTGAATAAAGTAGAAAATGTGCTGAGAGCTTAAAATGTTTATGTCCTTATTCTTCTAATTTTCAAAAAGTGTTTTTCTTGTACTCCGTGTGTTTAACTAGAGGAGTGAGCATCTTTTTGGTCCAGGATGCCTTTGCCTCCAGCTGTTTTGAATTTGGTGAGGACATTTCAGCTCATCATTGTTTATGTGATGCAAATTGGCTGCATGTGCAGACACAGAAATTAATTTTCTAATTAAATTTCAATTGGATTTTAGTGAGCTTGTATCAAAAATTAAGCCCAAATTTATATTATTGTTTAATTTAGTGAAGAGAGATTACGAAAATTAAAACACAATGAACAGACAAGAGTGCAGAAGCCTATTAACCTTAAAGCTGAACTGTAAAACTTTGTCCTAAACAGCAATATTGTTTTATCTCTAATGACTACAAATGTCTGACAACTAAAGCTAACTAGCATTACAGGTTTATATCTTTGTGCTCAGTGCACTTGCCGTCTTTGGTCTTTCACTTTATCATTAAAAAACAACATTGTTTTTTTTTTACACCATGTGGATGAAGGCTGTAATGTGTTAGCAGATAGAATTGTTTACAACTTGCTTATCTTTCCAAATGAACTTATTTGATATTGTTATTTATTTTGACAACTATATTTCTGATCTCATTATTTCCCTAGCTGGCCTTTTCACTACTGTTATCTGGTGGGGAGAAAGACATAACCTGAGTGATTTTTGGTGTTGATTAAAGTTACAAAAAACAAAAACTTTTCATTTCTTTTTGACTTTTTTCAATGTTTTATTTAGTCAAACCTATATTCTTAATTTCAAGAATAAAACTTTACAATTAATTATCATTTAGCATTGCAATGCACCCTGCCTTACAAATTGTATCTGAAGGAAAATAATTTACCTCAATCCTGTTCTTGAGGTGCCAAGAGCAATAATATATTCTTTATGATGAAGACATTTCATACTTGACAAGAAGCTGAATTGCAGTTTTTCCAGGAATTATTCTTAGGACCCTTCCTCTACAACACAAATCAGTGCAGCAACTTCTCTGACTTCAAATTTCTGTCCTATTACGACATAGCTGTCACATACCAGGAAGCAGAAGCAAAACTTCTGCCCAGTCGACGTGTCAAGAACAAGCTGCAGGAACACATTGTCCATCCTCCTGGGGAAGAGAACACAATTTTCTGTTCTTTTGGAGTATGCAGAAGCCTAAATGGAAAAACACTGTACAGTAAAGTTTGAGCTAAATGAAAGGTATGGGATTTTTGTGGTTTTACAAACTACATATTGTGTTTAAAGAACGTAACAGGTGTAGAATTTTTCATTCCAGGTTTTACTTGTCTACATGTTGCCATTATTGTGTTTGTCTATTTTTATGGTGTTCTTAATGCCCCAAAATATAGACAATAATTCTCTCATCTTGTGTTCTTGCGCTAAGATCTTATAAATCTCCACTAAGGTTAGGATGATCTAATTTACATTGGCAGTTTCAGTTTTTTATATTTTAAACTACAGATGAATAAATGTGGCTAAGACTCATAAAGAAACTGTTAAATATCCCTTCTATCTTTGCTTCTACTAAGAAGCTCAAGGAAGCTTCTTAACATCAAAAGTTAAATGTTAATTTTAGTTTCATTAGTGATGAATTGTTACAAAACTGCTATATTGTCATAGTGCTTAAACATTTTTGTGCCTTATTAGTTACTGTCTTTTTTTCTACAAAGTGCCCAAAAGTGGCATTTAAAGAGACTGAAGGTAAGTCTGGTCAGTCATGCAGAATCCATCAACACAACAGCTGAAGAACGACTTCAATGCTCTGATTTCTGTGACAGGAAATGCTTCTGAGATATTTGCTTTTTAAAACTAACCATTAGGTTCAGTATCTTTGACAAACTACTGAGTATTTAGACGTTAGGACAGTTATCTACAGCAGATGTAATATTACAGTTTAACTTCAACATTTTTCTTTTAAGTATTTAGCATTCGTCCTCATTTTGATGGTTTTTCTCCACCAACTTCCTTCCATTGATATTGATATTGCTGTCTATTAAATTTTGCTGAGTGCATCAACACTTAAGGGTATGTATAGTTAATGAAGGCAGCTTATCAAAATAAAATTATTTTTGGAAAGGTTGGGACAAACTTTCTACAACTTGAGGAATCGAAAATAAATGGGGTATGTAATTTGCATATTAGAAGTAAACATAATTTAGTAAAAAGACGATGGTTCAAAAGGTTCCTCCATTATTTTCATTTCAGATTAAATGCGTTTGGAATCTAAAATCTTGCCCCAAGTTACGCTTAATTTATGAGCATCCATAAGCGCAGAAAAAAAACAGCAATTTTTGCTTTGAGCGGGCCGATAATGCAATAGGAGAGACAGGTGGGTGTGGAATCAAAGCTTATAGGGAGGCTGATGGTGTACTCCCAAAAGCGTTGACAACAAGAAACACAAGACTGCAAAAACAAAAGGGCTTAAAATATTTTACCAAGCTTGGTGCAGCAGGGACCAAAAAAAGGCTTATAATTATAGATAATAAGGTATAAATGTATATAGGCAAACATTTACAGGAAAACGTTATTTTCAGAATCCAGGCTGCCAAGCGATGCCAAGGCAGAATCAGGATGAGCAGCCATCTTGGCTGCATTTGAAAAAAAGAGAAGGAAAGAGGGGACACAAATTTTATGCCAGTAATAATTAAAGCCATTACTAGGGAGTAAAACAGCAATAAAAAGTGGTCTGTTTGATTAAAAAGAAATATTTACCTAATCTTATTAAAGTTGATAAAAGTGGATGCCAGGATATCCTTGTTGGTGAATATTGGCCAAAGATTTAAAAAATAGTCAGTAGAAAATATTAATCTGAAGATTCTCATTTCAAATCAAACCCATTCCTCATTCTTTATTGTGGTATTTAAATGACATTTTAATATCAGCTATTTCTTATGGAGAAGCTGCTTGTGATTGACATTTACATCCTTCCCTATTCCTTATTAATTGCTCTGAAAGACTCTTGATGTGGTGGATCCTCCACAAGAGAGCATGCTCCAGACGACGTGAGATCATGAAGAGCCTGCATCCACATGCGACTTTTAACAACTATGTTTATCTCCAATAGACAAGTGCAAAAAACACTGATCACTTTTCTTATTAAACTTTATAGTTAAATGAAAAATAATCACTGATTGTTGCCATTTGTGCCCTGTGTCAGCTTGTCATTTATTCTTAGTTTTTTTGTTTTTTACTTTCCGTAGATATACTCTTAGTTTAGCGTTTCTGTGTTTTATTGGTTTTTTTCATGGAGAAAGCCATTGATAAATGTAACTTTTTTTCTCTCTTTTTGCTTTTCCCCAATTAAAACAAAAAAGTTCAGACAAAACTAACCTTAAACTGCAGCTTATAGTGTGATATTACACTATGTTCAAATTTACTGTAATGCCAATTCAAGTCTATATAAATTGCATGTTCTTTATCTGTTCGTTATCATTTGAAGTCATGATAATTTGTGACTTTTTTCCTGCTATAATTTTCTTTTTCAGCTTTGAGGAAGTTAAAGCTCAGATGCATAACTAAGGTTTCCCACTGCATACTTGTACACCGGTGCTAAAAGGATGACGGTAATTAGAGTTTTCATTTAGGTGATGGTAATTGGTGCTGTACATAAACAATTATCATGTGCTACAAAGTGGCACACTCCCCTCTATTTTGCACTCTGCTGTGGTGTTGTTTATTTCTTTGACCCTTACTTTTTCACAAATGAAATGAAATTAATTCCACCCGTTACTTAGAAACACATTAAGAATTACAGAAAGGAGACTTTGAGGCTAATCCTCAAATCCCATTATGGTGAGTTTATGTGGAGGTTTTGTTGTGCGGTTTTTGCTTTCTTTGAACTTGGCATATGAGTCTCTGATGTTTTATTTAAAGAATTTAATTTGTGCGAACCAAAGAAAACACAAAAAGAAATTGAATTAAATGAGAAAATCAATAATATAATTTGAATATGTTCTTCAAAGAAGGCATTTAGCTTTACTTTGTAATAAAAAGAAAAACGTAATAATGGAAAACGTCTTGCATACTGAAAGCAAAATAGCTGATGATTACTGAAAAAAAGTTGTCAAATAATATAAGAAAAAATCTAAGCGCACACAAAACAGCCTTCTTGTTTATGTTAGAAACTGTGAGGAAAACTGTATATTTTTTCCCCAATATCTTTGTTATAACTGTGAACAGAAACTCCTACACAAAATCCAAACTTCCTAATTTGAATTTTTTTTTTCATCTGCAAATTCAGATTTCAGAAACATGCAGGCATAAAAATGTGTGTACCACTTATGGAAATCTCCTTGATCCATTTCAGTTTGGGCGCTGGCCATGTCTCAATTATGGCTCGCACAGCAACTGCAAACGGCTACACTAACATGGCAGCCTTTACATGCAAAAGCAGCATGCTGAAATTTTTAAAGCCAAACTAATAACTCAGACAAAAACCTTGACAACAAGAGAGTTGGAAAATGAAATAAATGCACAGTTGTAATGTGAAGCATGAAGGAAAATGTAAACAATACATTCCCTCGATCATCAAGAGAGTTAGAATATTTCGGAGTAAAATAAGTAAAAATGAACAGTTAGAACGTAAACTTAGCTTCAGTGATACAAATATTTTATTATGACTCTTATTCTACTTTGACTTCTGCAAATATTGGCAGAGTAAATATTGTCACTGCTGCTTTGCAATGTTGCAACATATGTTACTGTAAATATTGGTTTTAGATGTTTTATATTGTAAAATAGATTTTGAAAAGTGTCTTCTCCTATTTGAATTTGTTCTTTTGCACATGTATTGTTTGTTTCTGGTT
The DNA here is from genome assembly GCF_027474105.1 of Poeciliopsis prolifica. Classification (NCBI taxonomy): domain Eukaryota; kingdom Metazoa; phylum Chordata; class Actinopteri; order Cyprinodontiformes; family Poeciliidae; genus Poeciliopsis; species Poeciliopsis prolifica. Next base: position 2,274,403 of record NW_026562425.1, read on the forward strand.
TTTATTTTTATTTTCTGTCCTTAAAATAACAGAAAGTTGTGTTTAATTTCATTATTTGATTTCTCTGATGACATCATTTGAAAATATTAGATCAAATATGTTTACAATTAGTATTTTTTTAAACTAAATACTTCTTTACTTGAATAAAAATATTTTGAAGTAGTGCTATTCTTACTTAAGTACAAATTTGTGTTTCATCTTTGTCTGATATTTACATTTTATTTGAATCATTTCAGTATGATTAAAAAAAAAGGAAAAAGAAAACAAATCTAAAAGGTGTGAAAACTTTTTCACAGCACTCTATGCTGGAAATATGTTAACTCCATATTGGAGCCACTTCACAGGCTGCATGATGATCCACCTGAAGTTCACTGATATCTTTGCCCTCAAGACATAAATATCTCATGAAATCTATACTTGTCTCTGCTTGCTATGGTGGAGACTCAGTGCATGCTACTTTGACCTTTGTGATGTTTCCGGTCTGGCTGGTGTGTATTGATCTGACATGGAGAGGAGGCTCTGCATCCAACCTGCAAGAGATTAGGATATAAGAGGTCTATGTTCACTCTCTCAAAAATACTGGTGACCTCTACAGAGAGACTGGTGAGATGATTATGTTTTTAATCTACCTTAGCAACATAAGATTTCCTCAGTCCTAAAGGTCGCCAAAAGATTGAAACCGTTTCCAAAAAGTATAATCAGACCTTTGCAAAAGTCAGCAAAGGTCTGCAGACTTTTTAATCTTTTTGAAAATAAAATTAAGGATTATTTCTTTTTAGAATTGCCTAGTGAGAATCCTTCTTCCCTCATTAATCCTAAGGAAGCATCAGAAAAAAACAAACAAAAATAAACTGATTTGCCAGATAATTTACTAATGATTAACTTCTATTCTTGGGTTTCACTGTGTGCAGAACACTATTTACTGTTAAATATAGTTACCACAAAAATCCATTTTCCAGTTTTCACTTGCTAATCTGCTCATCATGCATTCATTATTTTTGTACAGCAAAAATAAGACCTCTGATTTGGCAGGAGATAATCTCACTCCATCTTTTCAAAGCATCAGCTTGTTTGGCCCGACGAGCAGCCTGAAAAAAAATTAGGAGAAAAACTTGCAATATTTGTCTTGGAGCTTGTGAGAGAGAATGTGTCATTTGCCCAGGGATTTGCACATATTATTCTCCGTTGGAAACTTCACATTTAGAAAGAAGAAGTAGGAAAAAGGGTTTCTTCACTTTTTATTGCACAGGAAACTGAAACAAATGACACATACTCACTGATTTAACATCCCGTACTTCAATATTTTTTTAAATAAATAAAACCTATTAAAACTGAGGTTCAAACAAGGTTCCTTTCAAATGATCCCTCACGTCAAAGTCAACATCCATGACCTTGACATACCACTGGTGATTTAATTACACGGCTTGTTGATGCTTTCACTCAGGGGCGCCTTCTGGCTGCATTGGTTGATCCCTCTATTTCTGTTGTGCTCATCTCTGCAGCATTTAGAGAGGAGCAACACTGTTTAAAAAACAGTATATCCTTCATAAATTTTAGAGCATCACATATGTTGTACAAAAAAAAATAGCACAGATCTGATTTAGTATCTATATTGAACCCATTGTTGGCATGGATACTTTATGTAGTGTAACCAGGGTCTATTTGAAACTGCAGTGATCTGTGACATTTGTTCCCATAAGTCTTTGAAATAAATGTTCTTTATTTGAGAAAAAAAAAAAACATACATCCCTAGTCTTATGAAAACAATATTTTATTTACCTATGGATACCATCTTATTTACACAAACACATAATGAACTGAACTACCGCAGTATGTAAAACTGGATGATGACAATAGCTTCGTTGGAGGAGAATGCAATACTGTGCAAATACAAAATACACACAAATACAGTAAAAATGCCACCAGGATAGCCAACATTCATGCACAAGAAGTGTTATCCTGCGGCTTACGGCACATACTACACAGAATAAGGCATACAAACTGCTGCTAAACTTACAAAAAAAAGCTACAATATCTCAGAGTACTAAGTTAAAGGCAGTCAGATATTAGTGGTCGCTAAGGACTTTGACTTGGTACTTCAAGATATCCAGTGACCATGATGACCACATAATCCCCACATAAACACAAGTACATTAACTGTACAGGTACATTATGGTCCCTCCCCACATGTCACAAGGTCAAGTGCAAAATTTGAGATGGGAAACAATACAAAGCTAAATGCAGGCAGTGAAAAGCAGGAATAATTATACTAATATTGTGAATAAATGGCAAGGAAAGAATAAATGATTAATGATCACAGTCAAAGATTTGATTAAATTAGTGTGCGTAAATAAATGGGCTTTCTACATGAGAGACGAAATATAAATATGAAGAGGAAAAGCTCAAAAATCTTTCTTTTAAACTGTTTTATCTATAGAATATACACTGATTATAAAACCAGTGTACAGAAATAAGTGTAATATTAAAAGAGGTAAGTCAATGTCAGTGAAAAAAGGCAAAAATAAAAGAAAAACTAATATGAGTAAAACAGAATAAATTAAAAGATGAATGAATTATCTGAATATTTTTAGGCACAACCTTCCAGTTTTGTATATTTTCTTTCTTTCTCTCACCTGCACAGTGTCTTTAAGAGTCATCCTCCGTTTTAATAATGTGGAAAAGGGTAACGTTAAACAGGACCTGGTGGCCATTATTCCAGCCGTAAAGGGCGCGGTCCCTGGCATTGTAGTCCAACATGGACATGTGAAAGTACTGGTTATGAAAGGGAATGTCTGTGTACTCATACGTCGATGTTTTAGTGGAGAAGGCGTAGTACACCTTGGCACCAGTGAGGTGGGAGTTGGTGATGTAGAGAGTGCCGCAGATCATGAACGACTCGCCTGCGTTCCTCTTTGAGTATTCTGTGTTCCACGTGTCCAGGATCTGGAGGGTGTCTGGGTTCAGCCGGCTGATGACGATGTTCCCCGCGTTCTGGTTGGTCGCGTACACGGCCCACAGGCCCAGCTCGTCCACCATGAGGTCGATGTCCGAGAAGCCCCCCCATGTGTACGGGTACACGTTGTGGAAGCCTGCTGACTCCAGCGCCCTCTGGGTTATGACTAGGCCCGTCTCAAAGCTGTACCTCACAATGATGTTGCTTTGCATCTTGTTGTAGTACAGAGACCCGTTGTAGACAACATGGTTGGTTCCGGCCCATTTGAAAGGAAGGTTATAGGTCATGGATTCAACTCCTGCCACGAAGTCACTGATGGATTTATACTCTTTCACGATCCTATTGTTGGTGTAGCTGTCCATGTACCAAACCTGTGGACAAATGCAGAGAACACTTTTGTAATGTTTGAAATTGGAAGCATTGAACACAATTGTAGACACAGATAAATAAGAGATAACTCTTATAATTAGGTTTTAAGCAGCATAATTATCATTAAAATTGACCACATAAAAATCAGCCTTTTGCTTATGAAAGCAACGTTGTCTAAAATTAACTGCACTAAACAATGCTTAGACAATAAGAAATGTATGCTTTTCTTCAGTATTTGATGATATGAAATATTACATGACTTACTCTTGGTGCATTAAACTATCTGGTCTTGGAAAAAGGGCCATGTTATAATTATTACTTAATTCAATGCATTTTATAGAATCAACTCCTCAAAAAATAGTAAATATTGAAAGAATGTACTACCTGGATGGGATAATATAATTGTCGGTGCAATGAATTCACAGTAAGACAGGGGGTACAATACATAAAAAACATGTATTTGAATGTTCTTTGCCGCCGCATAATCACATCTTATCAGTATTAGTAAAGCTTAACATCATAAACCATATGGGCCTATTTTAGACTCAGCAGCAGATCCTTCATCATGTCCAGATGACATCTAGGATGTGGGACAAAGTCAACTCATTAGATATTTCAATAATTCAACTTATTGAAATAAAGATTAGAATAATGTTAAATTATCAAAAGTCAAATTTGAATAATTCGACATTTTCTCTGCAAAAAAAAAAAAAAATTTTAGTAAGCACTCAGTTTTCTTTACAGACTTTAAACATCACAGTCTGAGCATTTTCTGTGAATAAGAGAAACGTTTCCTATCAACATGTCTCCTGATGCATGTCTGTGGCACAAAGTAGGAACACACTCTTATCTAAAAGCAATTTAGAGATACCATTTTACATAACAGCCATGTTTTTGGAATTGGGGAGGAAGTTGGAGTACCCGGAGATAATCCGCGCATTGATGGGGAAATATGCAAACTCCATTTAGAAAAATCCCAGGAAAAACAAAGCTACCAACTGCGCCACAATGCAGCCCTGCATAACATTCATGTTTGTTTATTTGCAGCATAAGTGAAGTATTAAATTGCAAGTATAGGCTGACTTCCAATAATGAGTGTCTTCTGATCTCAGTCGAAACATTTTATATTATCTGTTTCAGAGTCTTTGGCCGATCTCAACTTCTAAATATTTGTTTGTTTACCGTCTGATTTTATGTAAGCAAATGTGGGGGAGAGCGACATAGAAAGTAGCTTAAAGTAGCTTTTAAGTTCTACAACATTTAAAATATATCTATATGATGTACAATTTTGATTTACTGAATTTAATTTGTGAAATATGTAATCCATTCAATGATATCTATATTTGAGCTGAAATAACATTTAAAGAGAAAATCTGCAGTAAATTATATACATTTAATCTTTTGCAAGAGTACACCTGATTTTTAACAACTAACCTGAATAAACTGCACGTTACCATAATTGGACCTGCTGCTTCTTCTTGGTGTGGTTGAGTGCCTTTAGTTAATTTTAGTTGTATATATTATTATTATTATTGTGTGTTTGTTTATTTAATATTGTATATTTTGACTTTTTGCACGGGAGTTGCAATAGAAATTTTGTTGAATCCTGTTCAATGACAATAAATGCTATTCTATTCTATTCTAAAACCTTAGCTAGACATTTATCAAAGGAGTTTTTCTATCAAAGACATTTATGTAATGTAAATGCATGTTACCAGACCACAGCACTAAACTGATACAGGATAAGATGAGAACTACAGTAATTCTACTTTTTAATCACGACTGTCTTTCATCTAGAAGAAATGATTATGGGTGATGTCAAGTATATAAAACCGTCTGTAAGCATCCTTTTGCACAGTAGAAAATCAGAGCAAATCAACTCACCTTGTTGTTTTTAAGAGAAGCTAATGGATCAGTCATCCAAGCTCCAAACCGTGTCCCTGAAGTCTTCACCGTCTGCGGCCCAGTGATCTTCATCAGCTTGCCACATGCTGTAAAACGCATCACGCAGCTCTCATCACTTATGTTCTCATGTTGTGACTGGAATACAACTCAAAGTGCAGGCAGCAACAAAGTGTGGGCGGCATTGTGAGCAGCTCTCGTTATTAAATAAATACGAGGGGAAGGTAACACGCAAGTGCTGAAGTATAACCAAACCACGTCTGTCTGAATTTGGAGAAAAGTTTATCTTTGATAGTTTATCATCAGAGATACATCAGTTGTACGTAATTTCCTCGGGCGAGACACCTTATTACTTCTAAAAGCCATCAAGGCAACACTCATACAGGTTTTTCAGTTTCACATTAAGTACATATTTTACCAGATCAATCAAATGCTTCAGGCCAACATGGCCAAGCAATCTTTTTAAGCACCAAGGGATTTCCTGTTAGAGTAGTTAGTTCTTTATGTTGTCACTTTGACAGACAAAAGTGAGTTGTGGAAAACTGGAGATCTAGTTATGGAAGCCTTTAACACAAGACAAGGCAGCTCTGGGAGAAGAATTGATCTTTTTAGTCCAGTTAGACATCAGTGGGTGCAGTGATGTAATCACTTTCTTATGTCCCAGTTGCAAATGTCAACAAATAAGACGGAATCAGATGTGAAAAAACAAAATCCCCTTTTTAGGCTAAATTTGATTTTGTTCACTTTGAATAAAACCGGGATTTGCCTGAAAGTTATAATGCCATGGTACAAATCTTCACAATTTTACAGTAATAAAATATAATGTCCCATGACTCCAAATGAGGCTTTTCTCAATCAACTAAAATCATTTTGGCTCTGGCTACAGCTCTGTCGTGCTTCCTGCTCTCCAGCTAAAATGCCAATCTGCTTGCACCAGCAGGAAATGTGCCAGTTATCCTTTCTGTTTTTGTCATTGATTGGAGAGACTCACTGAGTTTGTTCATGCAGCTGTGAAGCCTGTTCTCCAAGTTCAGGACCCTCTGCTGCAGCTCTTCATAGTCATAGGCTCCCATTTCTTCCTGAATGCCCATTAACACACTGGACAGGTTTCTGATCTCCTCTTTGAACTGGGAGATTAACTTGGCGTCTGTCTTGTACTGCTCCAGGACAGGAATCAGTGGCTGCAGGGATTCCATCTTCCCCTTCAGATCCTGAAATTGTAATTTAGAAAATGAATAATGACTGTGATTAGGTGATATAAAATAACTGTAAATCCTCTTTTCTACATATTCATGACACTTTCACTTTTTTTGTCTTGCATAAAATACCAATTTTAGCATATTTCACATCAAATCCCATAAAAATCCAAGCAGATGTTCAGAAACATTCATAGGATCCTCAGGTTGATGGTGGAGGCCAATAGTCCTTCAATTTTCACATAAAGAATAGATCTAAAAGAACAACCTGTCCAGCCTGAGCCTACTTATTAATTCACTTGAGTTGTTTCAAGTCAAATTTAAAATTCAACATTAATAATGTTAAGTTTGGCAATTAATTACACAGACAACAGATGTATTTGATAACTTGGTGACTTCTAAAGATTTTATCAAAAGATAAAGGCAAGGAAAGATCTCACATTTTTAGATTTTCATTGAATGCCATATTTTATTTTTCTTCCATCACACATTTCTGAACCATGTTGTGTTTGTTTGGTAACTAAAATTGCCCGCAACAAATTTTGAAATTTGTGGCTGTAATGTAATAAAATGGGAAAAAAAGTTATAGTCTTTTAAAATATCTGAAAACTGTTGTATTGGCAAATAGCAATGGAACGAGAACTGAGGGGAAAAAAAAATGAGAAAAAAAGTTTAAACTCCAAGGTAACCTTAGATACCATAGCAGAATCATAGTTAGAAAGTAATGAAGTGTGTAATTTTCTATCCTATAAAAGTGTGCTCCTTGGTCAGCTCTGTGAAACATTCTTTGCCCTGTTATAGATCAAACAAACCTCAACGTTTTCAGGTTTATTGCTGCAGTCAAACAGTGTCTCAGTTTTAAAACTTGTCCTTGTTTGGGCAGAGGTGAACCTTTGATGATCCTATCAAGGATTCAATTTTATGTATTCAGATGCATATCAGGTATCTTGTACAAAAACTGCTCTGAGATGTTTCTCACACAGTTGAAGATCAAACAAAATATACCTGAAAGTTTTTGTTGACGAGGGTCTTCCTGTCCGACTCAATCTGCCGGAACTTTGACCGCAGCCCTTTGATCTGGCTCTCCATCCTCATGATGTACTGAAAGTCTCTCTGCGTGCGCAGGTTCAACACCTCGATTGACTGTGACATGTTCTGTACCTTTTGAAAAGAATCAGATGGTGCAGCATTGATTTTCCCGTCCACCGCCAGATTAAAACGTCCTTCCTCTTCAGCTGTTTAGTACCTCGCTTCACTTTACTTTCCCCAGAAACGAAAAGAAACAAAACAACACCTCGACCTCCAGTGTGACTGCCTTTCAACAAACTTGCAGGATGTATCAGCTTCAAAAGTGCAATTTATCTGATTTACATCACTGCATAAAAGGGAAACAAGCTTTTAATTCCTCATTGACTGTCATAGAAAGGCACTTAAATTTCCTTGTTTCCATTTGCCAACTGCCAGAATGATGATTTGTTTTTTTATTTTCTTCAAATTCAATTCAAACTGAGGTAGAGCTGAGATCAGAAATTTATAATGGCCTCTCCAAAACATTGACTTTGCTGGGATTAACCTCTTTGTATGTAACTTTGCTGTGCTATTAGGACCATTGCCTATTAGAAAAACCCATTTTTTCCGATGCTTTAATGTCTGGCTCATGTCAGTATTTCCACTTAATATTCTATGACATGCACCAGTCCCTCCTGCAGCAAAACAACCGCACAACAGGATGCTGCCACCTTTGTACCACATTAACGTTGAGTTAATGCTCAAAGGCTTGAACATTCACTTTTTTCAAGTCTTTAAGAAAAATTATTTTTACTTAGTTTCATCAGAACATAGGAGGCGACCGCACAAATTAAACTAGTTGTCCCTTAGTGCATTTACAAACTGCAATTTTTACTTTTGGACCGGTACAAATCTTAGGTTCTGCCAGTATCCTCACGCAACTTTTTATGATTCTTTAAAGTATTCATTTCCCACATGAATACTTTCATCTGCAAGACACAGAACCAGATTCCTTGGCAATTTTATTAAATGTGTTCATAATTTCACTCAAGAAACCAATGTATTTTAAGTCTGCTTTAACTCAAAAATGTTTTAAATATCCTATATGAAGACATTTAGAATAATAATAATAATAATGGTTTGATTTTATGTCAGCTAGTGGGAACAAAAGGTTTACAGTGCATGTAAATGTTTGATTTCAATAAATTTCTGACTTTAACTGTATCGGCTTTAGTCACTGAAAAGTCACACACATCATTTTTCCTGCTTCTGTTGCGATACTTTTGTGCGTTTCTTTCAAATATCAAGAAAAAAAATAATCAATGAATCTGCAGCATTTGGTAGTTTATCTGAGAGAATAACAAGGATACAGGGACGTTTTTTCTGCTTTAACAAAAAGCTTACTGGGTTTGTAGGGCACAGGGACAAGAAAAAAAAAGAGATCCTTTCTTCTCTCTCTTTGTAATAAATTGTAATAAAGCTAACACTATTGGAGCACATCAGAAGCAATGCAGCACAACCATCACACACTGTGTTCATCCCTGGCCTGGGCAGAGGGACACTGAAAAGGCCTTTCCGAAACCCTGAGGCAGCTTAGTACATTAGTGTCAGAGGCCCCAGCAAATGACAGAGAGCATGCATTGGCTTGCAGTGGTTAAATGTAGGCTAAATCACAATGTAACAGTCACTTTGGAGAGAGACTCCAGTGCTGTAATATTTGTTTGCTAGTAGATGTGTAAAACATGAACTACATACACCCCATGTTTTCCCTGGTTTGTAAATTATGTCTCGGCCTTATTTAGTGAGCAAGACTCTGAGGACTGAGGAGAAAGCAACTCTATTGCAGGCAGTGGAGTTGTCCAGCACAAAGTGTGGACTGGAATCTTCCTGGGATGCTGAGTTTAGAACTTGTGGGATCATTATGATTAAAATCCAAGTTTCCTAAGATATTTTGTCAGGATTGCTGCAATTTTATGAGGGGGAAGCAATGAAATCCTGTGCTTGTATAATCAGAGCACAATGAAAACAGTCAAGCTTGTGCTCCATGCTGGTTAGATGCAGTCAGCACTTTTTCTGGTCTCCATTTCACTGTGGTCATTGAAAGAATGATGTTTGAATTGGGAACTTTAGGATGTTTAGGAATTAGGATATTCATATTTTCTAGATGATATGGTTCTGTTGACATCTTCAAACTCTGAGTTTCACTAGAGAGGCTCAGAAGAGTGTGAGTCTTCTGGGAGGAAGATATTCTCTCCTGGTCAGAGGTCAGTCTTTTCCTCAGTCAGAAGAGTTCGCATATATTAATGTCTTACTGATGTGTTATTACAAGATGGAGATGGAGAGGTGAGTTGGGCCTCTTCTGCACAAAGGGATGTGCTATTCTGGTTCATATGATGAAGAAAGAGATTTGTTCAACTCTCATCTGCTGTTAAGAGATGTGGATCATGAATCCTGACAATAAGATCAAGATTCTGGACACAAGCAGGTAGAATGAGCTAGTTCCTCTGTGTGGTTGAACTCAGGCAGGGAGCTCTGTAGCTTGGGGGAAGCTCAACATAGAGCCTGGTCTTACCTGCATAGGAGTGACTTTAAATTGTCCATCAGACCAGGATGCTGCCTAAATACTTCCTGTTGGAGTTCATTTCAAACATGTCTCATTAGGGTAGTGGGGACGGGAACAACAGTGTCGACCCAGAACACATCTGAGGGACTCTGTTTCCCTTCTGGCCATAAAAATCATTAGCGGTGAACTGCTACCTTCCCCCATAAATAATTACCAGCTTCTTTATAAATAATGACCTAATGCAAATGTGATGAGAGTTTTAAAGTGTCTGCATTAACCACAGTGACGTGTGTAGTTTTAAAAGGTAAAAAGGATGAACTAAGCTGAATTCCTTCTCAACTGCAGGGAAGGTGTGAACCACTCATTTCTTCTAATGGAACCTCGCTTCAAAACTACTGCAATATTTCTTTATAGCCCCCATTGGTTGCAAAACAGATGACACTCCACTTCTGTTAAGACAGTAGGGAAGGCAATCTCATCTTCACAACATGTCATTCAGCTGATCTCAGCCATGCAATAGATGCAGAGGCAGAAAACAGTGTTGTGAATCTGGCTGGTACAAACCATGGGAGGATTACAGCAGCAAAGTGAAATGAGTAACAGCTGAAAATCAATGTCTGTATAAATTCATGTGTGCTGATCGTAAAAACACTTTGCATGCACTTCAGTGTGTGTGTGTGTGTGTGTGTGTGTGTGTGTGTGTGGGGGTGTGTGTGTGTGTGTGTGTGTGTGTGTGTAGGCGCATGTTCATGCCTTTTCCAGGAGCTGGCGGAGCTGTCTGCCTTTGGCATCTCTGGAGCAGAGATTCTGTTCAGGTGCCACCACTGTGCAGATACAGCGCCCATCTGCATCCTGAGCTGAGCTGTACACCTGCCAGCCCTCCTTTGGCCTGATGGTCTGCACACAAACATGCAAAGCATAAATTCACTGCACATACCTCTGTGGAGACAAAGAAAATGAACACTGGTGGTATCGTTATAAAAAAAGTAGCACATACTATCGCTGTAATGTTCAGTTATTTTTCTTCCTTCTGTGGCTTTTTCATTCATTGCCTTATTTCCCAAAAGCTTTGACACAAACCCGTTCCAGAAACTTATTTTCAAAGTGTGGAAGAACAAAATGCTTTTGTTGTAAGATTCTTCTTTGTTCGAAGTGTGTCGTCTCCAGTGAATTGCCTCTTCAACTATAAACAGTCTTGCCTAGTCTTGATGAATAGCACAAGTGTTGAAATTGTACCATTCTGTTATTGTTTAATATAAAACCCTGCAGGGAGTAACAGAGAAACATAAACTCAGGCATTTTTCTCTCCTTTTTAGGACATGCAACAGGCTCTCCAAATTGAGTGGAAACAAGAACTGTGGCCATTTCCATCTGAAAATCAGAAACAACAAAAGTAACAAAGTGGCAAACTAGATTTAAAGACAGTGCAGAGCATCCTGGAGTGTTAGCATGTACACATAAACTTTAATTGTGTTTGGAAAATTTGTCCCAAATAGCAGCCTTTTTTGACAGCAAATCAAATTCTGTTTGGATTGTGTTCAACTTAATGAAAACGAAACCCCAAGGGGGAATGTACTGTGAACAATGCGCTTAACTTGGAAGCCAATGCATTTAAATAAAAGTCAGGTGTCCTGATTTTAAAGTGCAGCCATCATTTCACTCTGCCATTCACCCCAGTCTGTCAGCCTGAGCAGTTTGAAGAACATTTGGCACAGGATACAGAGAGCACATCCTCTCTGAGCAACCCAATGGAGCAGCATTTTATTTCTTTATATCTATCTATATATATATATATATTTTTTTTTTTTTGAAAAATATATATAGTTTCGTGTTTATGCCTTATATATAAATAAGGTGTTAACATAATCATGTTTTGAAATTCCCTCTTTTTCTGACTTTTTTCAAACACTAATAGAATGGCACTACACATCAGAAAAGGTTAATTAAATATAGTAACTCATATTTACATGTAAACGAGAGCTTATGTGCTAATCGTGTTCTCCATGAAATTTGAAAAACACTTCAAAAATGTGTTGACAAGTTTGCTGAAGGATGACATCATGACAAACTATTAGGGGACAAGTGCGCACAAAACCGACGTGACATAATATGTAAGATCTACAATCAGCTGGGATGAAAGTAGGAGGAAATAGAAAAACATCTCCAGCTCTGATTATTATTTTGTTAGTCTGCTGAAATAATTTGGTATCAGTAATCTTTGAAAAAGCTCTTTCTTCTGTCTCTTGGGTGACTCACTTCCTTTCCCCTCTTTTCACGCTCACATATTCTCATACTAAAACGATTCTGATGCCTGGCCAAGCCAGATGCTCTCCCCACTTGATTATTTTTTGTTTAAAAGGAACACTGCACAAAGACTTTCTCCGTTTTCCCCCATTAAATCATTTAGACATCTGGTCCCTCCTTTGTTTTGAGCACTCATTATGAGTTTTTCCACTCCTTTCCTTTGAAGAAATGTTTCTTCAGTTTAAAATTATTTCCTGTCTTTCTAACTTACAAGCCAGGGAGCCAGTCGTGGCAAGGTGAGGAAAACTGCTTTGCAATCAAGACACTGGGAAAAAAATGGGAGAACTCTGCATGGATGAACCTCATTGAACATTGCTTGGTTTTCATATTGTGATCAGCAAGCTGTTGGTTCTGTTTTCCAGACTACTCCCAAAATGTTTAGGATTCTGAAACCACCCATAAAGTGCTATATTTGATTGTTACGCTAATTAAAGGACCAAATCTGACATATGTGCAAAATATACACATTTATAAATACCTAATTACAGTGGCATGTAAAGCAAAATTCAATTACTGTTATACAGCTAAGGTAAATCATAAAACAAGCAATGGTCTAACTTTATTTTTGTACAATATAACAAGTATAGCTAATAAATCTGATACTGAAAACAGTCAACCTTGTATAGATAGATAGATAGATAGATAGATAGATAGATAGATAGATAGATAGATAGATAGATAGATAGATAGATAGATAGATAGATAGATAGATAGATAGATGAAAACTAAAGTGACTCATTCCTGTGTTAATGATCAAATAAATCATAATCAATGCTCCTCACAAAACAAAATGTGTTAAAAACTTCACATTTCTAACAGCGTATAAAAACAGATCCGCTCGTGTTCACATTATGTTTCAGATGCAAATGTTTGGTAGTTTTGTGTTTTGGTAACTCACCACAGTGGGGTAGTATCCGAACAACAACAGGAACAGCAATGGGTTCAGAACCACGGACAGCGACCACATTCTGCTCCACCTTCACCTCAGCAACCCGAGATAACGCAAATCTGAAGTTTTTCCCCCCCCTCTTTTTAAATATATTTTTTAATATATCCTTGCGCCTTGACCGCCGCGTCCACTACTCTGTGGTTAAAATCGAGACTTCCAGGGAATCGGGAGGAGGGCGGCACGTCCGACCGCTCGTGTCCGTCACGCGTGCCATCCGGCCGAGCGGGGAGAAGCCTTGCGTCCAGGAGGAGGGAAAAAGTTTGTGGGCACGCATGCGGCGAAAATCCGAGCTGATCGTTCAGAGGACCCTACTCCACGGATGTGACATCATCAAGCCGCCTGGCTTGGCTTTAAATGAGCCCAGCTTGCTTGTATGAGGAGGATCCAGCAGCAGCTGCGCAGCGACAAAAGTTGCAGCTGGTTGCATTCAGCGCTGATGGCGCTGCGTCTTTGTTACCGTTCACAGGAGTTGGAAGGTTGGCTGCCACATAAAAGGCGGACAAAACAACTCAGCTTTAGTTTCAATCATTTATGAAGTGGAGAACGAGGCTGGGAAACTATTAGTCCTCAATATTTTAATTCAGACTGTAGCGAATTTAGCGTTTTTCACACAACACGGTGTTTTCAAGTTAACAGTTTATGGGAGTCCGTGTATGTTTAGAAAACTAAACAACTGAAAGAAAAATAATTTAAAAAATAGTTGTTTACTTTAACAAAGCTATAGGCTATGTTTCACAACTTATGTGGAGCGTAATAAAATACACTGATGCAAATCAAAACAATAGAAACCTTAACATGTTGTGGGGAAACCAATTGAAAAACTAAATAACTTTTTGCTTCCGAGTTTGAAAGCGGATGTGGGGTTGGACAACTTCCGGTGGCTATAGCGTTAGCATGAAAAGGCTAGGAAAATGGCTCAGTCTCGGCGCAGTTGTTTTTGTTCAGTCCCTGGTTGTTCATGTGTGGCAAGAAAACAGCCTTATCATGCGTTCCTGACGGACCCGGACCAACGGAGGCAGGGGATCCAGGCGATCCGAAGAGATGAAGGTCCAGACTTTTGCATAAAGACGGGGAGGACTTTCGTATGTAGCCGCCACTTCACACCGGAGGATTTTGTGGTGGTGGATCCACCACAAGCCGCCTTAGAAGTGGAGCTGTTCCTTCCCTGTTTGCCTGGAATAACTTCACTGCACCGGCAATGAGAGAGTCTGCTTTCGAGAGGGCTAAGAAACGGCAGTTTGTCCTCTCAGAAAGCTAGCCAGGCTGAAGATGCTACTGCGGACCATGACTACACGGCACATCCATTCAGGGCAGCAGTGGGCATGAAGGAGCAGCTCATTGCTGACATGTTTCAAGTCAGCATAGCTACTGTCAGCCGAGTGACCATCACCTGGGCCAACTACCTCTTCATTGTGTTCTCTTCCATCAACCTGTGGATTAGTCGTGAGAAGGTAAAAGCCAGTATGCCTCAGAAATTTCTGAAGTTCTCTCTAAATGTCCATGTCATCTTGGACTGTACAGAAGTTGCTCTGGAAACGGCATCATCCTTCACCTTAGTCTGAAATGTTCTCTGCCTACAAGAACCACACCACTGTGAAAGGGCTGATTGGAGTTGCTCCCTGTGGGTTGGTGACATTTATTTCAGTGTTGTACACAGGCTGCATCACCAACAAAGAAATAACGAAGGTCAGTGGAATCCTTCCTCTACTTGAGCTGGGAGATGAAGTCATGGCAGATAAAGGCTTCCTCATTCAAGACCTCCTTCATGAAGTTGGAGCAAAACTCATCATTCCACCTTTTAGGCATCCTGGTCAGTTCAGCAAGGAAGAGACAGAGGAGACCCAGACCATTGCTCGGCTGCAATGGATCATTGTAGAGCGAGCAATCGCTAGCGTAAATTGCTACCACATCTGGGATTCCCCGGTGCCTCTCACTTTAATAGGAACTGTCTATCAAATCTGGCACAACTGTTGTGTTTTGGCAAATTATCATTTTGTGTTGCAGACTAAATTATTTCTGTATGTTAATTGTTGTAATGCTATGTAAATAGTTAAATGTCAAGACTTTTGCAAAAAAATATTCAATTAAAACACACTTTGGAAGCACACTTGACTTTCTCTTTGTATTAAGTTGAATTGCAAGGAAAACAAATCAAGTACAATTTACCGTACAATATTTAGTAAAAACAAAAAAAAATCCATAACTATTTCATATTTTATAATTGTACACCATACATTGATTTAAAAAAATACTCAAGAAAACCTCAAGGAGAAAAATTTTAAAACAAGTTTCAAGACAACTGCAGTTAAGAAAATCAATTTTTGTAAATTATCCAACTGCGTTTTAAAGACATTTGCACATCTCTGTATGTTTCATGAGTAACAACCATTTACAGTGATTCACACAACTCGAGATTGGATATTTGAAATGCAAAGGAACAAAAGGGTTAGTTACACATTTTATAATTCTTACTGCATTGACATGAACACATCAATGAAGGTGTTGGAACTAAAATAAGTCCAAGTTTAGATTTCATTTGATCAATGAAAGCCTCATCACGCCACACCCGCTCAACAGTTATTGTTGTTAGCGTGTCTGTAACAAAGTCGCACCATTCCAATCCGAGGATTGCCAGCTGACCCTGTACCTGCCAGTAGGCGTGTGAACGCCTCAAAACTGAGTGTTCATCCTGGACCTTGAGGTGAGCAACCTGAGATGCATCATTCTTCATGCTGCTTTTTACCTCAACCAGTCCAAACGGGGGTGATTCTGACGGGTCGCACACCTTACCATCTGTAGTTGCACCAAGATATGATGTGTCGGGGCGAACAATGAATCCCACAGGAAGCACGTTGACCCTCAACATCTCAGCATAGTTTGCCAGCACCTCAGACTCCACCTGCAGACCACGCTTCATGGCGGCAGTTTGTCTAGTGGAGCCCCTAATCATCCGAGATGCCAGTGCTGTGGCAGCAGACTCCTCCTCTGCACTTCCTCTGCAAGCATCACGGAAACGGCTAGCAGTAAGTCTTGGTTGTCGAAGATGCACCCATGCAGGACATCTGGACTGCTTTCTTGTTCTGGCTTCTATTTCATAAGACATTTCCAGTGACACTTGCAGAGAATGAAGATGCATAAGTTGACCAAGTGTGGGCACAAAGTACATATTTGGAAAACTATGCAGCATTGAAGGAAGAGAAGGGAAGTCTGGAGCCATGTGGTACAGAATGATGCTACCAGAGGAGTTTTCAGGTGGGCACTGATAAGACATTGTTGAGCCCTGTGGCACAGGCCCAAATTTGGATGGAACCAGCTCCAAATGTGAAAGACCATCTAGGACAAGAGCGATAAGTGCTTGGGACTCCAGCTGGCGTAGTTTTTCTCCTGATGCCAGAATGTTGGGATCTGGAAGTGGTCCTACAAACATCAGTGACATAATCATAATAAATTTTGACAAAGGAAACATACATGTAAAAACATAAACCAAACGTTATACCTGTGTAAGCTCTGTAAAGTGTGGAGTGCAGATATCTTTTCCCCATAGTTTTGGGCTTCTGCACCACCATGTTGCTGGCAGGTTCAGGATGTATCCCCTTACAAGAAATACACAGAAAGATGTCAAACTAAAGAACAAATAAATGGATGAGTGAGCAGTTTGTTAGGACATAATGGGACTGATTTGGCACAGTTTAGATTTTACCTAACTTGCAAATAAATTAATTGATAGCAGTTGAGCCTGTTTTTTTTTCATTGCCTACAAAAAAATAAATATTCCAAACAAACTATGAGAGAAATTATATTTGACACAAGTAATATTGAGATTACAACAAATTTTATATGGCGATTATAAAATACAGGTGGGAAAGGAACGTAAATGGCAGTGCGACACAATCAAAGGAGGAATAAATTGTATACATAACTATAGTACTGTTATTCTAAGATCATATGTTTATGACAGTATATGCAATGTATATAATTTAGTATATCTAGTATATTTATATATCACATCCCATAGGACAATGTGTTCCACTCTTCTTTTCTTACCTGTGTTCTTGGTCTGTGCCATCTTTGTAAATCACTTGTGCAGGAGGAACAGTTGGCAGCTGGAGTTGGCAGTAGTGTGCAGTCTGGTAAAGAAGTGCAACTACATGATTGCAAAAACCTTTACCAGCTGCACAGCTACAGGAATAATCCAGTAATTCAGCCTTTTCTTTTCCAACACCCAGTTATATCTAAAATAGACAACTGTTTTAGTAACACATATATACATATAGCATGTTTAGCTTTAAACAATAGATTCTAGTTTCAAGGTAAGCTTCAACAACAGCAGAAAAAACACAGACTATGTTGCAACCGCAACAAAAACAGAAAACAAATAGTCCCCTCTGAACAGGAAGATGTTAGAAAAAAGCTCTGAGTTGTCCAGAAGTCGTACGTGGAAGTTCTTAATCTGTCACATATGATCAGGAACTCGAACTACCGAACAAGAGTCAACCGGCTTTCTGACTGTTTCAAACCTGCAGCTTATGCGGTTCCTCATTTTTCTTCATGGATGTGAAGCATCTAGCTCTGGGCGAGGTGGAGAAGCCTCTGCCTAAAATGAAAAAGAAGGATTTTACTCTGGCAGAGTTGAAGCCTTACGACGGAGTGCAGGATCCGCGGATTCTCATGGCCGTTAACGGGAAAGTATTCGACGTGACCAGAGGGAAAAAGTTCTACGGACCAGCCATCATCCAAGTCTGCAGCCCTGGACTTTAAATCCCAGCAGGAGGTCATGGTTTTACTGATTTTAATTGGGTTTTTTGCAGTGTCCAATATTGTCCCTCGACAATATTGGACACTGCAGGCATGCAGGAGTAAAGCACAGTTTCAACAACAAGCGTCATCTAGTATCTCATAACTAAGCCCTAGCATGCTGTTTTTCACAAACTGTACTGGAAAATACATTACATAATGTAATCAGAATATAATTGAAAAGTTTAAATTATGTTTGTCTCTAATATTCCACGTAATTTAGCAAACTAAGTTAAGTTTCATTACGATGTTTGTGTAGTTCACATATTGTAGCTAGCGGTTAGCTCGCTAAGCTACGTCTTTTCTTATCTTGATAGCGGTGGATATATTTTTCGTGGAAGAACTTGTATCCTTTCACACGTTTGTTGGTGGATGAATTAGCCGCTGCGATTTCCTCCGCATCAGTGAAAGAAAGGGCTGGCCAATTAAGTAAGGACAATGAAAAGGACCGGAGGAGGAGAGCCATTTTCAGAGTACTTGAATTACAGGAAGTGCCGCAGCCCTATCAGATACAGCTTCCGGTTGCCGTGAAAAAGGTCTATAGCCACAGAATATTGTTTCCACAGTTATGTTACTCTATAGAAATAAAACACAGACTGATAATGTGTAGGAAAGTGAGACTACTTTCAGCTTTTGGTGGCTTTTTACTGCTCCAAACTGATATGAGTCCTACTGGTGAAATAGTTGTTGGTGGGGAACAATTAAGACGTGCCACAACAGAGCAACTGTTCATATAGAACCAGAGCAAAAATCATAACACTTTCATAAATTATGCCAGTTATAAGCAGACTCAGTTGACCAAAAAGAGCTTTTAAATTTCTGGGTGGGGTGCTAGTCTGAGCAACTGTTCTTAGATTAAATTTCTCTTGACATCTTCTTCAGTGGACAAATCCTAGTTTAAACCCTTTCTTTATGAACTCATGTTTGACTGCAGGCTTTGCAAAAGCTCATTTTGTCATAGGTGACCATTGCGTTACGTATTCATGTCCAAAGCAAAACTCTGTAATTTCAGCTCTGTTTTTCAGCTGTGTGGTTGTTCATCTCCTCCTTGTCCGTAGATCTACTTCAATGCTTCAAACAGCAGGAAAGCCAGAGTTTACCTTGTTCTAAACGGTAAAGAGTGTTAACAAGAAGATGGGTCACTAAACACATTTAAAGGAAATATAATTCTCCTCAATGTATATGCCTGGACTAGTTTCCTGTTCCACTGCGGAAATTAAATTTCTATCCTTCTTACTGCCTTGTTAAAGAGCAAACGGAAAAGTATTTTTTGTCACTTGACTGATCTGCATAAAACACAGGAAACATTTCTGATAAAGCAGATCTCATTACTGCATGGAAGGATTTAGAACCTGTCATATTACTGAAACTAATGACACAAAGCTTTTTGTGGTGCAGTGCAGTTGTAATGTGCCTGTCTGGCTGGAGCCATTAGTCACATACTCTAATATGACACATTGTTTTCAAATAACCGAGACGCGGTGTTAAATAATGTGCGAGGCACTCATTGTGCATGCAAATAGAATTTACTGTTTGGGCAAAACTCAAGCTGTTCCACCCTAGTGGATTTTTTTTTAAAGATACCTCAGGCAATTTTTTTCTGCTGTTAGAGAAATAAATATTACATTTATTAGCTTCAGGATTTTAGTCTGTATAAATCCTTTGGAATATGGACTATATTTGACTTCCTCTGTGAGAAGTATAAGATTGGACTTAATTTTAACTTTTTTCGCCACATAACTCTTGCAAAATTTGACAAATTTGCAACCAAAACTTTTTAATCCTGAATGTACCAGGATAAAAAAAAAAAACAATGTATATTTTTTTTATAAAAAATTGCTGCACAAGCTTAACGAAAAATCTGAATATGTTCAAAGTTTGTTACAAACTCAATTGTGTTCAAACTTTTTTAGAACCACAATTAAAAAAAACAAATGCAAGCTACAGATTTCATCTAATTAGGATATGGAGTTCCGTTATCTGCAACTTAAGTTCAGTATAAAGACCTCAGCCCTCTGACTTAAACAGTGAATGAAATCATGAATACAGGTGATGGACATATAGGAAGATAAATGGCTATAGAGGAAAATAAATGGCTGAATTTTCAGATAGTCAAACCTTGCATCCTCTTTGGCTGGATCAGATATTTAGTCTTTAATCTACACACAATATCAGATCAATTTCTATCTGCAGTACTATTGCGGATCCCATGTTAACATGAACATACCAGTTGAACCTGGATGACTGAAACCTTTTCTGTACCGGAAAAGACTCTCAGCTCCAAGGTCTTAAATATCCAGATAATTACAGCCAACACTAAACTGGCAGCAATTAAAGAAAAGTGGGAATCAGGTACAGCGCATTTATTTAAAATGTTCAGGAAGGGGCGGCATCTCTCGACACTTCGTGGGCGCTGTCGCTCGACACTTTGCGGGCGGCGTCCACTTCTTTGGCTTCCGGTCAAACTGAAGTCAGTGATATTTCAAAGTGTTCATTGATAATTTAGGGAATCTCTACATTTAGCTCTCCTTGAACTTACTATTTTGCAGCATCATGGAATACCCTGACTGGATAATGTACTTCACAGCAGTTTCATTTCCAGCCGATACTGAAAGCGATATTAGATTAGGTACCAAGCTTTGAAGACAAATATAAAAGTTTCTCCCACTACTTTTCTCAGTTTGTTTGTTCCTCATGAAGTTCACTTTGGATGCCCCTGCTTTACGTTGACATGGTTATGACAGCTTATGCTAAATAATTTTTATTAGGCTTTTCATGCTGTCACGATAGTATATTATTGTGTGATTTCAGTTTTCGTCTAAGTAGTCTGTTCATTTTGTAGTTTCTGGTTGAAAAGGTCTTTGTTGACGAGACAACAATTTAAGAAACATTGAGGCTATTTCTCTGCAAATTGATCCCTGATTTTCTTATTAAGCAGGTTGCTATTAACAGAGGTGGACGGTGATCAAGCACATTCATTTGATTGCAACAACTTGTTTAAGTCTTTGAAAAAAATGCATGCTTTAAAATAATATTACTCAAGTAGAAGTATAAAGTAACAACTCTTATTTTGTAATACTCTTATTTGATCACAATTTCTGACTACTCATCTCGTCTTTGGTTCTTAACTAAATGAGGGATTTCTGAACCAAAATTGTCCTGCCAGATACAGACATTTATCTGTGTCTGATAAGATTTCTGGTTCATATTTATGATTATTTTTGTCAAATGTCCAAACTTGAAGCCACCTGATATTTTTGTTGGTGAACTTAAAAATTGTTTTTCACATATGATCTACATTTTATGTGACTGAGCTTAGGATATTTCTCATAAAAATCAACTCAAAATACATAATGCTGGTGGAGACAAAGGCAAAAAGATTTGCTGCCTTAATTTAGGCAAAAGTTGGTTCTACAGGGTATTAAGTCAGTCAGTTTCACCTGCAAATCTGTTAAAAATCATGTGTCATTTTCCTTTCAATTCACAGTTAGTTTTCGTCTATAACCTAAAATTCTAATAAAATGTACTATTATTTGTTGTTTCAATGACCATACATGGGCAAACGTTCAAGATGTGTCAAGACTTTGGCAAAGCACTTTATCTTCCACCTTCCCACTGGAAAACGTCCTGCAGTTTACAAACTTATGAAAATGCTCTGGCATCATGCTTTATGTCAAATCTACCTTGAACTGGGACAGCCACAGCCTCTGTCCTTCGATTTTCTTACTCCCTTTGAGGCTTTTCAAAGGCTGCAGCAAGAGCACGGCCTTGACAGCAGGAGTCACCTTCAGCCTTCTCTGTAGCTCTTTCCGTTTTCCACAGGCAAGCTCTTTAGGGAGGCGAAATAATCTTAGGCTCTCTGTTTCTTGCTTGGAGAAACTTTATGATTACAGAAATGAGCCCAGGCCTGGACTTTTTTGTTTTTTCCTTCTCTAAAGCCTGTTTTTATTTGATTAATATTTCACAAGTGATCTCTATTCATTGGTTGCTTGACAGGAAGAAAGTCAGAGGAAGTTGTAGAATCATACCTGGACATGAATATGATGCTATTGCTCTACTACTGAGCCATCTGGTGATGTTCCAGTTCAACAGTTTTAACATGGAATACACAAACAGTAATTTTAAAAGTACATCACTACAGACACTCATGATTAGACTTACCGGAGCGCTAATTTACTAGCAAGGACCACATCACAAGTAAGTGAGCTTAAAGGTTTAATGACGCAAGCCTCGTTCACGTCATGAATGAGGCTCCAATTTTGTTTTATTAAATAAGGATCCCAGTGTGGAAAAAAGCAAGTTTGCAGAAAAAGTATTGAAGAAAAACAGTAGTATATGGAATTAAATGCCTTTATCTTACATTAAATGCAATTCAGACCAACAAGTTGTAAGTAATTGCAATGTTTATCAGGGTCACTGTCTGCTTGGGTGGTCAACAGTTTACAAACTAGAAGTGACTGTTTTGGTGGGAGAAGATATCAGGGATGCTTGGATTGTTCAGCTGAGAGCAACCAGGTAGAAATTTTAGAGTTCAGTCACAAAATAGTCTGAATGTGGAGCTGAAGCAGCATGTAAACAGGAAACAATTAATTATAAAGTATAGATTTTCACCATTACAGAAAGTAAATGATTATTAAGGAGGGGTATATTAGATTTATTCATTTATTTTTTTGATATTTAACTTCAATTAAATGTAGCTACAATTAATTTGCAATGTAGGTCGTTGGTTGTTTATTGGTGTCGTTTTGCTAAACGGTTCAACATTACTTAAATTGACCAAAAATAAATAAAAAAAGGAAGGGTGTGAGAGTATGTTTACTTCCATTCACTCCTTTTCAAATGGAGGGGATTTTGTCTTGTGGATTTATGTTTTCATGCTTATTTGTTTTACTGATTCTTCTTCTACTCTGGTTTCCTCCAACATTCCTAAAATTGACTTCTAGGCTAAAATAATTGTCCATGTAAATCTGTGTTGTCCTCTCATGGACTGATGACCTGTCCTCACAAACAAATCAACAGTGACAATCCTCACACATTTAAATAGTTTTTAAATATTTTGTGACCACTGCTGTGCTCTCTTGACAATCTCACTGACACCCCTAAAGGCATTACTGTCATGAAACTTCACAAACATGTCATGCTCGGCTTTGTAAACTGTAATGGAAGGTTATTAGAGTGTCAGAAACAGCGGTATTCTGTTGCTTGCCTTTGTGTTTTCGTCCTCTCTGCGAGTGTCAAGCTGTCATGATAAATCCTTACAGCAGACTCCCAGTATTCCTTATGAGAACACAAAGGATTATGATGTTTTATGTAATCCTTCACCACTATTTCACACAGAGCTCCAAACTTTAGGTGGCTGTTTCGAATGGAAATGTAATGGTTTGAAAAATTCTGTCTAAGATCCAGGCTGCAGAATCCAAATCTTGATTTGAGCTCCTTTAGAGGCAGAACATGATATTTGCAAGCCTTTGTACCACAGTTCCACACGCCTTGACATTTTCTAATTGGTTTTGTTCTAAAACACTCGTGTGGTGTTGCTTCTTTCCAAACCGTTTTCACTACGCGTCATGAATCATTGCATCTGTTAGCAAAGATCTGTACTTCTCAACCCTGAAATCTGTCACCTCGTATCGGTCAGCAAAAGCACATATGGAGCTGAGTAATAATCCTGTTTGCTTAAACGTGCTTAAACATTTGTTAGAGCTGGTGGATGGTAACCTTTTTTTTTTGTAAATGCAGTATCACTTGTTCTCTGCTTTTAGAAGACAAAACATGTCCTGTGAGCTTGAAACAATAAAAGGAAAAATGTTTTACAGCTGCTGGAAAGTACAGCTGATTTTCTCCTACGAATGCGTGTCAAACCCCTGCAAAGTCCCTACAGCTCACAGCTGATAGGTTTGATAGTTCACACTGAAACATCGGGACAGCTAAATTGGATTTCTCCTCTGTAAAAAGGGAATGTTACACTCCTACAAACTTCTTTCTCGTTCTCTTTCTGCGTGAGCTTTTCCAGCGTTGTGAACAAGCAGGCGCCATCACAGAATGAATTAGGCCAGGGGACAAGAGAGTTTTTACTCCGTTTGAAAGCTGACACGGTAAGACGCACAATCCTAGCCAAGGAAATTGACAATTTCAGTTTCTAATTTTCTTCACTTCTGCTTTTCCAAATGAGAGGAATAATACCTTACACGTTTATAGAAAAAACAGACCATTGGCAGATTTATCTAGCTACAAAAAAGATGCAGTCTTAAATTAAATGACACTTTATGAGTAACTTTACAAACTTTGTGTGATTTACACATTAACTTAAATGTGATCTGTGAGTTGAAAAAAAAAAGTTCTGGAACAAAATTTGTCTAGGAATATAACTTTTTTTGATTCACACACGATTTAGTTTTTCCTGAAAAGCAAGGAAAAAAAGAGTTGTACTTTTTTGCTGCTTTTCAATGTCCATTTTTATGTCTGGTAGAAGCCAAAAACCTTTTTTGTTTTTTTTAATCAAACTTATTTTTTTATTTTTGATTAAGGAAAGTGATCATTTCTTTTAAATGCTTGTTTTGTCTATTCTGATTCCTGCAACAGTTAAATTGACTTTCACATGAGTAGAGTTTTGAGCATCACTGCTGTATGTTCAAAACACAAAAGTTATTTTAAAATAAATGAGAATAAAAATGAAGTACAATTATGTGAATGTATGTGTCGGGGTAAGTCATATAAGGTTACTGTCTTACATTTAATGTCAGGTTCTCTAGATGCTGATGAAAGAAAAACATTCTTAGCGTAAACATGTTTGCATTATAGTGCATTTTAAAATGAAGTTTGTTAAACTCTGGTGTAGATTCTCAGTCATCCAGGGCATGATGGCTTCTGCTCTTTCTTTCTAGAGGAGGGTCGCCTTTTCTTGGCTTGCTGCTTGCTTGAGCAGAAAAAAGCCAGCAGGACCAATGAATGCCAGTCATCCATTGTTTTCTTCTGCAAACAGTTCTTCTGGAACGACTGCATGTCAACACCAGCCAAACCACCACAGGGAAACGTTCCAGAATGCAACACACAAACTGCTCAGTGAAACAGAAAGACACAGCTGATCTTGGGATAGATGCACAGGATTCATGCACACAGGATGCACATTTCTGTTTTATTACCTTCATTGTAACACGGAAATGTTTTAAGAGGGGCAACTTAAAACATACTTAGAGTAACAAAGTTAAATTGACTGTGTGGCATCAAGAAAAGTGGTAAACGAACTTCATTTATATCAGTGCCGTTTCTGTCATAATGAACATTCAAAGCACAAGGACAGACGTGAGCAAAACTTCCCGTGTTGCCTTCATTCAGGGTAGGCTGAAAATGAAAGAGCTAAAACAGCACATGAACATAAACTCAGTCCTACTGTGAAAAATGGTGGAGGCAGCATCCTGCTTTGGGGAGTTCTTTTATAATAACTGGTCAGAGGTGACAGGAATATGAACAGGGCAAAATATTTGGTAAGTGTGTAAGAAGATATGTTAGAAGTTGGAGGTTGACCTTCCAGCAGGATGAGACTAAACATGCAGACAGAACTACGATGGAGTAATCATATCCAGATGTTACAACGGCTCAGTCAAGGCCTGCACCTAAATCTGGTAGAGTCTCTATGGCAAAAATGTCTCCTTGTGACCAATTTCCGTCCATCCTCATGGCACTTGAGATGTTTTCTGGAAGAAGAATGAGACAAGTGCCAGAGCCTGGAGAGGGAAGCAGTCCACCATTTAGAGGTTGAGAACCATGGCCTCAAACTCAGGAAAGCTGAAAACTTACAATTAGGAAACAGTAAAACTTGCTTGCTTTGAGTATTTCTTGTGACAGAACTCCTAATTGGTTCTCTGCTACATTTATTTCGCAAAACATTATTGATAAGTGACATCCATGACTTCAACACACTTTCATACCCCAGTGAAACC
Source organism: Poeciliopsis prolifica (assembly GCF_027474105.1). NCBI lineage: Eukaryota > Metazoa > Chordata > Actinopteri > Cyprinodontiformes > Poeciliidae > Poeciliopsis > Poeciliopsis prolifica. The sequence continues at coordinate 2,300,381 of NW_026562425.1, forward strand.
CTCAGGCTCCCTGGGAAGAAAAGATAATTACTGCAGATTTGCATTTTTTGTGGACATTTGAGTGGCACAGATGAAAGCTGTGAGCTATTATCACATCAACATTATACAGATTATGCTGTTAATTACGCTTCATGCAATTTTTGTGTGTACATCACACAGAGATTAAAATGGAAATCGAGATATTTGAGCACAGAAGCCATTTCTTCAGCCTCTGTCGATGTGGATGCGTATGACACCATCATGCTGTGGAAAATTCAGGCTTTTGGAAATAATTTTAACATTATTGACAACAAGGCACTCACAGGAAGCGAGATTTTTTTTTTCATTGCAGTTCTTTAAAAGCTGCCACAAGTGGCGATTCTCAGTATAAGTCCGAGAGACTGCAGAAAAATAAATGGGTTGTGGCTCATTTATTTTTCTGAAGCCAGACCGGGTCTCTAAAATGTTGCAACTTAGGTTTTGTCTCAAACTCCAGGCCTCAAGGGCCGCTGACCTGCACCTGAGCTTGCAGGTCAGGTTGAGATTGAGACCGGAAACAAGCAAATCGCACGATCAAGAATGATAAAAAATGATTCAAAACAAGAGCAAATAATTATCAACTTTGATCTGCTTGTGAATTAAAAATGTCGATACACCAACACCATTAAAAAAAATAAATAAAAAATTCTTGGTTGCAGAGAGGTAGAAAATGTCTTCCTTTTATTCAGGGAATCTCAGGACTCAATCACTCCCAAACCCATGGGAGGAAAATTCACACACAACACTTTCCTGCAAGTCTAGTGAACCACCATAGAGAGCATTTAGTATGTGTACACACATTTCAGAAAAACACTTGCAGGAGCCTGAACCAGAGTCTCACAGCAATATTCTCTTTCTGCACAGAAATCTCAAGCAACTTAAATGACTCCCAGTGTCAGTTAACGGTCATTTTTTTATTTATTTGTATGTTCTGAGCCACTGGTTCGAATAATGTTAAATAATTTCAAATTCAGCATAATTGTTTCCAAATGTTCTTCAGTGGTTTTATATGTAATAATGGTCAGAAATCCCACACAGGGCTCTAATGTGGGTCTTTGTAGCTCCGCCAGACATGCGTCTAGGTTAAGCTGTCAGTTTAGGTGTTCATTTCTTGTCTTTGTAGGCTTGCACTTGTAAATTGCTTTTTCAATTTCTGGATGAAAGACTGATTAATGCTTTGTTACATTTTCTAATATGGAGTGTATTTTGAGCAAAAATCTGCTGTAAACTTTATCAGAGCTATATCCATAACTTGTCTTTTGTTGTTGAACAGTTTATTTATTCCGATCTTGCTCGTTTTATTGATGTTTGTTCATTTGCTCAGAATGGCCATGTGCATCCTTAGATTATACTGCAAACAGGTGGGGTGTCTTTACAAATAGAATCTTTGGGGGAATTGGTAGGACATAGTTTAGTTGTATCAGAGTAAAACACAACACAAATGCATGGTTCTGACAGCTGAAACCTGAACTTTGCAGTTCAGGTTTCAGACAAAGTTTTGTCATGGCCATTACAAAGCCCTTATGATAGTCTTGAAAATAATTTGTTGGTCGATCTGAAAACCATGCATACGTTTTCTACCACTTAGCAATCAGGCTCTACTTTGTGTTGGTGTATCAAAAATAAAATAACATAACATTTGTGTGGGTTGCAAAGGATGTCAAAAATTTCAAAGGGTATGAACACTTTAGGTTGTTCTAAGTGTAGCCATAATGAGCCGCATTGAGGACATGCCGTGCTTTTAGAAAACCAAACCCACAGTGGACATGTTTTCATTCACCATTGGTCTCTGTTTAAACTGGGAAAATGGCTCCAATTTACTCTCAATTTATATTGCAAGTGAATGCAAAACGATTGCAATGCGCACAAAGCACCAAACATTTATTGCAGTTGTACATAGGGTGAAGACATACTGTAATTACACAGGTTTTTAGAAAGTGGCTCTGAAGTATTTGTTGCCAACGCTGTTAAGCCAAGAAAGTGGCGATGCAAACAGATCTTGATCGAGGTCAAATCTGAGTCAGAGAAATAGAGAGAGCGAGAGGTAAAGAAAAAACAAATAAGCTGGAAGAGCTGGTCAAATGAACCCAAACACAAAGAATCACTTGTCTTTCTTTGTCTCTTGGGATAAAAGGTGGAGATTTTAGTCTTGTGGCAAAGAATCACAAAAAGCGAACATTTCTTGTTTCTATAGCCAAACAGGCAACAACACAAACGTTCAACCCAATGTTTTTCAGAGCCCAATTTTAATATGTTTCTTAAATGAACAATTTAAGGCACATGAAAACATTTTGTTCATCGTTGCAAAGGAAATATCCACAAAACATCGTTGGGATCGAATGAAAACAGCTAGACATACCTTTCCCACACAAAAATATTAGTTTTATTAGTTCTAAACCACAGAAAATGTAAACTTGACTGTGTCTAACGTTCAGATGTTTTAAGGAGACTGAGGTATAACAGCTGGAAGAATAAGCCCTTTCTTAGAATATTTATATTATCACCTCATTTTATTATGGCTTAATTTCCTACTGAGTACATTTACTGATTTTTTTTGATTAGCTGTTTTGTTCCAGTTATTTTTCTAAGCTCATGAAAGAGGATAACAATCATAATATTTACAAGAGGACTGATTCATACTTACAAATTGAAGCTTTAGTTAAATGTATGTCATAGATGTTTTCAGACAGATTCTAAGAAATTTTAAATATCCTCATAAAATTTATTCTAACAAAGTTGACAAAATATTTCTTTAAAACCGAAGAAGCACATGCAAGTTGTTAAGAGTGGATTCAGAGAGGAACAGTAATGTACAAAATTCAAATATTATTAATTACAGTTTTATCAAATGCACTATTTGTAGCACCTTAAGTGTTTTGCGATTCTGCACAAAAGCACCTCTGTGGTTTAATTCAGAGCATCACTTGGAGCATGCGGAGAGGAACAGAGGAGCGAGGGCGAGGTTTGGGGCAAGTGGATCCTCTCTCTAATGCTGAAAGTATGCCACTGTCCACCACAGCATCAAAAGTCCTTTTCCTGATGTCACTTTCATTACAAGTTAAAGTCACGTGATTCTGGCCCTACGAGGGCAAGGAGGAGTTTCCCCAGATCAGCGCTTTTAAGGCAGGGTCAAAGTGTGCTTTTCTCTTTCTCCCAGCTTGTTGGATCTTCTTTGCAATAAAGGAAAATGGGATTTTACTTTGTAGGAGACAATAGGTGGTGGCTGAGAGGCTTTCTTCATGTGGGTGTTACTGTTGACTCTCTGACCCTGTCGTTCAGCGGGAGGGGGGAAGACGGGCGTGTCTAGCCGAGGAAACACACGGAGCCGACCTCGAAGCCGAACCTCTGGTTGGATTCCCCAAAGTCATTCAGCATTACATCAATGATGGGTAACTGGTCGATGCGAGGTGTGTTAATCTCCAACACTGTCCTTGAATAACCCTGCTTCATCTGCACACAGAGAGAGAAGAAAGAGTTTTATCAGATGATCCAGGGCAGTTTCAAGTATCTTTATTCAGTACCAGCCGGAGTTTTGACCAAAGAAGCTGTAACTTCCTAGAATTAATCCACTATTTGTTACATCGGAGATGTCAAACTCATTTTGACTTCAGGCCACGTCATGAATGACCTCAAAGAGTCGGTTCCAGCAGAATGTATAGATAACAAACTGTTAATAGATCGTTTGTCTTCTTAAGCTTAGATATTCAACAACTTTTAACATGTGGTCCTGTTCAAATAAAAACTGGCTTGATTTTACTGATAAAACAGGATTTGAGCTCACGACTGTCTTGAAGTTAAATTTTTGTTGCTTTCTGAGATCGAGAGGGCCACAGAAAAAGATTCGGACTGTCGAATTTGAGTTGACACCTTTAACATCAGCCAACATGATGAATATTCAAGCTCAGAAGGAATGTAAAATATAGTTATTAGAACGACTACATTTTGAGTGTCTAGAGCAAAAGTTAATTTCAAGTCTTCAGAGAATGAATCCAAGTCTTTGTGTGACATAAGTCCAGCTCTCAGACTCCAGTCCCACTTTTTGGGTTAGAAAAACAACATCATAACTTCTTGTTTCTTCTTTTTGAGTTATGATATTTATCTAGAGCTGATGCAGCGAAGGCATTATTGTTAACACAAAGTTTGAGTTTGTGCTTTTCAAAGTTTGTTAAAAGTGATGACAGATGTCAATCACTACAGAATACCATTTCTTAATCACAAATAACATTGTTATAGTGAATATGTATGCATTTTTGACACAATCTAAAACAGCATTTTATAAATTTCTTTCCTTTTCATTTGGATAATGTGAGCAGTGGTGTGAGAAACCAATTTGGCATTTTATCATTCCTTCTGAGTTTCTCCCACATCAAATATGAACACTTTCTGACACTTTTTTTCTGTAATTCTCTACATGTTTGTGAGGATTACGGGGGATTTCATGGAATTTAGAAAAAAGAAAGTTTAATTGCAAAGTGAAACTTTGAAAGCAAGCAAAAATGTGTGCTTACCGAGCAGCCATCCATCAGCGACTTGATGAAGGGATTATTGTCATAAGACATTTCCTCATCGTTGGAGCCCAGGAAGCGCAGCGCTTTGTCGTAGTTGTCGGCCTTGGCGTCATACCAGGCCACCGACTGATGGCAAATGTAGGTGAAGTTCTGCCGCGCTGAGGAGCTCAGCAGCTTCAGGAAGGTCATCTGAACAGCGTTGATGCTGTTGTCACCACCGTCCACATAGTTCAGCTGAGAATAGTTGGAGGAAGACAACATTAGGAAAATACCAGAAGGGATGAAGGAAATGAAGAAATTCATGAAGCAAATGTGAAAAATCATATTCAGACTCACAATTTTGCCACGCTTGAATTCACTAAACCATGAACCTGGTGATTCCTTAGGCCAGTTGGATATTCTAACCTATAAGAAATGCCCACAAAAACATCAAGTTAATAAACACTTTTAATTTCTAAAAGCACCTTTTACACAGTTTCAAATGTTACTAAACAACCCTTTTGGTGAAACAATGAAGCATGCATGCCTTAAATGACCGGTTTTCTAACACCATATACTCACTCCTGTGGATTTCTTGTCTGGGTAAATGCATGTTTCTCCACCTGCTGTGAAGTTACAGAACACTTTGATGGCGTCTCCGATGCAGCCCTGGTTCGGATCAATCCAGTATTCACCTGAGAGGGAAACAGATCCATAAAACACTGCCAAGGCAACCGTCTACAAGAGCTTTTATCCTCTTTAGTGCTTTTCTCATGTTGTTCCTCTTTTCATGCTTTTTTTTAACTGAACTAAGCTATTTAAAAGTTCACTAATTGCTGCTATCGATACATTATGCTAAAAAGCAACACTGTCTTCATTGTACCATCGGGGAAATCGGGCTGGCTGAGGTGCAGGTCATTGCAGGTCCTGGCAGGATTGTCCTGGGTGCCCATGGGGAACTTCATGCGCTCAATGTCCTGCTTGAGGTTGTTGAGGGATCCGAAGACGTTGTCCATTCCCTCCATGCCCGGCCCCTCCATGCCGTAGTCGACCAAAGCCTCATCTCCTTGAGTTTCAGCCTGCCGCCTGCTCTTTTTGCTAGACTGCTGAATGGGCAGAGGCTGGATCATATCACCAGGCGGACCCTGCAGCACAGGAGGTAAAGATTAGCTTGCAATGATAATATAGTAACATTATTATCACTCGATCTACTCTCAACCCTTAAGTCTAAATGACTTCATTAAATCTTTTCAGCTTTTCTGTCATTGTGTGATTTTAAATATGGCTTTCTTGTCACCAGTTATCTGTAACTAACCTGTTACATAAATGCCACACAAGGTGCCCCTCAAGGCTCTGTGTTTGTCCCAGCACTGTTTACCCCTCACATCAGTGATGTGGGTCAGAATGTTCCTGACCTTAAAATTGCTGATTGTTATGAAACCACTGCTTGGAGTTTGACTGTCTGCAAGTTAAATTCAATATTATTCAGTCTTGTTTATTCCACAAAAAACTGTGCAAGTAAAAAACTCTTTTAAGTTCTATTTTGAAAGTAATTTTTTCTGTAATTTTTCTGCTTTTCTGCAGGAGTGACCTGTATTAAGCTCCATCTATTCCCCCCCCCCAAAATATATAATGATCTCCTTCCTCAAAAAAAAAAAAAAATTCTTGGCTAACCAACTCTTTAAAGCTCAAATTAGTCTAGATTATAAGGGACAAGCTGAATCTATAACTTACAGGTGGCCCAGGTGGCCCGATGAGTCCAGGATCTCCCTTCTGACCAGTTGAACCCTGAAAAAGAAACATGCGTCATGGGGATGTTAGAAACACTTAAATACACTATTACAACCTCTACCCACATGTGAAAAATCCAAAATATTCATTGGTGAAGGAAAAGTGACTTACGACTGATCCCTTAGAGCCTTTCTGTCCTTGAGTGCCCTGGGGACAAACGAGTCAATGGCAATGTAAGAACGAAGGTCAGAAATGAGGCAAGACAAACTTTTAACGAGAACTACAACTTACAGGAAGTCCTGGAGGACCAGGAGGCCCGAGTGGGCCATGTGCACCACCAATACCCTGACGACACGCAAGATGAAATGAAATTAGTTGGTAACATAATTTCACCAATAAACCAAAATGTTCAGATAAATAACTATTTCTGCAAAATGACAGGAAACGTACAGGTTCTCCCTTGCCACCTCCAGCACCCTGAGGTCCGGGTAAACCTCTGTCTCCCTTCTCTCCGGGTTCACCCGGGGGTCCAATCAGACCAATTAGACCAGGATGACCCTGGAGCAGAAAAAGCAGCATTATTTTATTAAAAGACAGAAATAAATAACGTTCTTACATGGACAAGGTTTACAATGAAAGCATTTATTGAGGTGTGCCTTTGCACCTGCCATTTTGGATGAGTTATGATCATCTGCTTTTGAATGCTGCATGCGGGTGTTAAGCCAATGAGCATTACAAAGACAATATTTTTGGCCTTATACATATTCATTCAGCGCATTAAATCACCGAGTGAGAAAACTCCGCACAGAGCAGAGCGGCTTTTCATCTCTCTGGCAGGGGGCGAACAAAGCCAAGGTGCACGCAGGCCTGGATGTGTGCATGCGTTGGGAGCTTCAGATAAGGTGCAAAACTGGATACGAGACATGCACTATAAAGCAATATGAGATTAGCATTATAATATTGTCTCGCCTTTTCTCCTTTGGATCCAGAGTCACCTTTCATGCCAGGAAGTCCAGGCGGTCCCTGAGGAGAGGAAACCGGTGCAAATGACACAAATCATGTTAAATGTTTCTTTCTATATGTTGTGCAGATCAACTGAAATTACAAATAATGGAAATACCAAAATACATGATAATACAGCATATTTTAAAGAGGAATTGGTCTCCAGTGTAACAATAATAGAAATTTAACAGCTGCTTTTGCAGTCCCCATTAGCAGTGTATAGGATTTAAAAACATTTCCAAAGCTTAGTGATAGAAAGGAATGCCTTACAATGGGACCTGGAGGGCCATCTTGACCAGATGCACCAGGCAGTCCTTGCTCACCCTGGAACAAAAAGACGACATAATGGTTTCAGCTAGGCTCAGATTTGGAATGCAACCCAGTTCCAGAATGAATTGTAAGTGAATTTACACCCATTCCCTCCCAGGTTTATAACTGTAGACATCAACAGTGATTTCTTTGGCTTGCAGCCCTTTGACCTAACCTAAAAAAATGAATTTTAACAACTTCTGACCTGAAATATGTCACTACTATGCGGTTGTTCCTTTGTAAGATAAAATCAAATATTTTGCGTGTTGCAAACTCACAACGGGGCCTGGAATTCCACGCAGACCCTCAGCACCAGGTTTTCCAGGGGGTCCCTGAGATCCCACAGGTCCTGTTTTCCCAACAGGTCCCTCTGCTCCAGCTTCTCCCTGAAATACATGGAAAAATCATCATCTGCTTCCTCCTCAGGCATATAATTCAGAAATAATAAAGGAAAAAAAACATGAAGAATGGATTCTGTTAAATGACTACATTGTCTTTACCCAAATTTCACAAAAATCTTAAATATAACTTTAACAAAACATATGATAGTGTACTCTGCAATGCTCCCTGCTGCAAAGGTTAGCAGAATAAGAAGTGGAGTATTTGTAAGATCTTAAAAGATTAAATGTTTTCAGAATAAACAACCAATTTTCATGTATTGAAGCTTCAGAGCTGCATAATATTGACCTGGATGATTGAATGGGGGAGATTACGCTTCTCAGACAACCAATTAGGCCCAGATTTGACAGTCTCAAATCATCTCGCAGGCTTTGCCTTGTTTCTGTCAAATCATCTCTAATCCTTACCCGAAACGTGGAGAGGGTGTCTGTGAAGAGGGATATGTGAAGAAGGGAAGTAAGAGGAGGAATGAAACAAAGAGAGAAACTATGCCTGAGGTTTGTCAGATTGTCTGACTTAGAAGTCAAACATTGTCTTTATGGCTTAAACAGACATTTTCGCCTTGCTGCTGGTTCAAACAAGAATGTAACAGTGAAATAGTTGGAACGTCAAGGGAAGCAACTGCTTCTGATGTAGCTAATTTGCAGATTTTTATAAATATATAGGACACCTCGGCTGGATATCGGGTGGAAAGAGTTGGAGACATGTAACTCTTCTGCTGTTTTGTAAGACAGAGAGAGTTTTTGGGACATTCTGAAGTAAATAAATCATATCATGACACTCAAAGTAAAACACAAGGCTCTAAACCTACATAGTACCACTGCTGGTGTTAGACCCAATGTAATGAGCCAAACTTCTCATACCCTTTTAAAGTTTGAACAATTGTGAGAATTTTCAGCATTTGAAATCTTTGCCTGCTGCTTATAGCAAAATGAAAATCGAAACATCCCCTGGATTTCCCTTTTTTTGTACAATAATCGACACCCGTATTTACGTGTATATACATGCATGTCAATTACATGTACTCGATATATATGGTGCTAAAAATACATTTAATTGTATGATGTAGGTTGTAGTAGTGGGTTTACAATAATAATTACTTTGCAGCAGAAGTAGCAGTGTACGAAACATTTGTAATAAAAATTATATGCTGAGAGTTATATGGTTAAAATAACTCAGATAACATAAGAGCTTAAGATTCAAGAGATAATTTTCAGTAATATTTTAATGGTGTGAAATATCCAAACAAAAAAGAACAACAACTCATAATCACTGGAAAAAGTAAATTGTAATGAGTAAAATCCAAATGTGAGGACTTACCTTGGAGCCCTTTTCTCCTTGCCTTCCCTCCTGACCTTGAGATCCGAGAGGTCCCTAAGAAGCAAAACAAACAAACACCATTAGACTCTTTTCGTCTCCGTCCCCAAGTCTAATTTTAGCTTATTTAAAAGAACCAGAGCACAGGTGGAGTTCATCTGCAGTGAAATTATTCAAAATAAACTAAAAAGCAGTAGCTTCTAATGCACATTAATCATTTAGCCAAAGCATAGTCTGACCTTGAGAGAGGAACAGGTTTGCAAGGTCGGCCAGCATAAGTGCAAGCAAACTGTCCTACATTCTAAATACGAGCTGATAAAAATGCATTAGCATTTTCACACAACACCCTCTGGTCAAAACCCTGTAAGTGGGCTGACATGTGGCATTAGAAGCTATAATCGAATACGCCAAACAAACGCCACAGGTCATCAATGTAGGTTATGAACCCTGGCAAATATGTGTATGCAGGCTCTAGTGTGCATGTGTGTGTATGTGTGATAATGTAGTCAAGAAGCTACATGCATCAACGAACACCAAACCGGAGTCGTTTTTAAGGGGATATTGGGAAGGAGACTTAGCCAGAATTACTCTGGTGAAGGATGAAAAATTATATAACGAAGTCCATTAATACGAACACGGAACGGGAGTCTAATTTGTTCAGGGCTAGCTGGAGGAATACAAATTATGGGGATAAAAAGTGCTTACCATCATCTTTAAAATGTATGACCAACCCCACATGGCCTGCATTTTAAGTCAAGCCACAGAGTTGCATTGTAAACTGATATGCATGATGCAACCCGAACCTCTCAGCTTAGAAAATGAAAACCACACAGAAATGTCTAATCACAGATAATCCTTCACTATTAGAAACACCCATTAATTATTTTCTGGCAAAAATCTCCAAAAGTAGCTTTGATCACATCCCTCCATTAAAGCAATATGCACATTGAGAATTTGGCTGGTGAATGAGAATCCACACTTTTTACCATCAGTGAATACATTCTAGACAAATTCAAAAAGGAAGCAATTTTCTATGACATGTTGAGACACATCTGTGTCATTCATTTTGACACCAGGCTAAGAGTTAGATTACAACCTTGTGCAACAGCAAGAATGCATGAAGAATAAATATCTAAACAAATTACAGTGAGAGATGTTTTGTTTGTATATAATTTTCCAATTAAAATACGTTACATATAATATATTATTGCTTGTAGTCATTGATTGTGATTTTGATCTTTGTCTAGTTTAGCTGATCCTAATATATTAAGGCAGATCAACTAACCAAGGGATTTCCTGCTAGTGGACATTATAATTGAGGTTTATGGTAATGCAAACATTTCCACATTCCCTCTTCTAAAGCTATGAACAGATGCTACAACACTGCTCAACATCAATGGTTTCTAGCAAAGACACAAAACATCCCACTGGCAGGAACGTGCTGGTAAGTTCAGTAAGTTACTTCCTGTTGCAGACTGTTCCTTCTCACACCCAGAAAACAAAAGGTTCAAGTTTAAAGGACAAAAGGTGATTGCGATCTACAGTCACTGCAAACTCTGGAGACTCTGCTTTCTTACGGGAATCATATTCAGTGAAACAGAGGGAAATAACTTCAAAATCTAAGCATACCATCATAAATATGTATCAGTGCGTAATGAAGTAGCTTGGGGCTTGCTAAAAGCACTTTCAAAATAGAGAACATCTCAAGAGCTGAACAGGAGTATCTCATCAGATGCATCACTTTGAGAACTACTCACCCTTTTGCCAGGAGGCCCTGGTACTCCAGCTTCACCAGATGGGCCTGGAGGACCCTAAATTAGAGCATATAGGAACACTTAGCTCCACTTTATAGAAATTAAGTGGTGTCAGATAATGAGCTCTGCATGTGATTGGAAAAGAACAATATTCTGCAACACAGGATGAATATTAAACACCTAAACTACAAGAGTCACATCTTTTTCTGATTCCTCTTGTTGTAAAAATTGCCAAAAGTACTAAAAATTTGCTTAGTAATTTTTTTTAAAGGTTCAACATTATTTAGAAAACACTGTAAAGAAAAATGTTAATATAAAAACCCAAAAGAGTAAATCCCACACAGCTCTTTTAATGTAAAAACCAAAAATAAGCCTAAGAGGTGATTTTGCTTTTACTTGGAAAGAAACATAAAAATCTAATCAGCCAGGCTCACCGGTTGTCCAGGTTCACCATCATCACCTTTTTCACCAGGTAAACCATCAAGACCCTAAACAAAAGAAAAAAAAAAAAACATAAGTGAGCCAGAATTACTTCAACACCTAAAATCCTATTAATAAAACAAAAAAGAAAAAGAAAAAACAGAACATACCCCAGCACCAGGCTCACCAGGGGGACCTGGGTCTCCTGGGAAGCCGACGGGTCCCTGCAGACAAATCAAAACACTGAGAAGACTGAGTTTGACTCAGATGAGTTTCACTGTGTCAAGAACAGTTCAAGCAGCAGACAGGTAAAATCAGATATGTGTCAATCGCTCTGTCGCCGACAGCTCTAATGAAGCGTTCGTCATAGCTCAGTGTGAGTGTGTGTGTTCAAGAACAGCCCACATACAGGGTTTCCCTTGGGACCATCATCTCCAGGGGGGCCTCTGCCGCCCGGGGGCCCGGCGGCACCAGGTGGCCCGGTTTCTCCCTTCTCACCAATCTCTCCTCGGAGGCCCTGAGGAAAATTGCGACACGGCTCTGTCATCATAGAACCAGGTAAAGGCCAACCACATGATTGTTGAATTAGGATAGGGAAGACAAGCGTGGTTAACTATAATCACTTCCACTCTACTAAAAGCAAAAATGGACGCTTAAAACATTGGCCCTGGCTCAGGAGTTACTCAAACAAAACTGCCGGTCCAGAACCATCAGCTGAACAACTGGAGATGAGTCACTGTCAGCAAGGCACCTTAAATTTTCAACCTCGATTTGCTCTGCTGCACCGGGTCTATTTATCACTGTAAACAGATATGATCCAGCCGGCAGATACATCAATACCCTCTGACAGACTGACACACAGGGAGCCTCATGGCTGTAATTAAGATGAGACGTTTTTAGTCACGGGCAAACAGAGGCTACTATTTGCCAGGATCAAAACCAACAAAGAGATTCACATGTCAAATCCAAGTATTTTGTAGCCATTTATATCAACTTAAAGAAGAAAAAAAAGTCTTCACACATACTTTTATAAACTGATCTTCTGGTTTGATGATTTTAATAAAAAGAATAGCTCCCGACAGGATGTTTAGTATTAAAGCGGTAATGGTGGGGGAGTCCAAGCATGAGTCACCACAATGCTCAGGCCACAACCTCAACCCTTATCATAAGAGACTGTCAAACCCAGAATGTGGTATAATCCCTCCCAAAATGATTGATAACTAAAATTTTCCAATTTTATTTCCGCAACACCCCACCAATCTCTAATCCCTCTTCCACAAATCTAGTTAGGGCATTCACTCCACACAGACTTCATATGAAAATAAGCATCTGAAAACTGATCCTAGGTAAAAATGTGTTTGTTTCTCAAACATTAATGTTGCTCCTCAAAATGCCACCCTGTGAGGTGGACTGTTTTGCCAATATCAAGATCCATCTCTAACCCCAGATGAAAAAACTTGCGTAAGAAAAGTACAAATAGATAAAATGTAAAATAATGATGTAAAATATCCAGAAGTTAAAATTCCAGGAATGTTGTTTTAGCATTCACATTTCTATACTTTGAGAATGAGGACAAAAACTATGTGCAGCAATATTGCCCTATTGGTGAAAAGAACATGCATGTAATATGTATGAAATTTTAAAAAATGCATTAATTTTAGTACTGTTCTAAACTTACTGGAGTACCAGGCTCTCCAGGTGGTCCTGGGTTACCAGCTTCACCATTTTCTCCCTGTAAAATGACATTAATGATGTATTAACATGCACTTGAACAGGAGTTGAGAAGAACATCACTCATATTTTTTCTGAAATTTTTTTATTTTTACCTTCTCACCAACACCGCCCATTGCACCAATACCTCCAGGGGGACCTTGTGCACCCTTAAGACAAATCACAGCCATATGCAGTTTTAAATCTTTGTTTTTTGATTTTTAAATATGCTATTTAGATCAAATCCAAGCAAAATTAAATATGCCAGCATTAAAATTTCACTAACATCAGCTCCACTGGGGCCCTGTGGACCTCTGGGACCTGGAGGACCGGGTGGACCCTGTCAGAAAGAGATTAAAGATTAGCAGATTTATTTTGATCTCAACACAGAAAGAAGAAAATCTGAACTAACTGCTGATTGATAGTAGTTTTATTCAGATGTAACCATGCAGAACATTTCAATGTAACTCCAAAAGTTACATTACTTGATAGCAATGATCATAATAGCATATTTTAAACTTTAAAAATCCTTTTATTTTTATTTTTGTCATAGGAGATTGTGTTTTTATCCATGCACACACAAAAATGCAGGGTTTTTCTATCACATAAACCTGAATTTATGCTGCTAAACATTAGTTTCACAGTTTTCACCAAATATTGAGTCAAAAATACAGAGCTGATTTGCTTGGCTACAAGTCAAAGATTTACACAAAGAGCGATATAAGCATTTATTATTCTTAATTTTGATAACTATGGATTGCAGCTTATGAAAACATTTTTGAAAAACAAGAAAAAATCATTTAAATATGAAAATACATGCCTGTTGAAAAGCACTTTTTCCTTCCACTCAACACTCAACTAAAATATTTATACAAAGCTCTCTGAAAAGCCATCTTTTTTAAAGATGACCTTTTGGTGATTACCATTCTTGTGGAAGTTGTCTATGACTCTACGCTGGACATCTGTCAAGTCAACAGTCTTTGCTGATTATAAAACAATCATTTTTAATTAATTTAATGTGAACTTCACTTATTCACACTCAGATTTATGCAGCCCACATTCACATTTAACAAGAAGAACCTACAACATTTGAAATGCCACACAAATTTACCCTTGAGCCACAGCCACATTGTTGAAATTAACGGTTTATTGTAGTTAAGTATTTTAACAGAAAGCTTAGTGAAAGAAAAACTGCTTTTCCTTGGGCCAATATTTCTGTGGTGAAAATATCTTCATCACTAGCCTCACATGATGTTACTTCTGTCAGAAAACTAAAAATATGCTATAATGTTATTATTTCTAGTTATCATAATCAAAGTAGTAGAAATAAAAGGTTGAAATTCAACTCTAGCATCTAGCAGATTTATTTCTTGTTGCGTTATTAAACTAACCAACCTATAAAAATGGGCCAACAAATAATTTTTGAGTGAAACTGAATGTAAAGGTTATGTTGTAATAGCAAAGTTGCAGAAATATCCTCACCATTGGTCCGACATCTCCATTTTCTCCCTTCTCACCAGGAGGGCCTGGCAAACCCTGTAAAGACGACAAACACTTCTTAGCACACAGAAACGAAGGTAAAATGAGGCAACCCTCCATATTAAAAAGTCCACAGACAGGAACATATATACATTTGTGCTGCTCATTACCAGGTACTTTTAGTTGACACTTTTTGAATAGGAGGCCATTGGGATGCAAAGCGATGGAGAGTGCATTAATACTAACAGAACCCTGGAGCACAAACACACAATTACTCAAAAGGGACACCTATTGTAATTAAAGGGTACGGGAGGCTTGGGTATAATCAGCCTGTGTAAATTGCAGGGTGGAAACTCCATCCATCTACGTCCACAGTGGAGTGGAACGAATGCAGCTGTGCAGGCGGTGCCTATTATGCAGCTTTGGGATTCAGTCAAGCTCAACTAAAAGAGTTGAATACACCTCAGAAAGGTGGATGTGTAGAAAGGATGAAGAAGGTGTCACTTTCCATTGTTGCCTGCTGTCCATCTGCATAATTGCAGTTATGTGTTTTTCTAGCCAGACCACAATGATGGAGCATGTGTAACACATAAAGGTATTCAAAGCAGCTGTAGTTGTGGGAAAGCAAAAGTATTTTGATATGGATATGAATCAGTGCTGTAAAATCTGTAGTTTCAGTCCATTTTGTTGATTTACATTTACAGCACTGAAAACAATTCATAATGAGCGATGACTGGAAGTTTGGCATCGTGGGTTCCTGGTGTAAAAATGGGGAAATAAATAAAGCCTAAACTAATTTATTCTATAGTACTTTGTCATGTGTAATGGAAAAAGAAAACATGTTGATGCATTTTATACATGCAACCCTTCCTTATTAAATGTGTACTGAAGAATATAAATTGGTAAGAAAGAAAATAAATATTATGAGTTTCATTAGCAAAGACCATTATGCGCAGCAAACTTGGAACGCACATCAGAAGAAATCAATAAATGTTCACACTTGGCATTTACTCCATTTCCACACTAGCCTTGAACTAGTGTGAACAAATGTAATATTTACTTTCTTCTGCGTCCTCTTTGTAACCGCTTAATCTGAACAATTCATCCTCTCAGGGGAAGACTCCTTTACTTCACAGCAAACTCTGCACAAATTGATGGAAGGATTTCAGGATAAAGACACTCCACACCCCGGTCAAAAATCATTAATGCTACAGATAATTGCATTGAAAAGCTGAAGCTGCTGCTGCGTATTGAAGGACAGCTTAGCCCAAAAAAATAATTATAAGAGGGGAGATGGAGTGCATTATACCCAATTAAAACCCAATTGCACTTAATAACAACGTTATCTAGCCCTATTGACCAACGAAGCTTCGCTCTAATTTCATCCTCAGTGGGTCCTTGGATAATTGACTTTGAGGTACTCTCAAGAGTGCAGTTCCTTTATTCATTGTCATCAAAGGAAGTTTCCTTAAACTTCAGCTCATCAACTTAAATGAATCAATGTGGTAATTTTCATAAGCTCCATTTTTTGAAAGATTCTACGAGTGAGAAACTGTTAGGAAGTAACAAGCAGTTCCTTTTGATAGGAGTAGATGGCTATCTTTGCACCTTAGTTTTGTGTGGGACTAAACTATTTTATCACAGACATGGATGCTACAAGCTGGATAGAGAAGGACCAGGGCAAACAATTAAATCTCAAATATGGTTTATGGAAAAACTCTTTTATAAATGTCAACACATTTAGTCTTGTAGAGTGATCAAGCACAGTAATTTCAGGGTCATTAAAATGTGTACTGGTACTTTTGGATGTGTGGACTGTTACAAAGTCCTGCTGGACAACGACATCAGCATCCCACTGAAGTTTTCCAGCAGAGGGAATTTCCTGGCGGATGGCTGCTCTGACATTGGATTTGGTAAAAACATAGTAGCAGATGACATGGTGCCCTAAATCATCACTGACTGTGGAAACCTCACACTGGACCTCTGTTACCT
Organism: Poeciliopsis prolifica; assembly: GCF_027474105.1. NCBI lineage: Eukaryota > Metazoa > Chordata > Actinopteri > Cyprinodontiformes > Poeciliidae > Poeciliopsis > Poeciliopsis prolifica. The sequence goes on from NW_026562425.1 coordinate 2,316,999, forward strand.
TGGTTTCTGTGCCGCTGCACACTTCCTGCAGAAATTGGGACCTTGATTACCAAAGGACAACATTATTTACTTTCACCGCTGAACAGCAGTCCAGTTCTTTTTCTCTGTAGCACAGGTGAGGAGATGTTTGACCTTGCCTCTAGTCCATGAGTGGCTTATTGCAAGGAAGATGGCAATTTTAACTCATGTTTTGTATATGTCTGTGTGTAATAGCTCTTGAAACTCTGACTCCAGCTGCAATTCATATATCATTAACCTCCCTCACACTAATAAGTAGAATTTGCATCACAATCCTCTTAGGGCTGTGACTAATCCCTGCTGCTTGCATACGTTATTAACAAAAGTTTGTCCTTCCATTCAACTTTCAAATTCCATAGATATGATCTTCCGTGGCTTATCCTTCTGTGGAATGTGAGAATGACTTTCTGCTGGACTGTCAAGACAGAAGAAAGGAATGGGTAGGTCAGCGGTTTTCCCCATTATTGTGTAAGTCACAACAAAGCATTGTGCATAAAAAAAATCCTTTCATGTTGGTCTGATGCAGTACAATATTCGAAAACACTAATTTTTGTGTTTCCATTAGCAGATTAACAGAAATAGTGCCACTATCACTGCTTGCACAGTACGGAAATGCTATATTAACAGACACACTGAACTTTACACACTGATATTTCGGCAGATTGATCCGAGTATCAATAGCATTAATGGTGAAGCTGGCGCTGATCCATGATGGGATGATATGATCATATTGTAGTTTAAGTTTTGCCCTTAGTCCTCCTATGTGTTTCTCACTGTTTCATCCATACATAGACATTTCATTCTTACATTTTAGACTGTTTATTTTATCAAAAATATTTATTCAGATACATATTTAAAAATGTCCTTAACGTAATTTATCCCACTCTGGTGTTTGGTAGGCAAAGCATTATAATTTTATCATATCATAAAATTTTTCTCAATAGATGACATGTAGGTTATTGTGATGTGATCAACATCCCAAAACGTTGTAGGAGAAGCCTAAATGCTCTCCTGTCAGTAAACAAATCACAGGTGTACCAATAATCGTACCACCCAAGCTATTTGTTCTTTCCCTATTTGGGATTTATTTCCAGTGACTAAGTCATTTCAAATAAAGGACAGAATTTATTTTCAAATTTCCAGGGTGAGATTTTGCCACTGCAATAAAACAGTTAACCAGAAGCTTTTGCACATCTTTTCCACTTTTTACTTCACAGATTTTTCCAGTAATTTCATTAGTTAGGGTGCACATTGTGTCTTTTGCATCATGCTTTCATCTGCAAATGGATGAACGTGTTATTGCATCTGTGATGACATCAACAGAGATCAATAAAATGCTGCCATCAAAAATAAAAAGAAATACGACTTAACGTGTGTCGGGTTGGAAAACAAAGCTGTGGATCAATTATTGATAAAAGCCCTCAGGTCTTACTCCTCTTGAGCAATTAGTGCACAAAGCCTGTGGGTGGAAATGAGCCTTGTGGGTAATTTTCAGCCTATCTCACAAAAGACAATAGATTGACCGAAAAGTGGATTGAAATGCTTTCAATGTTTTGTCATATGCAAACTGGAGTCTTTTTAGGACCGAGGGCGCTGGCAGGCAGACATTTAGTGCATGAATTTGATGTCATTTCAACAAAAAATCCAGCAGAAAAGATAAAAATATTGACGATAGTGATGGATCTTCAGTCCCATCTAAACCAAGAAAAGTCCTTGAGGGGGTAAAGAATTATTTACCCCAGAGCGAAGCAAAGTGTTATTGGGAGTCAAAGCTGCATTAATAAAATATGCTCTGTTTTGATGTATTGTAAATGGGGAGATGAAATGCTTCAGGTTCAAGGAGTTCGGCAAGAATCTCATTGCATTAAACGGCTTTGTCAGAGAAAAAGCTTTATGCATACCCGGCAGGACAATACTTAACAGGACTTTGGGTGTTGCATGTTTTGAAAATAAAAAAGGGTGGAGAAATGGAAATATGGACATAAAAAAGCAACATATTTGATGGAGACTTGCCTGCAGTCCAATGGGTCCTGGCAGCCCTGGAAATCCTCTGGGTCCTTCATCTCCTTTCTGGCCAAACATGCCCTGCTGTCCTCTTGGCCCAGACTCACCATCACTGCCCTGTGGGAGGGCAGGGTTCATAAAATCTCATTAGCTGTAGCTGCAGCAAATGGAATCCCTCAAACACTTGTATCTATTTATTCTTAATACATTTCAAGGTTACAAACTATATCTGAGCTCACATGGAAAAGCATGGATTCAGAAAATACATTACAACAGAAATTGGAAACTACATTGCAATTTTACAAAAAGCTTTTCCATGGATTTGTGATGAAGTTAGCATTCAATAACTTTTTGCAAGTTAGAGTTTTTCCACTTAGTTATACCAGCCACATAAAACCCCTTTTCCAAAATTAAACATTTGCTTTTAAAGGTCAATTATAGAATTCAGCATAGGTGCGCGGTAAGAGCTATTTGATCCATTTGAGAATAAAACATGAAGCTAAAACTTGTATCAAAACTGGACAAGGATGAGGCAATTCCTCAATGATACACCCTTGTGGTGTACCTGAGGGCTTTCCGACTAGAGACTCTCATCAGGAAAAAGCAAGATGCAGAAAAGAATTGCCACAGGGTTATGATATGTGAAAGATGCTGACTTCTGTGAAGTCAGAGGTGCATCGAGCTACAGAGGGTAGAGAGACGAGACTGTGGGGAAAGAGTGAAGTGCTGACAGACTGGGAGTTTTCAGTTCAAACACGTGTCAGCACTTGAAAGTGCTTGAGGAGCTCTTGCTGAGCCCTGGGACATGTAGGGAGCCTCAGGCGATGGTGGTGAATGCAGAACAGTTTAGAGGGAAATGTAAGGTGATTATGGGGGAAACGAGCACAGCTTTGAAAAAGAAAAGTCACAGACAAAGTGGCCTAAAGCTCACAGACGCTTTAACAAACCAAGTCGCAAATCTAATCTCCTCAAAGTGATTGAAAACAGAGTTGCCTCTGAGGTTAGAGTGCTGGGATTTAAACTGTATCCAATTTGTTCACAGAACATTCGCAGTTCACATGCCTGAATTTATTTATGTAAGTAATGCCTCTGATGGTTTAATATAAGCTTTAAAGAATGTGCCACACCTGTACAAAGTTACCAGCACAATGCAAAGCTGTGAATGTGCAGGATGCCTTTCATGCTTATAGGCATCACAAAGTCTGAAGCTCTGCACATGTTGGTCTAAAGTCTGCAGACAACACTGTCCTATAGCATCAGCCAATGTTCGGTCTTTGTTGTTGTGTGGTTAACACGTGTTTGCTTAAAGTTCAAAATCTAAAGCTAAGAAAGAAATTCATCCTCTTTCTACTCAACCACTAATCATTTCCCAGATTCAAAATCTTGTCTTCTAGCGTCTAAAAGCATGTTTTAATGAAAGCAAATTATGTCGAGACTACTCAGCATGAGTCAGGATTCACTTGTGAAGACATGGTTGCACATAAGCAGACTGACTCACCAGGGTAAACAACCGTTAAATAATTTTCTATTCAGCACGGGTGCACTTGCTGCTTGCAGCAATCTGTCTCACCAGGTCTACTGCAGCCCCCACAGAGCCTTGCAGATGATACTTTTTTCCTGGAATGGTTGGTAAAGCCTTATTATTTTCAGCAATGAGCTGCTAGTTACCCTGAGGCCTCCAGATATTGTAGAAGCAGGACTTCTTCTATGAGTAGAGGATATTCTGCAGCATTTGCAGGTGGCACATGTGCTATTTTAACTAATATATGGAAATGATTGTCAGCTTGCTGATGAACCATCATTAGGGATTTTGTGAATAGAACATCAAGCCCAAACTTGTACTTTAACTGCAACTAATGATGTAAATTTACACAATTTACAATAATAATAATAAAAAATAACATTAGTGATGATGATTTCTGGGGAACTATTTCAATAATGTATGCACACAAATACCAGTAATTAAAATGATTTAAAAATTGTTGTGAAACTGTAAAACAACTATAAACATTTTATATTTAGGTATTTATTTATATTTGTTTAAAGATGGATTTTACCTGAGTTTTAAATGGCTTGCCACATTCTAGTCAAAAGGATCCAATTTTCTAATGTGTTTTTTCAGATAAGTGAGCCTACTTTATATTGCTAGACTAATGGATGACTTAATGTAAAACTATTCACAAACATAATATTTAATGTAAACTGTGTCTCATAAACTTCAATATTCAAATGTGAACAAAAAAGAGCTTAAAGGTAAGAGGTTCAGTTGTGGTTGTGAGGACGTCCAAGAGTTTCAGGCAGTAAATTTTTTTTTCCTGCTATCAGGAAAAAGTTTTCTAAACATTGGCAGAAGCATTTGCTCTCATTACTGGCCTTGTGGGAGGAGAAGCAGCAAAGGCATCACTTCAGTCTGTTTCAACCTCTGCAGGACCATTGAGGTTAGGTTGGACATTTATTGCTCAGATACAACACTGATTACTGGTACGGGACACCTGAGGATCTGGTAAGACCCTCAGTTTGTATCAAACCCGACTGCCAACTAACTGCTTCCTGCTCTCCTCCACAGGTGTGCTACGGTCTTTTACATGCATCCTCCATTCACGCACCTCTGATTTCACCATCTTTTATACCTCATATTGGAAACTTTGATTTTAACCTCAGTTTGCAGTTTCTAAATGAAACTCTTGTGCATGGCTTAACTCCCTTATTGCTGTCGGCTTTGGGGCAGATCGTAACAAGTTCAGGAAGATAATTGAGGTCAGAGGAAAATTCTGCAGGGTGAACGGTAGAAGAATGTTTTTTGCTTTGGGCCATCTAGAAAATCTTTGCCCAAAGAGAAAACGACGAGTAGGGTAAAGTGGGGTAAAGCATTCATGCAATCCTTGTGTATGATGGATTCCCAGTCATAAAGTGGGCATGGTGGGCATAATTATGTTTGAGAACAGCACAATGAAAAAAATATGCTCTAGCAGCAACTTCTTTAATGTCAGAACATATTTGGTAGATATTGTAGCTACAGTAGATACCGAATATGTACCATATCTATTTTTGATATCCAGTAGATACTGAATACCTACAGTATACATATTGTACTATATATCCTAATTCAATATCCCTTGAGTTAGGATATTCTAACTTAGTGGACAACAATTTTACATATTCCTTCATGAAATGGCTAACTGTACTTAATAATTATGCAGCCATATTAGAATTACATTTTACTTTTTAAAATTTGTCAAACCTGTGTTCTAGATGTTTCTGAGTCCACCTTGTAACTTTTAAGCATATCTTAACGTGAGGAGATAAGATGGTGTAATTGCGCTTATAATACTGTCACATCAACTCAGAAGTGCATATTTCATAAGTAGCTTAGAGTTTTGCAGCCCTTTGATCCTGATTTATGTAACGCTTTCACTGTTTGCAGGAGGCCTTGACTGGTGTAAACATTTCAAACCTGTCTCCATCAATTCATTGTTTTTCTCTGCAGCCAGAGGCAGGCATTAGTAGAACAGCTAATTTTTATGGCATCAGAAACGAGTGGTTTTTTTTAAAAACACCATAATATGCAAAAAAAATGCTGGTTTTTTTTAAAAACACCATAAAAAAAAAAAAAAAAAAAAAAGTATGCAGAGGATATTTGGAGGGAATACTGATGCAGCTACAAAGTCAACCAGGTCTTTGGAGCCTATTTTCTGAATGTAAAATATAAAATCCTTGAAAGTAATTTTAGTCATCAAAGACTAACTGTTAATATTTCATGTGGTGAATTTTGATGGCTCAGTGGAAGCGATACTTACAGCTGGACCAGGAGCTCCAACCACGCCCTGGAGACCCGTTGGGCCAGGTGGACCCTGAGGAAAAGCGAAAGAAGCAACATTTACAGTCTGCTGAAGACACTGAGAAATTGTCAAAAGTGTCTCAGTCAAAATGTCATCCGATAACTATAAATATTGAAAAACCAAATGCATCCCTGACAATGGAACCATTTAACATTTTTTGATGCTACATTGTTTTATGCTGGGGGATTGGAGGTTAACATAGACTGACCCAAAGTTTTGTTCTACTGTTAAGTGATGGAAAAATTAGACAAGGTTTTCAAACTGTCTTACAGAGAATATCTGAAAAAAAATTTGTTTTTGGTGTATTTGCACTAAAACTCCTTTTATCTATGCTTTATAGATCTATTTATTGGGTGTCTACTACTTTTGCACATCCTAAGAATGACTTTTTGCTTCACGCTCACTCAGATTATACAGAGATTTTTTTTTTCTTAACCAGATCAGACTGATTCTGGTGTCCTAACTCATAAAATAATTTGAGATTACAGCAATTTTTCAATAATTGAAAAAGTTCAAACAGTTTGAATATTACTGCAGGACACTGAATTCTAACAAAGAAATTGATATAGATTTCTTTTTTGTTTTGTTTTTTATTTGTTTTTGTTTTTTTTTTAAAAAAAAAGCCAAATACAAAATTTATGAAAAAATATGTAAAAAAACAAACAAACAAGACATTCATATTTAAGCCAAAAATGTAATATCTATTTGATAATATATTAATTCCACATGAGGAATCAGTGATGATTCGTTTTCTTTAGTTAATTAATTTTTAGAGTAATTTAAAATGCAGTGGTTTTGGAGAAACCTTGTTATAAAATGTAATGAAAGAAGTCGGGTTATAAAGACTCACCTGTTCACCCTTGTCTCCTTTGCTTCCCTTCTGTCCAGGTCCGCCCACTTCTCCCTGTGATCACATTCACAAAAGCTCTTATATCTCTCCTTAACATCTTAAAAACCTTCTGCCTGCCATGTTTATTCAAAGTCCAAAGTCTTCAAGTGTCACCTTTATCAGCAGTGGCCACTGAATATTTCTCAAGAGATTCTAATTTGATTGGCCCAGAAAGACCTTGGGCGAGTGTTTTCAATTAATTGATTGGCTCCCTGTCTCACCCTGTTGGTAGTATGATTGACAGAAAGGTGTGATATAAGACGTGACTTGAATGAAGGAGGTGTGATGGTTACAAAATGCAGATCTGTGGCTCAGTGTAACAGGGGTGAGTGTTGCTCGCCAAAGGGTGAACATTTTGTGTAAATAGCAGAATGATTCACTTTTATCATGCCTTTGTTTGGGAAACATCTTATCTATTTAGTTCACATGAAGCGTAACTCTAGATGGAATCACACATTCAGCAGTAGCAATGTTAAATCTAACAGAGGAAATAAGAACTTCTGTTTATGTGCATCAAAAGGCTTTTTTAAGATGCAGTGCTGGTCAGAGGTTTACATGCACTCATCGTCAATAAGAATGTGAGATGTAGGCCAAACATTTTTAGGTTAGCGCCATTCCATGACATTCAGTGTTTTAATGAAGGAACGCAAGATTTTCTCTCCAACCTGCTGAGAGATATTTATTTAAAGGTATGATGGAAAATTCTGAGTCTGTGTGGGTTGGAGGAAAATCAACAAGAAACACAAACATGTGCATCCAACTATTGTTTTAAAAATTTAATTGATTTTTGAAATGCACAAATAAAAGCCTAAAATGACTTTTAAGTGAATTAGTATTTTTAAACTTCATACTAGCACTGCATGCTGCACATCTAATAAAATAACATATGCATTTGTCATAATCTTTGAGAATAAAATTGTTCTTTTGTGTGTGCTTCTTTGATCATTTTGTGAATAAAGGGTTGTGGATTTCTTGCACTAACGAAGACAGAGCTGCACTTTCACTTTACCTTATCACCGTCTTCTCCTGGGGGACCCTGAGGACCAGCTGGACCAGGAAGACCGACTGGACCTTGAATGCCGTCACGGCCAGCTGGACCCATGGGACCTTTCTCTCCCTGTGAAGAGCATTTGTCACAATCACTTGATGACACCATTGACACTTTAGAGTTTAGGAAACAGTTTCATGAGAAGAAAAAAATAAAACAAGCTAGGAACACTCACAGGGGATCCCTTTTCTCCGGCAGGGCCTGGTGGTCCTTGTGGGCCGTTGCGTCCTGTCTGACCAATAGGACCTCCGGGACCAGCAGGGCCTCTCTCACCAGGGGAACCCTGTTATCAAACACCAGCCAGATAATACTGTAAAAAGAAGCTAAACACACCGGGGGAATCCACTAAATATTCTCTCGAATCATGAAATGCTTGACCTTACAAGAAAGGTCAAGCCTTAATTGAAAAAATGTTCAAGTGAGATTGGCCGCTGGATATTTCAATAATATCTTCTAAGATGTGTGTTTAAGAAACAGAAACATATAAGCTGATATTTCTTACATAAATTATCGCTAAGCATAGAGTCAAAATGATCAAAACAACATGACAAACGTGACATACATACACTCAGTTGAATATTGACCAGACTGACAGCCTTCAGCTGTTATCTAACTGAAAGCAGACCTCCACGGTGAGGTTATTATGTAAGCAATGTCCACTCTCTCTCCACAGCAGCCATGTCTCTTCCTGACTTTTCCCTGGTTGGTGATTGCCTCTGTGCATGAGGTCCTAAATCACACATATTATTGATCAGAACGTCATCATAACACCCTCCTACCAAGGGAGGGCTTTGAGTAAGCTTCTAACAAAATGAACACAATAAAATTTGATTTGCATGTGTTCGGGGCCAAAACTATGACCTGATTCCCACTCACTAAATCGGCTGCTGATGCGAGCTGCCACCTGGCACTCATATGCCTGGCCCATTTCATGACAGCCATTTTCTGGTGACACACATACACAGCTCCAAACTGTCATCCCAAAGCTGCCAACCTACCCACCAGGCCTCAAACTCACACACAAGCCTCCACGCTAGTTTGCTCGATTCAACGCGGTTCACAGAGTTTTCTTTATGTTTCTTGTTATTTTTTCTCATGTTTTCCTCCGACACATTTGGCCAGAACCGAACAAGAAGCACCACTTGTAGAACAAATTTTTGTTTTTGCGCTGATGTTTTCCTTTCAGGCTCTGCTAGACACACACAAGTCTTTAAAAAGACAAAGGAAAAAAACAACACACACACAAACACCACACTTAGATCCCCAATGCACAACAGCAGCTCGATCTGTGGCAGGAAATCAATAGAGGGAGATATCAGCTCTGCTGTGTGCATACACATTGCATACTGGTCACTTTTTCCTACTACAACAATGGCACTAAGTTAGCATTTCACCTGTGTTCTCTCTATGACTCACTTTCAAGCCAATTTAAGAAAACCACCTCTCTTTGCAGTGGAAATTGCTTTTCTCATTGAGTGAAATACTCCTCTTCTCACTTTCACAATTTTTCATGCCTGCTATGCATATCCGCTGTCATCGACACTGGTGTTGCTCTGTTGCTGGTGAGCAATGGGGCAATTATCGGGAACCTGGGTTTAACGCTTCAACAAAATGACAGACAGTTCAAAGCTGCCCGTCAGTCAGATTATGCACAGCATCTCAGCTCCTGAGGCTTTTGTTGCTTATATCTCTAACTGAGGGACCGGAGACAAAAGGCAGGAAGAAAAAAGAAAAAAAGTCTCATTTATTTATGAATTGCTCTGTCGCCCCTGCTTCCCTTTCATGGTCATAAACTGCAATATGACAGGAGCATATATGATTTTTAATGCCGCATTATGTAGAATAATTGTAACCATGATATATGAAATAACTTTCCTTAAATATTATTCAACTGATTTAGGGTGGACATTTTTATATCAAAAATGAAGTTTGCTATTGTGGAGTAACAAAATGCAAAAACGTATAAGGAGTATGGATGATTTTACAAGGCAGACTAAATTAAGATAAGATGACTAAGATAGTATTGTTGACCAAATTAAGCAAAACAGTTCGGACATGAGAATCAAATCACCTCCATCTGTGCAACAACAGTTGCTATAGGAACAGTTAAGCGCTTGTGCGAAGAACATCCATGACCAGTCAAGCAAACGGGATGAGACGAGCTGCTCTTCGATTAGACAGTTAAGCAGTGATTAGGTTGTATTTCAGTGAAAAAACACAACAAATCAAGCAGCGCTTTACTGAGCTGTGGTTTACGCCTCTTTAATTCTACTAGCTACAATTTTACAGTATTTTATAAATCAGGAGAGTTTGCCTAATTCTGGGCAAGTTAAATACATCTGAAAAAAGAAACTAAAAGAAAACAAAGTTGAATAGCTTGGACTAATAAAAACCACTTGAGAATAGTCGCTTTTAATAATAAAATATTTTTCTTTCTCTGACCATAATGCATAGAAACAGAGAATTAAAGTGTTTGGGTAGGAATGTTAAAAACCAAATAGAAAACCTCCTCATATCCTGATATAAAATTTTAATCCAATCACTCCACTGTACTCCGTTCAGCCATTCTCTGTGCTGCAGTTTTCATTGCATGCACTGCTGAATGACTAGAGAATGGGGCTGTGCGCAGCACGAGCGGCTCAATTATCCAAAAGCACGAGTCACTTTTCCTTGCAATCTCTGAGGCTAGAGAGATGGGGTAACCATAGTAACTGGCTACTTACGATGGGGCCGGGCGGACCCTGAGGTCCTTCGCCTCCCTTTAAGCCACCTGGACCCTGAAAAAAGAGAGGGAAGAGAGAAGGTTAGATATCACTCACTGTGAACCACCACTCAAAGCTATTCCAACACTGTCAATTGTAGCTGTCGAAAAGCTCTTCAAAAACTTTTGAGCATGTACTTTTGTATGTCCATACGTGCATTTGTATGGAGCGGAAGAGACTTCAGGGCAGAGAAATAGGAGATAGAGTAAACAGACCAAAGTTACTGATATTGGGCCTGTTGGTGAAGATATTATTTATTGCATTATTTATTAATTCATTATTCCCAGCTTATTGTAGATATTCTTAAAACGACAAAAAAAAAGCTTTATGTGTTTGCTCCATGAACCGATATCAACAGACTAGAAATCACACAAATTAAAATAATAATAAAAAAAAACACTCTGCAATCATACCTGGGAAATTGTAGTTTGTTTCTCCGAATTACAATCTTGTATTTTGAGAATGAATTGTGAAAAGAATAATTTCTCTTCAATAATTGTTATTCCAGTGTTTGAATGCGTGAAATGACTGAATGTAGAGTGAAGTGTTATGAACTTGATTAAGTGCTGTACAAGTGCAAGACATTTACCATTTAGTTGCCCTTCACTGTTGTAAAAACAATTCCCTGTCAATTTCCTGTATAACCCAGATCAAAAATATTTTAAATAGGAAATAAATTAAATACACAGGTTTGGTCAGATGTATCACAATCACTTATCGTGAACCTGGATGCCTTTCTCTTTTTGTAAACTGATATTTTTTAGATAAAACCCAAGCTTCTCGTATAAAAATGGTAATTACAACAAAAGCAAGCACTTGTGCCTTTCATTGACCAATATATTTACGATGCAAATCAGTTTTGTATTAAAACGCATGTTATTTATTAAATTGTTCTGTAGCCTAGCTTTCAAAAGTATTACATTATCAATGCAATGGGTGTCACCACTTGAGCTTAAAGGAACCAGAAGAATAAGAAACGATGACAAGTTTTAAAACCCCACTGTGAGTCACAGGTTGAGGCATGGCCCATTTATTTCCTGCCTCTTGTCACCTCGTCAAGTTCCCGGTCCTTGAATGGCAATGGCTGTGCTGATTCACAGCACAGAAGGGGTCTGGGGCTGCATATGGAAAACAGACTTTTATTATAATGGCTAATTTACAGGTTCCAGCAGAGCTAGGGGTTGCAGTGGCTGCCAAGCAGGCGCTGCCACTGGCTGGCTTGAATGATTCTCCACAGTATAGTAAGGGACTATGATGTATATTTGTTTTATATGTGCGCCCACGTCGACTCGCCGAGTCCTTCTGGGTTTTCTGTTTCTGGATGGGATCAGTCTAAGAAGCAGAAAGAGCACACATGCGTTTGCTCACACATTTTGTTTGTGCTTCCATTATTAAAAGAAAGTCATCTTTCTGCTCATATGGGGCAAACACACCGGCTGTAATAAGTCTGCTCTGTGCTGTCGTGTGCGCTCTTAATGGTCAGGCTTGGAATGAGGTCCAGCCACACGGTCCCCGAAGCTGATCCTGAGTCAGCCTCTAATAGCCATCTGCTCTCACCTTGAACTTTTTCTCACTCACACCCACTGCTTCTGAGAATCCTCACTGGTTTCTCCACACATGTCAGGAAGAGTTAAAAAGTTGCAAAGGGTTTAAACTGAAAGCGAGACACTGACTCACGATTCGTTTGGGAGCAGAACATGCCTCCTAAATGAAAAGGACTCTGGAACAACTTTAACTTTTTTAATGCACTACTACTACAAAAAAATGTACAATCGCCCTAATTTTTTTCTAGCATAACTAATTTACCTGTGCTTTGTTATAACAACAAGCGAACTGTCTCTAAAATTGCTGAATGTAACGACAGAGTGGGGTGGGGGGCAATTATATGCTATTTGTCTCGGTCCTCCATTAAGCAAGTTCTGCACTGTTTTTCTAGTTTACTCTCAGGCCTGACATTTGGTTTAACAGCAGGTTGTTAGGCTGGTAATTAGAGTAGGCTGAATTCAGCTGGGTGGATGCTGAAAATGGGGGTTGGCTTTCTGTTTATACATGTGAAAATGTTTTTCTCTATAATTATGTTAAAAAAAAAATGTTACCATGGCTCCTGGGAGACCTCTTGCCCCTTGGAAACCTTTTAATCCAGGTGGTCCCACTTTGCCAGAATGACCTGAAGGACCTGGATCGCCCTGGAGAAACGAAAAAGATACTCTTAATACCTGGGAGACTATCAGGTATTATTACTGTGAGGTCTTGAGGATAAATGAGACAACTTATGAAAGTTGTCTGATAATAGCGTAATTAGTTCGCCATCTAGAAACAAAAGCAAGAGATTAAGAGGTAAAAAGATGAAGAAGAAAGGAAAAATAATTTTTTTAGAGCAAAAAATTGTTTGTTGAAGAACAAAACTGACCATCAAGATGGAGAAAAAATTAAAGTGTGTAACAATACTACAATTTACTAAACTTTCTTGTGAATTTTAATAACATTTAATATTCATTTTTCATCACCTTTCCTCCTTCTTTTCCTGCAGCTCCAGGTAGACCTTGCTCTCCAGGTGGACCAGGGGACCCTGGGTGTCCTCGTTCTCCGCTTGGTCCTGTCTCTCCAGTGGGTCCCTATCAAGAGCAATGCAGGCGCATCTTTTAATATCTATATAAATAATTGGTTTACATTTCTGTAATCGTATGTTGATGAATAAAGCAAATATAATTAATTTTGGGTCTGTATTTGTCCCAGATTTGATCAACAATTGCATAGTTTTCTCCCACAAATGGATGATTCAAACATAATCATCTCAGCTTGTGCTTTCCAGTTTGAAAGAAACGATCAAGCTTATGTGTGTGAAGTTTCTTAATTGGATCTGATCAAATATTTCTGTCATTGTCAAAGGGTAAACCTTTGTGGTCAAAACATTTCTGCAATAGACACGAACAACAACTAAACATGATTCAACAAACACAGCAAAGTTAGTTGCATATTACCTGAGGTCCAACCACCCCTCCAGGTCCTGGAGGTCCAGTCTTTCCTTGGAAACCCTGAGACAGACAGATAGTTATATAGATGTATAGCTTGATAGTTTAATAGATCAATGGACATATAGTTTTATAGCTCGATAGGTTGATATCTTAACAGGTCCATGGGAATATAACTTGAAAGTTTGATCAATAAATGTCTTGCTAGCTTGATGGACAGATAACTTGTTAGTTCATTGTCTGATCACTCAATAGATAGCTTAAAAGCTCAACAGCCTGATATCTTGATAAATTGCTGGATGGGTAGCTTCACAGAAAAAAGCAAGACAGAAAATACTTTACCCATAGCTGAATAGTTGCTTTTTTTTTTTTTTTACATTTTAACTTTGGGATTTTGATTTAGGAACATTTATGATAGCTGGTGAGGTATTTATTAATTCCAGTCTATATTCTTTTATTTCAGTTCAGAAAAAATAACATCTTAAGTGATAAAACGGAAAATAAGTCATTTTTTGTATGTTTTTATTTTTCACTAATGCTACTCAGCTTACGAGGCCAAAAGAAATGACACCCCCTGTCAAAATGGCAAAGAAAGATTCCCACTTACCGTTTCCCCCCTCTGTCCAGGATGACCTGGCAACCCGTCTTTCCCTGCTGGGCCCTGGAGATTAAACATTTACAGTTTTCAGAAATCAAGGTAGTAGCTCACAGGCGGTTTGACGGCAGCCACTTACATTAGGTCCTTTGGGTCCGGGTAAACCGACAGGTCCCTGAGGTCCTTGAGGGCCCTAATAGGAGAATTTGGGAAAAATAAGGCAAGGAAGCATAACTTAATGTGTGTGTCATTTTAAAGGGTTTTAATTGTAAATTCATCACATTTACTTATTATCGAAAATCAAACTACCAATCTCTCTCAGAGATTTAGGTACTTTTGACATCTAACGAAGACCATACGACAACATAAAAATCAACTAGAACAAACAAGCCCTTTCTTTTAGAGTGCCTTATTGCTGTTTTGCACGAAACTTCCTTTTTAAAATTGTGGAGCTTTATTACCAAGTTCACAGCGTTTCTGGGAAAGGAAGCAGCAGTGGCAGTTCATCCGTGACATGTGGCCTGCAAGCACCAACATGCAGGTGTTGCCACGCTGGCCCTGTTCCAGGGCACCAACCTGATTATGTCCACACATTAGCAGGGCAGTACTCCAAGTAATTTTAGCATTGTAGCTGTAGCTGATATGCTCATCGTGACTGGTGGGTTCTTTGGCTTCAAACAAAAGAACCTAGCAGCTGAAACAAATAATCCATTCTCTCCATGCCATTAGCAACAATCTCATAATCAGATCCATCGCGCACAGAAATCTCTACGTATTTGGCTCCCAGTGGAACAGGGAGGAAGAAAAGTGTGCGCTAGTTTAAAATGCACAGCCACACTGTCTTCGGAGAGACCAAAGGTAGCTGTGAGTTTTCAGACAGCAGTGTGAATGCACAATATATTAGACCAAAACACCCACCAGTTAAGAGTTGCCTATGATTAATAACAACCAAAGCATTGATCAACATATCTGATGTACATTTGCTTGATAATTTTGATGGTGCATTTGATTAAATGTTGTTTATTGCTTGTTTCATAATGGTTTAATGTGTTATGTTCTTTAGTGTAAAAAAAAAGTTAAGCTGCCTTGTTGCTTAAATATGCCATACAGTATTTAACTTGACAATATCAAAGAGATGTTCTTAAAAATGTAGTAAATTATAAGGAGGGAAATGGTGAACCAGGAGAAAGGACTCCAGGATTGACATCACTCATGGTGCAGTGCATCTGTTGCAGCACACCTGCATCCTCTGACAGTGTAGATGCAGAGACCTTCCATACGTAGACATATGAAAATCTCAAAGATCTTTGGGGAAAATCCTAGTTTTGATCCTAGCCAGGAAAACATCAGCTGATTAGCTTTGTAGAGAAACACTTTGTCGTAATTGCTTTCACATGAAAACAAGATCTATCAATGCTCGAATATCGCAGTCATGATCTAGTGTGAAGGCTTATTTTAGAAAAAATATCACAAACTATTAAACTGTTTATGTCCTCTATACCATTTATCCTTGGAAGATCACTGAGGGGTGGTGCTTTTCACCAGCTGTGATTAGGCAAGACACAGGGTTCGATCAGGATAGGTTATCAGTTCATTAATGAGCAACATATTACTCATAACACAAATAACCATCCACAGACACAGACACACACACACATGCAAATCTGAAAACAATTTAGAGAGACCAATTAACCTGGCAGTCATGTTTTTGAAATGTGGGAACCCAGAGAGAACCCAAGCAAGTACAGGGATACCATGCAAACGTAATGCAGAAAGTCCCCAGGCCAGGATTTGAACCCAGGACCTTCTTGCTTTGAGGCAACAATGCTAACAACAGCAGCATTGTGCATCAGGTCATTTGAATGCAGCAAAGACATTCAAATGCCTTTGAGTCCCAATCCCAACCCAGTGCTCCTGATGTCCTTTCACTCACTGCCTGTACAGAAACTCAATGAACAGAATACAAGTTACAGATGAAACAAATTCAATACCAACCCGCTCTCCAGGTGGGCCTGGAGGTCCATCGCTGCCTGAGGTGCCCTGTGGAGAAAGGAAATCCGCAGAGGAAGAGTATGAACTTTCTCAGAACTGACAGACTATAAAATATGAATAACTTCGTTTTGAAGCAGTGATACTCAGGTTACAAAATGAACCACAGGCATGCGTATGCTTTACAACATAAAAGAATGTGATTAACATCAAGCAGGAGATAAATGTTTGCAGAGAAAATACAATTAATTGATTTGTTTTTTATGCTTGATTAGCATCAAAAACATGAGAGCTATTGAAAGTCTGCCTGTGTTCTCACCTTTGCACCTGGCTTTCCTGTCGGTCCTCTCGCTCCACGTCCTCCACGTGGACCCTGTATTCATTGTAAATTTATGATTGGGTGAAAATGAGGCAGTAAAGGCATGAAGACTATGAGCGAGGGCCTTTGCTATTTTTACATCTCTCAACAACTTGCCACCAGGTGCTGAAAACACACACTCAGAACCTGTCCACAGCTAAACAATAGTGATACTTTGATATTTATCCTATAAATAATATATGTGAAGGGCTTCTGCTCACTTATCAGACAAATGAGATGCTTACTGTTGGTCCACGCTGCCCTCGAGGGCCTGATTTGCCAGCAGTTCCCTGAAAATAAAATACAAAATCAACAAAATCCTGCACTGCAACATCAACAAGTTTTTGATTTTTTTTTTCAGATGCTTTCTCTTTTAAGCAAGTTTAAGTAAGCTCTATGTTTTAGATTACAGAATACATCTTAACACTAGACGGGGACAGCTGCTATGGGAGTCTTTGTCACAGATTAAATAGAACCATCTAGGAATCTATGGACAAAAAATAAATAATCAAAGTGCTGTGATAAGCGGTTACCCAGAGGCACTTGACAGCTTGAACTACCTGTCAGCTCAAGCGTTCTGAGGCCACGCGTGTCTGCCTCTCTGTGTGCGAGAGAACCCAGATGAGCTTGTCTTGTCGATAACAACCCCAATCCTTCAACATTTCTCACTGTCATCCCTTCAACTGTAACCCTTTTTGCCGGGGTGACTCAACAGCTTTCTTCAAACAGCAGAATAAAGTTGTCACTCCACCCTCAAAAGTTACATCTTTATTGCAAACTTTCAAGAGGACCTTCCTGGAGCCCTTCTATACATTTTAGGTTCAACATTTTCACAATTATCTTCCTTCTTTAAGCGATTAATTGAGTTTCTGGCCATTTAAATTTCAAATTACATGCTATTAAATTTGTTTTCTGGAGTTCTTTGATCACTTTGGACATTTTATGAAGTAAAGCATGATATGAGGCAATTTCATTTATTTTTGCAATCTGAACTGAAACTGATTAGTTCTATTTTTAAAAAAAATTAAAAAATTGTTCTATTTCAAAATTTATATGAAACTGATTATGCCACACAAAATTTAGATCACAAAAATCAAGTTGTGATGTGGCAATGCAAAGAAATAGAAATCCAAAGGTTTCGGATACAACTCTGACTACTTTCAAGGTCCAAGGAAACTGACAAAAACTTTGAATAGTCCATTGTGCATTCATCTTTAATGAATGCACAAAGAGCAGGATGGCAAGCAGGCTGAAAAATTCTTAAGCTATTTTTAACCTATTAGAGAAGTGCAGCAAAGAGAAGGTCCCCACAATAACCATTGGACATTATCTCTATCCACGGATATTGTTTGGAAAAAACATTTGTTCTATCTTCTTAAAAGTGGAGATTGCTAAGTTCTACTGGGACTTTGTGGAAACAAACATTCAAAGTGCCTTTGATGTAAAACAAAGGAGGAATATGGGAAAAATGCTGCAAGTCCACTAGCAATTAGTGTCGGACCAATGATGCCATGAGCCTGATTTTTTTCCCCCAAAGATCTTGGGAACATGGTCAGAGTGCATGGTTTCATGACTCTTTGAAATACCACAAGATTATAAATACGAATCTTGTGGATTCATTCAATAAAATAAACATGGGTTATCACTCTAAATCGACACAAAAAGTGGTTAACCAGACCCAGATCACCCTTTTTCCATGGTCTACTCAGTCGCCAGACCTTTAGCTAATCCAAACAGAAAACTGTTTGGATTAGCTAAAAACAGCAGATCACACTTTTGGACCCAAGAAGCTTTATGATCTAAAGGGAGCATCTATAGTTATTTCAAAGTTTTAATCAGTGGTAGAAGAAGCTGTACATTATTTATATCTGTAAGACCCCTATTGATTCTGTGTTTCCATATTCAGAGAACCTAAACCCAGTTTGATACATCTGACAGCTCTCACTTGCTTAATGCTATGGATGAGTTCTGCTTACCCTTGCTCCTTTTTCACCATTTGCTCCAGGGAATCCATTGAAGCCATTCGAGCCCTGAATTTTAAGACGAGAAAAAAATTAGGATGCATTTTAGAAATAAGAAATTTTACTGAGTTGTTCACGTTCAAAGAATTCCCCATAATTTTTTGTGACAAGGCTATAACAGAAACACACAGAAGATGCCTGCAAAGCCAGACAGGTTTGCGCTTTGTCTTTTCATAAAAAACAGAGTTCTTTCTTTCTGAGATTTTTTGGTAGTCGTAAATAAGTTTGAGAAAGTGGGAAACATGCAGCAAATGGCCTACCAAGTGCCCCAAAAACCACAGGTGACAAAAAGAAAAAGTCACAAGTTAGATTGTTAGGATGATTGAGAGGTATAAGTTGAAGAGAAAAAAGAGAGAGTGGGTGCAAATAGAGACAAAGTAAAGGAAAACGGCGGATCCACTTTGATAACTATCAGCAATTTAGTGACTGGGCTTTTTAGAGGCTGCGCTCCCTGATAGTGGTAATGGTGCCGGTCAAACAAATACTTGGTGAGTAATTACTGTTTGCTTAATAACGAGACAACCAAGCAGGTCATAAATATAACCTCACTTTACGCTGAATTAGGCAGCATAAATAAGATCAACCAATCTAGACTAAATATGCCTTTGCCTCGGCTGAAAACCAAGGTCATGTGGTGTGTGATTTGGGTCCCAAAAAAAAAAACAAATTCAGGCAGCATTCATGGTGCTCATTATCCTTCATGTTCATATGCGTATTAGGCATAATGCTGTGCGGAATAGACAAGGACACAACAACTGATTTACAAGGACAGAGTTGCAAGAGGTAACAAAGCAGAAAAGAAAAATCTGTTGTGCGAATTTTTTTTTTCCACAGTGTTGGAGTTACAGTAAACTGAAAAGAGGAGTGCTACTGGACAGGCACGACTTGCAAAATGGAGATAAGACAGTCCGCTGAAGCTTTTGCAAATGGCATCCACAATTAACGATGTGGAAAAGCTGTTAGCAGAGAGTGATGGGCTGTAGCAGCCAAAAACACAGACAGTGGAGGAATTCCAGAGCGAGCTGATTGAGGGCAGATAAAGGCTGATGCCCAGCCAAGACTGTGACCCTGAAGCTACTCATGAGGACAATGTGACATTTCATAACAGAGACGGCACTTTATGATGTAAATGTGAAGGTTTTTTTCCCCCCCCTCGAGTAACTTTCCTCAGTCTACAAAGTTTAATTGAAAGAAATTTGTCTGTAAAGGAATCCCAGTTACAAACAGCTGAACAGATTTTTTTGAAGTAAGAGAGTATGGCAAAACATTTTTATATGATGGAAATTACCTTTTTTATATTCCAGTCAAGGCAACAGGCAAACCTGTACTCTTTATCCATGACCACATGCAGGGAGCTGTTACTGGCTGTCAGACGGTTTGACCAAACCAACCATTTCAAAACAGACAGCTTGCAATTGTTAAACAGTCTGTATCGCCATGTAGATTTTTATGAGCAGATATTGCAATACTTAATGGTCAAGAATTAATCCTTCATATTGATTTTAAGAGTGACAGTAAAGTCTTTGGCATTATGAGACTAATTGCTCTATTAATGATAATACAATTCACATGGCGTAACAACCCTGCCCTCCTCCCTCCCCAAAAGATAAAAAAAATGTTTTGTTGCTAATTGTAGGATAACTGATTAGAAATATAATTTCTTGTATGTAGTCAGTTCAGGTCTTGCTGACTTTCAGGCAGAGCTGGAGATTTGCCGATCTCAACGTTGTGAGAGAAGGTTCTGTAAGTGCCAAGATGTCAGTGCTTACGGCAGCAAAGAGGAAGCAGCTGCAGCAGCACATCCAGATAGTGGAGCAGTAGCAATATGGTCAGGGCTAGAGTGCAAGCAGAGCCAGATTTTTAGATAATGGCTTAGGTCTAAGAAGAGGGACAGCTGATGACTAAAGCATATGACCATGCCAGGTAGGATTTCCTGTAAGAGTCATGGAGGGTGTGTAGCAGGTGTCTGCTTAGGGACAGAGCATTTAGACAGTAGGTTTTAGAAAGGCGTGTGAGAGGAGGGTTCGTGTTGAGTAGGAAAGAAAAGGTTATCTTAATACTTTTGTAGCCTAATTGGCTAATTATCTTCAGGGGTGCACAGCTTTTAAATCACTCTGACTTCAATGACCATATACTTCCAAGAATTACTTGTGTAACTTTTTTCATGCAACCAGACGTGCTCATGGACTCAGACTGTCATATTTGTAGCTAACTGTGTATATAAAGACCTTGAGTTCATGTGCCAACATCTGTTTCTGTGTAACTTGCAGATCCACCTGGAAGAAACTGCTTCAAATTCCACTCAGAGGCTGCAGTGTGTGCTGTGATTGTACAGCTTTAATAAACTATAGAAATTTGATAGTTAAACCAAAGATCTTGGCAAATAAATTATCTCCAATTACATGACTTATTTTTATGACTATCGTGCCTCCCTCATTTATCCAAGAGATTTGACATTGTTCCCATCACCAACCTTTGGGCCTTGCCTTCCAGGGTACCCAGGTAATCCAGGGACTCCAAGTTTTCCCTGAAGACAAACAGATACAAAAATAAACCAGAATTATTTTTCTGCCGTCAAAGACCTTATTGGGTGTAGCATTTAAAACATAATTCAAAATCCACAAAATAAATAAAACTTTATGTACATGCAATCTTTACCTTTGAAGGTGAAAAAGTTCACAATACTACATTTATGTAAATTACATCAGGCAGTAACTTATGAACTTTATCACCTAATGAAGTCTCCTCAAACTGAAAACAATAGTTCACATGTGCAATTATTCAATGTTTTACCACTTAAGCCTCAAAAATGGCTCAGAAACGCACATGCCAAGAGAGGAGAGAAGTAAACTGGACTCATCCTAATCAATATGTGACGATAAGGCGATTGCCAGAAGATTCAATTAGGTCATTACTGGTCCCAGGAAGTTAAAACTGCATTTAATTTACAAATACATACAGCTTCACCCATGGTAATTATTGCAATAGAAGGAAATGCAGGACAGATCAAAGAACTGAAAAGATGTATTAGCACCATATAAATATGCAGTTTTTTTTTTTTTTTTACATGATGAACTTTGCAAGTCCCGCAACTCTCCCTGGTGCAACTTTTAATATTTTAATCAAAAGCCAAAATAGGCGTAAAGGTTTAATAGAAAATCTGCCCATAAGGACAATTTTTTAAGCAGTGACCATAGTTAAATTATGAGCATGTTTTTCCTCTTAAACAACATTGCTTCTGTTTAAAAACATCAGCTGATAAAATTGTACAAAGAACCTATTTGCTACTAATACATAAATAATTTGACTAATGAAACCACAGTAGTTGTTTTTGGGACTATGAACTTAGTTCAGAATATTTGAAAATAAAATTTCAACACAACAAAAGGAACTGAGAACTAGAACTTGATGAGGGTAACCTGGCACAACACTGTTCAGAACCAAAGAACTTTAATAAAGTTCTATAAAGTATGACTGGATCATAGAGCTAAATAAAACTACAAATTATGTTTTGAAAAATCATTAATTAAGATTTAAAGTTTACTTAATTTAAGCATATTTACCTCTTAAGGGATAAATTAGCAGTCTTCTGAAGCCCTTACCTTCTCTCCTGCTGAACCCATGGGTCCAGCCTCTCCGCTTGGTCCTGATTTGCCCTTTGGCCCTTCAGGGCCATCTTCTCCTCTGGGTCCCTGTACACCACCTTCACCCTGAAAAAAGATGTAGTAACGACAATAATTTTATATGTCACATGTTTTTTGTTTTGTTTGTATGCTTTATAAGTCTGCAGCTGTGAAGGCTGGTCTTCCCTTTAGAACTGATGACCCACCTTGTCTCCCTTGATGCCCATGTCCCCTTTGAAGCCAGGGAATCCATCCTCTCCCTGGTGGTGGTGAAAGAGTTATTGGAAAACAGTGTTATTAGAGCCAAGGTAGGACCAATTATTTATACCAACATCTGTTGCAGCAAAAATATTATTAAACAAACACATTTAATAAATAAATCTGTTTTTTAAGAAAAAGGAATCCTGTCAATAAAAGTAAAATTGAAAAACAGGCGTGAGAGGATTATGTCTTCTTCAAAAAAGATGAACAGTGACATCTACTGGTCATTTATGAGAAGCTCTGCTGAGAGCTCAGATGTATTGCTTGCTTGTCTTTTGTTGTCTGTTTTGCTCTGCTGACATCTGGTGGTTTAAGTTAAGAATTGCATTTTCTATCTATTATTTTTCCATTTCAAAGTTGTTTCCTTTTGATTATAAAATGAAATAAAATAACATTTGTTCAGAAGCTGTCATCATCCCAGATTTACATCAATTTCCAGGATTCTTATATAGTATGTGTTCATTTTGTTTTTAATAGTTATGCTCCTTGGATACCCCAATACTTTTCTGTTATTAAGGACCATTACACAGTGGTAACAACTAAATATAGTAAGTCACTGAAACCACATCTCAATATTATTTCAGCCTGGTGATTCACACTCCATTACAGCTCAGTGTTATGAGGACCTGAGCACTAGTCTGATAGGCCTTTAAGAGGTTTTTCTCTTGCCAGAATAAAATGAAGCACGATTTGAGGAAGAATTGCAACTCTGAGATCATTTGCAGAAGACTGACATTTGTCAGCCATGTTGAGGAGGTTGGAGAGGAGTTTACCTTTTCTCCTTTGTCTCCTCTGACGCCTCGAACTCCTTCAGCGCCCTGAAGTATGTGGGAGAACACAGTCAGAGTAATGCTCCCAAACAGGATAAAAATGATCTACGACTATTTTTTTTCGCTTACTTTTACACCACGGGGACCAGGATAGCCGATAGATCCTATTGGACCAGGAAAACCCTGCGATTTAAAAACAAACACTAAATGTTCAGTATTCCATTGCATTCTTGTTCCTTTTGCTGAGTTTTTGCACGTATGCAAGGCAGATCATAGGTAGAATAGCTACATTTTAATACCTTAAAATGTCAATGAGAAATTATTTTAAGTATATTTAATATTTATTCAGATTTCAAAAGGTCAAACTCATATACTGATTTGTTATACATAGTATTTCAAGTGTTTATTACAGTCAGATTTACAGCTAATAAGACCCCTAATTCAAGTATCTCAGGAAACTGAAGTATTACATAAGGACGATAAAAATAAAGTTCTTGAGGCCAATTCTATGACATGCACCTGTTTTTAATAGCTTGACATCTTTTTAACTGTATTTTTGTGTTGCATTTGTTACTGCCTCTTGACCTGGAGTGGAAAAAGAGCTTTTTAATCTCAATGGATTTTATCGTGGTAAAAATAAAGCATAAATAACATGTTCACTTGCTAAGTTATGGCCTGCGTATTAAGACAGTTGTCCAGTGAACAGTGGACAATGACGCTAACTTCATTGCTAAAGAATCTGACAGATTACATGCCATGTTGAAGCATGTAATCTGAAAGTTTAGAAGAAGGAAAAACTGTGATTATAAAGTACCTACACTTTAAACATTCTTCTGCTCATAAGCTTAAAGGAGATGCTGATCCTGCTTACGCTGCTAAAATACAAAGGCTGACTTAAATGATTGTTCTATCACTGAGCTTGATTGGCCAGAAAACTTGCATGACCTAAACCCTGTAGAGGATCTACAAAAGGAGACAATGCAAACAAGCAGAAAGCCGGTTTTTAGTAGGCTCACCTTTCTGTATTGGCTTTGCAAATGAAATATGGCACTTTTATAGCTACACTGACAACTCAAAGTGCTTTACACTAGAGCTACATTCATTCAATCAATACTCAGATCAGCAGGCAACTTGGGGTTAAGTGCCTTGCATACAAGTGTAAGTAATTACAGCATGAAGGACCTGAAATATTTTCCAAAATAAAATGTTTAGTCTACCCACTGAGCAACAGTGGACAACACTTTATGTTGCTCTTATATAATAGTCTAATGCTCTGACAAACTAAACTTTGAATTTCTTTTGGCTGCTCAAAATTAGTAGAAATTTATGGTGGAAATATATCACTCTATGTGCCATGAAGTTAGTTTAGATTTGTAATCTGAATTTCAGAAATAAGGCAATTGAGATGTAATTGAGATGCACCTGTTCTTGCACTATCGTTGGAATACATTCAAATTATACTCCCAAGAACTAGGGCATTAAAGTGCTTTTGTAAAATGTTTTGGATAATGTTTTGTGAAGATTGTGTTAATAATTTCATTTAAATAACTACTGTCAAAACAAATTTTGAAAAAATAAAATACTTTATTGAAAAATATAGATTACCAAAATATATTCCAACTTACCGTAGATCCTTTCTCTCCAGGAGGTCCTTCTTTTCCGGGGTGACCCTACAGAAGCACACGGACCTACTGATTATGTGCCTATAAATATTTTACGTCTATAAATAAAATATTAAAAAGGGAGCGAAATTCATGGCTTACGGGAGGACCATCAGCACCGGCAAGTCCAGCCAGACCTTGCTTTCCTTGAGGCCCCTACAAAGACAGAGTAATAAATACGGACGCAGTCAGTCAGACAGATACGTTTAACATATTGTAATACGTTTTCAAAACCGCAAACAAAATTCTCTCCGTCAGCCAAACTAAGCTCTCATGTCTATAAAATGTGTGATCTTGTGAGTGTTTCTGCCTTTGGAGGAGCAAGGTAAGGGCTTACAGCTCAGCCACAAATCTGCTCAACTACTTATGAAGTCTTGACTGAAACAAACACTTATCAGCATTGTAGAGAAGGTCTAAAGAGGAACTTGAGTTCTCACTGTACTTACTTTTTCACCCGGAGGCCCAATTGGACCTTGAGGACCAATGAGACCCTTGTAGAGAAAGGAAAGAAACAAGTTATAAGAAGCACAAGGAATGAGTCCAATTATGTTTTAGAAAGTTATAGAATAAACTGTTTTAAACATCTTGTTTTTAAAACTTCATAAACAAAGAGTTGAAACAGCTATTTACAAAGAGAAGCTTTCCAGAGGTCCTGTGCTTTTGCTGGAAAGCATTAATGTGTCTCTGGCTGTGAATAAGTTATGCATTCAACCTGCATTCCATTCCACAGGTTCCCACTAATACTTTCCAAAGTAATGACGCCGTTCTGTTCACACTGTGATCGTCAGCAGGACTGAAAATTATACCTGGCAGAGGTCATTCAGCACTGGCGAAAATACTAAAAGGTCCTGTTTCACATCAAACCTGACTCAAAAATGGAGTTAGGTGTCTAATATGTGAACAATTTCTGTTGGATCCAAGTGTTGTTGCTGCTTTTAGTAGGACAGAAACAAAGATTTACTCTTTTCTCAAGTGAGTTCTCATTGTCAGAGGGATAGTAGCTGAGCTGGGGGAGTGCGTCGAGAAAAAATGTGCAGATTTTTTGATTTAAAAAACAGAAATGTGGGGGATCATTCAAGATTATACTGCTCCCTGTTGCACTGTCAATATGGCAAACTGGAAATAGAACGAAGAGAAAAAAGCAGCAGAGCAAGGAGGAAGAGAGTGAATGAGAAAATATACATAAAAAGAGGGAGAAAGTGATTGAACAGCATTAATGTAAATAACTAAACACTTACATGAGGACCAGGCAGGCCTTGTTGCCCAGGAGGACCTGGCTCTCCTTGCGGACCCTTCACAGAATAAAATAAAACAATTCAGTTTATTAAATTTAGAGAACTCCTAACATTTCAGCAGCAGCCAAAATAAAGAAAGGATGAATTAAGAACTAAAACTCCTCATGGGGTAAAGAACAAGATATCTTGTTCTGACATTAGTGTTGATATTTGGTTTAGTAGGGATCCATTATCAGAGGGCAAACACACAGACAAAAATCGTAAATGTCCTTTTTCAAGCATGACATATTGTTGGATTCAAACTTTCACAAAAGAACCGCAATGAAGATGTCTATTCCAGCTGGTAGAGCTGAAAAACGTGCAAAGGAAAACTTCGAAGACAGTCAAAGTCACTAAGAATACAAACACAGTAGGTAAACGCAGTGCCATTAAAAAGTATTTGTCCCCTTAAAGATTCCTTTGGTTTTTGCTTTTTCGTGTTGAAAAGTATTTAAGTGCTTTGAATACATCAAACAAAAAGCAACTTGTTTCTATGTGAAATGCTTCCTGAGCATAATAACTGGTTGTGCCACCCTTGTAGGCAACAACTGCCATTAAGTATTTTTGTTACTGGCACTGAGTCCTGTACATGGTCAGAGGTCATGCCCCAGTTTGACCCACTCTTTGAAGAAGTAAAACTCAACCAAACTGGAGGTTGATCAAACATGAAAAGCCTGTTAGGATTATGCCAAAGTGAGCAGTAAAGAGATGAATTTTGCAGGTGTGCATCAGATCATTGTGGAGCTACTGAGTTTAAAGTAGCAAACTGATGGCTGGACATTTGCTTTTAGGATTGCAGCAAAATTTCCACTTCCATCAGTTAAAGAAAGCTGTCCAGGTGCTGATGAAGATAGCAGCCCCAGACCATAACACTGCCACCACTGATCAGTATATGTATTTTATTCTGAAATGCTTTGCTAAGGACACATACCTTCCATAACATAATGTCTGCTGCCTTGTCAGTTCACAGAGTATTATTTTGTTTTTACCAAAAGCCTTAAGGATAATCAACTATCTCAAATTGTGCTCTTTCTGACTGGTGTAAATGATTGTTTCTCATCTGTTCTTGAATTTCTTTCAATCTGGCCATGAGGAACTACTTTTTCAAAAAATAAAATAAAATAAAATTGGTCAGTTTGTGTTGTGAAGCATGAACTAGTCTGGAGTCCAGTGCTACACCTTGAATTTTAATTTGTAAAACATCCAGACTTCTGCTAGATATGACTAAGAATATAATCTCTGAGGATGACAATGACCTAAAGCACACGTCATAATCAACATAAGACTGGCTTTTCCAAAAGATCCAAAAAGATATGGAATGTCCCAGCTGGACACCATACCTGACATCGAGGAAAAAACAATGAGATCATCTGGAGTGGGCTGTGCACAGAAACTTTCCAAACTATCTGACAGATTCGGAGTGCTTTTGTAAAAAAAGAAAAAAGAAAAAAAAGGCCTAATATAGTACAATCCAAAAATGATTGAATGCTGCAACAAAATCAAACAGGTGATTTAATAAAGCATTAATTTAAGGGTGTTAATCCTTATACACCTAACATTTTTATTTGATCTTTTAAGCTTCCAGTATATTTTGATTTAGTTATTGACTTCATGTCATAACTAAGGTAGGAAAAGTTCAGAAATTGCTTACTTTGGTTTAATGTTTTATCATAAAAAGCTGATATTTTAACTGGAGTCTGCAATTAAAATGTCAGGGTTTCATATTCTTTAAAAAATAACAGTTTGGTTTAAGATATTAAATTTGTTCAAGTCAGAATGCTTAGCTCAGGTCTTTAGTTGCTGGTGTCAAAACATAAGTACAAGCTTGAGTTTCAAGTCTTTTATCAAGCTGAATCTGAAGTGAATAATTTGAAGTCGAAACTCTGGTGTTAGTCATATGACTGGCCTTGTTTGTCCCATTTTAGTTCAAGTGAAAAATACTAGGAACATTTAAGTCAACTAAATCTAAGGTAAATTTACCGAACCAAAATATAAACTTATGGAGGAAAATATGAAATAATGCTGCCACCACAGTTCTTCACATTGTGTTCTCAGTCTTGCAAGATTCAAGCAAACATAGAAGTTTTAGGGTAGTTTTAAGCAATTTCCCCTTCGACATCAATAACGTCTATAAAATTCTATTCTATTCTATTCTATTCTATTCTAATCTAATCTAATCTAATCTAATCTAATCTAATCTAATCTAATCTAATCTAATCTATTCTTCTGACCACAAGTCAAAATTTAGATCTTTGTCCTCAAGTCCAAATGCAATCTGTGACAAGGCTTTTTATGTTGCTGTTTAAACTTAATGTTAGACAGTAAGTAAAATAATGTTATGCAATTCATAAAGTGTATAGAAAAATAGGATATTAAGGTTTATACAATAAAAACATTTTTTTTTTTTAAATTTTGCATCATTTTTAGTTGAATCAGCTTTTATTCAGTTTTCATTTGGGAAAAAACGGTGTAGGTAAAATTGTTTGATAACATTACCGTTGCCGAGTTGGTAATTTAATTATTTAAAATGTAGAATTTTTTATTTTATATTCTGTGAAAATCCCAGTAAAAAAATTGACGTAGGAAAAAACAGACTTTTTGTTTTTTTGCTGTAAATTACAGCAAAAAAACAGACTTTTTGCTGTAATTTACTTTACAGCAGGAAAGTAAATTAAATAGTTTCTGTTTTCATCAACAGCTGAGTCATGGCCTCCTCCCTTGCATTGTTGCACTGGAGTTAAAGTTCACAATCCTTCAATAAAGTAAGCCTCACACAATCTAGGTGCTTAGGTAGTCCTGCAGAAAAAAGTTTGACTTTCAACTCTCTTTTTAAACAAAAACAACATAAATATTTCTCACCATATTTCCTTTGGGACCAGCTTGACCATCCAGTCCAGAAAGACCCTAAAGTGAAGAGAATTGTTTGATGAAAACTGTTGTTGAGAAATAAATAAATCATGCAGCATAGTATGACTCAGTATAGAGCACAAACAAATCATATTTACAGGTTGTCCTGGAGGACCTGGGGACCCTCTGGGGCCAAGCAAACCTCTGGGGCCCTGTTTGTAAAGATAAAGAAATTATATTTAACAAAGAAACAAAAAATCCACCTCAACACAAGTTTTTAAATGCAACATTTAAAACAAAAAGTGAAGGTACAATAGAATGAACTAAAACTCCCTTGCACTGAATTTAAATGTTGCTCTATGTGAAACGCAAACCCCCATGTGGTCATAGATGGGCACTGCAGATGGAAAGCTAGTATGAAAGTTGCTTCTCCTTGTAATACATAAAGACATTCATTTAATGTAAGCTAAAATACTATACTCTCCTAAAAACTTTCTCTAAAAGGACACCGCTAATTTGGATACAAGAGGAAGCAAATTTCTCACGCTACCATTCACGGACCATTTAAGCAGCGTGTGGCAGCAGTGGAAACTTTCACACGGACATAAACAGAAAAAAGAAATTCCAGTCCTATTTTTTGATCTCTTATGCAGAAACTGTTTATAATAAGGTCTAGATTAGAAAGGCAATGGTCCCTGCATATAAAAGGCAGTGGTCCCCAGAGAAAAGGCTGGCAAGGCCATGAATATAAAAAAAAACAAAAAAACAATCGTAAGTCCACGATTGGAATAGTGGCAAAAAGAAGGCCTTAAGTCTCTGCCACAAGCCATGTTGGGTAAGAAGATGCTCTGATCAGCTGAGACCCTAAAACAGGGGTGTCAAACTCAAATACACAGTGGGCCAAAACTTTAAATTGAACAAAGTCGCGGGCCAAGGTTGAACAAATGAATCTTTTAATATGGACCCAAACAAGTTCTAATATAACAATAAATATTGAACAAGCAAAGCTTATCTAACTTAAAAGTGCAGGTGTGCAAAATTGAGTTGCTAATAATAATAAAACATATTATTATTAAATAAAATATATTTAATATATGAAATAAAATATTAAATATATTAAATAAAATTTAAATAAAAATTGAATGCCTCCTTTCTGACGTAAATGTCTAATATTAATTTGTAATTGCCTCGCGGGCCAAATATAATTACACTGCGGGCCAAATTTGGCCCGCGGGCCAGAGTTTGACACCTATGCCCTAAAAGAACTTTGTTACACAAGGCAGTCCAGGAAGAAAATCTGATTACTGCTGCAAAACTGAGACTAGGGTGAAGGTTCAACTTCCAAAGGGACGACACAAAACATACAGGAAGAGCTACAAAGGAATGACTTGGATTAAAGGATATATTATGTGTTAGAATGGCCCAGTTAAAGTCCAGACCGAAATATATTCGATAATTGTGATTAGATTTGAAAACTCAGATGAAGTCTGAGCTGTTATGTACGCAAAAGACGGAAGAGACAAACCTTAAAAGACTTGGAGTTGTAATCACAGAAAATATAGTTCTACAAAATATTAGCTCAGGTGGGCTGAATACAGAGGTGTCCCACACTTTTAAGATTATGATTTGGAAGATAAATATTTTGCACAATAAAATGTGACATAGTTCAAGAAAAATTTATATTTTTCCAAGGTGTTGTACTTTAAGCTCAATGACCATGCCTCTAACTAGAACTATACTTACACTCTCTCCAGCCACTCCTCTCTGTCCAACATGGCCATCTTCACCCTTGGATTAAGCAGAAATATTTTGGACTTTTAGTAATTTTATGGATATTTGAAAGTGATACAAGACAGACAAAAAAAAACTCACTCTTGGGCCGTCATCTCCTGGAGACCCTGGAGGACCAGTGGGGCCCTGTTCTCCCTGGAATAGATCACATCGGGAAAACATCAACAAAGATTACAAATGCTGCAATCAAAAGAGAATCTACATGCTCAATTTGTGCAGCTGAGAAAAAAAAGATTCTAGTTTAAAGCAAAAATATGACAGTGGTCAGAAATGTGGAAAATTGAGGGTGTAAAAAAATACAACGAAAACAAGCAAAAACCGCCTTTAATCTAAAGTTGGCATGGTCACCACAATGGGCATGGACCTGCAATATATGGTTTTCACTATTTCTAGAGCTCTATAAGGACCGGCCTACCTCTGTAATTATCTGGTATAGGACGAGGTTTAAAATCCCATCTAAAAATAACCGTCTGTGATCTTTGTGTCTCCATTTGGTTTCTCTAAACTCAACATTCATCATTCGCCTCTTGGCCTGGTTAAACACTGCTTAGGTGGATCTGAAGCTGTCCCCACCTCTCTAAGTAGGTCAAATGGCCTAATGGCATACAGGAGCTGAATGTTCACATCACACTGTGCTGATAAAGCAGATGGCATTTAGACCTTAATCAGCTTTTCATGAACCACGTAAGTCTTGATCAATGTTGTTTTTAAGTAACACTAAGTTTGGCTCCTTCACGCTTACCCTGTGTCCTTTCTCTCCAGGAAGACCGGGGAGGCCGTCAAAACCTCTGTCACCCTAAAGTAAATGAAAGACATATCAAGTCGGCAGGTGTACCAGTCATTAATGGGATGTGAATTTGTTTGAAATTAACACTGAAAAAATGATAATATAATGTTTTTCTTTAGGAAAACTGCACATTACCTTGGCGCCTGCCTCTCCTGGCATTCCTCGTGCACCGTCAGCTCCATTACGACCCTGGAAGACACACACACACGCACACACACACACACCCACGCACACACGCACAAACACACACGCACACACACATCATTTCAGTTTAGCAGTTTATAGTTAAATAAACACATAGGTGCAATCATTGAATGCAGATGATTTGTTTTCTTTCAACAGAAAACTTAGAACACATTTTCTTTCTATGTAGGCACAGATTTTAAAGTTGGCAAATATATTAAACTGTACTTATAGCAAAAAAACGTTATTTACGCATACTGAATAGAAAGAAGAAAACTTTTACATTTCAGGTGAATTAAAATTGTCATTTAAACTCTATGAGTTAGGCACAAATATTTTTGCATATCCTTCCACAAGCGTCCTTTGCTGGGAATTTGTCCCATTCCTCCAGACATTACTGATGTAACTGAGTAAAGATTTATGAGTTATCTTGCTTTAAGACACCTTTTATAGATCTGCTCACAAAGATACCATGAGGCTAGTATCATGGCTTTATGATGGTCACTCCAAAACATTGATTTTGTTGTCCTGAAGCCACTTTGCAGCTCATTTGGTGCAGAGCAAGGTCGTTTGTCCAGGTGGAAGATCCATTTGTGTCTACGTTTTAACTTCTTGACTTATGTTTTCAGCACCAACATCCATATTTCTACATAATGTTGTCAGGTTAACAAGCTTCCCCTTTTTCCTCAAAATGTAATAGTGGTCATTTCATCAAACCACATAACATTCATCCATCCAATGTATCCAACAGTCATTAGGGAAACCATAGTACTTGTCTCTAAAAATTAAGTGTATTTATACATTGTAATCTAGTATTTTTTTTTTCTGTTGCTCTTGGAGAAATGGCATTTTCTTCTTTGAGTAGACTTTCAGCATATATTTGTATGGGACTCAGTTCACCATGGACAATAACTCTCTTATGTTTTTCAGCCAGTACCATTACAAAGTATTTTGTTTTTGTTCTGGGTTTGATTTGACACATTTTGCAACAAAACAGATTAGATTCTGGGACACATAACCTTTTTCTTCGTATGGGATATGTAATATCATGTTTAATCCTTTTTTACTTGATATCACATAAAAAAACAGGGCTTGTAAAGTGGTTTCTTAAAATGCATCCATAAGTGGGACTTAGTTTGACTCTATGTTATGAAGTGCTTACAAAGCCATAACACCATCAATTGTACCTCGCCAAATTATATGTATGTGCATCACTTTTGCAGTGCAACATGACAGAAGATGAACCACTCAATTAGTTTTACGTTTAAATCACTCTTACCCTTTTTCCTGGTTTCCCCGGTAAACCAGTTGGACCCTGCAGACCTCTTGGTCCCTGTACAGATTATGTAAATGTACAGGATTATTATTTGTTTTTAGAAACAGACAAATAGGAACTTCATAGATGTTTTCTAAAGTATTACTGTGAAAACCAACAAAAAGCTACGCCTCTCACCTGTGGTCCAGAGTCACCGCTGTCACCTTTGAGTCCAGGAGCCCCAGGGGGTCCCTTGGGAGAAGCAGAAAGAAGGCAATTTAAGCAGATGATAGCTGTATCCCAGAGTCATATTTCCATTGCTCAAACGCTCTAGTGCAGGAGAATTGAAGGATTCCAGTAACATCATTGTGCTGTCTGACAAAGATGTGACCAAACTGAAAATGTGGTTGACAATATTCATATTCATAACATAGAAATGTTCATATTCTTTCAAGGAATACTGTGAAATATAAGTTTTCACAAGAAAAACATATTGTATTTCAAAATGATGTGTATTAATTTGCTAAGAGAGAGAAACAGCCACCCAGCAGCTAACAGGAAGGTTTAAAGGAGATTTTAAGCTCTTTCTGTCATGAAACATTTGAGTTCTGAAAATATTAACAGCCTTAGAAATCTGAGATATTAAACACATTTTAAAATGTCAACTCTATCATTCTCTTGTCTTTGCTTTAAGATTATAGTAAATATTTCACACTGGTGCTCTCTCGCACAGCAGCATGATGCCACCATTGCTAGCAATATATAATGTGTAGGCCTGCGCCAAATTACAACATCAAGGCAAGGAAAATATGCTGAATAATGTTTGTGTAATATTTTTTATCTTATGCTTTTCTAAAAACTGGACAAGATAAAAAAAAATCCTGCCAAATATTGGCCACAAAATTTAGATTGGAACGTGTTTACGCAGAAAACAAAATTCTCTGAAGCCTTTTATTCACGCTTACGTAGTGAAATGACTTGATTTTCAAATATAACTAAATCACTGTGTTTTTATCACATGGAGAACTTGTTAATGGCATCACTTCAACGTATGAAGATACTCACCAAAAGTCCAGATCTTCCTGCCAACCCCACCGGCCCTGGGGGGCCTCTCATTGTCAGCTAAGGACAAATCAAAATAAAGTAGAGCCCATCAGTTGCTATTAAAGAACAAACATACGTATACATAGGTAAGCATTGTCTATATGTGATGAAAGGCCTGACCTCTAAACAAGTGGGCGTTTGTTCTTTAAATCAAGGACAAACACTCACTTGTGTAATAATAACAAAAAAATGTTTACTTTATTTTTTACTCCAGTTATAATTTGCAATGATTTTGATTTTTACATTTGAAAAATTTTATATCATGTAAGGTACTCTGAATCTCCCAGTTGCTGAAACACCTATGGATATGTATAAAATATAAAATGTAATGATTCAACTAAGACAATTAACCCGGTGTAAATAAAATTCCCAAAGGCCAGCTTACAAATGGTTGCATAAAATCCCAACACACACATTTTAGATTATTTTTGCCCCCAAAAAATTAAAAAAACAAAAAAGAAAACAACGTGACTGAACAAAAATTACTAGTTTTAACCAAAATGAACTGAGCTTGTAAACAGTTCTTGTTAAAGGTGAATTTGCAAAACTGCTGACCATGTAAAATCATTTTTATAACTACCCACAATTTAAAATAAAATACAAGTCTAAAATTAAAAAACAAAGCTATTTGTAGGGATTTGCAATGTCATAAACTGTCTTATAATAGTTCAATAAAACCATAGAAATATTCATTTTCAGCCTCTCTGAGAGTCTTGTTCACAGTTTACCACTTCAGCATTTTCTTCTGTTCATAGCTAACCACAGTGTGCGACAGCCAGAAATGTTGTCTGGCATTTATTTGTAGTGTGATGACTCAATGATGTAAAAGAAAGAAACCTATTCATGTGCTAATTTGTACATAACTGAACACCTGGAAAGAATGAACAAATATACACTGCCTAGAGAGATCAGAGAGAATAAATAAATACAGAAGTATGGAAAAGCATTTAATTTTCTATTTACCCATGCCAAACCGAATTGTTGGCATGAGAAGTTGAGTACTGAAAGGTGACAAATGCCTTCTAACCATGAATAAACTCCACTTGTGGGAGCCATTGTACTCAGCATACTTCTGAAGCTTTAAATATTCAGTGGTTGTGTGAGGCTTAATCATCTCCATGTGCATGACAATATATCACACCCAGATGAAAGCACCCAAGTTCAACCTGTTTTCAACAGTGCTACGGTTGTCAGAACCACTGAGTGGGTTTAAGTATCTGCTGCGGCTTTGGGCACTTCTCAGCCTGATCCGGGTCCAAAGCTTCGTTTGTATGATAATTGGGACTTTTACAATGCACTGCTCCTTTACATACATGCTGAATTGAGTGTTTTAGTATTTAAACGAAAGAAACACATACATTTGGTGAAGAATATTATTTGCAAGTTAAATCATAAAGAGTTTCAGAATGAAATATTTCTGTTGATACTTACTCTAGCCTGAGATAGGATGGCCTGTGCCTGAGCTTCTTGGGCTGTTATCACAGGTCCCTTATGTGCCTCACCACCCGCACGGAACTGTAGGCCGCAAAAGGTAAAAGGAAAACAAAATTAAAAATAAATGGACTTGTCTTTGCTTTTATCTAACAGTGACCCCCATAGGAGGTAGTCTACTAAACCTGTTAACCCCACACCTTTCAAGCACAAACACCAACTCTCATAAATCCATGTCATTGGCTGAGCATTTTGAAACCTCAGTCACTGGTTCCACTCCGTTGAACTGGCTGACATTTACAAGGCCAATGATTTGTCACCTGAAGAAAATAGGTTGCCATCGCTGGGCTACTGTTTCTGCTGTGTGGTAAATTTACCCACAGAGGTGAGTTTGTGGGTTATTGACGACAATTAGACTCAATATGTGAGAGGGAAAAAAAGACAACTAAAAAGTACGTAGAAAGCGGCAGGACTTACTGGTAGCATGAGAACGGTACCTGCAGGGCCAGGGACACCATCTGAACCTGGAATACCAGGACGGCCAGGAGGACCCTGCACGGTGAAAATGAGAGAAAATCCGATATTTCAAAAAAGGCAAAGGCAGAACAGCTCAAACAGGACACGATATCATGGAAGCATAAAATCATATTTATGGTTACACAAAAGAGTGTGATATTAAAAGTCTGTTTAAAGTGTTGGTAGTACTCTGCAACTGAGCGATGCGTGGTAATTATTCTTTAGGCCAGTTGATTGTACTCTAACTCGTCCCAAAGACCCCTCCAGTAACTTTATCAGGTACATCTTGTTTATACCACCTTGGATCCGCTTTTGACTTTATTTTGGTCCGTACTTACCAGATCTTTCTACAACATATAAAATTATATTTACCATTGCAATACCAGTTTATGTGACATTACATTGGTAAAGAAGTGATTGGCTGTAGTATTTAGTAGTCTATCGTTTTCCGATATCGTGATTTCAAACTCTGTGTTCCAGTAATTTATTTGTCCCCTTGGAAGGACTTTCGCCGTCCAAAGAACCGACATCTGCTGAAGTTCTTAGCTACTACGAGCAGAAAGCTCAGGGAGATCAGTAACGGCATTGGGATGATAAAAAAAAAACCCAACAAAGATTAGAGAGGAAAACCAAATCAAAATCAACATTATTGTTGCTATTTTCAATAACAGTATGCCTGAAGTTTCTGGCGGATGATGCATACATTAGCCTTAATGGGAAGTTAATTTTATTGTTCTGTTAGTATTTAGTTGAAAAAGAATACATTTTTAATCATCTAAAGAAAGAATGTTGCCTGCATGAGACAACTGGGTTAATAAGTCGGTTATAAATCTTAAAGTGTAAAAACTTGGTAACAATGGTGAGATTATGCTGGCAGCAACACACAACCTTATTCTATGATCACTCGACTGGCTCCAGAAGTGAATCTATTCCCACAGAAACAAAAATGTTTAGAGCTCTAACAACAATCTCTTTATAGCTTGCTGCAAAATGAAACAAATGTTTAATTCTCTTCGATGTCAGCTGATTGTATCGTGTCCATTTACGCCACATCCCAGAATGGTTCAGTTGGCGCCATTCATCACTTTTGGATGCAAGAACTGCAGAGCGCGAAGATAGGACCCAACACTGAGTTTAGGGTTTCAAAACACTCCTCTTCAAACTATGGGGTGACAGCAGCATGCCACATCTGTCTTTCATATAAAGTCAGTGGTTGCCACATTATTTTAAAAGTAACACATTGTCTGAGGTTAGCTACTTGTGGCACTCCCAGCATGTCTGTAACTAATGATATTGGTATCAATACAGAAGTTTAGATTTTTATACAGGAAACCCGCAAAAGATAAAAATAAAAAAAATAAAATATTCAAAACTGCTGCAAAAAAAAAAAAATACTTTTATACTGAGTTACAACATGAAGAGTTTGAATAAAAACAGACACAAACATCAGAAATGAACTGAAGACTCAAGGCAGGGCTTGATACCTTGAGAGAAACAACAATCTACTTAGCAGTCTCTCTCGTGCTGCAATCTCATCTTGGCTCTGATTGATGCCATGTGTTTCCATTCGCTTTTTTCCCAGTGTCTGTGAATTTTCCCCATCCACAGTTGTGATCATGAGCATAGCGGCATCTAGCGTTAATGACGGCTGGGAGGGATGGGGTTTCTGAGTGCTTTGGGGAGCGAAGGCGGCATGCAGAAACTGCGTAAAGGAAAACCGCAAAGTATAGAAACCACTCAGCTCTAATGTCCCTGTCAGTCCGCAGTGATTTCGTCCCATGAGAGGAAATAGAAGAGGGAGGACAGACTTGTTGGATGAACAAAAAGGATTTTTTTTATTACCCTGACTCAGTGAAACAATAAAACTTTTGTACTAGTGAAAGCTGTTGAATAAACTAGCAAATGGCTTATTTGTTCCACAAGTTTCCTTTCAGAAAGAAAATAGCTTTTAACTGGCAGTTTTGGGGGAAGCAAGATCATGCTTTGTATCATCAAGTAAACCAAATATATGATTAGATTTAAATAGAGATGCAAAAAGAAAGTAATTTCAGGGATTCTGTATATTTCAAAGAAAACTTCTTTAGCAATCCCACTGATCAGCAACACAGCTGATTTTTTCAAACCTTCCATGAACTGATTGCAGTATTTTTTCAAGTCACCTTTGTGGCTTATCAGAATTTTTTTCACAGATTTAATTCAGGATTTTCATAAATAAATAAAAAAAGAAACATATTTCAGCCTGCAAATTAGAATTTTAAGTAAAATGAAAAAGTACAGTTGTTGGGCAGGCAGTCATTGACACCTTTCACAAGTGAACCACAAAATGCTATTACTAAAGAACTAAAGATCCCAGAGTGACCCGTCAAAACATTTTTTCAAGGAAAGCTTAGTGGAAGGAAAAAGTGAGACAGAAAAAGCTTCCTATGCAACATGGGTATCCACCTTGGGAGGATTGCATTCTGCAGTCCCTTCAATGCATCAGGGTAGATTCACAACACTTGGACTGCTGCAGGACATTGGTTACAGGTTCTACATTACTCATGTTAATCCAAACCTCTACCAGAGACGACATCAAAAGTGTCTCATCTGGGCCAGAAACTCAACATCCTTTCAGACAAAAGCACACTTTTTATTTAATTTGTGATTAAAACTTCTAGAGCCTTTCAGAAGAATGGAAAGGCACTCTTGAAGTCCACAAATGAATAAAGATTTGGTTTCAAATATTTCCACTCAAAGCTAATTTGGAAACTGGACTGCTTGCTTCTTATGACTTTTAATTTCATTTCAAAACATAAAGAGAAAAAAAACAACAACAACAACCACAGTCTAACTCAGCTGCAATAAACTGTAAAATGGAGTCTAGTACTCACTCACCCTCTCACCAGGATCTCCTGGAGTACCTGGGGGTCCTTGCAATCCTGGGTTACCAGGAACACCCTGAAAGTAAACGTGAATACATTTAACATATTACCCCAAAACCACTGCTAACCAGCATTTCCAACACAGTCAGCCCACCAAAGCGCCACATGCAGAGGCCAACAGAGACAGAGGCAAAGCCATCATTTTGAAAGAAATAAACCTCAAAAAAAGTCAGCCCCCCCACCTCACCTCGAACCCCTCCACCCCTCGTTTTTCCCCAGCATGCACAGTCACAGACATACACACTTCCATGCACAAATACACATTTTGACAGTTTGTCTCAACTCAAGCTCCGCTGACAATCCGTGCTGACGTTCTTTCCATAAAAACATTTTTCCCTCTTTAGCTGTTCTCCATCTGTGAAAGGCAGACAGGAGTGTGGGAGAATGTGATACTCACTGCTGGGCCAGGGGCTCCTTGGGGTCCTTCTAAAAGCATCCCCTGCAAAAGGAGGAAAAAGAAGGAGGGAATACAGTAGCATTAATGACAGCCTGTAAATCAAGAGACAATTAAGAGTGAGGGGCAGAGGAACTTTGCGTTCTTTTGGCTTAAGGCTAAAGAGTTTATTTGCTAAAGCCTCAGGATGGTTACAAAAATGAAGCTACCTGATTTATTTGTTTAAACAAAAAGTGATACAGCCAATGCAAAACCATTTAAAGTACTTCATGGGGATTTGTACATTTTTGTTACATCTCACTATCGAGAACGATTGACAGAAGTAACACAGTCATGAATTCAGATGAAAATGAACTGAATTCAAAAGGTGTTTAAACTAAGTACGAAAAGCTTTATATTCCTGAGAAAAGCCTGTTGAGGATCTGATTTCCTTTTATAGCCTAAAATATTAAGATCTTTTAAAGTCCAGATACTTGAAATTTTGGCATCTCTGTTTTAATAAAAAAAAATTTGGTTTGTGCAAACCATGTTTTTCTAAAGGATCAGTACAATTTCATCTCAGTTTTTCAGCATGTGGACTAAGTTGATAGTTTAAAGCAGTGGTTCCCAACCTCCGGGCCGCGGACCAGTACCAGTCCACGAACCAATTGGTACTGGGCCACACAAAATACAATTAAATATTTTCGTTTTATGTGTTAAATCCTTTAACCGGATTCTCTCAGTTACATCTTGCGCGTCAACATTGAATCCCTCAGGCAGCAAAACGAGTAATGAATAAACAAACGTCTTTGGAAAGTTTATTTTCAAAGGGGAAAAGGCTCAGAGAAGAGACTGGAGAATAGATTTATCTCGGTAGATGATTCCTACATTCCAAGGTCGCTCTGCATGATGTGGTGACCAGCTGAAGCAATGAAGCCTTCAAACTGGTTCGGTATTTAGAGAGCATGAACACAACGTGCATCACTTTGGGAGTTATTGTTTTCCTTCACTCCCAGACGGGAGCGTTTCGATGCAGAGAAACAAGCTTGGGGCACCCATTAATTTGTCCTTATCGTGAGTCAAAACTTTCATGAACTATGAACATGAAACAAACATGTCCGACGATGTAGAAGCAATAGTGCTAGTTTGTGGACTCATTTTAAGCAATAAAAGATGTAACAAAAAGGAAAAAAATAAGTTGGATAAAAGACTGTGGGAGCAGCCGCTTTATTTGCTGCACTATGCATTAAACTGGACTCTTGTTTGAGCCATGTCAGCTGTTTGGGATTTCCCCCATACTTCCGTCACCGCACTTTCTGATTGGCTACCTGTCACATTCAACAGGCTGTGTTCTCGCTCTCAGTCAGGGAAAACCCTACAGGCTGCGACAATCGGGCCAAGACAATCAAACATGTTGAATACGCCCAATTTTAGATGGGAGCGGTCCGACGATCCACATAACACACCACATCTTAGAACTCAGAACGCCCTAAGATTGTCATTAGGGGAAAATCCGGACCAAAAATTTAAAATTGTGTCATATGACCTTCCCCCCAGAATTAAACATTGATCAAGATTTTGATTTGTATGATTATAGTGACAGCACTCATCAAAAATGTAAAGTTTTTTCAGCATTATCTATCCATCCATCCCAATGGAAACCAACTGCTGTGTGTGGCAACAGTCTACACCAGGTTACATGCTAGTATTAGCTCAGACATCAACTACTGCATCATTATATATGCTTCACAGTAGAACCACAATATTCGTTCATAGTTGAATTCTGAGATGTTGATAAGCAGTGTTGTGTGCTTCCTGCTGGTTGATGTTAATTCACCAAATGATGATAATGCTTAGCTCTGACATTAATCAAAAAGACAAAGTACAACACACATCACGGAGCATATTTAATCTTGAGCAGGCTGCAAAAAGCTTTCATCCAATCAGTCCATCATTTGTAGTTAAAGCTCTTACACAAAACAGTTATATCTAATAAACACAACGATGAGCTCCTTTTCAACCTTTTTTTCTACCTCCCATTGATGCAAATGAGATGTGGCTTTTGCTTTTTGCTCTGCTCTGCAAACTATTATTGCACAGTCAAAAGCACACATTAATACTAAATAAATACACACTAAAAGTTAAAATGGTGTTGGGAAAAGGGGGAGAAGCACTCCCTCATTGCACATTATTTTCATAGTTATAAAATTGTCAGGGTGAAATATATCAGTCTGAAAAAAAAACCACTAGCATTTTGTAATTATAAAAAAACCACAGCAGAGGCATTCCACTACGACTAACTCATGGATTAAGTTCAGTGTTGTCTTGGACTTCAGAGCGACTCAACCAATGTGTGCTCATAGTGAGGACTGAGCAGCAAAAGCAGCATTTCCCTGTGAGTTTTCATCAGCTGGTCTCACTGAGGATCTATTATTGCTACATTAGATCCTAGAGTTGCACAATCAGCGTAAAATGTGCTGATCATTGTGGCACTGCGGATGCGTCACTTAACCCACTTTTGCCTCATCCATGCTTCCATAGATTCCTCAGAAAACCCCAAACAATGTCGTGAAAGTGGCCATTTATGCTCTTTCACACAAACTGGACTTTTTTTTTTTTTTTTTTTTACATTTTTGTATAAAATGCATTCCTACCAGATTAAGCTCAGGCGGTTTTATCTGCCCAATCATATTCAGGTTTTGGAATGCTCACCAATGTTTTAACAGCTGTGTGAGTCATGCTGACTAAACTAATTGTATTGACTCTATTCTAGTGAATTCACCAGTCAGATATGGGCAAATGCACATAAGCAAATTAAAGGAGGTTTCCTTCTGCAAAAAGAGTAGCTTGTTTCACATCATTTAAATCAGAGCAATTATGAACACAAATCATTTTGGACATCTATTTTCTGAATATAGACATCACAAACTTGAAAAAAGCATCAAGAAACATTTATACTTACAGGTTCAATGACTGCAGGTTCACCCTTCTCTCCTTTTTGTCCCAAGTAATTCTGTCCCCCACTCACCTGAAGATGTAGAACAAATAATATGAATCCTTACAGCCATAATAACACAACCATATTTACAGTAAAGAAAAGTGCATTTGAGTGGAATTTAATAAGCAAAAAGTATTTTTTTCTCCCTATTTGAAAAATGAATCTAAGTTCCTTAATTCTGGAGAAACTTGATACATCTCTTTATGAGGCATCTAAATATTCTGTATTTGCAAAAAAAAAGTGTATAACAGTTCAAAAATGGAAAAGAAGGTCTCCAACAGTGTACTAATATAGGAGTTGTTACCTGACACTATGCATACAAAGACTTCAGAAGAAAAGAATTCATGAAGAGACCACAGTTCTGAGCCCAAACCTTAACACAGTCAGGAACACATGCAGGACAAAGAAAACAATTTAAATATGTTCCAAGCTGAAAGATCCCAGCTGAAAGCTCAGATAAAGATCATGTCACTTTCTGATTCTGCAAATTTTCTTCTTTAATGAATGAAAGAATACACACCAGCTCAGCAGAATTTTCACAGAATGCAAAAACAGCTCTGATGCAGACAAAGAAAAACCTAACAATTGCCAAGAACTGTGTCATTTGATAAAGCACACAGATTATCGCCAGAGTATCCAGGGAAAGGCATGTGTCTGATAAACAACACAGGCCTTTCGGGTGGAAAGGTTACAAAGAGCATGCTAATTGCTGACAGGTGTTTATCTGGAAAAGACAAGGTCTGTATTTGCAGAAGCTTAAGTATGTCTGAGCTTCTGGCTTGTAAGTGTAAAAGGCCGAGCTAAAATCATTGAAAATGACAAATAACAGAAGCTGCCCCTTAGCCACCCTAACAGGTTAATTCAACATTGGTTGGTGACCAAGACTGACCAATCTTTTTCCAGTCAGTGAACACACAATACTAAGCTATACTAGACTATAAGTACATCTCTTTTAGCTGTGGATGGGTTTCTCAAGACTTGAAGCTTTCAGTATTAGCTCGGTTTTTAAGAATAAATTCAAAGAAAACATAGACATGAAATATAAATCTGAATTTTATGAATAAGAGACACAAATGTGGGTCACTGAGGCTGTAACAGTGAGAGTAAGCCAGATGTTTAGAAGCAGCTATGAGAACTCCATTTTAGTTTGAGTTATTTCATTTTTTTTCTTCAAAATTTTGCACCACTAGTGGCCTTTCTAGAGAGACAGACAGGCAAACATGCAGAAAAGATCTCAAGCTCAGAAACCACCCCTGTAATGGTTGTGTATGGCCTCTGTAGACTCCAGCACCACAACATGCACAGACTCTAAAGCCTTATTTTTTTCACATTTATGCAGGTCCTGTTGATCAACATTTTAATCAAACAGGTAAAAAATAACCAAACACACACATATCTGTTGCTGATTCTGCTCTGATGGATGGTTTAATTTAACAAATTATTGTACACACAACCTTGCCGCGTACAATATTATTGTTTTTTGTTCTTTTTTTCTGACTGTATGGAAAACCAAAATCAATAGCTTTGTTTACATGTGAAAAATGTTCGGACTGAAGCATATTAAGATCAAATAATCTGAATGCACCAGTTATACAGGCACAACATAAATTCATCCGATCAAACATGCACTGGAATAGAGGCACTAACTTACCCAGGGTTGTAAAAAATTACCTAAAAAAAACACAGAAGCAGTTGTACCACTGTCTGTGCTGACATAAAACATAGAACAAATGTTTTTTTGTTCTATGTCTTCTGAGCTCCAAGAATGGACCAGCGCCACGGTCTAATAACAGTTGAGATGTCACTCCATTCCCTAATTAAGCTACATGCTAAGCAGTTTTCTGTTGGTCTGCCTATATTACAGGACAAGAAATCAGCAGACCAGTTTTGCTACCCAGATATGGCAAACACATGCACAGTCAGGCCAGGTTGCCACAATAGGAATGTTGCAATCAGAACAAGTGTTTCTTTCTATCCACGCTGTACAGATTATGAAGCAGCATAAACCACTTCTCATTCAGACTATAAGTCTATTTGAATAGAGCTAAATGTCATCAGAGTATTTTGATTTACATGACTCATTTGCCGATGGGTAAATATTAGAAGGTCACATCTTTACAAAAGCAGGAGATCAGAAACCAGATGCAATTCTGATCAGCACATTAGTACAAACAAACACTATTATTTTTCCATATTAAGTCAGTTTGTTAATCATGACCACTTACACTGATATCTGTCTCTGCTGGAACACCAGGACCAATCTCATCCTCATACACTTCCGGGGTCGGCTTTGCATTGGTGGTGCCATAATCGCCGTAATCCACATAAGTGCCATAGTCGTAGGGTTTCTCCACAAACTCTTTGGTATCATATTCCTTCACGTCGTATTCCTTAAACTCGTTCACATCTGTTTCAGGTTGCGCCTTCACTGGTGGGTCCACTGGAGCAGCACTTTCCACAGCAACAGTAGGGTCCACTCCAACCTCATCCACACCGGTGACATAATCCTCCCCTATTTCAGCATCGTAAGTCTGGGATCAGAAGTGGGGAGACATGGAGGATTTGTTAGTTGCAGGTCTACTGATTGCTACATTAAGGAAACATTAGTAATGGGCTAGTTCAGCTTTATCATTTCAGACAAAAGTTGC
This sequence comes from Poeciliopsis prolifica, assembly GCF_027474105.1. Taxonomy (NCBI): domain Eukaryota; kingdom Metazoa; phylum Chordata; class Actinopteri; order Cyprinodontiformes; family Poeciliidae; genus Poeciliopsis; species Poeciliopsis prolifica. The sequence continues at coordinate 2,361,937 of NW_026562425.1, forward strand.
TTCCTGCAGTCACTTCAATTTAGGTTTATTTCTGTAGATTACTTGTAGATTCCCTCTCGATATCACATACCGCTCAATTGGGTCTCAACCCCACTTTATGCATAATCACATGTTTGTTAAATGGATAACTCTGAACCAAGTCAAAGAAAAATAAAGTAGTAGTTACCTCGCCTTGTCTGGAAGTCTCTGTCGGAGGATCAAGCTTACTCCCATACACCTCGGTGTAGTCGTACTCGTTAGTGTAATATTCTCCACCAGCATTTGTCTAAAAGAAGAAATAGTTCATAAAATAAAGTCAGATTTGAGGGCAATAGGTTACAGAATATCCCTTCCCACCAGGTGAAAAAGCGCAACATTAAGCATGTTAATTTTTACAAAGATGTTTTGAGCGGCATGCAGAAAAAAAACAACCCAAAAGTGCAATAAATTATGCAATCAATAGAAAGCAAAAGGAACCAGATGAAGAATTTAAATGACCAAAAAATACTAAGAACTATACAACGAATCATGATAGTTGTATAAGTAATCAAGATTTACCTCTGTCTTAGCTCCTGATGTAGGTGGAGCATCAGTGGTTACCTCCCCTTCACCGTAGTCATATAACTCCCCGTAGTCGTAGACCGGGTACTGTAAGAACCAAAAGATGATGTTACAGCATGTAAGCAAAATCATAATATGCATAAGACTCTGTTTTCTAAACAGTCTGGTCCTCAGACTGATTATTTATTTTAAACTACATAAAGTAAATATATATCATGTCAATTAAAGAGCAAGGGGTCAAACTTCAAATTGATATAAAAAAAATAACCCAAAAATATTTTCTGTATGCATGAGTGTATTTCCCAATTTTGCAAATCATTCTGACCTTTAGTTAATGGAAAAAGTTCTCAAATAAATCCTGTAACAATTTTCTGCTGTTGCTGCTTAATTTTGTCCACAAAAACACTTCTAATTGTCATTAAAGGTTCTTTAAAAGACTTGTACTGTATGCCATATTTATTGAAATACCAGTACATGCAGTCATAGCTATTTTTTTTTATAGTTAGAGCAATAAAAAATGAAGATGTAATAAAAGGCTCACTGCGTAGTATTAATTATTAAATCAAAAGACTTACTGTGATACTCACTGATAAAAACTGGGAGGGTGAAAGTAGAGTTTAAAGCATTTTACACCTCATAAGTTTACAGGTAAATAAGGTCAGACTTGAAGAAAATGTCAATTCAGTTTAATACATCTATCCATTGTCTAAAGAAGATTTAAAAAAATACATAGATACATATGAACACATATCTGAGTTGTTTTTTTCAGAAACACCCATTAGTCTGACTAGCTCTGCCAGAAGCACGGAGGACCAACATATAATGATGTAAAACATCTTCCTCGGTCCTTTGTGAATGAAGGTTTATTGTCTTAGCATTATCCAAACAGAGGGAAGGTAGATTATAACAACAAAGCAGCTCCTGATATTCAATACCCAATCAGCAAAAAGATAAATATTAGTCTCTAGGCAGCTGCTAAGCTCAAAAAAATAATACAAGTTCTAACGTTGGCCTCAGTTATGTGGTCTGGAGGGGGAAAGGTCACATTAAAGACGTCCTGGCCTTAGCATCGAGACAGGCTCAGAGAGAAACAAAGTGTTGGAGTACTTGGACTAAGCTGAATGGATTTACAACAGGGCGAATTAAAAATCATAAATAGATGTGTTTTCTCATAAAAAGGTGGCTCTTACTTTCTCTTCCTCCTTTGGCCCAACAGCTGAGACTGCAAAGTGATGCAAGTCGACAAGCTTCATGAGATAAAACATCTTCAAAAGAAGTTTTATTCACAATTACTTTGGATTGCTTCAGGCTTTTTCATTAAAAAAAAAAAAAAGCTAGATTGTGGAATTTACTTTTTAGCTTATTGAGAGTCAGCAACTTTAACAAACTGAGCAGGAATGTAGGAAGAACATTCCTGTCTTAACTGTACAGAATACGCCAATGAATAAACCAGATTTACAATGTCCTTGAAGCCAAACTGCTCCCTGCTGTCTATTTGGGATTGACAACCTCCTTATGTTGGCTCAGAAAAGTAACTTGATGATGAAGCAATATTTTCCAGTGCTGGTACCCTCTATTCTGCCAAGAGTTTTGAATAAAGAACAGGCTTCTCTTCTTTTTTGTTTTGAACCAAAAGTCGGCTTTTCCAGGTATTGGAAGTAGTCGGGGAAGGAAAAGCTTAAATTTCCCTGTGAGTCTGGGCAGAGCCTGCTGAACTCGTTAGTGATATAAATCTCGGGGCCACTCCAAAGTGGACTATGACTTCGAGGCAGGAAAAAAAATAACTAGTTTCCAAAATGAGTTCATCAGTTATTTAATCCAAAACTGAAGGAAAATATCAACCATAAGATAAAACTGTAAACGAGCACAAAGTGTAAAGATGAAAAGAAACTAAAGCTTTTACACAAATCTGCCTAAAGACTCTGAGGGATGTTTTGGAGACAGTACCAATAAAACTTTCATTTCAAACCCAGGCATGTATTTTGATATGTCATTGTTTTTCCACCAATAAAACACAGACTGGAGAAAAAGACAGATTTTACAGTTTTTCCTCAAGCTTTTCTCAAGTTATCTGTCTATAGCTGCAGGATTTTTGACATGCCACAAATTGAAGGATATATGAGAAGACGGTTGAAAAAGTACCAAGTTTAAATTTGTTTCTTTTCAATTATCTGCAAAATTCCCCCAAAAAATCCAATTAGAACAGTTTTCAAATTCATGGGATGATCAGTGAGCCAAGCTTTCTGCTTATTTTGTCCTTTGTGGTCTTTTCTGTTCATGCCATACACATGTAAGAGAATGAAACATTATCCTGCCTACAACTCCCAGCTGCCACACGTCTTCCTGACATCTTCTTGCCATAGGATCGTGATATGATTCTGATCCATATTTTAAGAAATCAAACCATAGACGCTGACCTCTTCCTCTGGTTCCTGGGCCTGTGGAGTGTCATGGTGGCTGGGTGTTCCACAGTCAGGGCTGTAGTGTTCACAGTAGTCATAGGCGGCTCTGGGATCTGACAATATTAAAAGCTGCTGAATGTCACCCTAGAAAAAAGGAAAAGAGAAAGGTGAGTCAGTGGAGGTGCGTAAAAAATTCCCACATAAAGGTTATTTTTTATCCCCTGTGGCTGCAAAGATACACAAGGAGTCTGTTGGCTCATTTACAGCTAATATCCTACAGAAGGCTGTGAGATGGTCTGTGGTGTCATTTATTTTATTTCCTTCTCCTCAGAAATGTGTTTCTTCCAATTTGGTTTGGTTTGGAAAATGTCTTCAACATGTAGCTTTGAGTTTTAACCACTTCAGCAACACTGAGAAACAACTTAGAGGTAAAATTGAGCAAAAACCATGACAAGCTAGAAAACAAAACACCAAAGGATTTTATTTCCACTCCACACACAATTCTAACATTGTTTTAAACTGAGTTCATACAATGACAAACTTGTTGGAACTGAATGAATATCCGTGATAATAATAGGAATTCTGCAGTCACCATTCCTGTTGCTATTAAGGATTGGTAAATAAATGCATGAGGAAAAACCAAATAAAAAACAAACAAACTACACATCAGACTATTTACGTCCCAATATTAGCCTGTATTTAGTTACATCCATCTTCCCATCAACTATGTTCACCAAGTTTCACCAAAAGGGATTTTAACTTTTCTGCCACACATAGGCTTTGATTGTTGGTCAAGACGATCCTTTTAAGTCTTCTTCCCGGGTTAGATATGTAGCTGTTTTAGTAGCTTTGCAGTGTTGACATCATATTCGCTTCCTGGTTGATGTGTGGAAGAATGTCCAATTAGATGTACAAAAACCAAATGTTAGTTTTTCACAGTTTTATCACTGATATGTGTTCTTGGTTTCTATGGTGCAGATTGTCCACTAATGCTTTCTAAAACATCTCTTAAGCCTTCACAGAACAATTACCCTCAAGGGGGCTTTATTAGCTGATTAGACTTTTAAAGGCAGTTGGTATCGTTGAATTTTGGTTTGGGATTTCTATTAGTAAAACACTTTGAAAACATGTCAATTTTCTCTCATTTCCAAATTGGATGATTGTTTCATGTTGGCGTGTCACATAAAATTCAAATAAAGTAAAGTTTATGTTTGTAATGTGATAAAACGTGAAACAGGTAAACAGAAAAGGAACTGTTCATTGCTGCATGAATCCTGGTCGATCCAAATGCCTCATTTCATTTCAGCCCAGTCCGCTCTGACTGGTCAGCCTGCTGTAGGAGTATCGCCAGCTGTTCTTTCTCTCTTTGACTTGTGCCAAACTAGCCACTGTGGAATCATCACTGAAATGCATATCGCAGGGATAGATAAGTACAGCGACAGAAGAAAATCAGGAACTACCGTACAAAAGATCTGATTCTCAAACTCAGAAGCAGTGATTCAGCCGGTGATGATTACTGCCTCTGACATGGATTTTTTGACTTTGCTGCTCCACCGACACAGTCATGCATCAAAAGCTATAAAATGCTGAAGAAAAAAACTCAGAAAGCATAACAGGGATTCTTTAACGCCAATAAAGTGTGCTCCTGTTCCCTTTGGCTTCACTGCCCAAGGTCTTCACCAGCATGACGGTAATAAAATGAGACAATAAAAAAAAAACAAGGCGGATGTCGAATACTAAAGACAGTAGTCTCTTGACTGTTAATTAGATCAAGCTTTATAGATTGTGTCTAGGCTGTAGGGGAGTCTTAAAGCTTTCAAAAATAACTATTCTACAGTTACCCTTACTCCATCATTAAGGTTGGCAAGCCCCTGCACTCAGCAGACAAAAATCCAAAGTCTCTACTTATCTGAAGCCGTCTGTTTTTCATGAGCCTATGGAAAAGGAAATTAGATATCCTCTCCCAACAGTTAGAAAGGCATATTTTCCATGATAGTATCGTGAGGATTTACAGCAAAACCGGGACGTGCTTTCCCTTCAATCTTAAGAATGCTATTAATATCCATCTACCTTTTTCAGATCTTTTGAATTCCACTTACGTGATTAAAATGTGCAAAATAACTCTGGGAAAGGAAAGAGAGGACTCGGTCCGGGTGGCCTCTTTAGGAGGAAGCACATACATGCAGACTGCATTAAATTACAGGAGGCAACATCTGTATAAGCTTAGATCTCTGGAACACATTAAGTACCCATCGCTCTGCACTCACATCATATGTAACCAGTAAACCTGAGTAGTGTTAGGCCAACTTAAACTAAACACAGATTCATTAAGCTTTTGGGTTTATGCAGGGGTAGTCAGTTCAGATCCATCATCTTCGGTTGAAAACAGATGTGTAATTTTGTCGCTTTAATCCTTCACGTTACTTTACAATTCAGCTATCTCCTTGGTGTATGATTGTTTATGAATCTGTATTGTTATAGTACCATACATTTTAACAGTTTTATGGAAAACTTCAATGTATTTTTTTTTTCTAAATTAAAAATCAACAAAGAATGTTTCCCCAAAGGTTGCAATGTATTTAGCTCCATAAACTCCAATAAACTCTGCCTTACTTCCTAGTGCCTGCTGAAGAAAAGCATCCCCACAGAATAATGCTGCTGCCACCCTGATTCATGTTAAACATTGCATTTTCATTTGTCCTCTAAAGGGTTTTTGGAAAACTATAAATCGGGTATCTTTTGAATCGTTGCCATGCATCCATAAAGATTATGAATTGCGCGACTGATAATTGTCCTGACAATAAACTATTCTACCTTGCTTATGAAACTCTGCAGCTACTGTTGAGTAACCAACTCCTGGCTGATTTTCTGATTAATGCTTTCTTTCTTGGTCTGTTGGTTTAGATGGACAGACATGTCTTAGTAGATTTACCGCTGCTTCCTTCCCTTTCCACTTTGGGATGATGGATTAAGCCGTGCTCTGAGATATTCAAAGATTTGGATATAATTCTACAAACATAACCACAACTATAATGGTTGTCTTTCTTGAGATTCATGATGCTGATTTCTCACTAATGTTTTCTAAGAAACTACTCACACATTTATAGCACAGCTGAAATTAGACCAATTTTCCACCAATTTTCCTTTTCTTCTTTATTTCTGCAGGCAGCTTGCTGCACTGGAAACAAACATTTGTGAAATAGGTGCACTTGAAAAACGCTCTTACTTAACAGAATCAACAGCTGAAAAACAAAATGTGTTAAAGTAATAACAGAGTAGATGTTATGGCGCAACCTACAAGTTTTTTTTGTTTTTTACAAAATGTATAAGTCAAAGACAAGAAAAGACAGGAGTGATAAAACGGACACACTGGAGCTGGCATGAGTTCTGTCTGCTTCCCCCTTTTCTAAAAGCTGTCCTCTCTGTAGGTCACATCTTATTCTTGGAGTTTTCCTCTTTTAAACAAAGGTTTATGTGTTAAGCACACATGCAGTCACTACAAGAACAAAATATGTTAATTAAAAACGACAGAGAGAGACCACACGCACAAGACAGTTCCCTAAGCCTCGTAATGATTCAGTCAATCCCACACTCCCTGGTGGAACCTTCATCCCATGCCTTCCTCTGCTTTTCCTTTCATCCTTCTGACTTCCTTCTGCGTATCTCAGCTCATTTTGTTGACGTTCACGTCTGGGTCAGGCTGCACATCTTTCTGGCATCTGTTCATGTTCCTCCTCGGAATCCCAGGAATGATCTACTGCAATGTGCTCAATCTGTTCAATCCATGCGTAGTGGGATAAATTATCCTGTCATGGATGCACATCAATAAACACAATGATGTGTTTTTCCGCAACTACAACATGTCTCAACATTGTCAACTCTCGGCTGAGGCACAAATGAATAAGGTGGCTCTAATTATACTTCATTCAAAGAGAAAGTAACTGTTTCATGAGTGCCAGAGAATAAACAGTAGAGAATAAACAGCCTCCTGTTTGTTCCTGAAGCTCATTTCACATTTGATTATGATCTCAAAAGTTTATGAAAGCACATGGACAAAGCTTTATTATTGCTACGCTGTGGTATTTTCAACGCCTGCTGTGAAGAGTATCCTTCCTGACTCACAAAAAGGACCTAGGAGATATTACTCACAACGGGTGGAAAAACAAAAAGCAACGTTTTTTGTTCTTTTTACAAGTGCACAGCTGACTATAAAATTTGTCTCTGGAAATGGTTCGTTACTAGAGAGTCAAAAATGTGTTTTTGATTGCCAGCAGGAGGTAAGTGCAGTGTGTGCTACAAGAAGCAATTCATGAGCCTCCACAGTCATGTTAACCAAATCTGAAAAATGAAGATCTGACTTTGATTGGATACAGACAGCTCCTGCTGGCACCGGATCATAAGACGGGTGGAGGTGCAAGACTTTTTTTAATCATGTCTTTACTGGACTAATTTAGAGGCATAAACAAAAATGTGGTTTCTGCCTTGAACACTGGAAAATTAGGAACATATTGGACTTGGAAACTTAATCAACAGAGATTAGTTTTACTGAGATGGGAAGAAATTAATCACCTTTCTTTTAGCTCGAAGAGTGTTTGTCCTTCTGTATATATGTTTGTCTGGTGGAGAGGTGTGTCTTGGTCTACTGTCAGGAGAGCCCGATAAATAGAGTAATAAAAGAAACAGATTTTCACACTTCTAAAGTACCTTTCCTCTCATTGACTTAAAGGTTGTTTTTTCAATAAAGCTGATTTAAATGAAACCATTGTTAAATTTAGAGTAGAGACGTCCCTAGAGATGGCCAAAGCTGAAATTGGCCTATATCAATGTTGGCCAGATCAGTAATAAAAAGCTAAAGTCCAATATTTTTTTGCAATTCTGAAAGCAGAATGCTCTTCAGAGGGAAAGTTGTTAATTGAGAAATTAGACTCATTTAACTATTTTTAGCACCATTGACTTGTGTAATAACTCGCTTAGAGGAAGCACAAAAGGTGTTTTCCAGTCCCAGAGTAGGAAACTAAGGTATTTTAAAGGTGGAAAGTAAAACAACCAGTGCTACGTAAAAACTAATTAGTTTATCACTGCAACCAGTTCAGTATGGAAATCCCCATATAGATAAAAAAAAAAAAAAAAAAATGCTTCAAAATATTTGCGTAACATTTGAAACCTTTAAAAAAACTAAGAAAAACCTGCCAATACACTAGAAAAAGCTCTGAAGAAATGTTAACTCCACTCTGTCTGTGTCACCCACTGTCACAAAAAAATTTCTGCTGCTCAACATGCATGAGCTTTGAGCTTAAAAGGCCATTATGAATGTAACTTGGTAATAATTTAAACAAAAAAAAGAGTACGACTCTTATTTGGATAATGCTGACTAAGCAAACGCGCCAGCATTAGCATGTTGCTATTGACAGAAAACATGCTAACAAACAGATGCTAACATCTGTTTGTGCAGCAACTACCTTAAGTTAAAATGCCCTGCTGTCTATTCACTGCAATGGTGAGCACTAACAGTAGAAATACACTGTATATGCATTTAATTTACAGACTGTAAATCAAAAAACGAAACAAAAAATACATGACATGTTATGAGAAAAATCATTCTTCACCTCTCCCTCTCATCTTGAAAGAACAAAGGAACAGATGGGATATTTAAAACACAACAGGAAAAATAATTAACCAGGAGGAACTGAACACAGAAACGGTACAACAGTGTAATATTCTCCAGATTTCTTCCAGTGTTCTGTCAAATTCAGCCTTTGCTGTCAACACAAGAATAACATTTCTTTTCAAGCACTGTGGGTGTACAATATCTGGCAACCTTTGAATGTTCAAACATGTTCCTTCCCAGTAGCTAGCAAGATTGTTGAAGTGCTTGAACCACCTGCTTGCTGGTTAGGTTTATTTTTCTTTGCTCTCTCAGTGCCTTTGTGTCAGAAAATGATTTTGGGAATCACCTTGGTCCTGATGCGTCTCAACTATTACTTATTAAAATCAATATATATTTAAAGTTTAAAGTAAAACAAACAAAAAGGAAACATTTATGTCAGAAACAAGTAAACTAAATTGTTAGAGTTTTCAGACAGTGGCTTGTTTTCTACAAACCTGCATTTGCAATGGGCCTCGTTGACCTTTCAAATACTTTTGATGAAAATAGTTTGCATGTGTGTAAGTTATGAGTAAAACACTTCTGTAAAGGCATCAGGGGGTTGTCTGAGAACAGCAGGGAACAAACGGCATGATGAATCAAATGAGCACACCAGGACGGTCAGGAATAAAATTAAGGAGAAACCGAAACAGGCTTCAGTTCTAAAACAATACAAAGCTTTGTACATCTAAATCCAGCATTTGAAAATAGAAACAATATGGCACAGTTTAAAATGTACTAAAAATTGATGTCTAAGGACTGCCGATGAGACGTCTCATGGCTTTTTACAACAATTAATACTTGGTCCTTGGAGTGCAGCAAACTGAACCTTTTGTTGTACCTGAGAATCCTAAGGTTAGTGGAAACCTTACAGTGAAAAACATGTTGAACAAACAATCTTATAAAATGGTGGTGTTTTGATGGGACAGAGATTGATGTGGCAAAATGTAAAGGAAAACTGAAAGACTTGAGATTGATGTTTTATTATGATACATGTAAATTACTTACATGTATCATAATAAAAATAAATACACACTTTGTGTATTTAGATGTATTTGGGAGACTGGGCATGAATACATGACACACTTTTCTGGTTTTACATGTAATAAAAAAAAAAAAATATGATCTACTCACTTCAAAATTAAGTACAAATTTGTGTGGGCAATACATAAAAAATATCCAATGATGAATAGAGGCATTCTCAACTAACTATAAATATTTAAATTAACTTTATCTAAAACAAAAGTGTTACCGAGGCATATGAGAAACAGTCGTTAGGTTCGTCTTTCTGCCAACTCAACTATAAACTGTAAACAATGATTCATTTAAAGTTTGGAGCCCATCAGACTCTTGCTGTTTTCCTGCCAGGGACTGTCCTGCTCCGGGGACAGCATTTTTGGACCGATCCACTCTGCAGTAATAACAGGCACATGAACAAAATATCTTCACCTCGCTTTCCTCCTCCTCTTTATCGAGACACACAGACTGAGATTCAATCCAAACAAACAAAACAAACAAAATAAAAAAACAAATAAAACACACAGTTTTGATTAAAATGAGAACTAAATATGATTTCAACTTCAAAATATTCTTTAAAAGTTGGAAAAAAAGTTGGTTGTGAGTGTAGGGGAGGTGCAGCGCTATAGCACTTAGGGAAAGAGTCACTGAGCATATCTCTTAAACATCTGTGCTCTTCAGACCAGGAGGACTAAGCACACTCTGCTCAAATTTTCCTCTTGCCTTCACTTTCGCCTTTGCTTCCAACTTTGACACCTGCTTGTGTAATCTAGTGCAGTAGGATAGAGATGTGCTCAATGCCAAAAGGAGTTTAATAGAGAAATTACCTGTGAGGCTCAGTAATTACAACCTAACCACTAAGTAATAGCAAGTATCTTTTTTTTATAGGATTTTTCCACTGCAAACAATTCTTCTAAAAAAAAAGCATGAAAAAAGTTTTAAGAATTGTTAATAAGCATTGGTATACAATTAAAAGCCCAAGGATAGACTAAAAGCCATTTCAAACTCAAAGAATCAAGAATCAAAGTTTGAGTAAGAGCAGATCAGCACACGTTTAATAACGTGAAAGATATATATATATATTTAAATGTAACCAACACTGAATGTGCTGCAGAACCTCTAAACAGTGTTTGGTAGCTTTGAATTCAACAAAAAAGAAAATAACAGAGGATAATTCCCAACTTATGTATCAAAGCATATATCCACAATATTTTAAGCTTTTACTTAGCTTAAAACAGATAATTTTACCAGTATAAGATTTTAACTCTTAAATGTATAGATGAGAAGAGATGCAGATAAAAAGATGCAGTAAAAAGTATAAATTGAACCCCTGGCTTAGGCAAGTTTTCATAAAGCTGGATATACAACAACTATCTAGAACAAATAAAAGATAAGGAATATATGTGAATTATCCATTAAACATTCATTTTGTAATCAGCAATCCCAAAATATTCTACTTAACATGAAAATAATTAGCTTAGAATTTGTGGTTTCTTTTATCTTAAACATTAATAAACACCATTTTGCAATGTGAAAAGCCCAAACTCTTGGAACAAAACATGGCAATTTCCGTTTAGAGGTTCTAAAAGGAGCAAAACAAATTACTCTGTAATTTACACTATTTAGTGTAATAGGTCTTTAAACAATGAGCTTTCCAAGAGCAAAGCAGCTCCATCTTGAATTAACAGTAGAACCACCAAAGGCTGCGATTATTTTCTCATCATCTAATTAACTGAATCACCCACCCTGGTATCCTATAAGAAATTTACTTCATTATAGTAAATCTATACAATATGTGCAAAACAAAGTTTTAAATCAAATTCAACTTCATGATCTCATGTTGCTCGCGATGAAAAGTGGCATCAACATGTTCAGCTGTCTTCGGCCCAGAAGCTAACATCTTGCAGGCTGCTCCACTTTGCATGCATTCCATGTGCAGTGACATCAAAGAGAATCTGTTTTCTATGGTAGCATGTAGCTCACATTTTCCACTCAGCAAGATGCTACCTGTGCAGTCCACAAATATGCAAACTCCCTCACAAAACCAAATGAATAATTCCGCATGGTCTAGATTTCCATTCTAACCATTGTGCTCTAAATATTTAAATCATATTATGAAATATTCTGAAAGCAGACTTCTGTCATCTGTGCTAGTCAAGTATGTAAAACAACCCCGTCTGTGCTGAGGGTTAGAACAACATAATGAATAACACACTGTGAAGATGCCTTTTATGAAACAGGCAACCAAATCCAACATTGTTGTTCTGGCCAATAAAATTCACCATGAAGTGGTATTCAAAACCTAATAAAAAAAAAATATATATATATATATATATAAAATCTATAGCCTTTTAATGTGTCACTGAAATGTTTGGACTCTGAGCAAAAAATTCTAACTTCTTTTTGTCTCAATTGGTAGCTGTAAATAAAATGATTATGCTTCTAGTAAATGCTGGCATAAAAGTCAACCACACATTTATTTTTAGATTAGCATCTGAAGTCCTAAAGTGCATTGTCTTAAATCTTTTCAAGTGCTACAGATCCACACTACATGAATGTGAATGTTAGCTGAGTCATATCCCTAAATTACTTTCATATTTATATAACCGAAAACAACAATTATAAATACAATTGTGGGAAAAAAAAACATTTCCATCAGCATTTACTGCAAATAGATTGTAAGCAGATTGTCTTTGCAACCTCATAGTGACAAATATGTGCACTGTTTTCTTCAAAAGCTAGAAGCGCTTCACACATGTAGAAGTTGAATCTCGTTAGTTTCATTTTGATAATTCAATTCACTGATAGATAATGTCCATTATCTATCAGTGAAGCGTCACCCAGCTTCTATCAATGAAACGTCACTAATTCTACACTAATTTGATACTTTTTAAAATTACATAAAAAACATTTAAGTCCTTACACTAAAAAGGCATCCCTCAGTTGTGCCCCAGATGCGTTTTCCATTGTTAAAACAGACCATGCAGACAAACACACCAAGAGTCTAAAATTCAAATTTACCTCAAAGACTTCATCATCCAAGATTCTGGTACCAAAGACTGTAATGCCTTCAGTGTCGATCACAGCTTGGTCACTTCTTTTAAGTGGTTTGGTGAGTTTCTTCTTACAGTCCACAAAGATGGTGATGCTCTTCTTCTCAACGCTGATAGCGACTCTGTGCCATCTGCAGTAAAATGAAAGGTCAGAAATTATGAACTCAGAGAATAGTACTTGCATAATACTTTATCTAGTTCAGAGGACTTTGAATCTACATTCCGTGACATTCACACAGACATTCACACACTGATTAGGGAATATTCCTTTTTTTTTTTGCTTTTCTACTTTTTGAAATACAAGAGCCAGTCAGTAGAGGAAGAACAGCCATCTCAATGTTGAAACAAAATCTGCCTGGTAGTTTGTCGAAAGCTCAATCATAAGGTCATCAATAAAATTTTGTGTACAGACATGAAGAGAATTTTTTCCTGCTCTGCACAGTAGGGTCAAGCCTTTGGTTTGCCAATTGTTAAGTGGTTATGCCCAGCTTGTTTTATTTATTTTGATATGAGCTGTCATAATATAACTTTGGATTTTTAAAGGCAGGATTTGTTAGCTACGCTTGGCAGAACATAGAGATCTGCTCAACCCACTTCCATAGAACCTCTTTCCACCTGCAAAGCACCTTGAAAGACGAATTCACATTTGCATTTAGTCCAGATAAGCAAGTGAAAAAGGCACAAGTTCAACAAAGTTTAAAGGAACTTCAGTACAGTTTGTTGTTTTACAGTTCTACAGCTTCTAAAACAGAAACTGACAAATGTTAACACATCTGAAAGTGGTGGTCCAACCACTGTCAGAACAGCAGTGAACAGAATGAGGCAAATTTTATACAACCATCTGTCATATTTTGCATTTTGGTCTGCAACTGATGGAGACAGAGTCTAATGCCAAAATAAACTGGCAAGTCTATTTCTTATTCTGTACGCCAGGTGATCTGCTGAGAGCTGTAGACGCAGTCCAATTAAAACAAGGATGTGAGTCACAAAGAGCAAAACGTTAACGACACTGAAAAGCACTATGATCTGAAAGGCAATTATAAGACAGGAAGTTTGAAGTTATCTGTGTCATTAACTGTCCATTTAAGTTGCAACAAAAGAGAGCTAATATACTAATTCTAGTTCCTTAGACATTAAACCGCAAGGGCAAGTCTTTTGGGCATAAAGTTGTTTGTTTTTTCAAACATAACAACAGAAACAATGGTGTCAGAAAGTATAACCCCATGAGCAACTACTTCAAAGTTCTTTAAATAAAGGACCATGCAAAACTATTCCTACCAAATTTTTCAAAAAGGAAATAAAAAAAACAAGACATGAACTTGCATTGGAATTACAACTCCCCATGGTGTAAGTTAATAATTAGTAATATAACATAAGACAGTTAACATCTAATATTAATCTCATGACTACTATTAGACCTACCTACATTTTGCTGAAATTACTGAAAGATCCTGCACATGTATTCAGCTTTGGTGAAAATGTGCATGATTTATGCTCTAGTGACTTGAACTAATACAAAAATTTAAGTTACATTCTGTAGGTGTTGTCCATGTTTAAATTTCAGGTGGTTGCAGAAATTGGGTTGTCTGTAGAGTGGCACAGTTAGGAGCACTGTTGCTTTGCAGCAATGTCCTGAGTTTAATTCCTATTCTGAGGTATTTCTGAATGGAGTTTGTATTTTCTCCCCATGGCTGCATAGGTTCTCTCCAAGTATCCCAACTTCCACCCATAAAGACATGTCCTCAGGTGCGTAGCTGTGCGTGGTTGTTTGTCCTGTATGTCTCTGTGATGGACTGGTGATGTTTTACAATCAAGGGGTGAAAGTAGGCGGGTACAGTCGGGTACTGCGTACCCCTAAAACTTTAAGCGAAGAGAGGGGAGCACCGTCTACTGTGAAAAAAAATCAAATCAGCTTAATCAGTTAATAAACAGCTTTTTTTCCCCCATTTCTCATTTTATCTGAACTGTTTGTGCTTTGTTAGAGCAGGGGTGAAATACGTCGATGGTGGAAGGTTTTGAGTTGATCTCAGCATTAGGTGACGAACTGAACGGGGGTCGCTTATTAATAATCGCAAAATAAATGTCAAGCCTGACAACCTAATATCGTAACGGACTGAAGGTCATGTTTTTTAAGGTCATGCTCTGCTCTGCTTGCGGAGCGCAGGCAGTTGCCAAGTCAACGGGTGCACTTAAATGACAAAGAGAGAGAGAGAGAATATAAAAAGGTACGAATGGTTTTGAGTTGATCACCTGTTTGGGTTACTGTAACCTTTGTACAATAACCCGTTTACCTTTGTTTACCGTTGCTGTGGCTCAACACAGCCGCCGTAGTTTCTAAACTTTCAATAAACGACAAACTTGGACGAATGATCTCGTTCGTCTGTGAGAATACGTCATTCACAGCAAACATCAAACATGGTAAATATCTCTGGGCATCTCACTTTGAGCTCAGGGTCTGAGATGCTTTTCCTCTATCAAACTATTGTTTTTTTGCCTCTTATTCAGAGGAAGTTTTCACCTGGAACATTAGCTGGAGTTAGGCACCAGCACCGCTCTGGAGCCCACTAGGCAAAAGGGTGGAAGAAAATGGATGGATGAATTTAGTGGAAATATTGATGTTGATGAGATGTCCTCCAAAATGCTAACCTTTTTCAATCTTCGTAGCTCCACTGTGGAAAATGAGACTCTAACATTCACAAATGACATTGGAATAAAATCCGGTCCAACATCTGATTATAGGTGATTCCTCTGGAACTTGTTGGAGGAAAAATATCCCAACTTCAGAAGATGTGGCCAGTGTTGTAGGCAAGACCATCTAACCTGAGACCAAGACAAGACAAGACTAAGACCAGCACCCCGGGCTACATGACACAATAAAATGTGAAATACGATCAAAATTCCTAATCAAATTGATCTGAAAGATTCACATCCCCCTAAAAACACCTCAATATTGAATGCATAGAGCTGAAATGAATTTATCCATTATGTAAAAAAATAATTCCCTGGGCATTTGCCCATATCATTCCTGTCAGAAATCACCACTGTCTGCACCATTAAACAAGGCAATTGAGGCAAGGCTCAACTATGAACAGTGACCAAAGAGCAACAAGCAAGAAGTAGCCAAGCACAAGGCGCTCACCATGACTGTTCTCACTCTCTCTCCCACTGCATGAAGCCAGGAAGCACAATGCTGTAATGTCTACCGTCATGGCAGACATTACAGCTGCCACTTTGAACGAAAACAACCAATGAGCAATGTGCATGCTCTGCTGCTCTTTTGTTCTTGTTTTATTTATTTGCTAGTTAAATAAATATCAATGAATATATTTAAATAAAATAGTGACAGCTACTGCAGTTTACGCAGAGCATTACAAGAACAAAGAACGGCTCTCAGTGAGGCTCCAGAACTATATTCTTTGTGAAGAGAAGTTCAGAAGAATCGGATCGTTTGTGAACGTGACCTCACTACATTGCAGACTTTTAGAAACAGTGTTGTCCCATATCTGCGACACGTTAGTCAACACCTCCGCACAATAATTCAGCGCAGTGAGTGACTTTTTTCCATCACAAATGCTTATGTGTTTCTGTACAGTCAGCTTTGCTAACATCATGTCAACAGAGTTTATCTTTCTTTCAGCTTTTTTTCTAAGAGATGGAAAAAGGTAGACGGAGTTCCCACCGTCGCTGCTGAATTAGCTGTCGCCATCTGATTTCTTATGATTTATGCAGCGCAATTCGATTACTGACGATTAGGTAGACATCTATTGACAACAATACAGTTCCATTTTGTAGCAATTCAAGAGCTATCCAGCTTTTATTGCTTTGAGAAAAAAATTAATCAGCACAGAAACTCCAAAGCACACAAAGAAGCAATTACATTATAATTGATTTTTTTCCCCCTAATGCTCTTTTTATTTGTAAAAAGGTTTAAAAACAATCCAACATTCTAAGACATTCACTTAAAATTGTTTAGATGAAAACAAGAGCATGGACATTTTTACAAAGCATTGCATTTACATATCTTTTGTGATATACTTTTTTGACAGAACAAAATCCACACATTGGAACACTTATATGCATTTCTGGCCCTATTTATATGAATGATTAATGACAACTTTTAAAAGAGGTTTGAATATGCTTCACAAGGGAGCTATGCAGTTCATAAGAATCTTCACCATTGCACCATATCACTACGCCATGGCTGTAAATTATCAAGACAAAACAAAGGCTGTCATTATATTGTTAGCTACAATTTATCTGCCATTAGAGTCTGACTTGTTCCATGTGCTATTAATGACTAAACAAACACATGATAACAATTAATCTGCAGAGCAGTAAGTCACTTTAGCAGGCCAGAGGAGCTTGAGAAAATACTTTGGGAAGACTGGTTTTTGTTTGAAATAAAACATGACCTATCAATCATATTAAAAATGTTTGAAATGATCTTCGATTTGTGCTGCTCTCATTTTGAGACAACCCCACAGGCTTCACCACAAAGACTCCAACACTCAAAACCTAATTTAAATCTGGCTAAACCACAGGACTCGGAAGATTCTGGAAACACTAAAGTTAACCACCCAGGTTTTACCTCCAGCGTTTCTTTCTGAAAAGCCAATCACTTACTTGCCATCAGCAAGGTTGATGGAGCGGAACAAAGGGTATTCCTCTGGGGTGGGCTTGCCATGCTGGTCCTCATATAGGAAGACGGGGGCTCGGCCCACCTCCACTCCCAGCTGCTGGAGGCCTTGTTTGTTGTATATGGATAGAAGGAAAGACTGGAGTCTAGCCTTGGGCTTGATAGTGAACAGAATGGAGAAATCTTCAGGGAAAACTCCTCCTGAAAGTGACAAAAGAAAACAGGAATGAAGACTGGCACGTCAGTAAGCACTTGCACATGTGTAATTAAAAAAAAGAGTAAGCAAAGCTTTACAGGACAGCTCTGCAACACATTGGTTTGATAACAATGACTTAAATGTTTCAATTTAATTAAATTATTCATGCAAAACTGTTAATAGTTTCCTTTGTTCCAAATTTCTGATCCAGTTGCTTCACTGAGTTTAATGTTTCATGAAAAACATTTTTTTGTTTTTTGAAGTTGGATGCTGCATACTTGGCTTTTTGAAAACATTCAACAAATGGGATAAAACAGGGGGCAGAAAGATGCTCGTAGACTGTGGCACAACAAGTAAAAGACAGATGGAAAAACTTCGGTGCTACAGCTGCAGCCATCTGTGTTTTTAAAATGAAAAGGTTAAGAGCAAGTGGTGGATGCAACAGAGACACAGAAACTATGTCTTCTGCTCATCTACACACGCTTGCTGTGTGTAGATGGGTTTGCCATATATTTAATAATTCTCAGTGAGTAAAATATTAAGCATATTTTTTACCATGCAAACAAAAACAATCTGTCAAGACGATGCAATGGCTATTGTTTTTACAAACTATATGTAAAACAAAAATGCTACAGCAACAATCCTTTCCAAAACTTGTCACCAAAAGCATGGAAATATGTGTTTGCTCAATTCTTTTTTCTTGAAAAATGTTTCTAGACAACAAATCTACCATTGGAAAGTGTGTTTATACCCTGTTGAATGGTGCCACATTTGTAAGGAAAATGGTTTTGTGGCTCTGGCAGCAGAGTGTGTATGAAAAAACTCAAAAACAAAGAGGCAGCGTCATGGTAGGCCAGACATCTGCCTTACTGGAAAAAAGCAGTCAAATAGTTAAAGTAAGTTGGCAAGTTAAACAAATGAAAATAAAGCTTGACAAACTTAATTCACTTACTTGTGACCAATTGATAATTTTTAGTCCTATCTCTAGCCTCCATAAGATGAAGCTCTCCTCTCAAAGAGTTGTTTAATAGACTACCTTCAGAAATTTGGAGTGGGAAGGAATTAACTGTCTAGTCGTAAACTCAAGCCTATTGAATACTTTTGGGATTAGTGTGGGTGTGCTGTTCTGGCCACACACAAACAGAATCACACTTGTCTCCCTTTGAAATCTGCTGGAAGAATGGGATGGTGAGATTTTTTCCAAAAAGGATTGCTACCACAAATTATGTACACTTTCTACTCTCAAAAGAAAAAGTTTCTTACTTTCTCTATTTTGCAAATGACCTAAAGTATAGACCATCTTAATCTTTCCTTAGTTACTTTAATTTCGGTATACATAATTGCTTTTTAAACCAGATCACTAATGAATGAGGGCAATGACACTTAATAGTATTTGCCAAGCGCTTAAGTAGGCAAATGCTACATTTCACCATTTCCAACTCAGTTCTTAAATATGATTTGTCTTAATATCTCAAGATGATATTCAAGTATTAACAGTTTCTTTTCCAAATGCTGAGTGTAATTCCAGTTTCTCCAGTAATGCTGGTGCTGATCAGAGCTCAGGACTTCAAATCTATTTAAAAAAGCTACCTGCTGTTTAAAACAATAAAACAAGCAGAATAATGTTACTAAACGTAATTAGTGCAGGTAAAATTTCTCCCTGCTGGGAACGTAAAATAAATTGGTGAGGCAGTGTTGGACTCTTTTCACTATTAGTACCAGTAAGTAGAAAATAACAGACTGTAAACACATCTGTATAATTCTAATTAAAGTATTTACACCTTGATTCATAATATCCATGCATGAAAACATGGTTTCATTTCAGTGCCTCAATTCAGGAAAATCTATTAACAACAAAGGAAAATGGCAGAAAGTAGATTTACATTAGTTAGTGGATTTAACGTTTAATACTTTTTATCCAGAAAAGCAAATATTTGTTGCTATGAGTGAGCTTCTTTTTTATTAAAATAAATGTAGACTTATTTCTTAAAATCAACCAGGAAATAAGTCGTGAACCATAAAAGATGATGCCAATATATCATAATCCCACCAGAAGTTATAATATCAACCACATACTTGAGTTTGCTGGCAATTAAATTTTAATGAAGGAGACTTTCATTGTACATGACCAGATCACAGTAAAATCAGCTGATTATTTTTCTGTAGTATACTACATTGTTTTAATTACGAAGGCAACCAGTTGCTATATTCCATTAGTCTCCTTTTTACAACTACTAATACAAGAAACATATTATTTTCCATAGCTGTTATTTGTTGTTTGGTGTTTCTGGGCTTGTCTCTTTTCAGAATTTTTTTATGGACAGGTCTCTTGCTGCCATTAACTTTTTGCACTTTGTTTGCTGTATCTTGTCCATAGAACATACTCCCATCTCAGTGCTTATGTGCCTTCTTCATTCATGAGATTATTGTTAGAGCTACTGCTGCTAGTAGCCTTGGATATTCTAATTTTTGATTCAGAAGTAATCAATCGTATGGTTCTCTCTGAGACATAACCACTGAACTCCAAACTTTGTAGCTATTTTTTACCCATAGTAAAGTAGCTCAGAGTTCTCTTGACTCTGAGCTACTTTATTTAATAAAGCTACTGCTATTGAATCTGAGTACTTCATTTGTTGTTGCATAGAAAGTACACCTGGTATCAACTGGTGCAATACTGTCTTGCTTTTGCCTTTCATTGAAAGCTTTCCTTCGTTGTATGTGCTTCTATTCTGGCAAAGCCTTTGACTGAACAGTTAGCTAATAACTACGTGTATGCCCTTTGTTTTCTTTTTCATAGAAAATACTGCTTAAACAGCATTTTCCATCCATCTGTCTCCTGTCCTCTAAACTCCAGCCAGTCACAGAAGGTGGTCATTTATACTCTCTGACTTTTTCCAGGCTGCCAGTGAATAAATGCAACCAACTGAACTTCTTAGATAGATCACTTTTTAACAAATAGCATTTATCAACTAAATTTGATCGCATTGTTTTTATAAATTAGATTAAGCCGTATGTAAGTGTCTAGAGATCAGCTACAGATGACTTTAGATCAAATAACCTCCTGCATTGCTCTAATGTGCAACATACTTATTTATGACCACAAGAACATTCTCAAAAATGTTCAGCATTATATAAACTTCACTAAGTGAAACGCTGTCTGATGTCTTGAAGTATTTCTGAAAGTTTCTGGTAGTTTTGTAACACTGCTAGCCATCCAAAAGAAGCAAAAAGTATGTATACCAACCTGGGAAGAGCTGTTTGGTTGGAGCACTGATCTGAGCGTTTTTTGTCACTCTATATGCTACGTCAGGCTTGGATCCTCTCCGAACTGTGCAGAAACCTGGTGTTTTCCGAACTCCTTCTGGAGAACTCTGGAAGTCTAGCGCTTTTAGTACATCGACAGGTTCAGCTGTGGAGACAAGATAGAAGATTTGATTAAATGAGTCTTATTTTGCAGCAAAATTAAATAAAATGTAAGAGAAAATGTGCTGTGTACCATTATACAAATTGAGTTGCTAACCTATATAGTAATTTTTAGAAAATGAAACTTGGAATAACATGAAATTTAAGCACAACACAGGCTTAAACTGAAGTGTTGTCATTAAACTTTAACAACATTATTCAAGAAATAATTGCAGAAATCAAACGAACAAAACATTTCCCAGAGTTGCAGTGTTTTTTTGAGACCTCTACCTCTTTCACAAAGTTAGCTATTGTTTGTTTTTTTACTTTATTTGTACCTGTCTCAATATGATACACTGGGTGCTAAATGGTTAACCTTTAAATGGTACAGCTGTGTTTTTTAAATCTACAGACTTTAATGCCGCATAAAGTGCTACTATTAAAACCAACATTGCATTTTATGACTTCACAATTACATTTTGAAAGTTTAACTTACAATCAGCAAAATTGCAGGGTGAGTGTTTGCACAAATGAACAATAAGCATACTGCTAAATATGTAATATGAACATGATTTACTCCAAGACACAGAGCAGCTCGACTTGGATAAAAATACCAGTAAAATTATGGAATATTTGACGATGAAAAATGGAATACTACATGTTTACTGTGTACTGCAAGACCTTTGTAATACGTAATCAGACATGACAAGTTGAATTTAAATCAGCATTTGCACCAATTATACCAATAGCCTCTTTAAGCACTGTTGAACAAATCTATGAGCAGAGCCTTTTTTTATGAGCTGCGTTGGTAAGCAGTAAAATGGTGGCTACCATTCAAACGGCTTAATTGGCCCCCTGCCAGGACTCTGCTGTTATCCCCTTCAGCTAAAAGGGTTCAGCATGTATGTGATGATGGGAGTAGCTGATGCTGATGAACAGGGCTTCAGAATCAGGAGAGCACAGAGGCGGGTGGATTTACAGCCTTCTAAACACTCTCTTATGCTCTTTTTAATACTTTTCTATCAATGGACCAGGGACATGGGTCACAGAACTTTGCAATAATTATCATTGGCTTTCACTTGTTTTATCTGCTATTGTTGCTATAGCTGATAAAAACTCATAGATAAAGCTTTGAATTTAAGAGGTACGAAGGTTTAAGAGGAATTTGGGACATTTTAATTGCTGAACAAGCCCTAAGATTCGGGAATAACAGAATTTAAGAAGACAATTTTAGATTAAGATTAATATGGTTTTAATTCTTTCCCAGAGTTGCAGTGTCAATACCTTTCAGTAATTGTGTAGAAATGATAACACATCTCCACATACGTGTGTTCTACAATCCTGGCAAAAATCTGCTTTTTGAAAATGTCCTTATGATTGCGTCCTGGTTTACAAAAAAACTCCCAATTTTCTATACACATGTTTAAAAATGTGCCTGCTTCCACCATCAGAATAAACCAAGGTTTTAAAAGGTCATGGTTTTAAAACCGCTATGATTTTCCATCAAACCATTCCAGCAGTTTAAAGACCTTTTAATGAGATCCCATAGAAAGTGCCAGAATCATTAAAGTTTTCCCTGGCTGAATGGCACGTTTCTTTTGCTGCATACTGCTGGTCAGATGGCTTAAAGACAGCTGCATAGAGTTCTCTTGATTAGAAGACAGGCAAATTCAGCTGCTCAGGAAATATTTCTGGTTCTAGAAAACAGTCATAGAGTGGATACTGAAAGAGCATAATGCTCTTACTGGGGTATTGTCATTTTGTGAGCATTTCTGTTAAGACTGCAGGTTAGTTTTTGGCCAATCTTTTTGTCTTTATATTGTCAAACTAAATAGAAAACTAACATCAGTCTAAAACTCTAAAACCAGGTCATGCCAACTCAGATTCTTACATCTGGTCTTAAAACGGCTATGCAAAGAAAAGATAGGAAACATTGATTTCTGACCATCCACTAAACAGGTCTCTATGGACCTAATTACTTTTTTGTCACATCCCTTCCTTTCTTCCCTTTCCCTTTCACTCATAAAGCACATATATCTTGCTCAATATATTTTACACATTTTGCATGAAAATGTAAAATCCCATGGAAATTTGTTTTTATAATTGATGTACAAGCAAGCAGATAATGTGTCAAAAATGACCCCAAAATGTTGCAGAAAAGCAGATGATGATTCAAAAAATGTTTTTGCAAGTTTTAATAATGCAAATCTAAGACAAACTTTATTTAAATTTAAGACTAGCTTATATTAAAAGGGTGATATTGTGTCATTTCCAGGCACATAATGCTATTTATACCACAATCCATTAACAATTCTACCTTCAGTCCAAGTAAAAATTCCATATATATCAAAAATAAATACAAATAAATTTGACTTTGTAATTTTACCCCCTTAAATGGGGTCTCTGTCTCTTTAAAAAGCTCTTATTTTTTTTCTACATTCTGCCTTCAGTACTTCATCACAACAATGACTTTCCATTATGCCATTTACAGCATTGGACTGAGACGTCACTAGTATGATAACTTGCACAGACTTGCCGTTCTGCCAGTTGTTTTCTTATCTCTGCTGCCACTAGTCTGGAGGAGCTGATTAGGAAAGGGAGGCCAGTGTTTCTCACTGGATCAACATGCCTTTCATGTTTTAGGCGTTTCCCTTCTGCCACACACCTGTCTTAAATCTGTGAGTTATTAATATGCCTATGCAGCACCTGATGGCTGCAGAAGCATGTTCTGAAGCTATAAAGGAGGTCATGCAATCCTTTGAATCAGGTGTTCTGGAACAGAGACACATCTGAAATGTGCAGCGCTTTGTAAGAGCAAGTGTTCAGACACCACTCAATGGCTGCCTCAGGAGATTTAAAAGAAGTGGCTCCATGTTGTTAAGTTGTAAAGACTAGCCCACAGAGATTCTTTTTTTACTCAGCTGAGCTGTTGTAAACAGTGCTGGGTTATTTTGCTGACGCTGAAATGGAAGATGACACTTTCTTTAATATATTTAAGACCATGGCCACGTCCTGCAATTTTCAAAGCTGTAGTCTCACACACCCAAGTAATTTTGAATTATTGGATGTGACTAAATTGTTCACCCTTGTAATGCATAATTGCATTCCTTTTCTCCCACTCTCACTTCCTTGCAGTCTTTTACTTAATGTTTTGGGCTGAAACTGTTATTATTCTGAAACTCAAATTTCCTCTTTTCCGGGAAGCCTATCATCAGCTCCAGTGCAGCTACAGAGCCCTGACAGAGTGTATGTTTTAATGTGCTCGTACAAACAATAACAGTGGCTTCATCTATGATTAAAGCATGTCTGCCTGAGCCTTTATTTGTCAGAAAAATGCACAATCAGAACCCACCAGCAGAAGATCATTTTCCTGTTGCTGCAGACAGAACTGTTTATATGTGGCTGGAAATGCGACTTTACAAACTCCACTGTATTGTATACAAACCCATGCAAAATGGCATTCATACTCTCAACCTTTCAAAATAGTTGATCAATGTTAAATAAAAGGGTGGTAAATGATTTTTTTCCTTCTTATGAATAAAATCTGAAGAAGTTATGCATGCTGAACTTCCTGTTAAGTTCCAGTATATCAGTGCATAGTATATCAGTGCAATTGCAGCTGCACCTATTTTGGGTACCAGCTTTAATTTGCACATAAAAGACTGAAGCTTTTGCTAATTTTGTTTTGCAAAACTATTACCTCTGTCAAACTGAATAAACAGAGTATGAATTTTTCATATTGCTGCAGATTCTCAATGGAATTTAGGTATGGATTTTGATTGGACCACTCTAATGCATATAATATATTGGATTTAACTCAGTCCGTTGTAGCTGTGATTGTACGTTTTGGGTTGTTGTCCTGCTGAAGGTGAATTTCTACTCCTATCTCACATCTGTCTTTCCATTGAAACTAAAAAGTATAACTATTTGGCTCTTTAATCCAGAGTTATAGCTGTTTTTTTCATTTTGTTAAACACCAATAATACACTACAAGTAGGGCATTTCAATATAGTTCTATTGATTTAAAACATAAGCTGGCCAACAACCAGTGGTAAATCCTGGAACTCCAAGTCAAATTCTTTCCACCAGCTATTTGTTTTCACTATTACAGAAAGCAAAACAATGAAAAATCTTTACAGCTGTCTAGACATAACTTGACTCATCTGGCTTTTAACTAGATCAAGAAGCAGGATGTGTCTTTGATAAACAAGGATATGACTGGTCAGAATAAAATTCCTGAAAGCCAACAGGACCTCTGCTGAAAGATTAGTGTTCATTTTCCCAAAAGTGGCCAAAGTTAACTAGTAAGATACCATTTGTATGTGCAAATATAAATTTCACTGTGCTATGAAAGAGTCAGCTGTCTCATGGATGTCATATGATTTTTTTACTATTTTTTACTATAGGCTTTACTATTTTTTTACTTTTTGATTTGACCCACTTATCAATTCAAGAATTAATAGTAATTAAGCACATATTTTTTTAAAGCAAACTTCATTTTTACTCTCCACACCAAGACCGAATTACTACCAAACATGTAGAATCAATAAATGACCTAAGCGAAATATCTGGCAACTTGAAGTTAGCTAAAAAGTCTCAGAAAGCAACACAAGATGCTTCGATTGTAGTCAAAGACATCTGTCAGAGTGTAAAATCTGGAAGGAGAGCACCAGTCTCAGTTTGTGGCTTTAAGCTTGGGTGCACTTGAGTTATTCAGTAATCTAAAGCACACCAACAAGTTAAACTCTGAACGTCTCATTAAAAAAAAGAAAAAAAAGAATAAAAATAAAGGTTCGGAAGTGAAATACTCTGGAATAAAATCTGTGTTGTGGTCTAGAACAGGACTGCTCATGCTTGAAAAGGCGCTTAAATTAAAAAATTTTGCAAGGAAAAGTGGGCCAAAGTCCCTGCAAAGTGATCTGAATGACTAATTACAAGTTATTGCAAGCATCTGATGGCAGGTCTTGCTGCCAAGGGTGGCACAACCACTTATTAAGTTGAGGAGGCCATTACTTCTTGACGTGAAGTCAGGCTGGTTTAAATAGCTTTCTTTCTATTAATGAATAAAATAGTTATTGGAAAAATTGCCTCTATTGATTGCTGCATCTTTTGTCTGACATTAAAACATGTTTGACGATTTAAAACATTTTAATGTGACAAAATAACAGACAAACAAAAATCATTGCATAGTATATTAGCTTGTGCTGTAATACAATACACCTTTTAAAAAACTTTTTGCAATATCAAAACAAGCTAAAAATTCTTAAAATCAGTCCAGTCAAAGTAGCAAAGAAAGGCAGGAAGTGCTGATTGCGCAGTTCCCATTGGCTTCTAGACACCAGGAGCAGTCCTGATAGGTGGAGCTATGAAGTCTACATGCTGAAGCCATTATGGTGCTGGCACCACTCCCTTTACCTCCTAACTAAAACATACATACTAACTGAAAAAAAACCATCCCTATTGCTACTTCCACTGTGAATAACCGCTTGAGATGTGATTCAAACCTCTATAAAGAGGATTATATGAAGTAGTCCAGATCTGCCCTTTGAAAGCAAGGGAGGAGTACAGTCAATGCGGGCTCAGAAAAACTGGTTCTTGTCTGTTTATTTTAGTAACACTGCTGAGAAATCTAGCACTCATGTGATTTAGCTTTCTTTTCCATCTGAAATAAATTCAGAATAAACTTCAAGGGGTGAAGGTTAGAAAAGGTCTCCATAAGCGACACCGCCAAATAACAGTTTAATAGACTGTACAATTATTTAAGCAGAGGCAGAATAAAAAGACAAACTGAAGGCATCGAATGGCAGGTTTGAAACCTCTCACAAAATGCCTCATAAAAAGGAAAATAGTCTGTGGCTCGCCTGAAAATAATCCCACATTCAGAGCTACTGGTTCCTGAAAAAAGACTGCTTGGACTGAAGGTCTCTTTGTGAGTTTTAGAATGCTTTTCTGCGTTACTGCATACCTCAAGGGCTCATATATTCCAGATGTGCTGAATTGGCCAAGAACCCGCCCCCCCCACCCCCACACACACAGACTCTCCCAGACGCCCCTGACTCGTCAGCCCCCTCTCCTTCCACAGTCATTGCTCCATGGAAGCCCTGAAGAAATGGGGCAATATCCCAAAACCATTATGGACCCCAAAATAAGTAGGTATGGCTTTTTCACTTTTCAGGCTCCAAGAAGGTGAAGTAAACGTGCATTTCTCTCAACATATCTTAAAAAAAAAAACTTTCATCCCTCCAGCCGAAAGAGAAATAAAACATATTCTAATGATAAGGACAGAAAGCCACATGAGAGACCAGACAGTTCTCTCATGGTGAACATACCAAAGCAGTCTCTCCACAGTCTGAGTAGTAATTTGTCAGTCTATGATTTTAATGACACTGCTGCCAAGGAGCTATGATATAGCATCTGACATGTTTACAAGTCATCCCTATGTACCATGAAGCATGCTTTGATATGACAAACCCCAGTTTGTACACTGTAAAACATCAAAACACAATTTCATCCTCCATGGGCAAAACATCCATATACCCTTCATCTCTTTACCTTTTCCAGTTTGAAGTTTAGGGTTAGTCTGTGATTCCATTTCAAACCTGGGCGATTATAACTTCATGTCTCGGCGGCTCTGTGGTTTTGCAGCAGCATCTCAGGATGTCTCGCCTGTCTCACTTTGTGTCACTACCATCCACAGGGAGTTGGCGGTATAGGCAGCAATTAAAGCATGCTAGAATGCCTGTAAATGTTTGCCAGCACATCATGCAATTATGGCCAGCTTAAACATCTGTCAATATGCAGACACATGACAAATGTGCAAGTATGGCACTACAGCCGTGGTGCTCATAATCTTTTTAGCTCAGGTTTCTGAGAAATTCTTTTGTGTCAGGGAAATAATCAGTTACTTGGAAGAAAATGATGCTGATGGTTCTAAATTAAGTAGACCCCTATAAGGCCAAGCATATTATTTTATTATGATTTGATGAAGCATATTGTCAAACAGCTTTAACAAAGTTGGACCTCAGTGGGAAAAGTACTTTTATATTGTTAAATACGTATAAGTAAAATATAAGTAAAATGAGCCCTGCTAAAAACCATACATGCTTAATATCTCCTCTGAAAATGCTAATATCCCATTTTAACAGATCAAAAACCAAACATACCTTAGTATGCATTAATATGCATAGTGGAGACCATCTTGGCATTATTGCATAGGCTTTTGTCTACAGTGTTCTTTATCTCCGCTCTTGAGAGCCAATGAGCGCTAATGAAAATAAATGTTGCTACTGGATTGACTGCTTGGCAATACTAGCCAACAGCATGTCATGTAGCATCACGCCAACGTAGTTCAGCTTCCCAAACCGTATTTTCTTTTGAATATGTTCGGTATGTGCTACGAATAAATCTGCAAACAGGCAGGTTTTCCGTGAATCACTTTCCATAGAAAAATCTCCAAATAAGACGAAGTAAATCTCAGAAAACCTTTATCAATTGTAGCAAAACTGTTATTACAAATTTAGAAAAATTTGATGCGGGTATTTTGAAGACCTCTACATTTTTTGAAGCGTTAGTCCTATCTTCTGAGATCTCAAACAAAGGTGAACGTATATTATTTGCACATTCTCTATACAAATAGCAAAACCTGTGGAAAAAAAACCCCAACATCATTTTGCTTATGATTACCAGCCTTAAGCACCTCATGTATTACTTATGATGCCGAAAATAGATAAAATCAGGTGTGTTTTTTGACCAAGAAACGACAGTTCAGTTTCAAAATTCTGAATTTTCCGTCAATTAAATCTTGTATTAGGCTTCAAAAGGTTAACCCAACAAAGCACGATGAACAATTTTTGAGACAAATATTTCTGTGGAAAGTGTACCTCTTTTAGCTTTACTGCAGAGGTGTACATCTAAGAAATACACGGATGATGAGTGATACATTTGTTACTTTGTTCAACAGGTAGAAGACTCGATGAAAAATCTTCATCTAATGTATTGCTTCTGATACAAGCACTTCTAAGATCTCTTCCTATTGAAAGTGGAATTAATCCCCAAATCATCTTTATTTGGTGATAAATCATCTCAATAAGTTACTTAGGGTTCTATCTGTATGTCTCTGTGAATTTTGTGCAAATTCGTTCAGTTTGACATTATTTCGCCAAAAACAATCTCAGTTTTTGGCGAAAAAAACTGAGATGGTTTTTTTCGCCAAAAACTGAGATGGTGCCTAAGCAGTTGAATTCCCTTACTTTCTAAAACAGTCTGTTTTTTCATCAACAAAGTCCGGTGTTCAGACACACTTTTGTCTTGTGGCAAGTCAGGAGTTGAAATAGTGAGCGTGGCCACCGAGAGCATTGACTGAGCGTTACTCAGCTCCATAAATGAATGATTTATTTGCAAAGTGGACAAAGAGTGGAATGGGTCTCCTCTGCTCTGATTACTGGTGGACAGGAAGTGGGATAGACTGAAGGTAGCTCTCTCTGCTAGCTCGGTACACAGCGGGGCAGCAGCAGAGCTGCTTTGACACTATAAAAGTCTCTAACAACACAGAAAGTAGTTGCTAGATTTGTCACTTGTTGGCTTTTTTGGTAAAACGTCACAAGAGGTTATATTTAGCCACATTGAGAGTGGCTAAATATAGCGCCATTTACAACAGTGCATCTCTCATCTTAACCACAACCCGGCTCACCCTTTCCAATCACCCTCTCCCCTCATTGACCTGACCCTCAGTCTCTCTTGGCTCCACCCACTTTGTTGAAATTTCCAAAAAATTGTCAGGGTGGAGTTAGGCTCTTACAGGAGGTTAGTTACACTTTAACAAAGGTAATTGCCTCATAAAGCAGCTGCACTGAGCAAAAATAGTGACAAAATATCTTTTACAAACTTATAAGTTATCAAAAAGTGTGGAATTTTTTTAAATATATATATATATATATATATTTGTTACATGACCTCAAAAGCCTAATGTACCAAATATGATGCAATATTGTAGAAATGGGAATATTTCTCTTTTCTCAAAAGCATTCCATTCCATTTTCTAACAATTGCTTATTAAATCATACTTTAAAAGGTTAATATGGCAACAAATGTTTTAAAATGTTTTAACTTTCTTGCTATAAGTGAAAAATTGTCATATTCAAGTGCATAAACATATTCTGGCAAAGGATACACAACAATATGTCTATTACTATGATTTCACAAAGGAAAGAATTTGTGTGACCCTCATATGTCTTCTTAAAGGCAAAGAAAATACTCCAGACTCTTTCTCCCCATCTTTTTTTCCATCTACGCCCCTTCTTGGACTCAGTGGGAGTCTGAATAATGTGGAAAGATGGTGATCTTTCAGCCCAGAATATAAATTCCACTTCAAGAATTCTGTCTCGTGCCCAGGTATTATATAAATTTTAAAAATTCATCGCAATACCTGTACACTTAAAAGTCAGACTGTGCAGTCCTACTGTCTCTATACAGGTATCTTATAATACCCAAAAGCACAGTACTTTATTATGAAAACAGTCAGTCAATTTTAATCATTTGGTGAGCTTAGATCAGTTTCAGTACATATTTTGTTTCTATATGTGGTCAGCCTAAGATAATACCAAATATCATGAGGAAAAGTTAAGTGTAAAAGCATGGCTATTTTCCAAGTGATGAGGAATAAAACAAACAGTTTTGTTTAGAAAGAATTGCTTTCAAGTCGCTCAAGCAAAATGTAAAATGTGGCCCAAGTTTATCACAGAAATCAAAATCATTGTTTCATTAATCACTGGTGAATACACCAGAATGACTTGCGTTGTGTAATATTCCCTATTTATGGTTGATAAAACATTAAATAGTCTTGAGCCTAGATGCATATTAAAGTTTTTCATCATGTATGAACCATCTGGACTTCTCTCAGATCTGTTGATTCAGTTTTCCCACAACAAGGATTAAACAAGAGGATGCTGCATTAAGATCTGGAATCAATTCCCTGGAGATCTGAGAAACTACTGGCTCCTTTAAATGAATACTTTTTATTATTCCAATAATACATTTAAGATTTACAAAGTTATTTGGTTCTTTATTTCTATGCATACCACTCTGAATAGTACAAATCTTGCAGTAAAATAAACTTTTGTCTTGCTTTGTCTTTGTTTCAAGAGACAAATCTGGTACATCTCTAATCAAGCTGCAATTCCCCCCCCCCCCCCTTTTAAATAGATGATGGGCTTCACCAGGTAAAATTTAATTTAATAATGAAAGGTTATCACAAAAGCCCTTTATAACCCACATTTACAGGATTCTAAGCTTCAAAAGTCACATGATGTACCCTTTGAGTAATTATCTATATCAGAAATATCAAATCAGCGAAAAATGATGTTTTCTATCATGAAAGGCGAGTTAAGTTAGAGTCGCAGTATTTCAATTGCCAAAAGATGGGACCCAGCTCCTTTGTACCACGGAGCTTCATTGACCCTGCTGCTATATTCGGGCTCGGTGCCAGACCCTCTCCAGTCTCCCAGACCGCGCCACCTCAGCAATAAACAGCCTCTTACCTGCTCTGACACTTTGTAGAATTAGGATTAACGTGCCCACCGCGGCGAGCGTTGAATCCAATAGACGCCTTTTCGTTTTCCACCTGATGGTCCATCTTTCCATCTCCATGGTGAAGCTGAGCGCCCGCAGCTGCTGCAGAAACACGGGCGGCTTTACTTAAAAAGTTATATCCCCTCCAAAATCCTCAATGTGTTTTTTTTTTCTTTCTCTTTTTTTTACTGAAGCGCCATGTGTGTAAATATATATGGAATTATCTAAGAGTCAAACTGGGCCCGTCGGATCCTCTTCCTTTAAGCCCAGATCTCTGACTGATGGTGAAGAGCTTTCATGAAAAGGAAAGAAAAAAAAAAGAAAAAAAAGCGCAAGATACTTTTGCTCCGTGCGCGGTGCGCGAGGAGGCAGGACAAACCGACTGTGACGTCCCGAAGGGGAGAATCGCATCATCGAATCAGAAGTTGAAAAACGTCTCCCTTGGCCCGCCTCCCTGAACGCGACTGGAGAAAAGTAGCAGCATCAGCCAGCCGGAGAGTCGCCTGCATCCCGGTGCATTGGCAGAGCCGACCCAAGGCAATGCAGGGCCCCGGGCAGAGTTTGATAGGGGGACCCACTTTAAATTAAAAGGGGTTAGTTTATATTCATCCCCCTATATAAAATGGAAAAATGTGCAATTTGAAAGAAAAAAGTGAGTTGGCAGTTCTGAAAGTTGCCAAAAACTGATGAGATTATGCTTGGAACCGCAAATACGTGTATCAATTCATGACACAATAATGTCCACCCAAGACAAAAGACACAGAAAAGACTAAAGTTGACGTAAGTAATTTACCAGCTTGAATTTAAGTTCACAGAGGATCATCTGAGTGATCATTTACTAAGCAAAGAGAAGGAGACTATCATTCTATGCTGCATGTATGTTCATTTAGTAAATAGGCTTTTTTCCTCATTTACATTACTTTCTCAGCTGGTCAAAAGAAACACATACAACAATCAAATCACTGAAGATGATACAAAATTTGACAGTTCAGATCACATATATTTTTTAAGAGCCTATGATAAACTGAAAAATGTATTATCATTTTCTCTCAAACTCATGCGGAAATGTTTATATGCTAATATTTTTAGTCATATGTTCAGTGCCTTTTTCTTTGATCTTAAAATTACTGTTTACTGTAGCAGAGTCCGTGGCAATTGTGAGGTGGGTTTGGGTCGGATGTCTCTGTAATGAGGGACACAAAAACATATGAATGCCAAGAGTTACCCCCAATCTGTCAGTATCTGGGTACTTTATGCTTCGGTTCTAACAAGAACTGTCTCTCAGATGTGGATTGGCATCAGCACAATTACTTAAATGAAATGCACAGTCAAATATTCTCTCCGTTGTTTGAGACTTTAATAAAAGAGTCAAAGGTGCAGCTAAATATTGTGAATAATGCACTAGGAATTTTTGGAGGGCTGTTGACCGATTTAATCATGTGCTCTACAAACAATTAGATGCTTTACCCTACAGAAAAAAGAAACTTTTTAAATATGTTATTTTTTGTATGTATAACAAAAACAACAGTCGGCTCTGCGGTCAGACTGTTGACTCCCTGCCTGAGATATCAGTGGCAGCAGCTCTCAGTTTTTAGTTGATACTTCCATTAAATCCAAGATTTCAATCGCTTTATATTCCTGGAAGAAAACATTGTTCAGGTAAACAGCTGCATTTGTTGGGTCAGGTGAAATCTGTGCTCTTACCCATTTACTTCCACAAGGCTCCTCCAGATTTCCAGTGTAAATAATCTTTGGAGATAATACATTTTTCTTTGTCACTGCTAAAGTGTCACACCTCCATTTTACATATTTCTATCAGAAAGGTATTTTTGGTAATGAAAACAGAAAATGCATTTTCTAAAACTTGCAACAGATGGTGCTGTTATAGTACTTTACATTAAAAGCACATATGGAGGTCATTTGGATCTACAATATGATACCTCATTTTGCACCAGCCATCACAAGGTGAACTGGTACCACAAATCTCCAAATGTACAAATTTGATTGAGTTTTATATCAGTGCTGTTTTTTAAACAATCAAACCACTACAATGTTCGCATATCTTTTAAAAATAGAAGATTTTTCAACCCGCTCTGTGTGGTTTTAAGTGTTCCTTGAATTCTCAGACGTAGAAGAAAACCCAACACAACATTCACCCGAGCTCTTGTTGAAGAAAATCCTGTCGAAGTGTAATAGAGAAAACTGAAGTTATTTTCACACAAGATCCAAAAATTCTAAATCCAGCACAATAGACGCAAATTAAACAGGGGGTGAAGCTCTTACTCCACCCCGACATTTCCTGAAAAAGGCAAATAGAAAACTAAATAGGCCCAACGCAGTCCAGTGCAAAAGGGTCACTTGCCAAAATAAAATGTTTTCCAGGCTCTGGGAGTTTCCTGAATGAGTCAAATTTTATTTATTTTTCTTTTTGATAGCTGAACTTCAGAAACCTGATAATTAATGTTCAAAATGACTTAAAGATTGGAAGCACAGGTGGTTGAGTTCTCCAATTGTGTTTTGTATTTGGGTTTTATATTGACTGATTGTTTTCACTGATCAAGGAAGATAAGAACTTGCTGAAGGCAAACACTGAAACATAAATCAAAATTTTGAGATTAGGATATTGCACACTTATGGCATCATTGGTAGAGATTTGAACATAGTTACTTTATTGTCCCCAAGAAGAAATTTGTCTTGCACGTTGTACGCTTAAGAAAGTTGCAACAAGTTTTACGAGTGATAAAAGAAAATGCATAAAATCTGAGGATTTTACAGCCACCATGAAACAAGACCACCATAAAATAGAAGAGCAGTTTGAATTGAGCTTTAACAGAGAAAGAGTCATTATCTTAGTGGTAGCTCTTTAAGAGACATAGATCATAACTGCTCAGGTGAGGAAAAACAGTTGACATGACAATTATTAGCTATCCAGTACATAAATTTATGTACCGCATCTATGGAAGGATAGAGAGAAGGGCGGTGTTTTGAAAAAACTCTGTTATAAGTCCCTTTGCGTTTAAGTAAACTAAATATATTGCTCAAACTATTGAATGTGATTAAGTATTTTTCACAGAAAAAATTCTATTAAAGGCTTATGTGAAATGCTGTCAATCTTAAAACCATGGCAGTTCTTAATCAGTCTGGGTTTTGGCTCTTGCTTTGTTTAGTGCTTCGGTGGACTGTGTCAGAACATCTTGCTCATGTTGGTGCCTGAGAATGCAGCCCACATTTTTGGTTTAATTTCAGTTTGCATAGAACAGCAGAGAGGGAAACGGGATAAACCAAACATGAAATGTTCAGCTTTCCGTTTTAAAACAACCTGGCTCAGTCAGCAGGACAGATGTCCAGTCTGTTGTACAGTGTACAATTTGTAGACATGCTTGGCTTCAAAGTTGTTCCCTTTGTAGTTGGAACCATATGATTACAACTATTGCATTCACTACAAATGTGTTCCAAGATGACATTGTATAATTATTCTAAAATAAGTACATACTCTATGCACGGGTCAGACAAGGGCAGCTTTGAAAATAAAAGTGTTTTTGAAACGCAGTCCGGCTGCTTTGTTTTCCTAGAAGAAATGGCTTTTAATCAAAGCTTTGCCATTTCAAACAGAAACTCGTTTTACTGCTGTCCAAAACCATCAAGCTGGCTCTGCTATTAAAGAAATGTTGAGTTTAAATGAGGGGAATAACGTTTCCCAAATTAATGTATGTGTCTGTGTAATAAACATTCAATGTCGCAATTTCTCAGCTGGTATTTTTAGAGGTGAGGACAATTTGTTTAAAGTTTGCACTGGCTTTACTGCAAAGTTAATGGATGTTCAGAAGCTTGAACACAAACACGGCTCTAGAAACATTTAGCAAAGTTGCTGATCAAATGTTTTTTTCCTGTCAAATAAAGTGTTTCTCAAAATGAAGACAAACGTCACCTTGAAGATAAAATGTAGGAATTTAAACTGTGTAGTAGTACAGTGATAGATATAAACTCAGTAGTATAAAAACAAGCTCCTATATTTATCTAAAATTGTTCTTTTAGATGAAACTCCTTCCTGGATTAATAATAGCAATTAACAAATAGTTTGATAATGTAAAACATAAATTACACACTTTTTTGTACAGTTAAAACTTTGGGGATCATACAGGAAATTTCACACTTATGGCACCCTGAAGAACACCTTAAATTTATATTCCATGCTGTAATGTTTGGTATATTATATTTTAGTGTAGCATATATGGTAGCTAAGGGGGAACTGCAGAAAAATGAGCTAAATGAATGGCACTTGAACTATAACCATTCAGTTATTGAGTTGAAGGAGTGCTTTAGTCATACAGCACACACTTGATATTGTTCTGATAGATGCTTTTAGATATATTGTATAGTCCTGATTCCAGATCTCAAACAAAAGAACTGGAGCACTGTGCAACCCCCCCTGAAAACTTCACTTCAGTTTCACAAAACAAACAAGAACTACTGAGATTGGGTGAGCAGAAGTACTGAACATATCATGAAGACTCAAGACTTTGGATAATTTAGAGAGATTGTGTAAAGAGTAATAATCAAAGATACCTCAGATTGTGCCATTACAAAATTTAGATTAATTTGTTTTAACAGCCTGCCAAGACTCTTTTTTAGGTGTGGGGGTGAAAACCAAAAATGTGAAGAGGATACAATGTGGATTAGCTATTGAAAGAGATGATCAGGTTGGAGATTAAGTTGATTTTTCTCAATTGTGCTTTTTAAATTCAGTAACATTTACATACACACTTCAGGACTTGAACATGCTAAACATTCATTTGTTAATTTATTTTAAAAAATATATGCGCTGTAAAGTTGGACTTGCACAAAATATATGGCACTGTGTTATTCACTGTGGTTCGTAATACTGTATGTAACCACATAGATACATTTTTTCTGAAAGAGATTGAACCCATCGCAAGAATTGCTGTCTACCTTAGACAGTGAATATGGTCTGCTTCAGCTGAAAACACAGTCTGCAGAAGGAACAAAGTTATTCAGCTCTTCTGAACACAGACATGCGCTACCAGATCACAAGTTGATCTAACCTCAAGAGCTCCTCGTTACTATTAATTATCTAGCTAAAACGCGCCGTGCAGCTGGATGGGGGTGGAGAGGACTGCGCACTAGACGCTGCAGACCACAGAACCACCGAGCGGAATGTATGTTTGTCTGGGCAAGCTTATAATAGGAGCTCACTGTGCTCCAATAAGCGAACCTACCAAGAGTCATTTTTTTATACGTGAGAAAGTTTCACTTTTACTCCATGCAAAAATCCTTTTTTTAAAGCGTAAAATTATTATATTACAGGAATGAGGGGAAATGACAGCAAACAATAAAAATGGATTGACAATCACACATATGAACCATTGGTTAAAAAAAAAAAAAAACCTGATCAGACATAAAAGGGAGGTAAATAACATGTTCTAGCTCTTCATTATGTTAGCAGCTGCTGTATATTCATTTTGCTGTCAAAGTTGATGTATAAGGATGAGGAAAAACTGGACATGCATAAGTCTTTAATGAAATATAAGAAGCGCCAAATGACTGGCTGTGATGTTTTATTTTTTTTTGTATTGGTTGTTCATATTCATAGAAGGTATTAACAGTGGCGAGCCAGGAACATGTACCATACAGGAAAAACAGGGAGATGTCCATGAAGTCCTTTCATCAGATGGGTCCTAGTAATAGATGTACAAATGAGTAACAGGGGATTAGAAGCCATCAGAATCAACCAAAAGTTGTCTCAGTTTTTTTAATAGTATACATTATCTTTTTATTGCACTCTAAAATGTTAACCAGTAGTCAATGAAATACTTTGTCGTGATTGGTCAATGCCAGACGAAACTAGTGTTTGGTTGATCTGGGACCTGTGGAGAAAGTCTAAAGAAAAACTGAAGTATAGCCCAGCTAAGAAAAATGTATCACAAATGCACGAGAAACCTGTTGGATAAAAAGCTTCTTTAGAAATAGCTTTTTGGATTTTGGGTAAGCAGTAGCTTATTCACAATGCGCATGCCAAAATGTTGGCCAGGAAAATGAATCATGTTACACCAGTTCTTAAAGCACTGAGCTGTTTGTAAAAAAACTAGTTTTAAAATCCCACAATTAGTACATTACGTACTTCTGGGTCAAGTTGCAGGAATTCTAAGGGGTTAATCATCTGTAAGGCACTGAGTGGTCACTACTCCCACCTTAAAGAGGCAACTATGCAGATTTTGACTGTCTCCCTCTGGACCCTCTCCAGGCCGTTCCCACTGGGAGCAAACTCCCGAGCAGATCCAAGCGATTTATATCCCTTATGGCCATGTAATGCCTCGGGACCCCATAAAGTGAGCTGAGGAGTTGTTGGGAAGACGTATGTCTGGGTTTCCCTCCTAAACTTGGTGCTGCAACTACATAAGCCAAAGGAAAATTCAAAGGAGGTGTACTTTCTTTTATTACTGGAAACAGAAGTTAAATTACATGCTAGAAAAAAAGTCCAAAGGATTTGTGCATAGGTTATAAAGTAATGATTTAGCTTGTTCAGATTAACTGGTTATTTTCCCAAACATTAATGTGATTATGTTATTGCAGCTTCTATGTCTTGTTTTCTTTTCAGCTCTGGTGGCTTTGATTCGGCAGTTGCTAGACAGAAAAGTGGGTTATGAGAGAGGAAGAATGCAAACGGCAAGTGTCACGGGGGGCGGGTCTCGAACCCACAGTGGCCACTTTAAGGATCATGGACCAGGCCTTGCCTCTGTGCCACTGCTGCTGCACCCCCTTTTTTACATCATGGTGATTCACTTTCATTGAAGTTGGGTCCACAGGTATACTTGTCCAGGAAGTCGCTTTTTGATAAGTATTTAGTTTTGTTCTGAATGGTGGAATTAATGGGCACAAAGAAGTCAAGTAAAACAACAACAAAAAAAAAAAACAGAGTGGAATGGATCAAATAATCAAAGATGGATAGTCTCAACAGCGCTGTATGATAGCCACATTCTGCAATGTAACTGAACAGAGGAGAATCTGTCTCTTTGCATGTTATTTGTTCATTTAGTGTAACAAATCCCTCTCTTCTCAACAGTCAGACGGGTGTTGTGGTGAGTTAAGTGGACAGGTCTGTGAAAGTCTAAACAAGCCCCAAGCATCTCATATTTCACAGCCAATGCTCTCCCTGATATCTGTCTCCAGCTGGCAGTAGTAAAGCTGATAGAAGAGCGGAGCCGGCCGATGCTGAATGTGGAGGCTGAGAAACGTAGCAGTGGAGGAGACAAAACCTGCTACTACATCACATCTTATCATACTTGGTGGGACAGGCAAAGGTTGTTCAAGTTTGCTGAAAAGCACTGATATGTAGGTTGTTATAGAAAAGACTGGTGCATGTCAAAGAGACACAGATAAAGAAAAGACAAAGTGGAGAATTTGGCAGATGTTCACGAATGGTTTGTTCTGAATATGCTCATCCTGGTCCCTTGTGGATTTCGAGCATGTCGAGCGACTGTTTTGTCATATGCCATGAATGTTCCTCATTATTCTTGTTTGTTGTGGTTAGGCACAAATTCCTGCACTTCCTTTGATGTTCTGTAAACTTTTATTCAGAGAATTTAGTTTCACTCTGCCTTTCTCACAATAGCGATTGTTTCAAATTACTCTATTCTCCAAGAAGACTGTGAGAAAACACTGATGCTCCAGTTTCTCTAACGCTTGAAAATGTAGATCAATCATTTTGTAGGTTGGCTCTGGAAATTACAGGGGGTGAATACAAGTCATGAAATTAGTTAAATAATTCCCTTGTGAATCAACTCACCTCTGTAATTTCACACAAAACTCAATTTTCCTCACTGTCCACTGTAATATGAACAAAGCACACTTACACTGCTTCTATGTAGCACATCCACTGACATTATGTTAGTCAGTTGCTAAGTCAGTGTTAGACAGTTTTCTGCATTTCATTTAAAAATTAGGTCATGAAGTCAAACCAAGAGAGGAGGTTTTCCTGGATAAATATTTACAGGAAATTTTCTAAATGAACAACAGAGGAACTAAATATGGTCAAGGTTTCATGTTTATACAGTGAACATTTCTTTGAATGAAGACATGGATCTTTAGCAGGCTTTTTTTTTTCTTTTTTAAATAATCAGCATAAATTTTAGCATTAACTTATAGCTAAAGACATCTAAAATAAATTAAGTCCAAAAGGTCTAGTTTATATATGAAAATTTCTAATCAAAATGCATGTAACAGTTTCCGACTTTCGGGCAGGAATCTGTGATTTAGATTTTTATATTTGAAAGTAAAGTATTGCGTCATTTTGAAAAATTATTTTCAACCACATTTTATCAATACCAGAACTGAAATACATTTTATTAAAATTTGTAAAAAAAACAAACAAACAAACAAACAAACAAAAAAATAAATAAAACAAAACAATTTTGCCATATCCTAAATATCTTTTCTCTTTGAAGTTGTCAGTTTACAATTCTTTCCATTTTTAAATATTGTATTTAGTGTTTCATGCAACATTACATTTAACTGCCAATGCAGTAAAAGATACTATCAATTTTCTTATGCATGTTCCTTTTGGACAATCCTCTTTGAACCTGTAAGGCTATCCTCATCCTCCAATGTGGTTAAGACCACACCACAAGACTAAAATTAGCCAGAATGTGGTTGGTGCCAGGAGGAGGTTTTTATTCCCTGACCATTTTGGCAGCATATCTAGGTTGAAGAACCTGGCAGCTGATGTGGGCCTGCATGCTAAGACCATAACCTAATCATACCCACAACAGGGTATAGGCGCCACAAGCAGTCACTTTACTGTAGAACTTTTCCCTATGAACCTGCGGTGTGCTTGCTGTTCTGGCAATGCT
Organism: Poeciliopsis prolifica; assembly: GCF_027474105.1. Taxonomy (NCBI): domain Eukaryota; kingdom Metazoa; phylum Chordata; class Actinopteri; order Cyprinodontiformes; family Poeciliidae; genus Poeciliopsis; species Poeciliopsis prolifica. The sequence continues at coordinate 2,402,260 of NW_026562425.1, forward strand.
TTGGCTGTCAAAAAAGGATCTAACCAAGCACAATCCCTGCTAACCATGCCTAAATAAAATGAAAAGAAATAACATGCACAATTAGGTCCACTACACAAAGCAATTAGTGGTATTCGTATGCAGTACAGACCCATACACCTCCAAACTTTGTATAAAGTCTTGTGGCTGAGATCAAGGGACCAGGCTACAGTTAAAATGCAAAAATGTATGTGGTACACCGTCAAAGAGAAGACCTGCTGAAAAGGAAAGAGTAGAATGAAAAACCATAAGGTACAATTTTAGCATGACTCATGAAAAAAAGGCTTCAAGTTCAGAAGACTAGCTTAACCAAGAACATATTTGCCCACGTATCACTTTTCAAGCTGCAACCCAAGCTTACATGAAGTGCTTAAGACACTTGAACTTATTTTATTTTCTATTCCACAAACACTGTCAAGTTAAAATTCATTGTTTTTAAAACATTTGCTGTGTATGATATATTCTCTGAAAAGATGGGGGGGCCACAGCGAAAGTTCAGTTTAAAGCTAAAGATCATTTCTCACACTATAGTGACAAAGCAAATATCTGCTCACTAAAATGTATATTTTCTTCTGACATTTTATTGAGGGCGTTTACACGCATGGTTTCCAGCCGTAAAAGCTGTCATATAGGGACTGTCTTTATATAAACCAATCATTGCGCTTGAAAGATAAGTTTTACAAAAAATACACATTATTAAATTCACTCATCCAAGCTGTTTGCTGGACTGAGTTTTGGTATTTGGCTTTGCTTAATGCATTTCTGCAATCCTTTAATCTGGACACATATTCTCATGAACTCTTCAGCAGAATTTTGAATTTTGGAGACAGTAAAGCAGAACTGAATTTCTGAGCAACCTGCCTGTAACTAGTGGAGGAAATTTTGTTGTTCACTATTAAAATAGTTGAATTAAAACATAATTTTTCATCATCTTGGCTCAATGGTGTTCCACAAATTTAATTGTGGCTACAATGAGCTAAGTGGTGTAAATTAAATTCCAGCTGATTTTACCAGTGTTATACCATTATATCTCATAAAAGCATATGTAATCTTGCCAAAAACGTTTCTCAGTATAAAGAATCACAAGATCTGTCACTGAAATATGTGTTGCTCACGAAGAGTGTCACTAATACAAAAACTGGCTGCAGTACAAACCGTGTTGGTTTAAGTCAGATCCTTGACTTCATCAGTTTGTTTCCATTCTGGACCACAGAGAAAATTCCAGCCAAAGATATGAAAAAAGAATGAAGTGGAGTATGTTGTAATCCACTCTTGCTCACTTACAAGTTTTCAGAATGAATGGAACATTTTGCTCCACACATTTTCAATTCTGTCCTCTGAGAAGTCAGTTTTTGTACATTTCTCTGAAGCTTAATATTTTTTGAATAATATTAAAATAGGCAGTTAAAGCAAGAAAGGTAAACTAAGCAGCAGAGGCATCAGCCTCCGATTTTCCGTGTTCACCTCCAAAATGGTATGGATTGGGTGATTTCCAACATGGTGGTTTAAGATTACAGTAACCACGGACTGGATGTTGTGTTGTTTCCACTGTGCCTTTAATCTGTGGAGCCTTTAAGTCCCTCCACAAGTTCTTTCTACTAATCAGACAAAAAAAAACAACAACATAGCCTTTCTGGACACAAAGTCTGGGATAAAAGAAAGTGGAAGAATCGTTTTATCAATAAACAAGTTTCTACAGAAGAGGATTAGGGGCACTGGAAAAAAAGAAAGAAAAAGAAAACCGTTTTAATTTCAATCTCAGAATTTTTTTAAAAATTGAGAAACTGAGAAGCAAAATCTTGGATACCAGCTGCACTCTGAAACATTACAGAATGTCTGACTCCTTAGAAGCAAAAACAAAGAAACTAGCAGGATTAAAGACTTTTGTTTAGTACCATTTCCTGCATACATCTGTGCTCCAAAAAGGTGCAAGTACTTACAATAATGATCTAAATTGCAGTAGACGTGCAATGGGATTTTCAAATACCTTAGGGTGTTACATCCATCTGATAACCCAACATCTCTGAGCTACAATGAGTGACTTTCACTTTCAGCAGTGAACTTTATGTCACATCTCACCTTTGACCTGCCACTTGATGTCTCCTAGGCTATGTCTCACAGCTTGTGAACCTGTGCTCTACAATGGCTCCAAGAAAAACATCTGGCTCTTTATCTGCTAATGTTTTTACCATCTTGCCTGTCAAGCAGCGAACTTGGTTGGAAATAATTGTTTCAAAACTAAAATGTGTGATGATTCTGCGTGGATTGGCTGCAGAGGTCCTCTTCCCTCAAAAAAATAGACACTGATTGGCTTATACCTAGTTAAAACTGTCTTGATTTTTTTTTTGTTTGAACTTCTTCTGCTTCACTTTAAAAAATCCAGGTTGGCAACACCCAAGTCTTTATTCTAAGGCCAACATCTGGCTGTCAAAGAGGGCCAAATCCTGCCTTTTAGAGAAGGAAGCTGCTGGGTGGACCTACAAAAACATAAAAGAGCATTAGGAACATTTTTGAGTGACATTGATCCATTGCCTCTTCCAGTGGAGGTAGTTAAACTCCTAGTGAGACTTAAACACAAAGGTGACAAACAGCTGGTCTTATGTACTGTATAACCGTCTTCTGCTCCCTTACATGTTGTGTCATAACAGGTCAGTGACAAGTAGTGCAACAGGAACATGATAAACTCATGATGTAGATAAAAAGAAGAGTCGAGGGTGAATAGACATTTCTCCAACTCTGAGTGTATTCAAAGGACTCTTGCTATCTGTGCACTCATGTCAAACAGATAGGGTAGCAGAACATCTGTAATCATTTAAAACAGAGCAACATTCCCACATGTGGAATCATTCCTCCCAATAGGACTGTCATTGTTTCCAAAGACAGTTTTTCCTTTCACCATCACTCAGGTAGCATTTTTTCCTACATGTTTCATTTTTCCCATGTAACTTTGCAAGTCTTCACTAAAAGTTGAGATAAGAATGCATGTTATGATCCAAGACGTGATGTATGACAAAATTAAATAAAAATTCAATCATAGTCAACTCCAAGGTAGCAGGTCAACTGCTACCTCGTCGACTCCAAGGTAGCAGGTTTCATTTCACCTTCTATCTAGAGAAACAGATAAAATGAAACCCCGACCTGGATTATTGATGATATCCTGTACACAACACCCACAAAAGGGGAATTTTTCAGTCTCTCAACATTTTCCTTTCAAAGATCTGATTTCACCTGAGAGATTATAAATCTGAGACTTTCATTTAGTCTAGTAAGATTGGATTTTCAGTGTGTATTTAAATGTTTATAAAGAAAAACGTTTTCCAATTTTAAGCCTTTTAAAAGCCTTAATCTGCACTGACTAGTGAATCTATAGGCGAATAAAGTCAAACTTTTGATGTGCCAAGGAGTATTCATAGCTGCAGGATTTGTTAGCAAGTTTGACCTCTGCAGGTTCTTTATTCATTGTACCTAAAGGATGTGTCACACTGCACAAGTGTTGTTCACTGATTTGTTTTTCTCTGTCTTACTGTTTGTTTGTTCTCGTGTTTCTTTTTTTTTTTCTTTATGACATAAATAAATAAAATATTTTAAAAAACATATTTCAAAGGCTGCTGGATAACCGAATGGCGATTTTAGTGTGAATGATTTTGTTAAGACAACCATTTAAATCTAAGTAACCCGTAAAAAATATATATAATTTGTGGAAAATAAAATATAATAAAATTAAATTACATAAAGAAATAAAATGAAATTTACAACTAAAAAATTAAGAAAAATTCTGCTTTTGACTTTAAAAAATAATTTAACGTAACTTTTATTTAACCAGGTAAGGCATACAGGCTAAACACTTTTTGACTTGATACAAATGTTTGAGACAAGATTTATATTTGGACAGATGGAAGAGCTCACTTAGATTGGCATAATAAAGATGCAAGGTAATGTGAGATGTGACTTATGCTGACAATCTTAAGGATTCAGGATTTGACTTGTACTTGTACTGTAAAGACTTGACTCAGACTGGTGCTCTAAAGATGTGAGGCTTGGCTCAGACTAAAGGTGTAGGAATCCAATCTCGTGAAAAATGTGGAAAGGGGTGAGAGTAAGCCAGTGAGTACACCACAGATCCCATCTACTACAATTACATGCATATTCTGGTGTTAAAGGATGCATTTAAGTTAATAACTTTGGTTTTAGATGGTCTTGGATGATTGTCTTAGACTTAGACATTCAAAACCTTTTGATTCATGCAAGCTAGGTGTCGTTATATTTGTCCAAAATGCCTTAAACCGCAATTACACAACTAAGTAGATCACTTGATCTGATCATGCCAAGAGTCTTAGAAACTTGTATTTATAACATAAATGCTTTATACTTGTGTCCATCTGGAATAAAGCAATCATTTTCTTGTCTTAAATATTTATCAAAATGCAATAGACTGGACAGAACTTCACTAATTCACCGGAAGCTTTACAGATTGCTCATAATATGTTATAAGTTAATTAGAACAAAGAGATATTTTAAACTGAAACTCAAAGCAACTTTAAGGTTCAACGGCAAGATGCCCCTCTATTTTTCCAGCTTCAGAATTGTAGTAGACCAAAGATGACTCATACCAGTCAAATTTTTGGCTCCTCTTGTGGTGCCCAGGGCAGCTGGCCACATAGTTCCCTGTGGTGAAGGCCACTGCATCGGGAGCCTTGGAACAGAAGCTTATTACTGGCCACCAAGTCAAGCCATGCACACCAAATTGATGCTTTGGAACAAATATAACATAGAAAATCACATAGATGCCTAAACTGTGAAGCAAATGGACACCCATGCACTGAGGAGGGAGAGTTAAATACTATACTTTCAAAGTTCCTGTTTAGGTGTAAGTGGGTGAGAAAAGTGGGCACTTTCTTTAGTCTCCAAGAAAAGCTTTTTAAGGTTCAGAGGGCAGAACTTTCTAAAATAAACTAAGATGGGAAGCTTCCTTAAATATTGGGAGGAAGATGTTAAACTATCTATTCAAGAGTCAAATGAGTCATCCCAAAAAGAAAACATCTCTCTGTCTTATTGGATGAAAAGAAAAGAAAATGTAGGAATTTCATCAAAACCTCTTTACCATTTAAACCAAGGTTAATTGAGGAGACTATGTCATGTCAAGTTGCAGCTGTGTTGCAGTGAACGAAGTCAGCAACGCTTCCTAGTACTGTGTGGTTTTGTTTGACAAGCTCCGGATATGTGCTACACACACACTTAATAATGGCCTGGGCTTAGGCTTGGCTGCAGATGTTTGGCTTCAGTTCAATCAAACACAATAAAGAAACAACAACTGACACACCAATTTTCTTGTCCTGTTCAACGCCCTAGACGAGGCATGATTTCTAGGACAAGAAGAGCTCACATAGGTTCAAATTGATTTGCATATTGAAAAGTTCCAGCATCGAGGAACCCAACAGAATCTTTGCTTGCTTGGATTCGTTTTTGCCAGATGTCATAAAGAAGTCCTGTTTTGCCTAATACAACCTAAAATAGAACATCTCAGAATTTATATTGTAATGTAAAAAAGCAGTTTCTGAAATGGTCATATCAGCTAATCTGGCACCAACAATTGTGTCACTTTCAAAGTCACTTCAGTTCTCTTAATTTCCCTTTTCTTATGCTCAATTTGAACTTTATTGCTAGAAGCCTAAATGCTTTGCGTGTTTGTCATGCTATTGGATGATATGTTATTTATACCAACTAATAAAGCTGTGTACCTAATAAAGTAGTTTGTAAGGGTACTTCAAATACAAATAGCCAACTTGGTTTATAATCTACACAACGTTATTCAATATTATTATTTTTTTGGTCAGGAGTAAAAAAAAACAACAAAACTTTAAGACACATTTTTGTAGAAAACAATATACTCTTGGTGAGATCCAGCAGTAACTTCCTAATGATGACAGTGTTTTTGTTGGTAACTCTGCTGAGCCAACAAAAAGCTGATACTGTGAAGTGCATCAATATTCTGCGAAAGTAACGCATTACAAATCTACTGGGTTTAAGTTTGAGAAGTTAAATTCTGTGAAAATACGGGTTTTTTTGAGCTGCTTAAATTCGGTCTTCTTTTCCGCTGTATTTTTTTTCTCCCTCCAATGTGTACCTAATATGAATTATTATGGCAACATGATCTGTGTTGAGAAAAATGGAACTTGATGACTTTAGTGGTACACCTCCCTTGACATGCTGCCGTCCTTACCTAAATAGGGAAAATTGTATGTTTACCATGGATGAGATGTTAGAACGAAGCCACAAGGAGCAGGATCATTTTCACGGGACAATTCAGATCCATCAAAGGCCTGTTGCATATTGTAAGAGGATATGCAACAAAAGCATTTCAATACCTTAATTTCACTTAATTCAACTAAATCAAAAAAATGTGTTGCCAGCAAAGCAAACAAAGCAAAGCAAAGGGAATGAAAAAGAGCCAGCCTAAACTGTAGATTTACATATTCAGGTATTATGCAGGCTTAACTGAATAATGACCATTCCAGTGCTTAATTATCTGAGACCAATGTGGAATCAAAGGAAGTTTCTCCAATTTCAGAGCTATTTTGGCCATCACTCAACAAATTCCTAGAGAGACCTCTAGTGTTCAACATCTGAAAGTACACTCACGAGGCCAGGTGATGATCTTCCATGACTTTGATCTGTTTGAGATGGGCAAACACAGCACAGATAGCAGACACCCAGCTGAGTTTTATTCAGCTGCAGACTCTCTCACAGCTCTGATGGTTCTAATTTGATTTGGCTTGAATAAGGTGTTTCCAGAAGGGTTCGTGGAAATGCTCCAAAATTAACTTCCTGAATATTCTACAGGGCCTCTGAGTCCACATCTATTCTCATACCCAAATGGTACCGGGGCCAACTTTATGGTGGTGCTGAGTGTAAAGGTATTTGTCAGGGATTTACAGGAGCATAGAAGGTGGAAAATAAGACTAAAAGTGTTAGCGATGAGAGGGAGTTTCTGGGACAAAATAATGTGGATAGAAAACATCTGAGGAGAAACTGTTTAGTTTTGAAATGTATTTCTCGACAAATTTCAAATTGATCTATGTGACCAAAGAAAACTTATCTAAATTTGGCAGTTCCTAACTTTCAGAGTGCTCAACAACACCTTCCAAAAAATACCTCAAATATGTTTGAGGGCAATAAATAAATGAGAATTTAAAATTATACATATAACTATGGATTGACATACGACAAAAAAGGAAGGATCTGAACAGGAACATTATTACTTACATTTCAAAGACTTCATTTACTTTTGGAGGTTGTTCCTCTCCTGTTTGTATTAGAATCTTGCCTTGGCATTGCTTTACACAGCTGTGGTATGTGACTACTGCTAAATCAGTGAGCATGAGAAGCAGCTGGGTGAAGACAGGAACTTGGACAGATCTTTCAAAGCAGCAGGACCCCTCAGTTTATGGGAGAAAACAAAGTCTGCACAGAACAAACAAGCAGTGCTTGAAATGTTTACATGAAAGCTCTTTACATAGAAATAAGGACGAGGTTTACAGAGAGCCACAACCCTCTGTATGGCAATTAAACACATGATTCCTCCTTAAGTATAAGCTTTAGACCTGCAGAGCATCATGTTCTTCCTTAAGACTTGCTGCTATTTTCTCTTCAGGGAGAAAATAGATGATTTCCACACCTTTTCTTTCAAGAAAAAAAATCCCTAAACATCTGGATCACAAGTTTTTTAGAGATGTGGATTTTTTTTTTTGCAAGGTTCATCATCTGGGGTGGTACTGACTGAATGACGTCCAATTAAATCCCATGAGTTTCCATTTGCCCAAATGTTTAACATACACACATCTCCAGGAAGCAGAGCATTTCAGTTCACCCTATTTGGCCATTTTTGTAATTTCATACCATGATATGATTATCCAGCAACGCAGAAACTTTCCATTCCAGATTGAAAAAAATGTCAACAATTGAACAATGGTCAATCCAACGTGTGCCAGAAAATGTTACCACAATATCAATTAGTTTCTCGTAAATAAAGTCTCAACAATTAACGAGTCAGCTAACTTTATTGCCAAGAACATCACTGAATGCATTTAGATCATGTGTTCCCCAAGACAGAAACAGTTTATGTCATAATACTTTTCAAACAAGTCCTGTCCTCCAGCAGAAGGTGCAATACTTCCGTTGTCAAAACAGTTGGCGAAGATGTCATATCAACGCGCTTTAAATTAATGTCTAAAATAAAGTTTCTTGTCATTTTGATATTATTTTCAGGTTAGCGCTTTCGCTCCTATAGACAGAAGGAACTGACCTCTCAATGAGACAAAGTCTTTCGGCAAATCTGTTTTAATACTGGCAGAGATTTCTGAAGCACTTTTTTTTTAATTGCTTCACAAAAAGAGAACTTTCCCCACTGGTGTGTCTTATGAATTTAATTACAGGAAAAACTGCATGTGTTAAAACTGTTTAGTCTCTTTTGCTACCTGTTATAATTGTTTCACTGCAGGGTATAATTAAGGTCTACAGATCTATAAAGTTACAATTAAAAGGAGTCAATATATAACAAACATGCAGTGAAACTGTTAAAGCTATGGACTCATTATATATGATCCGATAATTGATTCTTTAAAAAAAAAGTGAGTAAAGATCAAAATACAGATTAGTTTTAGAGAAGAAAACAATTCAAGATTCAAGAAGGTTACTTATCAAATTATGTCCCCTTCATGTTCGTGGTTATGTTATTCAAAAAGATGAATGTGTGGAGAGGAAAATCTACAGACTTCAGAAAATAATTAGGGCAACTCAGGAATTTTTCTTCACAATAAAACTGTTGCTCAGCTCTGCACTATGAAAGCAAAGCTCTTTTCTTCCCCTGCTGACTACCGTCAAAGAGGATCATTAAATTAGGACCATCTGTAATTTCAGCGTGAACTTTCTATTAAAATGCACTTGCAGGATTTTATTGAATATTATTTTGATGAAATAGACTTTTTATGTCAACCCTTTATGTGAATCTTTTGAAGTTTTTGATTTGTTGTATTTGTTCAAAAATGAATTTTTGAACAAAATAAAGTTGTTTCTTTTCTTTTTTTTGTACATGCATGGCTGAGGTCCATTTAAACTTCATGGCATTGCTCACACATTGTGATTTACTGACAAACTGTTACACGTGAGGACAAGCGCCACTCAGCTTGTGAAACCTGCTATAAAATTTCCTCTGTGGCACGACAGGAAAATTTATAAGTGCTGCCATAATAACTTCACTGACGTCACCATATTTGCAGCTCAACTTGGTGACTTCAAAATTAAAACAGAAAAGGTTAGATGACATGCTTGAGGAAAACCATATTGCAAACTGTGGGCAGAACAAGAGATCTGAAGGAAGGATCTTGTTGTTCTTTGTTCAATGTGGAAAATAAAAATTTAGTTAATCATTTTCTGGATTACAAGTGAGAAGCCAAGTCATGATGTTTGGTGAAAACTATGTAAACTAGATTTTGTTTTGTATTTGACAACATAAACATTTATGGAATAATGTTAATTGAGTAAATTTACCCTTACACTGTTTTACGTGACATTTTATTGGGGTTGTTTGTCAAATAAAATGCTTAAGTCCCTTGGAATGAAAAGTAAAGTAACTTAAAATCAGGTAGATTTTGAGAATGTGGACCAGGACCATGCCTATCGTAATGTCCCTGTTAACTCCAGTTTAGATTTTACAAGACGATTGACATCACAGCCCAATTACATGGCCCAGAAAGAAAAACAGTAAAATCTTTTACTTGGTTCATCAAGTCAAGAACTGAGTCCTTGCAAAGCTCTGAGCTGTACAGACACGATTATCTTTTGCACTTATTGCAACTGCACATTTCATTAAAAAAAAGTAAAAAAAAAAAAAAAAGTCACATACACTACTTTGCTTGTAAGGATTTAAAAGCATCAAAAGAGCCAAATCAATATTAAATTAAATCATATCTTTACCTTTTATGTTGTAGAAAATTATTGTCACAGCCATTTTTTTCAGGTTATACCTTAATTTTTGAAATGCAAAAGGACTGGAATGACATATTGTTTTTCTATTGAAGATTAAAAAGTTAATGTTCCCACATTTTTAAAATTTGTATTATTATTGTGAGAGACAATTTCTGAACATGACAGTCCAGAAGTTGCGAACAGAAGTTCAGTCTCTTGCTAGTTACTTTCGTTGTCCACGCTTCTCGCTGCTTTTTCCCGCTATTGCCTGAGTTTGATATTTTTTCAATTTTTAGATTTAGTTTTTGTGCATGTGTGTTTTGCAACCCTTGCTTTTTTTAAATCCACACAGCCACTTCCCTCCCACATTTGTCTTTCATAGAAACCAAAATTTACGATGCCTATTTGAGCAAAATATTAAATACCTGCAATTTGTTGACTTATTCATTGTTGCAGGTGTAGCCGGGAGCTTTTGTTTATTTTTCCTTATTTTTTTAAATACAAATGACTACCTATTTGTAAATTAATCAGCAAAGACATCTCAGGCCAATTAATTGTTGATTCTATGTTGGTATATCTAAATGACAATATGTCACTGAGATTGAGGCTCAAACCTGAATGGGTATTGTGAATGGAAAAATGCCCCGGATGAAATATTCATTAGTTCCAGCCGCCATCATTTGTGAATAAAACTATTATTGTTGCCAGATTGTCAAGAGTTAAGACAATCTGGCAATTATTCCTCAGACAGGATTCTTTCCAGAGTCCATCCTGTTTCCCGAACAATGCTGGGCAGCACAAATCAATATCAGCAACAAAATGGAAGTCTTTGCTTTTCACCATTAAACCAGATGCATATGTGAGAAATAAGTGGGAGAATATCTGATTTGGTCAAAAAAGAAAAAAAATCTGGTATTCAAGTTTTGGTCTGCAGCTGGGGAAGCGCGTTCCCAGACGTGTGTGCACGTGTCTGACTGTGTGCGCGTTTGTGGAAGTTGGAGAAGAAACATCTCCTTGGGGACTTCCGCTACTGCTGTTATTTTTTGCAGTATGATGGAAAACTTTCTCCAACATCTGCACAACATATCTGGGTTCAAAAAAAAAAAAGAAGGAAAGGGAAGTGAGTCCACAGAGGAACAGTTCTGATTTCAATATTAAAGCTGGAGTAGACCTTATTTAGACATCAGTCAATGTGTTCACTGTACACAGCCATAACTTTGACGGATTTCTTCTTGGATTAGACCAACCAAATCTGCCAGCTCTAAAACTGATCCAAAGGTAGGATGAAAAATGAAGTGGACAAATCAAGCAAAATTACCAGAAGGAATAAACTAACATTCTGACAATTTTGCTTAAATTCAACATCATTGAATTTCATAATTCTTTGAATTGTGATTTTGCAGTAATAATACCGACAATAACCGTTTGGGAGACAAAAATTGAGAGAACAATGCTAAATGTGACATACTGTCCAAAGTATGTGCTTGTCTACTTTCACACGCATCTATGAACTGGAGACACAATACCATTCTTTTTATTCTGTTTTCACTTTACCTAATGTTCCTTTTGACCTGCATCTGTGTGACCATTATATATACTCAGTTTAATCTCACCACTCTCCTCTCAGTTTCAGCGTTTCCCATGCAAGGCTAGTCTCCTCTCACCATAGTCACCTCTTTATGTCTTCTGTGTCTTTCAACCTGCTGACATCATTCTTTTCCATTTTTTAATCCCACTTACTCTTTGCAACCTTCAACTCCTCCCACCACCGTTCCTTATCCACTTTCCCAAGACAGAACGAAGTGTGGGAATTGAATGACCAGCTTCCTCTTGCTTCACTTGTTTTAGAAAGAAAGCTTTGTCCATTCAAACCCTTCTTCACCTCTGGAGAAATGTTCTGTGTTGTCCATACAGGAAAAGACTTTACTTTGACTGAAATGTTTGAGGGCTCAGGGGGAAATTTGAATTAGTCAGAACCTACCGTCCGCACATGTCCTCCCACAAAGTGCAATATGTCATAAGGAGAATAAACATCTCACAAATTAAAGTGGAAACTTGTTACAATTGGTATATATAAAAAATAACAACGAATGAGTTCAATGTTAATAAATATCCTTAATGTAGGCTGGTCAAGTAATTTGAAGTGTTGTTCATCTTTTGATACTTGTCCTTTAAGCATGGTAAGTCAAAAGAAATTACTTGTTGGTGCAACAGGATAGTCGCCACTTTTGTGGAAACTACGGTTCCCGACACAGGTTTCCCAGAATCGATTCTCGGCCACGTGCAATTTACTGCGTATTTTTTCCCTTCTCTGCTCTTTTTACTATCCAGCTACTCCTTAAATGAAGTAAAAGAGACACAGATTTTTGGGACTAAGTTATTGTTATTACCTCTCCTTATACTACACCAAATACATTGTAAATAGGTGTGCCCAATGCAGCTGAATGTTAGATAAGACTGTTCCCCGGTACCAATACTTGAAAAAGACCAAGAGATTAGCTACGCGGAAAAGCATGAACACAAAAGTAAATGTCAGCATTTTGATCATTTGATGTGTAAAAATATTTTGTCACTAAATGTTTTTAAATGAATTAGGAATGATTTTTGGATATAATAGTAGCCTATTGCAAGTTTAGTTTCAAGTTTAGTCAGGTAATCTGTGTCTGAACACACCTTTGCAGGGAAATGTACAAACTCAAGCTTTACAACTTTATATTTGACTTGGTGTCACAATAATGTGGTTTATGCAGATTATTTTGTTTAGTAATTCATGACTTATAGTTTCCCTGTGTTAATACAAAACACAAAGGCCCATTGTACTAGGAGGGGGACTGTAATGTGTCTCCCAGTTTGCCAGATGTTACTGGGAATTTAACTGGAACCATGTCCTAAGTCAGACAGAACCAACTTCCTTTGTGAGATCAGTCACAAAGGAATATTATGGTTTTAATATTTTTTTAGCATTATCTTCACCAACTGTATCAGCCATTTGTAAATTCTTAGCACATCCAACAGTGTAAAGTTTGGCGTGAGGAAGACTCTGAACAACTTCTCAGGTCTACTGTGAAGTACAATGGAAGATTGAACAGAGAGCCTATTTCTCTTCTAATAATCCAGGGAGTCTTTACAAAAACTGAGAATGGGATGTCAACGTATTGTTCAGCAGGATATCAATCTAAAACCAATCTTTAATGGTCTTGTAAACCATTAAAGTAAAACATTGTAAAAAATGCAGCAGAGAAAATGTAGCTCTTGTCAAAAGAAGATATAAAGTACTTGGATGTGAACTTATCAATCTATTTTTTATAAAGCAAGTAAAGATTAATTTATTCGAAGGCTTTTTACATAGGTTTACCAAGGATCTCGAGATTTGCATAGGGGTTACATTACTAAACTGCGAGAAAGAAGCACCTGATTAACCATAAAATTGATCATTTCCGTTTTATATCTTATTTAGAAGCATCATAAAATCCTTTATATACACACATAGCAGTGCAGAAAGTGAGAGCCGTCTTCTCTCTCATTATAGTTAAGCATGAAGTTTATCCTTCTGCTTGTTCTGTTCGGGCTGAGCCATGCTCAGCACAATCCCCAGCTCAAGCAGGGAAGGACGGCCATCGTCCAGCTGTTTGAGTGGCGGTGGGCTGACACTGCTGCAGGGTGTGAGCGCTTCTTGGGTCCCAACGGCTTCGGTGCCGTCCAGGTGTGGGTGGTAGAACTCTTGTTGTTGAATATACAGCCTAATTTCTTAACAGTGAAATGTTTAACAGTTTCGCATAAATTATTTATAATAGTAATATTTTAATACTTCTTAGTATCTGTTTATGTCTGATGAAGTGACCTTTCAACTATGAAACGTTTTCTCACTTAAGAACAAATCTGTTACATAAAAAAATCTCTAAGCTCTAAAAGTCAAGATTGGAAAAAAAAATGTTCTAGTGAATGATGCATGTGTATATTATTTTAGTAGATAAAATGTGCTTTGGGGAAGTTTTATAGGTGTAGGGTTCCCTGATGTCCAAAATGTCTTTTAAATTAGTTTGTAGTCTCTTGCTCCCCCCAGTGGTTAAACTATTTATGAAATGTATTTTGCTACTGTGGGTTAGACAGCTTTCTACGAGTTGAGGACTGCACAGGTCTTGTCACTATTACTTGAAATTGTGGGAACATTACAGATGTGAAGTATTCAAACAAAAGAAGAATTTTATTCTGGGCACAGTTTTTCAACTTTCTTGTTATAAAGACATTTAATAATCTTTATACATATGTACCATGAGCCGTCAGAGCTTTCCTTAAGAGTCTCTCATGTGTACTGCCCTAAACACTTCTTTCAAACACTAGCTGTACAGTTAGTGTTTAAATGCTCCTTAGATTTTCCCTCCAAATGAACAACTTGTCCTAGATGTAACCCCGAACACTGGTTTGCCCAGTGGAACCTACTGTGACGTCAATTCGGGCCAGAAGCAAGGAAGTGGGCACACCAGAAAGCAGATCCAGGTTGGAAACGATGGCTGCACCCACTTCTACATCAGCAATACAGAGGAACATCCTTTTATTGCTATCCACGCTGATTCCAAGCTTGGATCAAATAAAGTTGCATGAAATCTTAATTATCGATTGGGTTTTTCATCATTGTTACATCTTTTTGTAGCTGTTTATTTATTTTCGCCATCCAGGCTGATTCCAGGCTGCAACTTGTAATTATGCCAAATAAAGACATGAAAACAGTTTTTGTTTGTGGGGTTTTCAATTTGCCTTGAAAACTTAAATAATTGTAATTAATACAATTTTCAAATGTAACAAGACACACATTAATAATGCATAATTAGTTGAAGCGGTTGCCATATTTTGTAGCACAATTGTAACATATTGTTGAATTTGTGTTAATTTGTTGAATTTGATGCTGCTGGATAGTTTTCGAGGTTTATAGTTTTGGAACTTTTAACTTATGTTTCTCGTGAAGCTACGTTGATTGGCCCATAGGGCTAAATACGTTCTGTTAGGAGTAATTACAGGTGAACCACTGTCTCCTTCATCCTAATACCATAGTTGACATAGTTGGTTGAAAATAGAAAAGAAAATTGAAAACCACACAAGGTAAATTTCAAAAAAGCAGGAGAGAAAGAGGGAGAGAACTTTTTTAGGAACGCCTCAGGAATTACTCTCAGAAAATGTCCTGTTTATTGCTCCCCTAAAACTAGCACAATATCACTATTTGCCAATAGCCAATAGCAATATTCATTGAAATATTCATTTAAATATTTGATACCAACTGTTTATAAAGCGATTTTGCTAGTAATAACCACATGAAAAAAGTGTGAACATTTCCTGTTTAAAATAAATGTGAAAATATTTCCATGAAAATTTCAAAAGACTAAAATGTTATTTCAGCATGATTTATGAAACAAATGTGCGAAGATTATCCAAAACCTGCCGTAAAATCTGCCCACCAATTGTAGATTTTTTTTCTTCTTCTCTTGACCTTGTGTGTCACCGCACATTGTCCACACAGACACAGCTGTATCTAAACCTTGTGTTTTACTTTACACACGCATGTCCTGAAGGCTCACTGGCGGCAGTGACCCAGAACGAAACTCAGAAAGGCAGGTCAGATGTTAGCTTGGCATGCTCACTGTGGGAGGTGGTCACAGTGGCTGGAGTGGGCTCTGAGAGGAAGCGGATGGGTTGAAGCAAGTCTTTTAATAAAAGCTTCAACACAGAAAAAGGAAAAGCATTGTCATCCTGGAATTTACAAGCCTACTTTATGCAATGAAGTTATATTTAAGTGTTTGAGAAGACCTGTTATTGTAAAGCTGCAATAAACTTTAAATATATTGGATTGAAATAAGTAAATAAGTCCCTCTCCTGAAGGCTGCCCGTTATTTCATGTTTGCATTCTTTCAAGGTCAGTGTTGTGGACATTATGCCATATTTTTCTTTGCATAGCATTTTTGGTTTCCTGCCTAATTTACACAACTCTGGCTAAGTGGATTACAGATTACAAGTCAGATTACATAACTTGCAACTAAACTCCAACACACAAATTTCACTGTTGGGAATGAAGAATGATTCATTTAGCAAATGTACTCATTTTAAACAGTGACCAGCTAGACTGACAGGCTGACATGCATACATATAAATACAATCATATTTCATAAATATTATTATTGAAGGATTTATTTATTTCAGAAACTCAATTCACTGAGAAAATGTAGACTACAAACAGAGAGCATGCTGATTTTAAGATTTTTTTGTTAATTCTGATCATTTTTTTCACACAACTAATAAAAACATGACATCTGAGATTACGGTATCAGCACACAACTGCAGTAAAAAAAATCACATTATTGAGATCAAAATAATGCTGTTCCATATGCATGGAATTACATACAATTTTCGATGAAACATGTCGGTTTCAGATCACACACACAATAAAATATCTTTAAAAATCTCTGTGAATGCAAAGGTGCTCCACCATTTGCTTCCCAAGGGGTTTAACTACATTTCTTAAGGCTGACCACTTCACAGCGCAAACTAGACTACAGCAATATCTAAGAATAGAGGCAAAGAAGATGAAGCTTCGCTGAGATGTTGAGGTATGACCTTATCATATGATCCAAATACTTCGTAAATGCACGTCCAAAATGCTAAAGAATTTTGCAGCAAGTGTTTATTTTTTCTTGAGAAAAGTCCAGGAAAGGAAAAAACGCCCAAAATCAGAATATAGTCATTGATTTTGTAGTTGGTCTGGTATGTTTTAGCAGGTCCACATTGATGGGACTGTTGTTGTTTATCTTCCTCTTGATAGATGTCCACTGGCTTTAAAAGGATTTTTATCTGCTACCTAAAATTTACTTGTGAGAAAGAAACAATGTAAAAACCTTATTGGAGTATTGCAAAATAAGGCCTTTTTTTTTACAGTGCCAAGTGAAACAACATAAGTGCCAAGCATGACTGGAAATTTGATAGTCTACTATAACCTCAAGGACATTCACACTTACATGTAGAAAAAAACATGGCAGCTAGAGGTAAAGCCAAATAGAAAAGCAACTGGTGGTGAATGTTGTCCTTCCCACTCATATCTGCCATGAGAAGTCAAACAAATACAAAGGTGTGTTTCAATATTTGTATTAGTAGTATTATTCATAACACAATGAATAGTATACATAATAGATGTGCAGAGCCTAACTGGCTTCTCCTTTGAAAGTCATTTCCCATCTTTCAATGAGACAAATACTCTTAAATCGTGCTCATATAACCCTAAATAAATACTGATATATTTTGTTTTAACATCTTTAAAAATAGGTGCAGTACTTATGTCACCAAGTTGTGAGAAAGAAGCACCTGTTTAACCACAACAGCGACAACTCCTTATCTCCGTGTTATCCAGGCATGAGCTAAACTGCTATAAATACAAACAGGAAAAGGCAGAGAGTGAGTGCAGTTTCTCTCTCATTAGGGAAAAACATGAAGCTTCTCATTCTGGTCGCTCTGTTTGGCCTGAGCCTTGCTCAGCACAATCCCCAGCTCAAAAGCGGAAGGACAGCCATCGTCCATCTGTTTGAGTGGCGCTGGGCTGATATCGCTGCAGAGTGTGAGCGCTTTTTGGGTCCTAATGGCTTCGGGGGTGTTCAGGTATGTCTGCTTGAGCTAATGTCTGTAAATGATGAGTTTAATAATATTACAGGACAAAAAATAGTCATAAAAAAAACATGGCAACTACTTTTTCAGGATGGTTATGCTTAACAGTTATTGCTGGAAATCTCCTGACAAAGATTTTTATATTCCTGATCCCAATCAAAGTAATTTAAGATTAATTATTTGCCTTTGCCGAAGACTCAACGCAAGCACCTGGATATTATTTTTTTTATTTATTTTTTTACAGCACAGGCTTGGATATTAAATAAATTCAATAAAAGTTATTTAAATTCATGTCATTTACAAACACCTTGGCAATGACAGATGTTTAATGGGCCTTAAATGTCCAATTATCTTTGTTGATGTGGCCACTGCTTTTCAAGAGAACTTTTACAAACACAACCAAGTGAAGTATGGGACTATGATCAACTTTAAGTTCCTATAATCCATTGCTTTTTCGGATTCATTGCATTATATTTGGTAATACAGCTAGTTGTTTGACTAAACTGAAGCTGCTCAAGAGTACTCCCTTAAATGTTCCTTTAGAAATTAACTTTTTTTTTTAAATTTGTGTTTTAATGTGACAAGTTACAAGTGATAAATTAACATTTGTCTTTTGTGTTGCTCAGATTTCTCCACCAAATGAACACATTATTGTGAACAGTCCCTGGAGGCCCTGGTGGCAGAGATACCAGCCAATTGGCTATAACCTCTGCTCAAGATCTGGCAGTGAGGCTGAGCTCAGGGATATGATCACTAGATGCAACAATGTTGGGGTAAAATACACTTCTTTATGGTCTGTGTGTATAGTAGCAAGCCTGGCTACAGGGGCTTTCATCAAAGCCCCTGTGAAACCCTAAACCCTAGTGGGCTTAGGGTTTCATAACGCTTGTGTCTATTCACAGGTCAACATCTATGTGGATGCTGTCATCAACCACATGTGTGGATCTGGTGGTGGAGAGGGAACCCATTCTTCCTGTGGCAGCTGGTTCAGTGCCAGCAGAAAGGACTTTCCAACCGTCCCATACTCTGCTTCGGACTTCAATGACTATAAATGCAAGACTGGTAGTGGTGAAATTGAGAACTACAACGATCCCTATCAGGTAATTAGTGCTGAAAAAAGAAAACAACAAAATAACTTTATATATATATCTATATATATATATATATATATATATATATAGCTGACTGGATAGGTCATAAGGCGTCAGTATATCACTTGAGAGGGCGAACTGTGGGGACTTAACTCCAAGTCCCCACCCAGTGAGGGGATACACGGGTGGGGACTTGAGCATTGCAGCATTGAGAACGATCCCTACCAATACAACTCATCTCAGTATCTCCTTGAGATACTATGATGATAAGAGCAACCATGAGACCCAATATTTGTATGAAATATGTTGTATGTCCAACTGTCAGAGTACCTGAAGCACTCGAAACTGCCAGGGAACGGAGGTTGAGGTGCTAGAGATACCATCATGGGAGGACAAGCCCCTACATGGGATCCTACCAATGGCTGGAAAAAGCTGGACTCAAGGACAGCACAGAGGCCCTCATCCTGGCCGCCCAGGAACAGGCCCTAAACACCAGAGCAATAGAGGCCCAGATCTACCACACCAGACAAGACCCAAGGTGTAGGTTGTGCAAGGAGGCCCCTGAGGCAGTCCAGCACATCACAGCAGGGTGCAAGATACTGGCAGGGAAAGCGTACATGGAACGACATAACCAAGTGGCAGGCATTGTGTACAGAAACATCTGTGCAGAATATGGACTGGAAACCCCGAGATCAAAGTGGGAAACACCCCCAAAGGTGGTGGAGAACGCCAGAGCTAAGATCCTGTGGGACTTCCAGATCCAGACAGACAGAATGGTAATGGCGAACCAACCAGACATTGTTGTAGTGGATAAACAACAGAGGAAAGCCGTTGTGGTAGATGTAGCAATACCAAGTGATTGCAACATCAGGAAAAAGGAGCACGAGAAACTGGAGAAATACCAGGGCCTCAGGGAAGAACTGGAGAGGCCTGGAAGGTGAAGACCACAGTGGTGCCTGTGGTCATTGGGGCCCTCGGGGCAGTAACCCCCAAACTGGAGCAGTGACTACAACAGATCTCAGGAACAACATCAGACATCTCAGTCCAGAAATGTGCAGTCCTTGGCACAGCCAAGATACTGCGCAGAACCCTCAAGCTCCCAGGCCTCTGGTAGAGGACCCGAGCTCAGAGGATAAGAACCACCCGCGGTGGGTGAGAAGGGAATTTTTTTTTAAATTATATATATATATATATATATATATATATATATATATATATATATATATATATATATATATATATATATATATATATATAGGGAAAAACATAGCTTTTTATAGCTGTTTAAAATTATACATGTTATGACACTTATGATGCCTTAAGGACACATTATATATATATATATATATATATATATATATATATATATATATATATATATATATATATATATATATATGTAAATGATCCTCCAATCAGCGTGATTATTTCCATCTTTTTTATTGTGACTGGTTACTTATTTGTAGGTGCGTGACTGCCGTCTGGTTGGTCTGCTGGATCTTGCCCTTGAGAAAGAATACGTCAGAGGCAAGGTGGCTGACTTCATGAACAAGCTTATTGACATGGGTGTGGCTGGATTTAGAGTGGATGCTAGCAAGCACATGTGGCCTGGTGACGTGGATACCATCTACCGTCGTCTCAACAACCTTAACACCAAATGGTTCCCAAGTGGTGCCAGGCCTTTTATCTTCCAGGAGGTAAACTAGAAAACGACACAAATTTCACGCAAAAATATTCTTTCTAATAGCCAGACAGCTTTACTATTGCTCCACTGGATTTATGCATGACTATCACACATAGGTAATTGATCTTGGAGGTGAGGCCATCTCCTCGAAGGAGTATTTCCATCTGGGAAGGGTGACTGAATTCAAATATGGTGCCAAACTGGGAAATGTCATCAGAAAATGGAATGGGGAGAAGCTTTCTTTCACCAAGTATGTTGGCAAATTCTGTGGTGTCTAAAAGTTACTGAACAATATCAAAATATCAGTGACTTAATTTGTGTGTCACACTCAAAATCCATAAATAGTTTTGACATTAATGTTTAATTATTTATATATGTATTTCACCAATGGATTCCCTAGTATAGATATGATGTGTTCATGTGTCCAGGAACTGGGGAGAAGGTTGGGGATTCATGCCTGAGGGAAATGCTGTTGTCTTTGTTGACAATCACGACAACCAGAGAGGTCACGGTGCTGGTGGTGCCTCCATCGTTACCTTCTGGGACGCCAGACTCCACAAGATGGCTGTGGCCTACATGCTGGCTCACCCTTATGGACAGGCCAGAGTGATGTCGAGCTACCGCTGGAACCGTAACATTGTGAATGGAAAGGTTTGCCTTTGTTTTGTTTAAAAATTTTAAAACATGATATAATATATTTGAAACATGTTTTGAGTTGTTTCTGTGGTGAGAAAAAGTGTTGTTGATTATAGGATGAGAATGATTGGATTGGCCCTCCCAGTAATGGTGATGGATCCACCAAGCCTGTTCCAATCAACGCTGACCAGACCTGTGGAGACGGATGGGTGTGTGAGCATAGATGGCGTCAGATCAAGTGGGTTCACAGAACACGTTACAGTCCATAGCATGATTAGATTTCCGATGATCGAATGGATTAAATAAAAATCTGATCTTTCAAGGAACATGGTCATTTTCCGTAACGTGGTCAATGGACAGCCTCATGCCAACTGGTGGGACAACCAGAGCAACCAGGTTGCCTTTGGACGTGGTAACCGTGGCTTCATAGTTTTTAACAACGATGACTGGTAAGCTTTTTAAGAGACAAAAAATCCTTTATTTTTCTGTAAATTGTACATTAAGTTTTTTTACATCATTGTTTTCTTCTTTAAAAGTGAATCAGTTTGCTTTAAATAATTTGTGCCCCATTTTTAAACTGCAGGGCCCTAGATGTCACCCTGAACACCGGTTTGCCTGGTGGAACCTACTGTGACGTCATCTCGGGTCAGAAGGAAGGAAGTAGGTGCACCGGAAAGCAGATCCAGGTTGGAAGCGATGGCCGCGCCCACTTCTACATCAGCAATTCAGAGGAGGATCCTTTCATTGCTATCCATGCTAATTCCAAGCTGTAAACTGCTAACTCCAAATAAAGTTGCATAAAATCCTAAATATGGATTGTCTTTTTTTTACTGTTATTGCTCTTTCATCTTTTTATAGCTGTTTAAAATTATACATGTTATGACACTCATGATGCCTTAAGGACACATTAAAATGCATAGAAAGCTCTTCAATGACTTTGATAGAGATCACATTTTTTATTTGCAAGACACTGAACGATCATATCCATATATAAGTCATATATATGTCAAAGATCCAATGAGATTGTAAGGCTACTTGCTGTGATTGTGACATGACGCACCGATTGCCTACACCAGACCCTGACAAGCGTTTAAAATAAATCATCAGGTTAACAATGCCTAAAGTGTTAACTCTCCATAGAAATCCAAATCTTGAAATCAAGTTCATGTCATGCATAAGCAATGAAGATCACTGAAGGACTCATTTGTTTGGCGACATCTACTCTGCCTGAGTAACCGGACAATAAAGCTATTCCTTTGAAATGAGGATTGCTTAGATATGTCAGCGACTTGACTTATGACGATGTTCAGTCATCAGGCCATCAGGGGGAGTTGTATTACTGCTAGACAGAACCAAAGGGGCATTCCTCTTAAAATGACTCACTAGATAGTTCAGTATTTTCTAATCACACGTAGGTCATATGCTGAAATCACAGTTCCTGCAAATAAAATAAGACTTAATGGAATGTCAACAAGAAACTATGAAAAAGATTTTTTGTGTTCCCACTTGGCTCTGGTGGGGACACAGAGCCAAGTGGCTCTGTGTCCCAAATAAGAAAAGCTTCATTCTTTTGAGTATTTCAGCAGACACTGTCCATAGTAAAGCAAATCTACATTTTAAATTTATGACAAAAGTCAACTTTTTAAAACGGTTGGTAAATTATCAAGGACAGAATGCAGAACTCTGTCTATCAAGGACAGATCGACAGTAAATCAGCACATTTTAGTGAATGTTTTACTTTGATTACTGTTTTTCACAGAGGCTAAAGGTTATATTTGATTTGCATACCTGCTTCAGCTTTTTATTTGCTTTTTAGCTGTTGAAATAAGTGACCAAACACACATGGGGCCAGTCTAAACAGGAGTGCTCTAACTGGTAAGTGTGTCTGAATATACTACATTCAGAACTAGGTTAAACAAAATGTTTAATGTAAAATATTTGTTACTTTTGTTATTTTTGTTACTGGCATATGTTTGCAGAAGATGGAATAAGTCTTTCTCTTTTCACAGAAGCATGCAGCTGTTTATTTTAATAACCCTGTTTGGGCTCAGCCTCACACAACACAACCCCCATTTTAAGCATAGAAGGACAACAATTGTCCACCTGTTTGAGTGGCGCTGGTCTGACATTGCTGGCGAGTGTGAACGTTTCCTAGCTCCAAAAGGGTTTGGTGGTGTCCAGGTGAGTTGAGCTAAATAACAGCGTTTGATCTGTTTGCATTTTAGAGAAGTAGTTGTTTATAATGGCTCCTTTTCCTATTATGAATTCACTAAATGTTCCAGTGTGTGTAATTCACTAGACTCTATCAGTAATTATTAATAATGCTTATCAGTATTAAGTACTAAGCTTATTTTGCTAATGTTGTTCCTTGATGAAAATTTCGTTTTCACTGCAATTTATTTTCCAGCCTATATGCTGTGTTCCAAATTATTATGCAAGTGATACAGTAGGTTCATGCATTGCAAGCCTCTGGAGGATCCTCCACCTTTGTGTATCTTTACTACACTTAAATCCAATTTGTATAATAATTTCGAACATGGTGTATATTTTTCATATGACTTTGTGTCCTCAGTATAAAAAAAGTTGTCAAATATACATAATTACTATATTTTGGGTCTTTCACTCAGATTTCTCCTCCAAACGAACACATTGTTCTGGACCAGCCATGGCAGCCATGGTGGCAAAGATACCAACCAATCAGCTACAATTTATGCTCCAGATCAGGCAGTGAGGAGGAATTTAAAGACATGATCATCAGATGCAACAATGTTGGGGTAATTTTGGAAAAGATATCAATTTTAAGCAGCACCTTCTTATAGATCCTAAGCCATTATGAAAACAACAAATAAGTACCTAAAGCTTTTAGTTGCATAATTTTCTACAATGATATCAAATTCAGAATTAAAGAATTGTAAATAGTTAAGCTCATTAGGTATAATCATAAATGTTGAAAAATATTTATAGAAACTGCCATGATTTGTTGTACCTACATATTGCCAACAGGTTAATATTTATGTGGATGCTGTCATCAACCACATGTGTGGAAGTGGTGGTGGAGAGGGAAACCACTCCTCATGTGGAAGCTGGTTCAGTGCTGGCAAAAAGGATTTTCCAAGCGTCCCGTACTCTGCTTGGGACTTCAATGTGAACAAATGCCGAACGAGCAGCGGTGACATTGAAAACTATGGAGACATTTTTCAGGTGAAACATTCTTAAATCATTTTTCAATTAAAAAACGATTTAAGGTATCCACTTTAAGTATGTATTTACTTAAAGTGACTAATATCCTGTTGTGTAGGACAGGATATTAGTCACTAACACAACTGCTTGAACATTTTACTTTAAAATACAAAACATGTATTAAGCTTTCATTAATACAATAAAGTTGATCAATTCCATATTATTTCAACACTAATTAGGTTCTTTTAGATGGAATGATAACATAAGCACTGGCTGTCTTAGGTACGAGACTGCCGTCTGGTCAGTCTTTTGGACCTTAATTTGGAGAAAGACTACGTCAGAGGCAAAGTGGCTGAGTACATGAACAAGCTAATTGATTTAGGTGTAGCTGGATTCCGAGTGGATGCCTGCAAGCACATGTGGCCAGGTGACCTGGAAAATGTTTACGGTCGTCTTCAGAACCTCAACACAACGTGGTTTCCCAGGGATTCCAAACCTTTCATCTTTCAGGAGGTAAAATGTATGTAATGGAATAATATTTTCCGTAAATGAAGAGATATTTAAAATGTCTAATAATGTCATATGGTATATATTGTGTTGTGGCTCAGTAGTGTAAAGTAGTTGCCTCCTCATGGATTTGATATTTTTTGTATATTTTGTAAAAATCCACAAAAAAAAAAACAAGCAGTGTAACATAAAAGGTTGCTTGGAAGAAAGATTCACTGTTACACATTTAAAAACACTCCTTAAGACATAAGGAGTGTATATATCAGTTTATCAGATCCTCAAAGAGACAGAAGCCTAAAAGTCTTGAGTGCAAACATAAGATGAAGTGAGTTCAAATTGTGAGAGTGCATGCAAGCGGTTTGTATCTTAAATACTGCTGACAGAAAACAGATACTTTTTATGAAAGTTTCACTCTTCAGTGTGACTGGGTAAGCTCTAGCAATGTTATTTGTTTCAAATAAACAAATAAGACATAAAACAGGCTGCAATAAGAACAATGAGAAAATGAGGAAAAACAAGATGACATGCAAAATTCAGAGAGCAGATGTACACATGAAAACTATTATAGGATGGCTCAAACATTTACCAAAATATAAAAACATGAAATTTATGATGCATCCATAAAAATTACTGACACCAGGAGGTTTTAACAGATGTATCCTAGAGCTTTGTATTTGTTTTAGCAAAATAAGCAAAAACATATTTTTTTAGTGAACATCTAAATGTTTTGTTGTATTTGTGACTTGGCATAGTGAGCCTGAACCATTTCTGGTGTACATGTAAATTTTTCTTTTTCCTTTGGCCCAAGGTTATTGATTTGGGAGGTGAGGCCATCTCTTACACTGAATATGTCCACCTGGGCAGAGTGACAGAGTTCAAATATGGTGCAAAATTAGGAAAAGTCTTTAGAAAGTGGGATAAAGAGAAACTGTTTTACACAAGGTATGTTTATTTTGGTAGATATGCCAACATTGAAAATCCTGATGTTCACTTATGAACTTTTAAACAAAGTTTTCTTGATTTTGAAATGGCATTGATCTAACAGCAGCAAACAGTAATAATAAATATCTCTTGAAATAGTTTATAGCAGTAACATCATGACTAAAAACGTTCTGATATTTTTTAAGAACATTTTTGTTTTATTATTTTTATCTTGTTTATCATCTACAATGTTTCTATATCTTGTTTCCAGGACCTGGGGGGAAGGGTGGAGCTTCATGTCTCATGGCAATGCTGTTGTCTTTGTTGATAACCACGATAACCAGAGAGGTCATGGGGCAGGTGGCTCATCCATCATAACTTTCTGGGACTCCAGACTCTACAAGATGGCAGTTGGGTACATGCTTGCTCACCCCTATGGAGTGACCAGGGTTATGTCTAGCTACCGTTGGAACAGAAACTTTGTGAATGGAAAAGTAACGTCTGCCAACCTTTATAGGTATAAGGAGTTTTGCAGAGGCTTTTATGTTTTACCTATTTTTCAAAACCAATAGGATCAGAATGATTGGATGGGCCCTCCAAGCAACACTAATGGATCGACCAAGTCTGTTTCTGTTAACCCAGATCAGACATGTGGAGACGGATGGGTGTGTGAGCACAGATGGCGTCAGATCACGTGAGTTCCTAAAGGAAGCGCCCAACCTTTCAACAAACCAAATTTGGCTTACTTTAGCAGATGATACAAAGAAAGTTTTACATGGTAAATAATTATATAAATATGTATGTTTTTTTTTACAGAAATATGGTGATTTTCCGTAATGTGGTCAATGGACAGCCTCAAACCAACTGGTGGGATAACCAGAGCAACCAGGTTGCCTTTGGACGTGGTGATCGTGGTTTTATAGTTTTTAACAATGATGACTGGTAAGGACTGAAATTCTGCTTTTCCACTCCTTCACAGAACAATATATCTATATCTATATCTATATATATATAGATATATCTATCTATATATATATAGATATATAAGAATCAGCATTACTTTGACTTGAAAAAGCCTTTTCCTCAAATCATTTCAGTTTTTGGTTTTCCTTAAGCTTAAGCCATATTCATCCAAAGGAACTGTAATGAACACTTGAAATATGTCACTAATAGAGTTACTGAAATAGAGTAACTTTTCATATTATTATATTCTGATTTGAGAGGCATTTCCATTCTGAAATGATGAAGGAAAGACAAAGAAATGTGCAAAATATTAAAGTACACTATATATTATATTATGGTTGCTCTAATGTCACCCTGTCTTTGCCTTTAGGACCCTTAATGTAACCCTTAACACTGGTATGTCAAGTGGCACATACTGTGATGTCATTTCTGGTCAGAAGGAAGGCAATAACTGCACTGGAAAGCAGATTATTGTTAGTGATGACGGGCACGCCCACTTCAAGATTAGCAACTTAGACGAGGACCCCTTTGTTGCTATTCATGCTGAATCCAAGATTTGACATGTAATGTCAGTATTTAATCATTTTATATTTACAGACCTATCTCCCACAGCAATATTCCTGAGTGGCACAAATTTATTTGCTTTATTTCTGAATGCAAATGTTCAATAAAAAAGTGAAAACAAAAAAATAACAGTCCATACGTCTCACTCAAACCTCAAAACCAATGACGTTCAAGCACATGCAAGGTCCTATAAAATGTGTTAGATATTATCAAAGCCACATACAGTTACAAAGTCATCTTTCTATCACCTGAAGAATATTTCCTGGATTAGAGGATTCAGTTAAACCAGGAACATATAGCACATCACCCCAATTCTTAAATTCTCACAAGACCCCTGGAGCTCAGAGAATCAACTTGAAAATATTGTATTTATGAATTTATAAATCACTGAACAGCTTATCACCATCATTTATTAAAGATCTACTGTTGTATCAAACTTCCAAACCACATAGGTCTTCTAAATCTAGTCTGCCCTGCATCCACAGAACCAGAGCTGAACATGGAGAAGCAGCATTCAGCTTCTATGCACCCCAAATATAGAACAAACTTCCAGAAAACTGCAAACCAGCCAAAACACTGAGTTCCTTTAAAACTAGCCTAAAAACCTGCCTGTGTAGCATTGCTTTTAAGCCATAATAAATGAAACACTGACTAATTCTAGCAATCCCATTGCTAGAGGCTAAAATAAAATAAGCTTATTTTAATTTATGTGTTTATAAAGTGCTTTCTACTGTGAGTTTGTTCTAACTTTCTAAAAAAAAAAGCAACATGTCCAATGCAAATAAACTGTACTTTTTGCAAAAACAATGCATCTTCAAATATAGTCACAAAGCTAACACTATATGGTAATCAGTATCATATGCAATAGTATAGTGACTGCTACCACTTCACTCACTTGTAAGTGACAATTGGTTGAACCAGTATGTCCAACTTTTCAGCTCAGTGTACTGCCACATTCATTTGCACCAAAGCTTTTCTCAGTGTTACAGTAAATATTACATATTGATGTTTTTGTTACTCTCAGTGCAAATAAACATTTGTATGAATAAAAAGATTATGGCTGTGTCCTGCACCTCAATCTCAGAACACAAAAGAGATTTACGTTGGAGTCCCTGCCAATACCTGGGGCGTCTCAGAATGCATCATATGGGGGAGCAACAGTCTCTTGGTGTGGTACAGTTTGTGTGAGTTCAGTCTTCTTTTCTGCATTTGGTTGCAGCGCGTTGCAAACATTTGACCAATCTCACCAGCTGTGCACCTCCATCACTCCATCAAATCCACCCACACAAAAGCAAACACTTGTTTCTCTGAATATGCTTAACCACTCAGACACCCACTCACGGACAAATAGTCCAAATAGTTGAAGGTCATGCAAACACAGTTAACTTTTACTTAAAATTTTGCATGCAATAATAGAAAAAAATGTGGCAGTGTATTAGTGGGATAGTATTGTTAAGAGGTTATCAATGATATCATTTCACTTTATAAAAGTTTTTCCTAATTTAGTGTAAATCATGGAAGCAGTAGAGTAAGTTACACTTTAATGGTGTTCAAAGACATCTTCCTTTTTTAAATTTATATTAAAATAAAAATCCAGACCCCTCTGTTTACAATGTGTTTTATAGATCAATATCAAATCCATGTTTTATTCAGAAAGAGAAGGCTTTACGTTGTTCTGTCATTTTGTGACAAAACTCTTGTGAACAGTTAAGAAATGAACTGTTGCCAGTATGCTTGGTCTGATCTTAGAGTGAAGTTGTTACACTGTTCACTCCCTGGAAAGTTGACAAATACATTGTGATTTTCAAAACCTTTGTTAAAAATAACTCCCAAGACTTCTCAGTCCGTAAACAATGTTTGCACTGACAGCTAAAGTGTTTGCTAATGCCTCGCTGCGTAAGTGATGACGTACCAAACAAAAAAATAAATACAATTAAAAAAAGAAAATCAATCAATTAATTTCAGTTGATTAAAATGAATCAATTCATCTTAATCTGGACACTTTCCTGAAAAATGCACCAAGAGAACCACACTTACTGTGTACATATGTGTGCCTGCATGAGAGACTAAGAACAAGACATTAGGTGTGTCCAACCTGCAGATTAGACACACCCATCCTGCCATTTATCCAACACACTGTGACCCAGATAAATTAGCACTTAGAAAAATATATCCTCAATATTTATATTAATCAACTTCATGAAAAAAGTCTTATTAATATTTGTCATGTTTAGATTTCCACCCTGCATGAGCACTGTAGCTATTTTTTGTTTTCTGATAAGTCCAAACTGATAAAATTGCACCTGCTAAATCCCCAGGCTTGTATTTGTCAGCTTTTCATTGGTTAAACAAGATAGGAAAATATATAAATGCTTGCAGTTTGGTGAAATGTGTGTGTCCAGTTGTCTCAACAATGAAGCTGATCATTTTGACAGCATTGTTAGGGTTGTGCTTCGCCCAGCACAACCCACACTTCAAGGATGGAAAGACAACCATTGTCCACTTGTTTGAGTGGCGTTGGGTCGACATTGCTGACGAATGTGAGCGCTTCTTGGGTCCAAAGGGATTTGGTGGTGTTCAGGTATGTATTGATGATCATGAATGTATAACAGGATTTAGCTCTTAGTAAAATATTCCATTTCCATGCCAAAAGTGTTAGATTGTTTCTTTTAAGTTATTTTCAGTGGTAGTTCCCTTACTTGAAGTAGAAAGATGTCAATATCACTGTGTACTTTATGAAAATAAAATAGTCCTTGGGGAAGTTGAAGTCAGAAAAAGCAGTAAAATGCTTTGTTTATGGATATTAATGGAATTTTATAAAAACAGTTAAGTTTGTTGTAGTTTTCTTGCATTGGTTGAGTCTGCTGCCTTTATCAATCCACATTGACGGCAACTTGTCATTCCTCTCTTGCTAAACCGATAACAGAGTAAAGAGCTGGATTTTTGAAGATATGTTATTTAGCTTTCCAGGTCTTGTTATTGTTAAAAAATAAATGGTCGTCTGATCATCCCGATCAGCAGATGAGGAGGACAGATGCACTTTAGGTCTGACCAGCTCGCAAATGCAATAATTTTATTTTTTACAAGATCATAACAGGGCCACCCAGTGGTGCTGTTGGTAGCACTGTTGCCTTGCAGCAAGATGATTCTGGCTTAAAATCTTGGCCTGGAGTCTTTCTGCATAGATTTTACGTGTTCTACCTATGAAAGCATGGATTTTCTCCAGGTACTCTGGCTTCCCTTAAAGGTTCAAGAACAGGATTGTTAGGCCAATTGTGTCTCTAAATTGCCCTTAGGTGTGAGTGTGTGTGTTGATGGGTTTAGGTCTGTGTTCCCTTGAGGATCTGTTAAGGGTGTATCCTGCCTCTCACTAAATCTCTGGAGGTGGGCTTCCCTGCTTGGACTAGCAGGAATAGACAATGAGTGGACGCAGACAATGATGTGACATCTTTATAATCAAGGTTAGAAAATTGTTTCCGAACTAAATAGAATATGTTTAAAAAAAAAGACTATTTTTTTTTAATGAATTAAGTTCTGCATGCACATGATACGCAATACAGTTTTCTAACAGACAGTGGGAAAAGGGGGAGTGGAAGCAAGTCAGATGAAGTGGTCAAGTATTAACTAATGCAGTTTTATCTCATTGGATCAGATCTCTCCACCAGCAGAACACATTGTTCTCGACAATCCCTGGAGACCGTGGTACCAGAGATACCAGCAAACTAGCTACAAACTTTGCTCCAGATCTGGAACTGAAGAACAACTGAGAGACATGATCACCAGATGCAACAATGTTGGGGTAAAGAACAGTGATTTAGTGAGAAGCCAACAAAGCTACTGAATGTTACAGCAACATGTAAATCTACAGACCTATACAACCAGCAAATATGTACCAAATACTTATCAAAAATTAGTCATTATTTTTTATATTAAAGTATAAGCAGAACCACATTTAAGAATTCAATTGTTACATGTGTCCGATAGCTAAAACACCGATAATATTTCATAAAAACAGGTCAACATCTATGTGGATACCATCATCAACCACATGGCTGCAACTGGAGGAGGAGATGGAAGCCACTCTTCATGTGGAAGTTGGTTCAGCACCATCACAAGGGACTTCCCCAGTGTTCCCTACTCTGCCTGGGATTTCAATGGTCACAAATGCAAGACTGGCAGTGGTGAAATTGAGAACTATGGAGATGCATATCAGGTAGTTAATGACAATAATCAGGACTGTCACATTGGTGAAAATGTCTACAAATTTCTGTTAAACCTCAGCACTGTTTTATTATAAAATTTTAGAACATTCATTATAAACGGACTTTTCTAGGTCCGTGACTGTAATCTGGTCGGACTTCTGGACCTTGCACTGGAGAAAGAGTACGTTAGGGACAAAGTGTCAGACTACATGAACAAACTTGCTGACATGGGTGTGGCTGGATTCAGAATGGACGCCTGCAAGCACATGTGGCCCGGAGACCTGGAGAACATTTTTGGACGTCTTCACAACCTCAACACTAAATGGTTCCCTGCAAACAGTAGGCCCTTCATCTACCAGGAGGTAACATTTAGTATATATATTTTTTCCCCTATGTATTACAATTTTATTGTGACAGTGTATGCAATTTGCATATCACAAAGAACCATTCCAGCAGCTGCAATGAGTCCTCATTATTTGACATCTATAAAATCAAAACAGAAACGCATTTGTATTTATTTATTGCGACTCGTTGTTTTTACATTGTTCAACAATATGACATGTTTTCCTAATATAGTGCAGCCCTAGTTTGTGGACCAACTCTTTTTGATTCAACAAACAGCTCCCAGCAATCCAGTTAGTCTCGCTTGCATACATAAACTGACGCAAAGCAGGTCTGTGTGGCCATTGATACATTTTTTTGAATAGATCCTGTTAAAGGTATCTGCACAGCCCTGGTAAGGCATTAGAAAGCAGGAGAGAAAATGGAAGAAATAATATAGAATAAAAAGCAGAAAATTGTTTCCACAGCAAATACTAAGAGTTTATTGTGTTTATTGATATACTTCAAATCTAAGCTTGTATTGCTTTGGTCCAGGTTATTGATTTGGGAGGTGAAGCCATCTCATATAAAGAATACACTCATCTGGGAAGAGTGACAGAATTCAAATACGGAGCCAAACTGGGATATGTCTTCAGAAAATGGAACGGAGAAAAGCTGAGCTACACTAAGTATGTATAAACAGTAGTTGTTTTCAATGTGAAAATAATTATTAAAATTCTAAATAAAGATTAGGGTTTTTTCTTAGAGCTCCTTATTTTCATTACTTAATTCAAAACCTTTTTTTCTGTTTTTTTTTTTTGTCAAGGAACTGGGGAGAAGGCTGGGGCTTCATGTACAGTGGCGAAGCTGTTGTATTTGTTGACAACCATGACAACCAAAGAGGTGACGGTGCTGGTGGTCCATCCATTCTTACCTTCTGGGACTCCAGACTGTACAAGATGGCTACTGGCTTTATGCTTGCCCACCCTTACGGACAGGCCAGAGTCATGTCTAGTTACACCTGGGACCGCAAGATCGTCAACGGACACGTGCGTGCTGAAATACTAACCAACGTTCTGTGCTGTAGTTCATCTTTGGATCAACTTTTAATCTCCTTCATTGTGATTGTAGGATCAGAATTACTGGCAGGGTCCTCCTAACTTTGGTGACGGAACTACCAAGCCTGTAATCATCAATCAGGACCAGACATGTGGAAACGGATGGATTTGTGAGCACAGATGGCGTCAGATCGTGTGAGAAACTTTCTGCTCAAAATATATCCACTGTATTAGTAACATAATATAACTAAAACCAACAACATTTATGTTTGTTACTTTTCACATTTCTTATCAAGGAACATGGTACAGTTCCGTAATGTGGTCAATGGACAACTACTCGCTAACTGGTGGGACAACCAGAGCAATCAGGTTGCCTTTGGACGCGGTAACCGTGGTTTTATAGTTTTTAACAATGACGACTGGTAAGGCCTTAGGATAACTCTTAGTAAATTAATTCAGTCTGGCAATCACATCAATAAAATGTGCAAGACAGGATATAGATATACATGTTTTGTTGCTGCTGTTTTACATGCTAAAAAATGAAATTCTGATTTTGTTTCAATCAAAAATAATTTGCTGTTCACCTTCAGGAGCCTGGACTTAACTCTGTACACCGGTTTGCCAGCTGGTACCTACTGTGATGTCATTTCTGGCCAGAAAGAGGGAAGCAGCTGCACTGGAAAGCAGATTTATGTTGGTGTGGATAGCCGTGCCCACTTTAAGATCAGCAACACAGAAGAGGATCCTTTCATTGCCATTCATGTTGACTCTAAGTTGTAAACACACCCTCCATTAATTCAAATAAAGCATTATCTTGGATGAGTGTTTCAATGTCGTTTTTACTATTTTAAAAACATGTCTAGTCCTTTTAAATCAGAAAATGTAAGAAATAGTTTGTATTATTTCAACAGTCCAGTGAGACTGTAAAAAAGTGAGACCGTTTAACTTATTTACTTGATGAATTCAAGAGACCAGTATTATCAGATACGGTTTTTGTTTGAACTGGAAAATATATTAAAAATTAGTTTAAAGAATTTTGATACATGTATCAACATTTTAATTGACGTATGCATATTGCATTTAATATATTTTTTTTTCTGTTAATGCATTAAATTTCTTTGCATGTCACTACTGATGTTGCTTTTTCATTGTGTAACAAAAACAGGGTTATCTTTGAAGTCATTAATCTACAAATAAACAAAAATTTCGAGACCACTTAACTTTTTCCATTGAGTTGTCAGGTTTAGTTTTGGTCATTCTAATTTCTTCCACTGTTAATTCTGCAGTCCAGTCAAAGTCTGATGTCATGACAATATCAGAGCAGGATTTTTAGCCTGATGAAAGGATGGAGATAGACAACAGTCCTACCTCACTGTTGAATTCTTCTGATGAAGGTGAAACAGTGGTTGATTCAGTCCGTAAGAAGTTGCTTATAGAGCTCTAGCAAAGCATCATGGGATTGGACAAGAACAGTGACCAGAATGTTCCCTTAAAACCCAAATATCTCTTCAATAATCCAGTTATGTTCTTTTTTTAATGTATTTTATTTTTATAAAAGCCACTTTACACATCATGTTAGACTGTCAGTTTAACCTATTTGGGGTTAAAAACCTTACCCAGTTTGCTGGGTCATTCCTGGAAGGATGTAATAATATTGTAAACCCTCTCTTCTCAGCTGTCAAGGGTCAGCGAGTGTCCTGAATGAAGAATGTGATTTCTGCAGATGTCCTTCCTGCATTGTGTATTTCCACTCCACTGGGACAACAGCTCGCCATCACGTTGCAGCCACTTCGGTTTCACCTCAGTGCCGTGCTGGCACCCCTCATCCCTCCATCCTCACAATTCCTCACTCTCTGCTGCCTTGTCTTCCTGTCCCATCAGCCTCTCTCTCTTTCCGAATCTCTCTCTCTTTTTCTCTCTCTCTCTGTCTCTCCGTCTCCACCATCCCGGCCCAACCGCTGAGCTTCTGTCAGCAGATCTGGACCAGTGACACTGGAGCGCCAGCCACCAGAGGTGAGACTGCAAAGGTGATACCTGCCAGAACATTCAGCTCATCCCAGTTGTCATGACAACGGAGCACATGCGCTAAGAAAAATGAGGAAGTCTTGACAGCCTAATAGAAAGAGAAAGGACTGTGGGGAGAAAGGGGGAAAAAACATGTAATATTGAACATAAACGGTTTAAGCACGGATAAAATGTAGTTTGTAATTTGAGCCCTTGTAATATATTTAGTTCCTTTAAAAAATGCATAGAGAAAGCATTGAAAACAAACTTTGAGCCTTATTACATTAGACCTGAAAGTGTCGTAGACATTGTGGCGTTTTAAATGAAAGAGGGAAAACAGTAGGTCAGACAATGAGCGCAGAAGAAATGGCTGAAGGAGACTTTTGCACTAGACAAACCTCAACACGTTGCAGATGCTAAATTATTGACCTCTCCTTCATCTTTCGGTCCAGCAACTGTGCGGACCTGTACCCTCAGATTAGCTACAGAGATGTCAGCATCGCAGACCAGCTTCTTTGCTCCTGTCATCCTCACTGATGCTTTCTGACATGGCTGTCAACGGTGTCCCCTTCCTGTTTTATATTTCATATGGTGCAGCAGACCTGTCTTGAATAAAGTAATCATCAACCTAAAGATAAATGCATGCTTAAAGTTTACTGTACTGAGCTTTTTCTTTAAGGGGGAAATAAGAAGCAGAAAAAATTTCTCTAAACCCTGAAAAGACTGTTTAGTAAAATACATCATCAACATAACATATCCACAATCATGTCATTGTGCATATGATAGATTTACAAACATTTTTAATACTTATTTCTTTGTTAATAACTGAATTAAAGGGAAAATATGAAATACGAGAGCTTAACTTTATGGTATTTGTGCACAGTCCTACATTCTTACCATGCAGCTGTCATAGACAACGCATCCAGCATCATGACCTGTACCGTATGCCTTGTCTGATATCAGATAGAGATCCGATTTTTCTTCGCTAGGGGGCAGTGTTGAAGCAAAAACTGTGAAGTCAAACTTCTCCTAAAACAAAATAAAAAGTCCCAGCAAATTTTGAGAAGCCTGAAATCCATAATGCGAGAGTATTAGTCATAGTTGATGATTTGAACATTGAAGTTTCATCTTGTGTGTTGTCAGTGACAAGAGACACGTGTAAAACTTTTCTATTGTCTTTTGAGTGTGTAAGTGAAGTACAAGTAGTGTTACACATTCACCCTACAATTTTTATGTAATTTGGCTAAGAAAATAATAGGGACATGATATTACTAGAAGCAAGAGGAATGTTCTAAGGATATATTTTGTGTAGTTTTAGAAACACTTCCATTTACAAGACCTTTAATTTGTTAACTTTAACAAATACAATTTGAACTTAACAGCTGAAGGTGTATTTTTTTAATTAACCTCAATTAAGTTTATTTCTAGAACGAATGGCACTTTACAAAGAAGATTCAGTTCATTTTCAGTTATACAGAGCATCATATAAATACATTAAAAACATCATATTTTAATGTATACAATTACAATCCAGTCATGCAGGTCATGAAATGCAGTCAAATTTGGTTCTTAATTGTAATACAAAAAAAATTGGTCATAATAGTTCTGTGAAACAGCAAGGGGTCTGTGTGTGCGTGCGTGCGTGTGTGCGTGCGTGTGTGTGTCCCACCCACCCTGAACTCTCCAATGGATGACAGAAATCTCGCTCCATGAGCGCCACCCTCAGGTCACTCAATGTAACAGCAGTTCGTCAGTAGCGACCTATGCTGAACCACTGAGTCACATGACAGCACAGAGCCAATCAGAGCAAAGTGTACAGGTAACACGTGAAGGCGTTTTTGACCAGATGTTTTTGACTGGATTTATATGAAGAGTCAGAACTAAAGAAATAATATGAAACTGAACCATCGTCATCATCAAATGGTTATTCAGAAATTAACTGTGTGAACGAATACACCAAGAAGATTTATGGAAATGTAAGTCTCCCAAATGTCCATAAGACATTACCTAAAGTAATTTAGTTTACGTTAAATAGTCTTCATGGGATTGGCCATCAGGCTTACAATACACTCTTAATATACACTGCTGTCAGTCAGGATTTACAGTTTCAGAGCAAAATAAAAAAGATTTGAAAAAGACACCATCAGTTTCATTTCACAGTTTGATACACACTAGAATCATTATTTTAACTTTGTTTGGCTCTGGAGTGAAGGATTTCTTCATGATGAAATTAAAACTAGATTTTTTAGCTATGCACTCCATAAACATAAAATCTTAACAAGTATTTTTAGTCTAGTTTCTAGTGCAAATGTAATAGTTCACCTGAAATAAGATGAAACTAACTTTTAAGTAACTTTTCAGCAAGATATAGGCGCTTGTTTTAAGTTAATAATTCCTTAATATTGATTCAAAAAATAGCAATCATTCCACTGGCAGATTATTTAACTTATAACATCTTTTTCAAGTTAAGATTTTATGGTTTTTTTCATCGGTGTGTTTTGTTGTTCACCTCATCTTCTCCTTGGCCTCCTCGAAGCTCTCAGAGACAAAATAAACATCCAGGAAGGTGGTGATTAGACACTCCTGGTTGCAAGTCGTTTTTGGGTCAAACATCTTCACACAGGCTTTATCAGACAGAGCATGCTGGGGGAAAAAAAGTCTGATCAATTATGTTACTATTAATAATTACCTATTTTTTTAAAATAAAAGAAAAGAAGAGATCTAAGAACAAAACCCAGAGGAACTCCACAAATTATAAAATGGAATCAGTTTCCTGCAGCACAAGGTCGCAGTCCTACCCCTGTTTACAATGTGTGTGGGTACAAGTAGTATTACACACTCATGGGTGTGTGTGTGTGTGTGTGTTTTAAGCAGCGGATCACAATTAGCAGCAGATCACAGTTACTCTTTCCCAGCCAGTCAGCTGCCTGTGCAAAGAGCACTTTTAATACCTCCCACCAACAGATACAGGAGCATACAGAGCAATGTGAAGAATTCTTCAGCTTTATACTTTATGATATTATTGTTGAGCTAAGTCATCCTTTAAAGCTGGCCCCCCACAAGGTTGCCAATATTTAAACTAGGGAGTTATTCTGTGTGTGTGAGCGTGGGTGTGAGTGTGTGCATAATACAAACCCCAGGCATGGTAAATGCAGAGTGTGTGACAAGCCCTACTTAGCCCTCAGTCTCTGACCAATGCTTTAATATGAATCTGAAATACCACTATGCCAAACAGGCGGCGAGCATAACTCTGAAATAATTGAGACAAACTCATTCAGTCGCGGCTCATTTAATATAATGAGCAAAGTGAGCTGTTTAATTTGCATACTGATAAGATGCCTCCATAGCATTGCATACCCTCTGCTTACAGATATTCACTGTGGATATATCATGTAATCAGAGCATGGATTTGCTGTACAAACAAACTCAGTGCAAACCAAGGCTTTTATTAGGCCATTGGCAGGTTCTAATCACCTCTAAAATCCATCTGGCTGCAGGTCAACAGCTTCCCGACTTGTTATTGTGCTAAAAATGCATGATTTTCAGAGTTTTAGCCCAACTAAACTGGAAGAAATATCAAAATATTTCTTCTTTGGCAATCAGTTCCAAACATAGATCATACCTATTTCCGCATCATATATATTTTATGTGCTGGCTTTGGGATCTTATGTAATAACGCCTCTCAGCTCTAACCTTTGTATTTTCTTTATTGATCGTCGTTATTGCTGTGGAAGTCTCCTGCTGCTTGTGTTTGCGCCCTTTCTTCTTTTTCTCATTCCATCAATTTCCAGTCTCACATGTGCCCTGCACATTGTTTGCACAAGCAGATATCAAAGCATTAAGGGTAGCACCAATGACTGGTCTAAATCACCTTTCCCTGCCTGTAACTCTGGGTTTTGCAGGATGTATTGGTCAGGCACGAGGCACATCGCTTGGCGTCAGAGCGCTCAGACCTCTAAAGGAAGAGTTGCTTAAAGGGAGCAGATGGTTACATGAATAGTGCAGCAGGTCCCGTCCACCCTTGTTCATTGACTTGCGTGCAGCACATTACTTCAACAAACGCTCCTCATAATTGATGTGCTGGCATAGCCCCTTCATGACTGGATTCTGCAGAGTGGCAGAATCATTAGGACATTACTGCTGACATTACTGACATACTCACTGCTCTGTAGTGCTGTTTCTGGGACTTCCTCAAAAGTTGTAGACACTTAAGAGGAGCTATTTAGAACATCAGTTTAAAACTTTTCTTTCTCAGTTGTATTCTAGCTTGTCACTCACAACAGTGGTGTTTCGTTTAAATGACCAAAATCAAGTGAAAGCTGCTGATGTTAGTACTCTTCGACATCACTGGACAACGCTGTGGCCACCAAAGATGATATGAAAACATGACAATATTGAAAGCAAAGTCTAAAGGCTCCAGCATGAGTTCATAATGTTAAAATGTATATTTACATTTATTTTATTCAGTCAGGAGAAATGTCTGAGCAGGAGTTAAAAAATAAAAAAATTGAACATTTTGAGACCAGTGGAAAAAATGACCAATAAATGTTGAGATACTGACCAGCATTGTTACTTTAATACACACAAGCATTCACGAAACCCAATTATTTATTCAGGTCTCATACATTAAATAATATATTTATGACTATGAAATATGATGTTTGCCTTTTAAAATTTCTTGAGATAGATTAACATCTCTCTCTGTGAAACAAGGTTTTGACACATTTTGTTGTTTTCTTTTCACAACATGAGCACTTATTTTTTCAAGAGATATTTGGAAAGCAATCGGTCAATCAGGCATTGCAGAAGGAGCAAATCCAGCGAAAAGCCTTAATTATAGATACCAGCCCTGAGCAACTTAAAACATTAAATATATATGGCTTGGTCTAAGACAGATAACGTCATAACCAGCTTTCAGAGCGAGGCTCCTCAGTGTGTCACCAATTTACTCCTATTTTAATTTTCAATAAAACTACAAGGTATGTGGGGTAAAACAGGCACAGTAAAAGCTTCTTATCTAATGCTATTCTTTTAGCATCAGTATTTGGCAGTCTGCTAAATTAAGTTTACATCAACCGTCTTAAGTATTGGCAGACACACAGCACATACTTTCACAGAGAGAAAGTACTTAATGATGTGACAAAGCATGAGCCATCTGTCATAAATAAAGGCGAGAAAATGCAAATCATTGTTGTGAATATGTAAATCATCTGTATTCTTTATTTAAAGGGATGCAATATTGACAGTTTTTATGGTGCGACTGCAAAATATTATGAAATGTGTATTTTATTTGGATGTAAAAACAGCAAATGTCTTCTTGGGCTACTTACATCTGACCTTAGTTTTATTTACCCTGAGGTTGACATTTAGTCTTTATAGAAAGCGCTTTAGACACATTTGAAAACAGAAAGCCACGAGGCGTTCGTGACCTAAACTAGGACTTTGGCTCAAAAATTTGAGCTCACAATAGTGACAGTATTTCTATTAGTCACTGTTGCAGAGCTGCTCAGAAATGAATGCTGTTGTTAATATCGGGATTTCAAAGAACTAGGTGACATTTTGTTTTCTCAGGTGAAAGAATCACAAATCTTCAAATAATTTTAAGAACTAGAACTGGTGTACACACTTGAATTTATTTATTTTTTCTAATCCACACAGATTCCGATACATTTATCCACAAAATGACACTTAATTGGTCAAATGTCTCATTTGTTGCCGTCAACAGCCTCTATTCTGGATAAATGTTCAAGTACTCTTCTCTGTGAACTGAAAGTCTGTGGTTTCAAAAAAGTCTGGGTTTCTTCAGCGAAACCCAGACTTCCCTCTCCTCTGGCACTTGGATCAACTCCTCCCAGAGAATCCCAAAGTGTTCCAAGGAAACAGTCCCTTCCTCTGACTCTCTTAGGCACATCTCTCAGGGATCCAACTAAGAGCATCCTTAGTTGGATCCTCTCGATGAAGAGGAGCAGTGGCTCTATTCTTTAATGATTCTCACCCTATCTCTAAGAGACAACCCAGATGAAGATGAAACTCAATCTTTATGTAAAACTTTTGTTGCTCAAAATAATCTGTTTCTTAAAATTATCCAACACAAAGTAGGCAAGTAAAACTATAAAATAATAATAATAAAAAGAAATCCTACACTATGTCGACAGACTTCTAGTAGCATTCTTGTGGACTGATGTCAGAATGGCTTTAAAAGCTCAGCTCTACGGTTTGTTGGGTTTTTTGTTTTTTTCTTTTTTGGCTCCATCAGAACTTAGTTACACAGAGCCGCTGTCCAGCACTTTTGCTGGAGGGGGTAGTGGGATATTTTGGGAAACAGTATTCTGCATTCATGCTGAGTTATAGTCACAGGCAGAAATTTCATTTCAGTGCAGGGTAGAGAACAATAAACAGGGAAAAAAAATTATCAAGCGAAAATGTCTAGAGGGACACTGCTTCAATAGGATTAACATCATCTGTGGCGCCCCTGACCCCCTGTGCTGTCATTTTAAGTTTTTCTTTGTGCCTCTGATCCTTCCACCTCTCCTCGAAATAAACACACACTACACAACAGAGCCACAGTTTTTGTAAATATAAAGTCTCTCTTTTCTAGCCATGATATCAGATTAGAAAATTTACCAGAATCTCTCATCCTAATTCTGACTTGTCTCCTTGTTCAGGGTGCAATGTTTTGATGCACTGAACAACAGCCTATCTTTACAGTGTCAGTACAGCACAGTTATAACTGAGACAATTTTTTAAACATTTCTGTTATTACATTATAGTTAAACTTGTCATACAAAGCAGATTTTAAATGCTTTTTGGTTTTGTACAAGGCTATAAAACATGAAACATGGTTTCAATCTGCCTTTTCTAGTGTTAGCTGGGCATGAAAGACAGTCCAAGTCCATCCAAAGAAGCTGAACGCTTTATTAGAAACTGGAACTATGATGTGAAATTTGAACTATTGCATTCAATACCAAATATTGCACCAAAGCAGTCTTTTGTAATTGATAAATTACATTTATTTAAATTGCAGTCGTCATTCAAAATA
Organism: Poeciliopsis prolifica; assembly: GCF_027474105.1. Classification (NCBI taxonomy): domain Eukaryota; kingdom Metazoa; phylum Chordata; class Actinopteri; order Cyprinodontiformes; family Poeciliidae; genus Poeciliopsis; species Poeciliopsis prolifica. The sequence continues at coordinate 2,444,052 of NW_026562425.1, forward strand.
TCATGCAGCTGGAAAAACACAGAGAACCGATGTTTTTTTTCAGTACCACCAAAGGCAAACAAAGCACCAGCAGTATTTAAACTATAGGTTACAAATCATAGATTTAGGAATGAAATTATGCAAAACATAGAGGAGATGTGTAAACTCATCTAACATGAGTTTACACATGGTAGATGTGTAAACTCACATCTACCTTCAGCACTGAACTGGAATTACAAAACCTCAGTATTTTCATAAATTTAATCAAGTTTTTATTCTGGCAGCATAAACATGGAACAGACAGAACCTTTCCACTCAGTTTCTAGCTTGGTTTGATCGACTTCTAGTGACTTTATCTTAATAAAAAGAGATGTTGCAGCAGTAGTCTTTGTGCTCCTAATTCCCCCATTCACTCTTATTATGGTCTGCAAAGTGAGTTGCAGATAGTTCACCTCACAAAGTATCACTTTGATACTCTGACACACCCTGAAGGGATCTTTTCTGAGAATGTGCAGAAGGACAGAACAGCTACTTGTTGCCCAGAACCACTTATTTTCCATTTATGTAACAATGTATAAAAAATACTGTTAATTAATTTTATTAATTTATTTTTTACCCTATTAAACTCTTAATTTGTCTGCCTCTTATATTTTGCACTTTTATTTTCTTTGGTTTTCCTGCCATAGTTTCTAAATATTCAGCAACTGTTTACAAAGAATTTCCTTTTAGCAGCCATGAATGTTAAATTATCATGCGACATTACTACCGGTAAAATTGAACAACATATTAGTTGGTTCTAATAGATTGTCACTCACAATGCAGGAGAATGCAAGACAATGAGTCTGGAGACAAGCAACCTCAAGGGGAGTTGTCACATTTCCGATAGATATTCATGAGTTTTTTTGGACTTAAATCTGCATGGAGGAAGACAACGACAGGCAACTGGTCTTTTCAAGGTGAAGCGCAAGGAAGATTTTATTTATACTCAACTCCCGGGTTCTCTCCCACCCCTACCCCACCTCACCTCCACACCCTCTCTGCCTTCTTTGTCTAGTCTCCCTGGGGAGCCATGGCGGCTGTGACCCAGAAAGCTGACTTGCCCAGGCTGAGGAGAGCTGGAGCAACAGGGGGAAGCTGGCCACCTTCGTTGGTCACCCAGACAGAGCAGCTCAAAGACAGAAGCTGTGCTTTCAATTCGCTGCAGATACACACACTTTCCCTGAGCGCTTGTTGACCTTCACGGACAGCAGAACAATTTGGTGAAAAAAAAAAGTTGACTTTGTAAAAACAGAAATTAACATTGAATCATTAGTTTATTAACTCAAAAGGCTACTATTTAAGTTTTTTTCCCTCTTTTTCACTGCTATCAATTAAAAAAAAAAGGGGGGGGGGGGCAGGAGGCAAGATAAGTGGCAGGTCTTCTCCTCTGTCTCCTTCTATTCTACCAAGGATTGATTAGTTGAGGGCGAGACTGACATGTCAACGACAGCTACCCAGCACAGCGAGATCCGTTTGGTCAATGCACCCTGACAGCTCGCTGACAACCCCAATTTCCTGATGAGCTGCCCCTGCTGGCTGTTTTAAGAGTAAAACGTAAGGAATCCTCTACACCAGCCCTTTCCCATCCTCCTGCCTAATTTCTTTACATCACATGTCAACTGATTACACGGCTGTTCACTTTTTCATGTCAGCAGACGGAGAGAGGTTTAATGACTGAGGCGCTGAAAGTGCTTTGGCGGTCCCCTCTTGTGTATGTAATAATCAAAGAGAAATGGAACGGGGTGATTGTTTATGTATACGTAGATGCTTCTGCAGCGGGCAACACAGTCTCTGTATGTTTACATGCATACTGGCTGTATCAATTCTCATTTGGAAGACAACTTGCAGACTTTATAGATTATAATGGATGGCTCTATGAAAGTGTAGTGTGACTTACTGAAGTAGCCATAACTCAAACATTTTGAAACGTTACAACAATAAACCAACAAATCTTTGGAGGTTTGATGTACAGGATGAACACAAAGACCATACATTCTTTTCCCAACCCCAAAGAAAAAATATTACAAAGAACAAATTATCTATACTATTACGTTCTATGCTATTACTTTCTTATTGTCACATAGAGAGTTGAAATGGAATGAATATCTTTATAAGTCAGTTTGATAAAACCTTTTCTGTCCTTTGTCCTGTGAGTCTTCACTGTAAAATACATATAAATAATGGAGATAAGAGTTATTCTTTTAGTAGAATTTGCATAAAAATATAGCAATAATTTTGCAAAAAGAGTTAGCTTATTTTATGTGTTTCTGAGAGATCACCTTGACAAACAGCCTCTAAAGGTCAGCTCAACTGTAATTTCCAGTAAACTAAGAAAACATTTTTCAAGCATGTTTGTGTAGTTTATTTTACAACTGAATTGAAAAAAGACGCAAATGTAATTTAATAATGTAACCAACCAGACTTTTTTCCCACCCTGAGCTTTGGGACAGGTGAAAATGACCACAATCTGAACACAAAAACACTTCTGGGCCTTCCTTGTTTTAATGGGAATGAATTCACTTCATGCCGTATAATGAGAGTCAGTATGGGGTCCATATGGTTACACCAGGGCTGGGTACGAGCGGAGATGGGAAGACAGGAAGGGGGTAATGCACATTTTAATGAGATGTGAGTCTCTGTGGCGCACCTGTGCTCCAATGATCTGTGAGGACTGCTCACTCGAGCCTGGAGTCGCATGAGAGCCGAACCGCAAAGAAAAACTCCTAAAAGTGTCTAATTCTTAATATTGAGTCAAAAACAAATTAAACAAATGCAAGGAGTTATAAACACCTCCATCTTCTTTAACCCTGATGAATTTTTTAGATTAACATAAAAACCTCTAATTTGCAGATGGCCACCTTAAATCTTCCAGTTACAAAAATGTCTCAGTTTTTATGAATGCATTTTATAGTAATGATTTTTCTTTTCTAATTTAAAAATTAAAAACAAATCATGATTTGTTCACTATAAATAGAAATTATTGTGTTGAATGTAAATCTATGTTATCATTGAAAAATTGCAAATGTGCAAGCTTTTGCCAAGAGTATACCTAAAAAGATATATAAATATAATATAATGTATCAGACAATCAAAATATGAATTTTGATTTTACATTTTTATTAAAGAAATGTAAACTTTATCAAAAGTTTTAATGCATATGCATCATCAGATTGCAAATCCAAACTTATTCAATATGACTACATATGACTCTAATCCTACCATTAAAGGGAAAATGCAGGAACAAATGAGCAAATTAATTTCACTGACGAATTCTTTATTTAATATATTGAGAATCAGTTTGCTTGATTTAACATGTAATATAAATTCCTCCTTCAAAACGTTCTTAATTATTAGAAAACCTATTTATATACATTATTCCACCACAGCTTTAAACAAATGTCTCTAATACTGTTGGCTCATCCTCTTTCTGCATTTCTGCAGTTAGCAATGGCCATAGAGGACTATTGGTCCTCTATGTTTCTTGAGTTTTCTATGATGATCATTTAGCTTTTTGTTCATTGTTTTACAGTTGAATAGGGGCCCAAGTGGATTGTGACTCACTCAGCGTGTGACTCAGCCTGTGTTATCACTCTCTGCAGCGACTAGATGAACGTTTGCCAAATGCCTGACACTCAGCCATTCATATGTACTATGTGCTTGCATGTTGGCAGAGTTGCATTTGGATTACCTATGCCATGTGAGTATGATGGGATTTTTTTTTAAAACACATTCAGAATATAGGGTCCCCTACAGTAGATTTGCAGAGTGTGTAATCGGTTCTGTAAATGCTAATGAAGTCCTCTTTGTCAGATGAAAGGGAATAATTCATGCCATCAGTGCAGACAAACATGGATATGTGCGCCACAGCGTTGTATCTGTGATTGGTTTGACCTTGATGATTTGAAGGATAAAATATCAAGTTTCTTGATGTTGTGGTATTCAGTTCTTTCACTGCGTGGCACCATTTATTCTGCTTTCAGTGGTATTGATGGCAGCATGCCAAAATGGGTTAATTATAGTACTTTGACTTTGAAACCATCACTCAAGGTTCAACTAGAGTAAAGGCTTAAAAAAAAGGCTAATTTCCTGCAAGAACCCATCAAAATCACCAGCAGCCTGAAGCAGCGTATAGATTCCAGTGCCTTTTTTATGTATTTACTTAATTGGTGCGTCTCTGTTTTGTAGTGCATCTTTATTAAGCAGAGTTGTGCTTTGATGAACGTGGCACACAATAAGGTTTGGTATTCTGCAGTTTGCTCTTTCCCAGAGAGCAGATTTTTATAAGGCTTTGAGAGGAGGCTTTAGTTCAGAGATGTGAGGGAAGAATATGCCTGAATGGGGAGCTGCTGCATGACAATCATGTCAGATGGAGGAATGGTAGGTTTGTGTTGGGCAGCCATGAGAATGTGCAATGCATAGTAAAATAGACAAAAAGAAAGAAGAAAGAAGAATGAAAGCGTAGCAATGCTTAAATATTGAGTCAGAGATTTTTTTTTTGTCAACACAAATGTTGAAATTGGACTTAATTTTGCAGATTTATACAGAACTACAAGTGTATTTATGTCGTCACCTAAGGTTTAGATGTGTATGTCGTCACCTCAGATGTTCCTCTTGTATTTAAGCAAACATACTTCAGATGTAAATGTTCATCGACAGAGCTGTCTTTTTTACAGGTCTCTTCAAATGGCCTTGTGGAAGCATTGGTTCAGTCATAGCAAGCTCTCATCTAAACTTATCTCAAAACCTAGGGGTCTGCTACCTTGCTAGACTGTTATTATCTGTCATCAGACATCCAACATGCTCATGTAAAGGTTTCTCCCAGGGTCTGAGCAAAAACAGTTTGCAAAAGAAATTGACTGCTAAGCTTTCATTCCTCTTTGATAGACTTGCAACATATTTTCAATACACAATCATTTTTTTGACAGGGTCATGAGTCAGCTTTAAAGTTCTTGGTAGTCAGTGCACATGCACACACGCGCACATGCACACAAAACACTGACCAGAAAGATATAGCTACCTATAACATTTAGATGTATCATTTGCATTTTTTTCTTTTTGTTTGTTTTGACAGTGGACATTCTCCTCTAACATCTGCATCTTACAACACAGATGGGTGTGAGCTGGTTTTGAGTCAAATATGTTTGTCAATCCAAACAAATGTGTTTGGATAAAGTGATCCATTTTCTTCATTTTGATTTTTAAAATAATTTGATCAGCTCTTAAGTTTGATAACAACTACACAATGGACTTGTTTCACTGAAGACATTATTCTCCAGTTCCTCACTCCATGTTCACAAGATATTTTCTTTTTGTTCTTGGCTTGATACACACATTTTGCAAAGACAGATTCATCCCTGGCACACAGAACCCATCTCCCTCCTGAATGGTATGACAGCTGGACATTGCTATGCTGTTTATGCATCAAATGTTTTGAACAGAAGAACAGAGTACTTTCAGGCATCTGAAAATCGCACTCAATCATGAAACAGACATGTGGAGGTCCACATTTAATGCAGTTTTGTTGACTTTCCTATGAGGTCACAAGGAATCAGCCTATCTGAGTTGTTGTACTATGGGGGCATGGTGAATAAAAGGAATGTTTTAAATTAACCTATCTAAAGCTTAAAAAGTCATGTGCTTGTCACATGGGCTTTCCTAAATTGTTTAAAGGCATATAAATCTTAAACTTCTAAAAAAAATTGCATTATTCTAATATTTAGAAGACAATTTTGGTTATCGAAAACTGAACTGTAACAAAACATGTTCTGATTTACTCATTTACTGGATAAATCACATTGAAAGAAAGGTAATGCCTTCTTACGATGTGCATTTAAATACAAAGCTGTAAGTGGGGGTAGAAAAATTGATTTCGACCGATCATTTGACTATTCCGAATGAATAAGAGCATTTTATCAAGATCAATTCAAACCATTTAATACATTTTGTAAAGCCGTTTCATATGCCATCATTGTAAAACTTTCTTTGTAAACGAAAGCCTGCAATGGCGTTGTCCACAAATTCTTTAACATAGCTGTTGAAATACATAATGGAGACTCAATATGTAAGATTTTACACTCTGAACATAAACTGAAGTAATCTGTGTGCAAAAACCCTCATGAGGAGGAGATTATACGTCTGAGCCAGAAAAGCCATTATGAAACCTATTTGATACAAAAGCAAACATCAATAATTGGGGAATTAAGGGTTTTAATTGTGGACTTTAACATGGTAATTGCTAATGACAAGAGCACAGAACCACAGCAGCAAATGCCTGACAATGAGAATTTAGTATTGGCAGTGTAATTTAATGCCACTCCCAGCTGAATCTGTGCTGGTACTCTGGGAGCCTCATGCTGCTGATTTTTAAAAGCATCTCTATCACACAAATGTTTAGCATATTCAACTACCAAGAATCAATAAGTTTTCTGGGAACTGCATCTCTCCCCCCCTGTAATTAATTCACTGATGTTGACCTCTGACTTGAGTGTTAGTGCCACCAACATCACCCGCCTGCTGATGGGACAGAGGTGGACGAAAAGCACGCGGCCTATTTTAATACAAGTCATCAAAGCCCGCAGTAAAAGATCAAATGTGGCAGCCACATGCAGGACATCCTACCGTGACCTTAAAGTGAGACTGTTGTGTATGTTGTGGGTTGTGACAAAGGTCAGGGTGTCATTAATCTGTCGCCAACAAGTCAACATTTCCTCTGACGTTTTGTCATGCGACTACTGAGGCATTCAGAAGGATTTTGTTGTTATTGGATTTGAACACTTTAACTGGGTGACAGTTTCCAGAAAACACATATCTAGTATAAAATGCCGTTCTGAGCAAGGCAAATCTACCTGCAATATAAGACATGTATCTTTATCCATCCATCGATTTCTATTTTTTTATTAGTATGAAGCAGGAACTAAGTACTAAACCCAATGTCACTCACAAATTAAAAATACTCAGTCCCATCTGAAAATTATATAGTCAGATTCTCAACAGTTTAATCAACATTATAATAAATAAATAAATAGATAAATTTTCCCCACAGGTTTGGATACTGTGCTGCTGAGTGTTTTTTCTCCAGCCAATTCAAAGACTTTGCATTTGTCCTAATGTGCAATTACCATAACATTAAGAAAGTTGTTTACATGTGGGAGCAGCTAATTAAGCTTTTAAAAGCCTGTTAATAGCTGGAGAAGGATCCCAAAACTAAAACTCCGTACAAATAAAAACATTATTGATGTACAGCGAGAGCAAAACGAAAAGCCATAAGGAAGAATTTAAAAGATTTTGTTAAGTCAATTGTCATGGGGAGCCGTGATTAGAGGCAAATAAAGTGGACAAGATTAGAGCAAAAACAGACACAGCTATAATCTGAGGAGTGCAATATTGTGTGGGTCATTCAATGTGACTGTTGGAGCATTTTGCAGGTTTCTGAATAAATGGAAACAAATGTTCCTTTTCAAGAAACCATATAGTTTTTCTTAAGTATAAAATGTGTTTGACCATAATGACCATCACCACATTTAGAGGGGAAAATGGGAACGCTAGAAGTTTGAAAACGCCATCAAAACTGTGAAATGAAAGTGTGGAAGACTGATTTTATGGGAGTATTTTACTGCCAAAGGGATTGGTGAAACTCACACAGTGGATGAGGGAAAAATATTGTGGAAGTATAAAAACAACATCTAATGTCATCAGCCATGCCGTTAAAGCTAGGGCACAAATGGGTTTTCCAAATGGACCAAAACTCTAAACATACCACCAAACTTGTTACACACACCCTTAAGAAAGTTGAGACTGAGTGGCCATCATAAAGTCATAATTCCCAGTTGCATTCAATATTTTTTTTTGTCCACAATGTGACCAATAAAAGGAAGAATGGACCGATGTTCAAAAGACACACTGAGAGAAGCTTTTAAAAGTACACCCAAAATCCCAGGCCCAAGTCATATTTTTTGGAGGAAAATTGTAACAATTATTCAGCAAAAGAATGTAAACTTTTGAATTCAAAGATCATTTTAAAATCATCATAATTATTTTGGCATTAGACAAACTGAAATAAATTTGATAAACCTGACGTCAAATTGGAGAAAGTTTAACTTGCATGTCTGTCTTTTTATCCAGATATTTAAATAAGGTGTTTGTAAATATCTGCACCCAACTTTTGATTTTACATCTGTAATGCTCTATACTTCTGCTGGACCTTTACATCCATCTGTGCCTTTTGCTCTGCTCTTACTTGATATTCTAAAGCAAGGGGCCTTCTAATCCAATCCTCTAGGGCCGGTGTCCAGCAACTTTTAGATGTGTCTCTGCCTCAACACATCTAAATCAAATAACCAGGTCATTAGCAGAACTCTGGAAAACTTCACTGCATCCTGAGGAGGTAAATCAGACACTTGATTCCAGTATTTTGGACCAGTAACAAATCTAAAAGTGGCAGGACTCCAGCACTGGAGGACTGGATTTGAAGACCCCTGGCATAAGGTTTGCCTTTTTCTCACTCATAAGACTCCTTTTTATTCTTCTCATCTGGTGATACGCCAATACATGTTGTAGTTTGAATAGAGATGTAGATTGGCTCCTTACACAATCTTTTTATTTTCAAATAATTTATTGTATGACTCTCCAAATTTAATGAGGCTTAAAAATTGAAGCAAAAACTAACATCTGCGCTGATCCTACAAGAGGTTTAAAGCAAATCTGGAAAAAGTTTTACGTAGGAATTTTTCTACATTTCTCAGTTTTGATTTTGAATCAAAACAGATTTATTTATATTCATCCAACCTTTTCTGTGCAAGCCAGTGGACAGAGGGCAGACAGTTTCCCCAGGTATCTGATGCACCTCCCTGTTTTAGGCTTTATTGTATTCTGCCACACAAAAAGGTAAGAAAGTCACACAAAGTGGAATATTCAGGTGTTACAAACCACAACATATTCAAAGATAGCTTTATTTCAGCCCTAGAATTTTACTAAGAATTTATGAATAACATTAGAATTTTACTAATTTTAGAAGCTGCACAGGTTAAAAGAACTTAGTATAAATTTGGCAACTTAAAACTCAACAGGTTAATGAACTAACAATGCTGCTTACTTGGAACACTGAAAGATGTTGGTGTGAACGTGCCCATTTTGCCCAAAAACTCTGCTCTGCAGGAAGAGTGGATGAGATTTGTGAAAGTATCTTGAGGAAGAGAGTGGAATTCACACTCAATTACAAAAAAAGACAGCATATGCATAAGCAGTGTGTGTTAAGAAAAGTGCCCATAAAACTAGGGCAGAAAGTGTCCCAGTCTTATGGAGGACCTTGGTTCCAAAGGAATCAACACACCTTAGTTTTTAATAGTCAGCCAGGGGAACAATGCAACCACACGTAGTGTGTGTAAACATGACTGCCTATAAGCACATGTGTTGTTTTAAGAAGATTTATAAATACACTGATTATGAGAGTAAAAGTGAGACTTTTAGCTGCTTCCACTCACTAGAACTATTGTTATTATTGTGAATGGCACACCAACAAAATATTTCGGTAGCGCAATACCTTGAAGAAAACAGCAATTCTGAGCTAGAAAGGTGAACATATATAAAAAAGAAAAGTTTCTCAAAATATAACATGTGGTGTTTCAAACCTACTAGTTATTGAGGTCATATTCTTAAATAAGCGGCTGCCAACCACAAGATTTTAAAATACAGAGAACTTGGTTGTAAGCTGGGAGATTATGAAATAACAGAATTGCACCGAAATAGAAAAAGCTGTTTTGTAGCAAGGTATTCTTGCTACATCGTTCTAACAATGCTGCCATTTTGTAAAGTGTTACATTTCAACAGCACAATGGATGTGGCTGCTCCAAAAATAGATTTTACTTAGTTCACACAGGAGATCTTTCTCACTTGCCACCTCCAGTCCTCAATGATCTAGGGATGAGCCTGTGCTGGATATTTGAAGCCACTGGAAATGATGGATGGAGTAATACCTGTCTTCGTCCTCCTCCTCCTCCTTTCCCGACTTCAGCTTTATGGAGGCCTTTAGATTTACTTATGTGCTGCGGCCCTAGTTATCTCCCTTTACGTGCTAAGTACCACCTTAGAAAAGCCCTGTAGATGCACTTTGTACCAAATAAAGAAATAGAAAACATAGCTGTCTCTTTTAAGTGGGCAGTTATTGAACCCATAGCCCATTAAATTCTATGGCACCTTCTCAATGCATAGTAAAACTTAAGTACAGTTTGAAAACCTTCAGGGTTTTTGAAAAAGTACATTTCCCCACATCCAGTTACACCATGAAAGAAACATGAAAACAATCTGGGAATAAAAAACAATCTTTTAATGCAAATAAGTTTCTTTGACCTTATGCCTTTATTAGAAAACAGTATTTTGCAAGTAGATCTCAGTTTTAAACTGAACCACTGCCGGGTGAACTGAACCTTTGCTTCGGTTTGAACATCTGTGTTTGATGATTGTCAATATTTGTGCCAGTTGTCCTTGTTTTCTGCTGCCAGCACAAACAAGCAATGGGAGTGCAAACCGAGGTGGTTTTTTATTTCCATTTTGTTTGAGTTTATCCTTTTAGCCTGTCAATACAAAAAAAACTTTCTCACTGACTGGTATCTGTGGAAGGCCAGACCAAACGCTCAGCTAGCACTTCTGTTTTAGTTCTTTCTTTGTTATGATTAGCGTATTGAGATGATAAAGAATACCTCTTACAGGTGTTGCTATACACAGGTCCAACATATTCAAAGACAGCTTTATTTCAATAAGTTAAGTAGGTGATACAAATTAAGATTTATTGCACAAAAAGTAAAATCTTACTATTAAAAATGAACTGCAAAATATACTGTCCTTCAGAGCTTCTCTCCTGCAACTTTAAGACGCATTCCTGCTCCAGCACACCTGAAACAAATAGCTGATACGTTGCATCACATGTCATTAAATATTGCCAAGGCCAGATAATGAGTCAATCATTTGATTCAGGACTATTGGAGAATGGAGGAATCTCACAGTCACGGGGACAGCAATTCTTGAGGACTGGAGCTGGAGTCCTGACCAAGAGTGATCCAGCTTCTTGGCAATACTGATGAGTGCTGGTCATGTCATCAAATTGTTATTTGGTACTTGTGCAGTTTCTGTCATTTTGTACCTGACTGTTTCAGGCATAAAAAGGGGGACAATTTCCAAAAGGTCACTTCATACCAGTTCTACTTAAATGTGTACCTGCATTTCAGATATTTTGTACTTGCTTTGACAAATGTTGCTTTCACCTACAGCTGAAATATCCCAACCTCTCAAAGGAGGAAGACTTTTAAAAGAAATAATCTAACTAGTCTTGATGTGAAAGACCTCAATATAGATATTCTTCCATTGTCTCCATTGAAGAGTGCTCTGGAAAAGTACTTTTTTCCACATCAATGAATAAGTTCAAAGATTATTAGTTCTGACGTTTTAATGAACTTTTCTATTGGAACCTTATTTTATGCATTTCTGGTTACGCATTTTGTTCATTTCATTAACTGATTTTGTATTTACGTTATATTGCTTTCACACCAATTTTTCAAGAACTTCTGGGAAATCATTTATGGTAAGGGCAAAAAGTGTGATCCACAATACATCTTAATACTTAATCAAATGCTCCAGTCCAGGGTCTATTTAGCCTTTGGTACAGCACACCGATATTATGTATCAGTGTTCACCGTCTTGAGTACTCATTGGTCAGTTTGAATATGGAAGTGTGGGAATGATTTTGCTGTTGGACCTATCCTGCACTCTAGCAGTTTGCAAGATATTTATGCAATCCAAATACCTCACACTGATGTATGAAACTGTTTCAGAAGTTGATCAAAGTCAACGGAAACGTCATGGGGATTTGGCTAACTGAAACGCTTTCTGCAGATGCTGCAGAAACATTAGTGATTTTTTGTTGTTGTTTTTTTATTGGCTGAGCTCAATGTAGCCTATTTTGTTATGGTAGGAGTACAGCAATCTAGTCCAATTAGTGTGCTTAGTTACTAACTCAGTGTTGCCAATTCCTCAGCAACAAAAGTAGTTAAGGTGTTCCTAAAGATACCAGAAGTGGATTTCCAGGACTGGAAACCAGTGAGCGGTTGGAACATGGGACAATCCCATGGCAGCATCCACTGATCATTGAGAGAATTGAGTATGATAGTTGTTTTTTTCCACAAGAATTCATCAACAACAGAAAGAGTTTTAGTTTTTCTGCTAAAAACTAGGTATTTGGCAAAGCATTGACAGATTTTCAACTACAGATTTTTTTCTTTTTGAAGAAAATCAGAAGGGTCTGAGAAGTTGAAATATAGTGAGAGACTGATTATATTAGTAATAGTAATGTTACTGGTCATATGGTCAGAGTTTTTTTTAAAAAAAACATCTTTCTGTGGAGGAAATAACGAATTAAAGTTGGACTTACGAAACACACAGTGTCAAGGTCAAACAGTTTCTGTTGTGAAATTCTTGGCCATTCAAATATTAAGTAATTAGTATGTATTAATTCAAAATTTTCCCAAGCAAAAACATTTAAAATATGAGTGAAAATTCAAATGTTTGTTCTGTATGAATATGGTCTCAGAAGGATAAATGAACAGACAAATCCAATAAGAGAAAAAACGGCAAGACTTTTATTATTAGGAAGTTCCAGAAAAGTTTGTCAATGTGACATTTTGCTTCAGAGAATACAGAAACACCATGATGTCACCTGGCCCGCTATACTTCATATGTACTGGCTCCTGTGACTCAGACGGGGAGTTGCTTCAAGGGACGCCCTAGGGCTACGGGGCCTCAAAGAACTGGAAAATACACCCTTGACCGTCTTAAGAGCACTTTTCACTTCACAGTAAAAAGGCATTCTAACAAAGAGCCATTACTGAGCCAGCCCTGCTGAAGCCACAATAATGTCAACTAGAATTTAGCATTTTTTTTCAGAAAGGTTACTAAAGCTTTCTACACTGAGATTTGACTTCATGTGAAAGACATATAGGCTAATAAACAGAGTTTTGATGTGGTGAAAAAAAAAAGACAAAAGAAAGTTATAAGAACCATACAGCAGTAAAATACTTTTTAGGTAAGTGCATTAGCATATTTTCTAAAAATTAAATCCACATTTTCTCTATTTCATCTACCTCTTAACATTCAGGAATCTAATCTACAGCAAGCACCGATGAGAGCTTTCACCAAAAGAAGAAGCAATCTAAATCTCTTCTTTGGCATTCTTGTTCCCTGAAGATGAATAAAATTCATTTGCAAGGTTCAAGTAAAACTATCTTTTCCTGAAAATGTTCCACTATCTAACTGACACACATCTATGTCCAAGAACTTGCAGCTGCTTTCAAAATAATCTTCAGCAAAAATCCTTTGGAAAATTTCAACCTTAAAGTTTTTCATTTGCCGAAGAACAATGTCAAATGAAACATTGTCCATCTGTTCTGTGTCCGACCGCACTTCTCCCTCTGCCTCTCCTTCCCTCCCTTGGTGGGGAGGCCGAGGCGACCTGTGCATTACAAGCAGAGGGCTGATGATTACATTGTTGGACTGAGAGCGATGCTCATGGTGTTGTAATCCCAGCAGTAATCAATATCTCTGGTCGCTTTACCATCCCATCACTTCTCCAGAATGTAAAATATCCCAGAGCTACACTTAGCCAAAACTTTAATTATTCTTTCAAAGTCATATGTGGATGGCAACGACTACAAATAAATTACAATTAGTTTTCTCATGATTTACTAGGGCTTGACAGTAAATTACCCATGTGTACTTTCTATATTCGTAGAAAGAAAAACAAAGAAATTTCTGATAAATCTCTCAATAAAATTAAAGCCTCTCTTTCCCCAGTGTTAGACACTCTGAGCACAAAGATACACAAGTGTCATTCATATTGTAAGTTGAATGTCACAGTTAAAGCCAAATAAAGCTTTAATTAAAAGAAATACCCGGATAAATGCCATCTGAATTGGACTAAAATGGCAAAGGGCAAATCGAAATTGTTTTTTTTTTTTGGTAAAGATAAAACACAAGTGGAGAGTTATGAGCTTTCTAGCAATGTTTTTGGATCTTGCAAATTTAATAACATTGATCCCCTGAAAATAAAAATAAAAATTATAAAATTCAATTCAATTACAAACTATTTTATCCCTAAGGGGAAGATTAGTACTGATGTAACTTATATTGTCTAAGTATCAAAGAGGCATAGTGGATGGTGATGCTCTGGGCAGGATGGATCTCCACTAGTTGTCAGTCTTACAACAAATCTAAAGAAGCCTTTGACTAGAGGCTGCTGCAATATGACATTACAGTGACATCCCAACAATTCAATTTCCAGGCAGCAGAGATGATATTCCATATTGTTTGCAGGCTCTGCTATTTCCCCTCGTTTGCTTTTACCATTTCTCTTTGAATCTCTGTCTGGCCGTATTGTCAGAAAGCCAGGCAGTGCCCAGCATAAATCGATGGAAGATATGTTTTGAACTTCCTCTTTCTCTCTGTTCGTTGGTTCTTCTCTGCATTCATGAAGCCTCTTTCTAAACTCCTCTGGGATTATAGGCTGAAGTTCAGGTATTAGGGGTTGTAGTTCAGGTATTATTTGAGCTGTTGAGATACTAATCAGCTGCTCCCAGTTGTAGAAACAAGACCTTGTTACCACAGTTAAGCATCATAGCAACTGTCCAAAAGTAAAAAAGCAAGAGTAAAAGTCCTTACATCGACACAGCAATCAAAACCAGAGAGAATATTTGTCCAAACTTGCAATAGTTCAACCCCTCCCCAAAAAAAGCATAATGAAAAGTCCGCAAAAAGAATAAAGCAGAACTAATATCAAAGCGCTGCTCCAACATGCTGCCACCATGAGCAGCACCAGTTCTAGAAACAAAATACAAATCAAGATGTTGATGTGCGCTTGAATAATCAAAGCTTTATGATTTGTGTACTTAGTGAATGCAAACCAAAGTCTGTGCTTTCTTTAGCCTGAAGCTACAGGGAGCCAGTGTAGGGACTTTAAAACTGGTGTTATGGTTTCTATCTTCCTGGTTTTAGTGAGAACGAGAGCAGCAGCGTTCTGGACCAGCTGCAGCTGTTTGACTGATTTGTTGGACAGACATGTGAAGACGCTGTCGCAGTAATCAATGTGACTAAAAATAAAAGGCACAACTGTGCATATTTTTAACCAAATTCCTTGGAGAGGCACCTTCATCCTTTCCTCTGAAGGTCACACCTACTATCAATTAAATCTGGCTGTCTGTCTTTATTTGCATTTGCATCTATTAGCCAAAGGCATAGTTTGTGAACAAGTTACAAAGAATCATAAGCATCTCATCATACATTGAAGAATAATAACGGTCTCACACTATTATTTTCAATCATGTGAAACATAGATACATCTTGTATTATCTGTAGGGGGTGTTAATGAGTCTGGATGACTTTTTTTTCAACCCAAAATTCAGAAAATGATGAAGGAGCAAGACACTAAAATAGGATGACTGCACACTACATATTTAATCACTACTCATCATAAAGAGGCAAGCTAGTGAGAGGTCAGCAGTCCAGCACTGCAGCAGCTCTTCAGTATCACCACTAAATATGACGTTCAACTTGAGGTCTGTCAAATTTACACTAGAACGTTTTGATGTTGTCTTCGAATTCGAAAAATAAATGATCAGTATTTACTACATTTTGACTGCTACTTCATCACGTAACATGAAACATACATTTCTAAATGTTTAATGTAGTTGTATTTTATGGTTTGCTACATTTTTCTGTGAAAAATCTCAATACAAGTCCTAAAGTGGGAAAGAGAGCTTTCAGTACTGTGACTAAACCAAATTCCATTCTTCTCAGCTTTTATTTATGTTGATGCAGCTATTGATCATGCTGAAGAGAAAATTATGTCTCTAGGCTGCAGTGCTCGTAGGTGGGCCAGGACATTAATCAGGAAATCAATTATGCTGTCGATTGGCCGGGCTGTGTTGGGGAAAGGATTGTGATCTGAAGATTC
Organism: Poeciliopsis prolifica; assembly: GCF_027474105.1. NCBI lineage: Eukaryota > Metazoa > Chordata > Actinopteri > Cyprinodontiformes > Poeciliidae > Poeciliopsis > Poeciliopsis prolifica. The sequence goes on from NW_026562425.1 coordinate 2,460,061, forward strand.
AGTTGAACTGGGAAAAATAAAGTATTTGCTTTGCATTTCTACTACACCATTAGAGTTTATATAGAGTTTCAAGGGCTGTCTTTATATTTAAAAGTTCTGTGTAGACTAGTGGAATTATGTGTCAGAGATATTTTCTTTCCGGCACTGAGGCTGAGAGAACCTAGATCTCTTGTGATGCTCAGGGATTGAACTCATACTACACATGCAAATGCTAACGCTGCCAGGACTGCCATGCCTGCAAATTGACAGTAATTCTTGTTCTTTCCCACATTACAACTACCACTAGCCTCAATGTATTTTATTGAGATTATATGCTCGACCAGCACCTGGTAGTATATTACTTTGCATTGAGAAGGAAAGTGATACATGGTTTTAATCTGATACCTCTAAATAGAAATTTATATTTTAACCAATTACCTTCAGAAGTCACACCATTTGTGTGTAATCTAATCCCAGTACAAATGAAGCTCTTCTGTAACGTTCTCAGAGGTTTGTTAGACAACTTTAGTGAACAAGTAGCACTGTGAACAGCGAGGGGCAATGCAGCCAGTTCAGGGAAAGGTTGATCAGCAATTAAAGCAGTTAGCTCATAATGCAATACCCCAGCTTTGATTATCTCATGGAGCAATGTTCAATCCTTCATCCACAGATGGAAAAAACAGAATCTCTTTACAGTACCTCCCTTTCCTTTAAAATGTAAACTAATCAGTTCAAGATATGGCTGGATCTCATTAGCATTTTTTACAAAGTAAGCTAAATATAAATGTAACTTAAGTGGGAGTATTATGTAAAATCAACTTTTTTGAGCTTACTGTCACATTATAACAGTATAATGTGATACTATTATAATGGTATTATAATATTATAATGATGAGCTATGATAATAGCTCATCAAAAATATACATGGAGTGTTGTTTTGAATCTTTTATGCATGGTTGAGGAAACATTCAGTATCTTGTGGCAGCAATTTATGATTGCCCAAATTCCTCAGAGCTGCAGTCTCCAAGCCAGGCTTCTGCCTCACAAAGCATCCCTCCTGTGCAACACCCTCTTCAGCTCCCCAGACTAGCAACAGAAGCAATTAGGAAACACCTGGTGAAATTGCGTGTCTGCTGAACTTATACAAACTACTTCTTAGAGCGAAGTTCCTATGCACGTTGTTACAAGCTTAATGGGGAAACATTGTTGTGATGATGTTGAGGGCAGAGTGTTGGAAAGACTCTGTGCTATGAAATGACCTTATGATTCTGGAAAATACATGTTACTGCCCCTTTAAAATTAGGCTCCAAATGTTTCTGTGGGTTTTATGCAGGTAGTCACATGTCCTCATACAGGAAATGTTGGCACTTATAAAACTGCCATTAGGTGTGAATATGAAAATTTTTTTCACCATTGTTATGTATAATTTGTGTCACCTTGATTGTCCTCTCAGAGGTTATTAGCTGAGCAGGTAATATGGAACAATAGTATCACTACCTCCTCCTTACAACAATAGCCAGAAAACCTTACTGAACCATTTTTTCTGTTACTTTCATCTTCATTATTTAATTGAGCCATTTTTAACAAATGGAATAATACAGTGTGGTGGAGATGACTCTACATTGACTTCAGGTTTAGCATTGCAGTGATGCTTCCACAGGGACTGAAACTAATTAGCAGCCTTTTTTTTAATTAAAAGCCCTTGATTAACTGATCATCAGTACATGTGGCCACTGTTGTAAAAGTTTAAGCAGTTTGGAGCATTACTACATGTCAATGTTGCGATGCTCAGGTAAATTATTAAAAACCCAAGAGCTGAATCTCACTCTTAGGGGATAGGGTTGGCAGAATTAATGTCAATTAATGAAATCCATGACAACACAATCCTGTTAGGAGAAGCTGAATTTAGTGCCGATTCACAAACAAGCAAAACTTTTATAAATCAAAGGCGTGTAAATTTCCAACATCTCTGACAGCTTGCTTCTTGTATCTACAATACAGCCAATGAGGGTTAGACTGTCCTTCTGTTCAGATGTTTAAAGTGCACTTTTTAGCTTTAATTTTAATAAAAGCTATGGCTGATTTCTAAAAAATAAATAAATAACATTTTTAAACTTCTAAAATTGTGCAAATGTTATTTTTGGTTTGTATAGTCAGGGTATATAGTATATAGTATAGTATATAGTCAGGACTGTACACTCACTCCTCCTGATTCACTAGCAGTGAGGACAGCCTCTCCAAGTATCATTACCAGGTGCTCTACTCAGGAGTGAACGAAAGATGTTACCTGCATTTATTTATTTTGTTACTTAATGCAGAAAAGTGCTCCAACCTTTCCGCTCCATGGCAGGAGTTTGATTCACTACTGTATGTCTGCTAGTGTGGGTGCATGCCCAGTCGTAACACAGCCACTAACACACACAGAGAGTTGATGATGCATGCCTCACTCCACACTTTAAACTTGACTATTATGCTCTCTTCTTCACTTTAAAACATAAACTGAAGTTCATTTAAACATATACATCTCAGAAGATTTTTTTTCTTTTGCATCCGGGTTTTGTTGTTATGGGGCAGAAGTCTCAAGGTGGGTTTTGCAGCTATGATAGCAGAGATAAGCAGATGAGTCAAGCATGAGTTTAAGGCATTTTATCACTTTTCTCTCAGAGCACTGTACAGGTAAGTAGCCCAATAACAACATTAATTTAAGTGTGTGATGATTTTGGTTCTCCTTGAATAGAAAGAAGACTCAAAATGCCCATGGAGCTTTAAAAAGGGCAGCAATTAGTTTTAAAGAATGACTCTTCACTCAAAATGTTTGCCTCATTTTGCTTTCCAGCAACAAAAGAATGATGGTATGTGAATGACAGCAACTTCATGAAAATTTGATTAGAATTAAATACAGTTTATGTAACCAAGGAGAACAGCAGTGAATTAAACATAGAAAAAAGAAAACCTAAAATGTCAGGATGCAAATGCTATGTGATGACATAATTGATATGCTAATTGATGAACGACGCCATGACCTTTATACAGCTAAAAGCAGAGAACTGTATAAAAAAATAGTTTCTCATTGTTAGACACTGAATCAGACTAAATATGTTATGTCTTAGGTCAGTATTACACAATTTTTATTTCACAAATGCCACCATAACAAGGAAGAAAAATATTCAGATGATATTTAGCTAATTTCTTTAGATGCTAAACCTTATGTATGCTCCAATCACTACATCTTTATGTAAAATTTGAAAGCCTAGATTATGTCATAGCTTTTTAGGCTTCTGATAGGTCAATTTATTGTCTGGGTTAAACAAAGTACCACATGTGAATGTATTTTAAGGGCACAGTAAAACACATGAGCTCATTGAAATGACTTGAAACAAATCAGCCATGATATATCGGAAAATTTATTTTAAATCTCACCATTCCAAAATGTAAATATTACAGTGAGAAATATGCAAAAATCAATCCCAGAAGAAAGGCTAAAGATCTCATGAAGATAAGAAAAACAGTTTGCAAATGCACACAGCAACAATGGTCTTAGAGGGGAGGGAGGAGAGCAGAGTGCAAAATCGACTTTGAGCTTTATATGTCGTTCCTTTATCTTATACCTGGAGTGTTGTTTTGGTTCATTCAGAAAGGTTACATAGCTACAAAGAAAAATATGCCGATGCATAATGGTTAAATACTTTGGTCATGAACTAGTTTGTTTAAATATAAATAAAAGTAGATTGAAATACATAGTATGAAAGTATTTAGCTAAACCAGCTTCTTTTTCTTCAACTTTCATCAAGCAAACAAACAATAGGCATGTCAAGCAGAATTTTATTTGTGATATGCAATGTAAGGCAATAATAAACTGGGTATATGCTCATCTTCTTATTTTTGGCGCCTATTTGCTCAAACCTGCTCATACCATTAGTCAGTATTTTCCCCAGTTGTGATGTGAGGTCCTCTGTATCAAACATTAACACAGCACCGCATCAACATGCAGACCACATGTGGCTGGAATAATGATCAAGACGACAACAACAATGCCACCGTTCTTGCAGTGAAGTTCTTTTTTTTTTCCCAGCGCATCATCACAACACTCATTGATGTAGTATGAATTACTGACGTGTCTGATTTCTACCACTCAGCTTTCTGTCTCTTTCTTTGCCTTATTTTTTTCTCTGCTACCAAAACTAATAAGCATGCAATTGCCAACTACAGTTACTCTGTCCTCAGCTGTCACTGATTTTATTCCTTTATTTTACATTTTTTAAGTGCATCGCAAGTATCAACACCGTATGGCTATTTTTACATTTTCACATGTAACAATCAAACTTATGTAATTTATTTGGATTTTAAGTGACACATAAAAAATAGCACAAAATTATAAAGAAGAAAACATTTTCAATTTGTTTTAAAAGTACAAATCTGAAAAGTGTGGAAATCATCAAGTCCCTCTGATTCAATACTTAATAGAACCACCTTTTGCTGCACATCTTTTACCTTCACTGACTTTGTTCCTCAAAAGACTGAACTTTGTGTGTGTTAAGGCTTTTCCAGTAGCTCCATCCACCCTATAGCTTTACAGAAGCATTCCCACAGCGTAATGCTGCTGTCTCCATGCTATGGCGTCTTTTAGTTTATGGGCAGTGTTCATATTCTGTCAATGACAGCATTAACGCCAAAAAGAGAAAGACATTTTCATATGACTACATAATTGCCCTTCTTTCTTACACTGCTACAGTTTTCTATTAGAGACACAATGGATCTATAACCTTGCCGACGTGTTAGCTTAGGCCGAGGGCTTCGTCTTAATAGGTTTGCAGTTGCGCCATTTTGTCCTATTTTCAAATGAATAAATGAACAGGTTTTGCTCACTATTGTTCTCTAACAAACGTCTCAGGTCTACACAGAACAGCTGGATACACTGAGAATAAATTACACACAAACGGTCTCTATTTTCCATTTGTTTATATTGGATTTATTTAGAAGAAAGGGGCCAAACAAGTATGTAGCAATAAAACCCATGCATCATTTTCATTCTGCTTTTGCAATTATTCATGGATTGTGTTGGCCACACAAAGTCCCAGTAGAACACCTTGAGTTATAAGATTGTTTTTATACTGTGAAAAGGCATTGGGGGTACAAGAACTTTTACAATGCACTGTTAAAAAAAAAAACTGGACACAATTTGGAAGCAACTGTTTAGCTCATGCGCCAATGATTTCAGAATGTTGCATCCACCCAGAGTAATTTCACAAAGTTTCCCATCCTTACAGAGTCAGTCTTGATTTTTTTTTCTTGGACGCACAAGTTTCCCCACAGTTGCACAACCCATCACTTTTTAGCTGAAAACGTCCTTGTCGGGGTGGAGTATGCACAATGAGGAAAACCTGCAGAATCGAGTTTGATTGCACCAAATCTGTCAGGCAGGATATCATTATCTCTGGGAAGTTTCCCATGGCGAGCAGCTGGGAAATTGTCAAAACCATCTTGTTGTGGATGCAAATGAACCCCTTTGAACTGCAATTTATGTATGTAAGTGTTTATAGCTGTCAATCACCAATAAGAATTTTTGACTTTAGCAAACAGCGCAGCAAATTTTCTTTTTCGTCACCTTCTGTTTTTTCCATGCTGCAGTGTTGTAAAAAGATTTAACCATATTGATTTTTGAACCTGGTTGAATAATATATAAAACTGAGTTAAGCATATAGCTCTAAACCCAGAACAACTTAAAATTTCAGGACAAAGCAGTTTGTCATGTCTTAAACCAACAGAAGCTCTGGTGCAGCTATAATAAGTTATTAAAAGTTGAGTAGGTTTTTAATCTTGTTGCAAAAAAATGATTTACTGATTTATTAAAAAATGCACAAAAGTAGTTAGTAATCACTTTTAGAACCATTATAAAATGATCTTTTATCGTTTCTTGCTAAAGAATCTAAAGAGTTGTAGGTAAATTATACATTACACAGTAAAGATCATTTAACAAGATTGATGCTGGTGTTTATTTTCTTTCCCCAGACATTCTTGACAAGTTATTAAATAAATACCGTTCACTGAGTAACTGTTTAGAAAATTGGAAAATTGTTGGCTTAGGAAATGCTTTCTCACTACATTGGATGTAGACTAATGCTATTCACACAGTTATAATATTTATTTCTTTAGTTTGCTTTGAGTCACAGCACAAGCAAAAGGCTAGAGATAACATATCCTTGCTAAAATGTGGCGTAGCTGACTTCATCTTTTCTCAGTACGTTTCCTCATGAGTATACACATGGGGTCTCCTTTTGCACACAGATTTTAAATATCATCTCATGAAAGATGGCTTATCTCTCATAGACTCGTTTTAATAGTGTATTCATGTAGTGCAAAATTCTGCTCCTGACAAATTCACAAAGGTTCCCTGTTGGTTAGTTGACTTTTGTGTGGGAGACAGATGTGACAAAAGCTCCCTCATGTGTTAGTCGTGACATATTTGGAATGCATGCCATGTTGGGAATGGTGAACACCAATTTGAAAAAAAAAAAAAAAAAAGACTGAAGCCTGATTTAACTGATGGGTCAGGAGCTCAGATGAGTTTGTGGTCTGTAGCAAAGTAAGCTATCCTTACACAATTAAAGACAGAGAAAAAACAGTGTAATTTGACATAAAAAAATGACTGCAGATACTTTTTTCTGTTTATCTAGTTTTATCTAGAAAAACAGTGATAGAATTTATTTTGTCTTCATAAGGACACCATAAAATGGACAGTTCTTGTTGCTAGATCTAGCAAAAGATCTAGACCAATAAAGGCCAGTGCCTGTTAAGAACAGGTGGATTGGATGCAAGATCAGAAGTCTGTAACCTACAGTTGTGGAGCTTCAAGTGGCTTTGTGGTTGTATTCATTTACTAAATAAAGAAATATCGCCCTGTGTATTGTTTCATTATTTTGTTCTGTGGTACACTCTGCCCCCATGATAAATTTGGTCTAGAACTGCCACTGCCAAGTCCACAACGTATAAATACCAGCTCACCTTAAATAATTGTCTTGCTTTTTGCATGTTTCTTGGACCTTCACTGATTTGGAAATCCATCCAGCTGCAATAGAACATCTTGTTCACAGCTAGCAACAGTCCTGTGAGCTGTGTTATGCTTTTCCCTGCTAGCGCACCTTTTTGTCCTCTCGGCTCATGGCTACTTCCACAATACAAACATCCAAAGAAACAAGCATCTCACTTAACTTAGCACAGAGAGAGAGGAGGTAACAGGTCAGCTTGGCTTCACTGTATCATTTGCTACACTTGACTGACATCACCAAACAACCATATTTTCTGAAAATCAATCTAATTCCAGGAAATGCCTTTAGATGTGGGTGGGGCAAAATACTGTGCAGCTCCTTAAGGTAATACATTTCCTCTGTCAGTGGCAAAAAGTGCACCTTGACAACACCGGGGGGCGTCAACTCATTTAATGCAGGAACTCACTGTTCCTGCATTAAATGCAATGCAACTTAGAGATAGTAATATCCCCTTTCTAATGCTGCTCTGGGCAACTGTCCACATTGACCATATGAAACACTGCTGCAGAGAGTGCACAAGCTTAACTTTAATGGGAGCAAACCTTTCTAAGAAGAACAGTCTAGACCAGTTTGCCAGAGAGAATGCAAAGTCCAGAATTTCTTTGGACACAAGTGTCTAAAACTGACTGATTAGAACATCAGGAGTAGGCATGTGAATGACTTTTAGAAGAATAACTTTGAGGAGATGATGTTTTTCACAGTTGTCTCAGTCAAGATAAGCTTTCAAATCTTTCTTGGAGTGTCATGTAACCTGCAGGTGTTAGTCCACTTCATTTTCTGAACTTAGACAGTTCAGGGTGAAGCAGTCTAAGTATTATAAATCTGGAACAATAGATTAGACCTTAAACACAGTACATAAGTATTTTTTTTCTATGATACATAGAAATCTGACAATCTTCACAATATTTTTTTAGTGCTAACAATGTGAACAGCACACAGACGTAGCCCCTCTAAAACAGAAATATTAGTTTGCTGCCACATAACCTTCTGTAAAGCCATCCCTGACTCTTTGATATGTACTGGATCACAAATATCGCTACAAAAACATATCATTGCATCATCAGTGAATAAACTGAAAGAATGGTTAACAGTAGATAAAATGTTGTCTCTTAGAGGCTAAGAAAAATCTGGAGGAACGGTAGAGATTCTAATGTTCGAATAGATTTCATTGTAGTGTTGTTTACATTTAATGAATGACATCTTGCACTTTTCTAAAATGTTTTTCAGACACCATTTTGTTTTCATCTTTCACCTTTTTTTAAAGGTATGAAAGGCATATGTGAAGTTGGATCAACTATCTCAGAGAAGGTGTTTTTTGTTTGCTCACAAAGGCACTGGGGTAATTACCAGACAACCTGTCTGTTCTTGTCAGAGTCAATTTCTTTACATTCCTATCCTACCTGCCATCGATGGATTACGGTGTATATCTGATTTTTTCAGATGGAATCATGCCTTCTGGTAAGAAAGCCGTAGAAAAGTTTCTGAAAGAATAAACAAGGCATAGATAAAATAAACACATATATGCTTTAAAAAACTTCAATACATTTGAGACATTTTCCAAAGCATATGTTCATAAATGAGTTATTTGCAGTTGTTCATACAACTACCTCTGAATTTTACCTATGGGTTCATTTCTATTATTACATACAAATCATTGCATATCAATAAGTTTTGGCTACAGGCGCACTGGGAAGAAATGTGTGAAAGCAGTGTTTTCAAGGTAGTTCGGCAGACTGAGCATGCATTCAGACAGTTGTGCTCTAAATGAGAAGTGTGAGCACAAGACAAGTAACACTGATAATTCAACACTTAACAGCTAAAGTTAAATCACTCTTTGGTCTAAAACTAATACTGCTTCAACCACAAGTCACAAAGCTAGAGGGAAAAAAATTCAGTGTAAGTATGATTCAGTGCAAGTACTTTTATCTTTTCCTCATTCCCCATAAATCTGATTTGATTTACTATAATTAATCTGCTGATATTTTCAAAAGAGGTCAGTTGAAAGGGGCTAACTTCTTTAACTATTCGTCCAGTTTGATTTTTTTACTGTAACCACTTGTTTGAACAAGCAGTTTTTCTCAATTTGAATTTAACCTTGCTGTTTGGTAACCAGCCAGATGCTACAGTGGTTTTAACAGATTTTCAGGTGATTCACAATCTTTTTGGCTGCAAGATCTTTTTTTTTTTTCATTTCTTTTTAATCATCAATTGTTTATGAAGTAGGACGCATCAGTCTTTAAAAATATTAGTTTTTGGTGATTGCAGTGAACAGTGAGTCAGTGCCTAATCTGCCATCAAGACAAGTAAAATACCAACAGTATTTAATGGGCAAAAGAGAAAATTCTTTTGCCCACTTGACTGTTATGCAAACTTTTTTGTACTATTTCAACATTTATGGTAAAATTTATGCATTGCCTGTTCAAATGCATGAAAGTGCAAGGTGATCCAGGTTTATGCTGCACCCCACTGATGGTGGCATTGTGTCCTACACACTGATTGAAGCACACAGTACGCATATGTGCCTTGATTCTTATACATAACATGTACTTTACTGGTTCCAAAATTGGAAAATTATTGCAGCATGACTGAGGTAGTTTTTACACGCCACAAAATCTCTAAAGTTTGACTTTTACTAGCTGGAAAAAGGCTTGTATGTGGAAATTATAGTGTACTGTTGAGTAAATTAAGATGTAAATTTTATTTGTGCGCATTTGGACTGTCCACAGAGATAATACGCACTGTTTAAGAAAATATCAATTTATGGATTCCAGTGTTACCACTGTGCAAATTAACTTAAACAGCGATTTGCCACCAGATAAGACTATACAGTATGTCGTAGCAAGGTGTTCCCTCTGTTATTATGGGGGATAATGGCTACTATAAATTTGTTTCTACACCCCTTATGTGTAACATCATTCAAATATCCTATTACAATTCAATGGATGGACTGGAAAGAGATCAGCATCTAAAAAAATGCACTGCACCTGCCTTGGAATACTAAGCAGATTGTAGATATGCACAGGGGCAAGCACATGTCTGTGAATAGAGAGCTATGGATTTGCTCAGACTGTCTTTGGCATTTTAATCCAGTGGGAAGATTAAAACAGTTACCCACCTTTATCTCAAAGAAACTGACACATACTATACTGCAAATGCTCTTCATTTAGGCCTTGGTCTTTAAATATATGTCAGAGTTCTAATAATGTTAAATGACAACCAATTGATATAAAAGGGGTAGAATGCATAGGTACAACTTTAAAAAAAAGGAATGTCAGGTAGAAATGTATTGCTTGTTGCCACCTACTTCAAAAAGTAAAAGTAATATGTAGCTTACTTGAACACAATAAAGCATTTCAAGCCGAGTAATTGTTCTGATGATGGATTCAAAATTGTGAAAATCGGAATTGTGGTGACTCAAAAAAATGAGATGTTGGTGTCGTTAGCGATATGGGCAAGTGACAAATAATGCTGAAAAATCAAATCTACATTTCCATTAAACTTGTCCACAGAGAGAAGCATGAGGGGTCTTAAAATTTTCTGGTAGACAGTGGACTTCAGAAAATGAAGTGGACTAACACCTGCAGGTTACATGACACTCCAAATAATCCCTGACTAACTTCACACTGGACTTCAAGCCACCTGAATTCTGTGCTTCATTATTCTTCCATTAGACTCTGGGATCTCAATTTCCTAATGAAATACTTTCAAAACAGGATGTTGGACATTCAGGGGAAAAAAAAAAAGTTTAGTTCATATCCCTGATGCCCTTCGAATACGTCCTAATCTTCACAACACCCTTTTAGATTCTAGAGATACAATAACAAGAACCCAATTACATTTTTTTTTTTTTGTTTTTTTGTCATGGGACCCAAAACTCCTGGTGGCAGACCTGACCCCTTGCTGGATTCCTCTGAGTGTAGTGGCTCCTAATGCAGTGACTCCAGATTTAGATCATTTCTTGTGAAATTCCCACAAGTTCTTCAACATATTTTGCTTGACAATTTTCTCAGGACTGTTATCCCAGCTGCATGTGCACATTTTTCCAGATTTTTCTTCCCAACCAATTTTCTATGAATATATTTGTATACAGCTCTCTGGAAGCATCCAGCTTTTTAGCAATTACATTCTGTGGCTTACACTCCTTGTGGAGGTGTTTCAGTGACATCTTCTCAACATCAGTCATGTCATAAGTCTTCCCCATGATTGTGTAGCTGACTAACCCAGATTGGAAGGGCATTTGAAGCTGAGGGACCTTTTGTGAGTATTTTGGTTCAATTAGCTGATAAGAAAGAGACAACATGACTTCCTATATTAAAATTTTTCCACATTTTTCCATTTCTCTATGATACTAAACTTTAGGTTTTCACTTTTTATATGCCATAATCCTACAAATTAAGGCTCTGTTTTTTACTCGGTCATACACTTGTAGTACACAAGTTTCATTTTTTGAAATGAGAGACATTACTGAAGCTTTCCAAAATTTTCTCATCAGCAAACTTTTTTCACATTTGATCATCTTATAACCACTCATTTCAGAATGCTCTAATTGGATTTTTTGCGACAGAGCGCTGTCAAATAGAGCTTCATTTATTTCTTCTGATAATACTTTTAGAATTACTGTGCTGCACATTTTTGAAGATATGTCTATAGAACTTGCATAAATATCCTTTTATCTTGGCCTATGTGTTGTATTTGCTCTTGACTTATTCTGTTTGCTATAGTTTCAATGAAAAAAAAAAGCTGACTATGCTAATAAATGAGTGAAATTGTAAAGACAGACATTAAAATTGCCTATAAACTAACAGAATACATAACTTAAAACCATTATAATCATCCTTGTTTATGACCTTTTAGTGGTTTAGAAGATGCACAGAAAGGTGTTCAGTAAATTGGTCACTTTAATTCCAACTTCTCCATTTTTCACAACATTGGGCTTTATGTCCTGAGGGTCAAGACAAGATCAATAGATTTCACTCAGTGGTTCTATTGATCATCTCTGTCACTTTATTAATCCAATTGCCACTTTGCTTGTAATCCAGAAATTGTCCATTTTTGTGAACAGGAAGAAGCAGACTATTTAAATTTCACTCTTAGGGTGTCTTAGACATCATCCACATAACCTTTTGTCACCTTGCACTTGTCATGCAGATGTCTTTTGAATATTGTTTAGAACAGATGGTTGAAAAAAATCACATCAACCCACCCACATTGTTACCTCAGCCTGCTTTGATAACCCGTGTCTCATTGTGTGCCAATATAAATAATTTTTGGCCTTCAGATGTTGTCAAAATACACATTGATTCACGGGAACATTTTGATTATAACCCCGTTACTTGTTTCTACGTTTGTCAGTTGATTTTTTTTTCTTTATCATTTCAAATTTAAATTTGTGCTCGCTGTAGAGGAAAACCTGAAATGAACTAAATAAATATACATTTTTGACAACACCACTAAACTCTAAGTTAAAAGAGTTTAGTGGTGTTTTAGCAATGTGGATGCCTAAAACTCTCAATCATGGGTATTTGGAAGTACGTTGCCAGGATTTGTATTTTAATAGTATCTTAATAGCCATATACTTGATAGGTGTAAAAATAACTTCTTCAGTGTCGAGTTAGGTTGAGTAAGTTCATTTTTCAGAGTTTAAAATGTACATTCCCCTTTGAAATGTAAAGAGTCTTATTTTGTCAACTCCTGTCAGAAAGGACATTATGTGGTAAATCTTCCCTCTGAGATCGCTCCAGGCGGCCAGGATCGTTCATTTTTATAATCCTGCCTTATTCATATGCTGACTGCCTGTCGAATGTTTCTGTGTTTTATTAAATCCTTCAGACTCAGGATCCCATTGGCATGTTTCAGTGCCTGGGTCAGACACATGATCCATTTTTAAAAAACATTGATAAAGATAATGTAATTGAAAGCATTGAGTTCAGGAATTAATTTCAAACTGGAAAAAAAAGTCATTCATTAATCTGAAAAGGAAATATCAAAGCTAGTTATCTACATAATGAACAATTATAGAATTTGAGGCAGAAACTTTGTTATGCTTACGATTATTTCATGAAATATTCAAACTAAATTAACTTAAATTTATTGCTTTATTTAATCAGAGAAAGAGCAATGTAAATTTTTGGAAATTTCACAGGCATCTCTTCTTTATTCAAAATAATAAGAAACCAGTGTGATAGAAATTTTTGGTTATGTATTTGCTCAATCTTATACACTTTCACTGCTGCATCTTATCTTGTCATCCTCTGTTCAATAAAAATAAATAAATAAATAAATAAAAGGCCAGGAAACGTTTCCAACCAAGAGGATTACAAGCAGACATTGTAAAACAAGCCAGGACAAGAAAATCACTTGCACTAATCCTGCTTTCTGATATCCGCCCCACAAAATGTGCCTTTCATCAGCAATAATTGAACGCTGAAAGACTGCCATTGTGATGGAACCATTTCCTAATGTCCTTATACTTCTGACTTTCAAAGTATCTCGTTTCTCTGTCCTAAGAAATGTTCCATCACCTCTCTGATTATGCTTCTTGGCATAGCCAACACATGTGAATGACCCTTTTAGAGTCAGTAGAGAACAACTGAAAGTTAATATTTGGCCAAAGGAGAGGCATGACTGATTCTATAAAATTGTTGCATTTTTTAAAATTCTGACGATAAATAAAGAATATACTGCAAACTTGTGATCAGACATAGATTTTGTGTTTCTAATTACCACAGTAAGCTGGTTCTTAAAATAAACGTTTATCGTCTCCTGCAGAATTTGTTTTCCCCTTCTGTCATTTTCCAAGCATTTAAGACTTAAACTTCTCTTGTTTCTTGAAGAATTTTTGTCTCAGACAAATGTATATTCAAACTTTCAGGCCATCTATGCATCTATAGATAATACATTTATTCAATTTTGGTACACCAAAGTTTGCTAAGTTGTTGATTAAGCTGCAACAACTGAAAGTAATGTTTCAGCCCAGTGACTTCAAATTGGCTTGCTGTGTGTCATTGTTGTGCACCATCATTTTAGACAAAGGTTGCAGCGCTATTTGAATGTTTTACTCATAGTTAACACTAAATTGCACCACTGTTTATGTTTTGTGCTTTATCTATACAAAATGGTTTAATTAGTAGCTCATACAAGAAAAAATTATATATATATATTATAATAAAAAAAATAAATCATTATAATAAAGACAGTGTAAGCCTATGAAATGCAGTTCTTGGGTCATTATGTTATTTCCTTCTGTCTAACAATGAGTCACACTCCTCAGACAAACTGAAATCTAAATATGTTAGTCTTTCAGCCAATAATAATAGTTATTTAAGAATATACAGACAGTAAACCTATGAATAAAGTCACTTTATTGTTAAAAACATCAATGTCAGACTGATTTAAAAAGGTCCAATGACGAGATTAATTCCATTAGAAGGAGATTACTTTCACTCTGTTCTTACAAACAAAATACATTTTAACAATAAGCTTTATGTTATTGTATCTTGTCCTCCAAAAGACATTTTAATCACTGTTGTAGCTGTAGCTGCAGTTGCACATAAATCTCACTAAAGATACAACTTTTTAAACTAATAAAACTACCATAATGTGTGATGAAATTCCATAGCCTTTTAATCTAAGAAAACTATTAGTCTGGGGTAGTGCTTCACAAAAGGACACATGGACTAAGGATATCAGCACTTCTTTTTCCATTTAGTAGTTAATTTTCTTTAACTGATCTGGAGAAACTTGTATGAAATATTATAAGATTTTATGCAAGAATCATAAGTGCTGTAGTTATCTTTTTAATCTTAATTTTAAGAATCATTTCTACAATATACCACATAGGCAAGATACAGAGAAGTAAATTGTTCGTCCAACCTGCATTGAACATCATTGCACATAAATCTCACTAAAGATATAACTTTTTAAACTAATAAAACTACCATAATGTGTGATGAAATTCCATAGCTTTTTAATCTAAGAAAACTATCAGTCTGGGGTAGTGTTTCACAAAAGGACACATGGACTAAGGACATCAGCACTTCTTTTTCCATTTAGTAGTTAATTTTCTTTAACTGATCTGGAGAAACTTGTATGAAATATTATAAGATTTTATGCAAGAATCATAAGTGCTGTAGTTATCTTTTTAATCTTAATTTTAAGAATCATTTCTACAATATACCACATAGACAAGACACAGAGAAGTATATTGTTCGTCTTACAACATATTATGTGCTGTTGGTTTCATTCTGAAGCTATGGAGGTACACACGTACTTAATTAGGACATAGTTGAGTTGCATAAGTTTATCAAGCATTTTTGTGTATTTCAGTGAGCACATTCACAGTTGTCTTACAAGTACAGGCCACTGTAAATATTTCATAGCTCTTTTTCTGGGTATAATTCATATAAGATCCAGTTCACCGGTTACTCAGGTTTATAACAAATACTCACTTAGTGTGACCTAAAGTTTCTGTGGAAATATCATTTTCAAAACTGAAGATGATCAAAAACAAACAAAGATGCCGTAGAGAAAACCATTCAGATCTATTAAAGTGTTGTCACCCAAATCTTCAAATACACAGCACCAGGGGGGGATGCTCCTTTAAAGCAGGAGAAAAAGAATGATAAGGCTCACTCAAGTCTTTGAGCAAAAGTCAAGTCTCCAGGCTTTCAGCCCATTTATTTTTTCATGTTTGTTTGTGTATAAATTTGTTGAAATGGTTAATGACTTTATGCTGCATTGAAACTTTGTTCTGTTTGTGCCAATTTGATTGTTAGAGAAGCCAACCTGCATTGAACATCATTAAACATCTGCAGAATGTAAAACACGAGGATGGAAATACAAGGGCAAATGAAACTCAGGTTTTACATAAGCTGACGGAGGGTGATTACTGCTACAAGGAACAGCCAAAACTGTTGTGTCGAGGTAATTATGTTGTGTTGTGTAGGCTGAGAAAGAACCCAAGAGTAGTAAAGGCTGGAAGTAGCAGTACTCTAAAAGGAAAACTAAAACTGATATTATGTAATCTGGTCATAAGGGTTTAACAATGCAGTTTCTCCGTGATTATTATGTTTTGATATACAATATACATGTCATATAGATATTTAAATGTAGCATACAATAAGTGTATTTTTACACTACAGTTTAAAATATATTTTACATAGTTGTTAAACTTTTTGGCAAGCATGGCCTCATCCTGTCAGTGCTGGAATTGACAGGCAGGCTTTTGCTGTGTGTGTGTCAAAGGAAGTGGTCTGGTACAGACTAGAGGGACTCTCAAACTGAACACTGAACAGGGGAAGAAAGGGAGAGGGCAAAGTAAGAGAGACTGACAAGACAGAAAAAGAAGAAACCATGAGAAAGGGAAAGAGGGTGTAGGTGTGTGTGTATGTGTGCGCATGTATGTGTGTTTTTGATGTGGAGGGGTTTGAAAAAGCCCCAGGCGAAACCACGTGTGAGATGGCAGAGTCTTAGAACTCCCTGCTGCTGCGGAAACAAGACAACAAAACCAAATGTATAAACTTTTAACATCCTGTCCTTCCCTGTAAATGCATGAGCAATACCTAAAGCCCACTTTGACATTTCACTAACTCAGCTTTAGATTCTTTTCAATCTGAAATTGTCTCATATGTTGGAGTATGCTCTAGGGTAAAATTTGAAATCAGTCTGCTAAGTTATTCTGCAATTGTAGCAAAAACTTTAATTACTAGTGACAACAATTAAGTTTATTTAGAAGATAAACATTTCAGGATGCCCCTTATTTTGAGTCATATAAGAGGTGAGTCACATGGCATATTTAGATATTTCTTTCTTTACTAATTGTTTAGTTACAGCTCTGGTTGATATGCACTAATCATGGGAGTAAATTTTACTTTATTTTTGGCAATTGATCATTCATTTATAACATTGAGGTTATAAATGATATAAAAATCATTTTAAAGAGCTTTAAATAGCAGTTGAGTGCACAAGTCAGAACATTTCCCCACCCTACCCCGGTTCAAAATTATGAACGTAAATTGGAAAGAACTCAGAACGACCACGGATTACACTCCTAATGAACTGGAAACTTCAACATTTGATTTACAGTTCAAGCTAAAAGCAGTTTTACCTCATCACTTTTTGAGACAGTGACGACCAAGAAAAATCTTCCAACAAAATTTTTTAATTTGCCTAAAATTTTCAGTGGAAAAAACATAAAAATAAAAGAAAACATGTTTCATCAACGCATTAGACTACGGGTTTTCACATGTATGCAAGGACCTTTTTATTGTATAAGTTGACAGACAATAAGGTTAAAAGACTGAGAAGTGAAGGATTTCTCAAGAACTTTGCATTAAACATTCAGAATGTATGACTGAAACTCAGGATGTACAAAAGTGAGTGAGACTGTATTTTATATTTCATGTACACGAGAGTAAAGTGAAACAAATCTTTTACACATAATCACAGTAGGACATATATCAAAGTGCTTCTGAGACTCAAAAATCACTTTTTAAGCAAAAGACATCTCATAACTGAGATTGTCCTATTTTTGGACCTATATGGAAATTATTTATTGAGAAGCAAGTGGATCAAAGCATTGAGTCAGTCAGCTATGGGTGGGAATATTTAAAGAAGAATTAGCATATTTCCTTCTTAAAACAGCAGACGCTTCTTTTGCAGACGCCGGCTATTTGAGGGCCACTGAAGAAATAAGTGTGAAGGTGGTTGTAACTGCAACTTCAGAATGAAATCACCAAGGAAAAACATAAGAAAAACATAGAACTAAGCAAATTTTGTTTGACTTTGCTTTTCTCATCAAGGACATCTGCTTCATCCTTACAGTTTCGTCTTTGTGGCCTTGGCTGGTGCGGTAAAACAAAAATGTTGACACCTTGTTTCAGCAAATGAAAAATGACAAATGCATAAATCATTCAGGCTCTGCAGCACGGAGATTTCGGTTTGACATAGTCCCAGGCTGTTTGATGCTCCACTGATGAAAACTTTCAGGGAACCTGACAGAAGGCCCACGTCACAGCTCAACTGCTAAAACGGTCAGTCTGGTTTTACTCCATCTTCCAATCGGCACTTTTATAAAACCTATGAAGGATGTCTGATGTGTATCATACCAGGGTGTTTGGCTTGTTTAGTCATTTTAGTCAGCCTTACTGTGAAAGTCACTAAAATAGTCAATACAATTTAAAAAAAATTGGATAAATAAATGCGCCTTAGTACAAATGAATTATTAAATCAATTCGAGCACATCAAAGCCTCTTTGAGACTTTTGCTGCAAATATTGTGCTTGACCTCAGCAGCAATGTGATGGCTTCTTTGTCTGAGGTTAGTATTCCTCTGTGAACTGAAACAATACTGGAACAATATGTGAGATTTCCAAGGAGAGTTTGTCTTATTGAATGAAGATATAAAATGGCTCTCCAACATCGACCAAAGCTGGCCTAATATTTGCTCTTTGCTGAGGACCAACAGTTTTTCTTCTATCTGAAAAACACCGGGCTAAATGTGAATTATATTTCCTGTTGTTGTTTGCCTGCAAACCTGATCTATTTACTGGGCATTCCTGGATTTAGATTTCTTCAGATGTCTGTGTTTCTGAACATTATTCAGACATGAATCTATCTTCAAGCTCATTCAATTATCTGTTTAACCAAACACGTAATTACTTCTCTTTGTGCCAGGAGTGTTTATTAGGATTCCTTACACACAAATTAAATTGCCCCATAAACAATTTAGGAGCCATTAGAGCATCTCACAAAATGATTCCTTTAACGAGGAGGCGGGAAGGGAGTGTGGGGACGCAGTAAACAAGGGGGTTGTAGCAAACAAGCAGTATTCACTGTCTCTGCAAAGGCAGTCAATTATATCTTTGTAAACTAAATTGTTATACGATATTAGAATTACTTTCTTGATAATACGAAAAAGATCTGAGCCTAAAGGGTTTATATATACCTTAACTCCTACCTGTGCATAATGTTTACATTTTTTAATGCGTTCTGTTTGCAAAATGAACAGTATCTTTCCATCAATGACTTGATAAATGACATTAGTGCAATAGGCAAAGATGTCTTATACTGGCACCACCAAGTACCACAGTACAACACAAGTAACCTGGTTTCATTTATGACCAGCTATTAGCTTATAAATGGTATGTACAATCCAAATATTGGAATTTAATTGCCCATATGTAATGTATCTCTTTTAGGTAATGGATTCAGAAACTGATGGAGTCGTGTCTTGGGTTTTTCCTTAACATCTTGGCTCAGCGCTTTTGGGTTGATCTGTGTTTTTACTAAACAGAGCTATTAATAGTTGCTGTCACTAACTTTAACTACTCTGCTTTTAAACCTACTCCTTTCATTTACTTTATGTTGTGTTCCTTTCCTTAGTAGAGTTATCTTTGCCATTAACCTTGCACATTTGTTCAGTCTTTGTTTCTTTTTGACTATGTCATGTTCCTTGGTGGAGCTTTTTTGATGCGACTTGGTCCAATGTAAATGAACTCTATTGAAATGTAAATTGTTGCTTTTATACAGAATTAACACATTCAGAACATTTTCTCTGGATATTGAAATTTTATTTATTAAGATTGCTTTATGTATTATTGGCATTTGATGAGACAGTTGTTGTCCATATGTAAATTACTAGAACATTGAAACATATCAAGTATGTCCAAATTGTACAAAATAATTTTTACTTTTTATTTATTTATTTTTTTTAAAAAACACAGAAGCTAATGATTGGCTATCCTCTTGCCATTTTAATTGCAATTAATGATCATGACATGTTTCCTGCATATTGACATATGTGCTTTTAAATTCTTGGCAAATAAGCAAACCTTGAAGAGTGAAACTTTGACCACAAGAAGTTTTGTCATATTCCCTATCAAGTGAGGACTTGTGTTTTGACACCTAACTTCAAAGGATCTCGATTCTATTTCATGTTGGCATTGAAGGAAAGTCAAAAGAATGCCAGATGCAAAATCCATCATTGAGGTCAAAGCTACTTCCCAAGATGATGGAGGGGTTGACAGACTCGGTCTCTTCTCTAAGTTACAAGGCCACCTGTCCTTGAAATCCTGTTCGGAGCTTTAGCTTTGTCTTTTGTAGCTAGCGTGACGAGGCCTTTTTTCTCTTTAGCAGCTCTTTCATCTGTTATTTAATACAGAGATTTCTAACATGAAAGGCATGACCACTTTGTCTTTCATCCCAGTGACATCATCCAGCTGGCTACACTTGGGAACTTGCCTTGTTAAGGTGGACTCAGGCAGATTTAGTAAAAGTCCATTGTAAAGGTTCTGTGTTACAAGCAGGGGCTTCATTAAAGGACTGCATAATTAGGATTGTTTGCATTTGCATAACAAGTTCTGAAGCCGCTTTCTGAAAGCTTCTGACAGGTTTTGTATCCGCTTGTTTCTCTATAAATGAAGCGCCATTATTAAAACATCCAGGTTGTCTTTTGCCATGGGTAATGTCCACAGTTTTGGGTCCCGGTTCAGTCTTTCATGGCAAATCGATTTTAATGGATGGCTGGGAGTAACTGGGCAATATCGACGCAAACAACCACAATGCCTTTCCAAAAATAAAGAGGCAGGGACACCATCCTAAGTACTAAGGGCTGAAGCTCGGTATGTCAATTCCTGTCATTATAATCTGCCAATAATTACTTATTGGGGTTTTGTTTGTTTGTTGTTTGTTTTTGCACAATCAAATAGTAATTGCCTATTGTTGCAGTCAGGACCTTCTTAAAGAGAGAGAGTCTAATTTCAAGGTGTCAAGTTAGAAAAATACATTTTTATAACAACTGAAAATAATAGTTACTTGACTGTGCTATGAAAATACATAACACCGCCCCTTTAAACTTCTTTAGTTGTGCAAAATGTGAGTACAATTTTATTGAAAACGAACTGTTTAACTTTCAAATTGAAAAATTTTACCTAATTGGTTCAGATGTGCACCAAATTAAACCAAATATTTGGAACAGAACTTCTTGTACCTCTGTGTTGGTTCTAACAGAAACTCACTTTCATATCAAAGCAGGAATGTTTTACTATGCTACGTTCCCTGGAGACTGTTGAGACATCTTCAAAAGAACACCTGCCCATATCAGTGTACTTGACCTATTTCCCCAGCTTTTTTGCTGTATCCCTCCCTCTGTTCAGCTCAGGCTACAGAGGACAGGTAATCCCATTGACATTGGCAGAGACTGATGTAGTGCACCTGTGATCTGGTTATCTTGCCCTATCTTGATTGTGGATGAAACTTGTGGCAAACCAATAACATTTTTAAGAGTTGTAGAATTATCATACGCAATTAGAGTTCAAATAAGAAAGCATTAAGCAAGGCAAGACCAAAAAAATAGTGCTTAGAGAAATTTTGCTCCTGCTTTTAGTAGGTAGGGATTTTCACAGGTTTGAAAAAAAATGCTAACTGTTTATAAGGAGAGAATGGGAAAAACACATTTCAAAGCAACTGAAAGTCGATCATAACATATACGTTATGATGTTAGATATTTTTCTATATGCAGTTTGAGTATGAGTGAAAACAGAAACATCAGACACAATCAGAGCAAACAGAAGGTTAAACATTAAAGAACTGATGAAGGAGGAAATTACATCAGTGGTTTGATCTGGTCGGGGTTTGGATGTCTGCATTACCAATAAGACATTAAAAATAAAAGCATCCCCATAGCATAATACAGATGGTGTGTTGAACCAGTTTTCTGCCAGCAATTTTGGTTTAATCTGAACACAAGACTTGTTTTCACACATTTGTTGTGCCTTTTACTGCTTGGGGGTATATTTTAAATTCTATTTTCTGAACAATGAAACAATGGTTCCTTTGTTATCACAGCTACAGTTTTAGTTCTTCCTCCCATTTTCCCATAATGGCCAATATTGTAAAGAATGCCACTTATAGTTTTTCTGTCTGGGTATGGCACCTGGTTTGTGAAGTTTTGCAGCTCCTCCAGAGTCACCACAAGCCTCTTGGTTGCTTCTGTGATCAGTGATGTCTGACGTTACTGACGTTGGACCACTTTTTTCAGTAACGAGTAATCTAACAAAAAAAAAAGACAACGCTCAAACAGAAGGTCCTGTGACATTACAATACACCAGTGAGTCCACCAAGGACTGGTTGAGAAAGAATGGAAAGTCCTGGGCTGAGTCAAACTAAAGATCGTGTTCTGATGGAGTTGTCGTGGGCTTACTTGAAAGGGACTGCACACTCCTCACAGCTGAAAGGGAGTAGTGTGATAATGTTTTCTGTGGTCGACATCATAGCAGATGGCTATGCGAAGCAGTTCACCTCAGTTAACATAAATATTGAATTGGTAACCTATGGTTTTTACATGACTGTGATTTTTCTTTTCACAATGACATATCCTGCTATTCTTCAGAATTAATAGGATATGAACCCCAAAACATATGTTCGCATTATTTGCTCATCTATTTATGTTTCTATTGTTACCTATTTACAATCTAAGATATATTTAAAATGCATTCTTTATTTCTCCTACTTCAGAGAAGGCTCTGACGTACATCCAAGAAAACAGTCTTGGGTGCAAAAAACAATAGGGATACAATTTTCAATCTTTAAAAGAGATTTGAAAAAACTTTTGTGTGGTTGGAATCACCCACAGTGTTCAGCCACCATCTGAAAATCATTTCCAGACAAACCAGCACAAAGTCTGGTGGCTTATAGCTGTTGCATTAAAGAAAAACAAAGATGAGTAAAGAAAATCTAAAAGTACATGGAGCATGGCCAAGACAGCTAAACATAAACAACCTTAAATATTGATGTGGAATGGAACTTCCTTGAGAAATAAATCAAAGGCCTCTCCTGGTGCAGCAGTACCAGTATTAGCTGCAGCAAAGAACAGCAAGACTTTGTAGTTTTATTGTTCTGCAGCCAGAGGCCCAGCAGCGAAAGAGGGAATCCACTTGTCATCACTGTTGGATGCTGGATCACTGGCTGCTTAACTCATATTTTCTAGCTCAATTTATAACATAATGCGCTCTTTGTTTTATCACAGCAGTGAAACTCAGTTCTTGCTTGAGTTGTTCGCTCATTTAAGGAATTGATTTTGCTGTCATCAGCCTCCCTTTCTGAATGCTCTTTCTATCCAGTGCAGTCTTTCAACCTCTATGACCTCTCTGTGGGGCTCTTGATGGCAATTGAATGGTGATTTTGAGGCCCAGCAGGTATTTAGGCTTTCAGCAGCTCAGTATATTGTGCATCTAGTACATGGAGCTAAAAATTCAGCTACTCAGGCTTCCCTAATTCATTTAGCAAAGCCTGAGGAGATTGTTAGCTCTATCTGAAAAATCCATCTGCTGGCAGAGAGATCTGGGAGTGGAGCAATCAAACTACAGAAGAGTTGGTTATGTTATTGCTGCTTCTTAAAAGAAAATGATGCATACATTTCAAAGTCTAAGGAAGGAATAACACAAATGTTTCATAATGTAAAAAAGTGAGCATTCTGCTCATTTTTAAATGCTGTTATTGGTGACTATCACTGGGGTCTCTTCATTGTTTACTTCTTCTTGCTAGACTCAAGTTGCTTGCCTCTTTCTTATGGGTTTGTAGAGAAGTTACTCATCTTTCTTCCTCAGGAAACCAGGGCAACCACCTTCTGACAACTCCCTTGACTCCACTGGCTTATGGATTTAGACAGGAAACACATGTGTACTCACACATGGCTCACACCAACACATAGTGAAAGACAACCGAGAAGAGGAGCAACACATTCACACACACCATATCAGGTAAGAGACACAAACATGAGCAGGCACTGGCACCGCCATGAGGACGAAGTCACTGATAAATGAACCACAAATGCAATTCTAGGTTAAAAGTCTGATATTAATCATACAATTCATTTAGCATAAAGAAATTAGTCTATGTTGACATGAAAGTCATTTTGTTGCAAGGCCTGCTTTTACTAGATGCGAGTTTTCATCTGCAATACAGTGTTTCCTATAGGTTTTACACAAGTTCCTCAAATTCTAGGTCCAGTCAAACAACTGATGATTCCAGTCAGGTGGATTGGGCTTAGAAATATGACAAAGATATGACCATGACGGGTGCTTTGTTTAAAATATTTTAGTTTGAATGCCAAACATCCAACGTTTAACCATATTTGATATTGAGATGTGCTTAGTTAGGATGACTCCAACATGTCAACATGTTTCCTTTGACTGTCAGAAACATTTACCTTTTGGAGTGGCCCAGTTAGAGTTCCAACTGATAGAGAATCTGTGAAAGTGTTCAAAGATTAGGGTATTCTGAGCTTAAACATCTTATTAAAATATCCATGAAAACTTGAAGCCAAGAGTATAAGAAGCCATAAGACTGTAAATTTAAGACATATGTCTCACAGTTCTATAAGAAAACTTCATCAAGAAGCTATTAGCCAACTGGTGCAGAGAGGACTGATTAGCCTATAGAGATGCAACTGTGACATGTTTTTGTTTCCAGTGTACACTATGTTAGGCTAATCTAATTTTGTGTAAAGTTCCAACAAGACTTTAGCATCTTATTAAAATGTAAAACCTGGAAAACTGTGAGCTTCAAGAAAGCATGTCAGCAGTTTGGGATCACTTGAGGTTTTACCCAACTGTTTCTATCACAATGGATGGGGTAAAAGCAAGCCCGGTTTTATCTTCATGTGGATGAGAAAACTGAATTATAACATGACAAAGACAGAAATCCCTGGATTCTACTTTTTGTGATAAGGATCACTCTACAGAAAAGCAAAAAATTGCCCCTTCTTCTTAATTTATACATACTGCTTAAGTGATTTTGGTAGTATTTGAACATTAATAGAATATTGCAGCTCAATATTGCTACATAGTTTGTCACTCAAAACATCTGCAAACGTTCAAAGTTCTACAAAGCATTACTTATACCCTACTTAGCGACATATAACTCCTAACTTTTACTTTCCTGGGCATTATTAAAAATTAATTAAAGCTTGTCTGCTCAGATGTATCGGTACTGCTTAAAAGAAAACTGTCGTTGGAAACTTTTTTATGCATTCACATTCTCACACCATAAAGTCTTTGTGGAGACAGAGGTAGTGGGGCCTCTCCCTGATGGATGCACTGTGGCACGGGTTGTCTTCAGCTGAGATGAAGACTGCAAAGGGTTTTGACAGTGTTCACTCCAAATATCCTGCTTCGCATGGAGCTAATAAGAATAGACGCCTCTCCCGGCACAGCTAGGCGAGCTCCACATCAGAGTGTGTCACCACTGTCAAAAAGTGGGGACTGCAGTTAGATGCTCACTTTGCAACGTGGCAATGGCCTGTAACATCTTGTTAAACTCCTGAGTTTGTCAGTTTCTCGCTTCTCTCGGGGCCAACATTAAACAGCATGCTAAGTCATGATGAGACAAAATATATATTATATAATTTCATCGGTTGGAAAACCTGAAATGCAACCACAAATAACACAAATGTTTGAACTGAAACGGCTGAACCTATTGTATTGCGTCGTACTGTATTGCGCCAGTGCATTGCGAAAAAGCGATTTGATTGACAGCAGCCTGCATTCCTTGATTGGTGCATGTTTTATGTTTTATGTCACTTCAAACATCTCAACCACAACAGTGGACCAGTGCGCATGCCATATTCAATCTGCTATAAAAGAGCTGTGCAGTATGGAAAAGAGTACATATGGATTTAATCTTGAGCAACTGCAGGAGTGGTTGTCAAAATTTGAAGCAGAATGACCGTGATTTCATAGCCCTCAAGCAGCACATCTTTCGGAAGAGAAGGCACGCAATGAAGAAGTGAGAAACTGTGAAGCTTTGGTCAACATTTTGTTGGACTTACAGCTTTAGTTTGGCATTATGTGAATTTTGTTCTGTGTTTGGAATTTTCTTTTTGTTCTTTTTATCTTGAGACTGTACTATCTAAGCCAAATGGTTGTGCGATTAAAGAAATGCAATTCAAATCTCCCAATCAGGGCTGAAATGATTCCTCGAATGATTCCAGTACCTCGATTATTAAAATTTCTCAAGAAAAATTTACCTGCCTCGAAGCTTTGTTAATTTATGCTTTATTTTGCACATGTTCTGGCCAGAACATTATTACGCATAGCTCTGACTTCCGCCTGTTGATAAATGCAAATGTTAACGGTATAACGTCCGATTTTCAAGTTCGGCCCCTGGGGATTTTATTGATTGATGATAATGCCTGAGTTTTCAGCGTTTTTGGGGGACCAACAAACATCCTTAAAATGACTGGCGCGATGCCTGGAGTACGGCAACCTTTCTCTTCCGGGAGCTGCTGGTTCAAAGCGAACAATAGATACTTGTTCTAAATATTCGCTTAGAACAGGCCTCCTCCCAATATAGATACATTTGTATAAATAGAAAAATTACAAGCTAACCATTATGTTTGAGTTAGCAATGAAGGTTTGTAAAACTAAATGAAACAAGCGGGTTTATTTGAGTCTGTCGAAAACACAACTTAGAAGTTCTTCGTTGTCGAGTGTCACTGCAAACTAAATCATCAGAGCAATGACCACACCTCTTGCATGCTCGCTTTTGTTTGTTTTGTTTTTGTTTTTTTACAGTGCATAGCCCTCAAAAAGAGCTCCCTAAAAGTTCCCAGCTACAAAGAGATGGACAGACAAAAAGGTTTTTGGAATACAAAGAGTTTAATATTGATTTAAATTTTGTATGAATTTTAGCTGACTAATTATCACTTATAAATTCACGCTATGAAGTACGCTGCCTGTGATCCTGGCAGGTCTTTTCATTGTTCCCATTTATATTTGAACTTGACCCTAAACAAAATTCACATTTAGCCATAACCTTTTTTCTTGTCATTCAGGTCTCTCTTCTTTAAACGCCAAGAGAAAGTAACTTACAAAGTGCAACTGCTCTCCTGCTGAGCCCTCTGGTGTTAATAGGCTCCAAACTTTCACTTACCAGCAATAAATGGTGTAAATTAAATGTTAAACAGAGACAGAGAAAGTCATTTTGGTAATAAGACCTTGTAATAATCTCATTAAAAAGAAAGAGATGGGCTCAGGGACAAGACAATTATCCCCTTGTCTTCCCCACATTAAAAGTATTTATTACTTGAGCTTTGTGGGACTCAACTCATCAGCATCTTGATTCGTGTTGTGACCCGATGCTGGGTTGCCACTGAGTGTGGCCGAGGAGGGCTCCTATCAACACGCAGGTAAAGTGAAAACTTGAACTGACTGAGCTTTCCCCCGGTGACTCAGCAACATGGCTAATGGCCTCGGCTCAGAGCCTTCCCCTCCTCAACCTGTCAATACAATTCTCTTCTGCTTTTCCCACTTGCCACTTTCCATCTGGAGCCAATTCATGAACTGCAATGGTGTGTACCTTTCGTATGAGGTCTCCTCCTGTCTCTGTATAACGCCTAAACTTAGTCCTCCAACCAAGATATCCCGAGTTTGACTCCCCACAATGGGGAGTCGTTCTTATTCTGTATGGTACAGTCCCCACTTACTGTAAGGGTTTCAAACTGAGCTTAGTAGGCCGCTTCTAATGAGAAAAGAATGGGAACAAAATTTAAAAAAAAAGACATTAAAGAGAAAGATAATTTAAAATTGCTAGAAGAACTAACGTTATAAGTATAAGCACAATAACTCACGTCATGTCAAATAAATAAAAGTAATTTTAATCATTACGAGTTATGAAACCCTGTCTCAATATTGGGTTAAGGAAGCTACCATCATGTTCTGACAAAGTTGCACCTAATATATGCATGGCTTTGTATCTAAGATAAATCTTAGTTATAGCAACATGTGTTCCTTACTTGCTGATATTTTTCAATGCAAAGCAGTGCTGTACTAAACTTCATAGCAATCTTTCCCATGCTATCGAGGTCCCGAACTGTAAAATAATTAGTGTTAAAATTTCATTTGCGTTTTCTTATTTTTGTAGCAAGTGCCATTATCCGGTCCACTGAGCAACTCAAAGCAAGAGTGACAGAATATTGTGAGGGATTTTGGCAATTTTCTGTGCATACTACCCACACGGATTTCTCTATTAATCAGTTGATGACTACAAGTTTTACCTCATACAAGTTGTACTTCATATAAAATAAATAAGGAATCCCCATAATATAAAATGTCACTAGTATTAATAAAAAAGGAGAACTGATTGACAGGAATAAAATCTGTAAATATCTTTTGAAGGAGTTTAGTTTTATGCTTTTTCTTCAACTGCCAATGCGAGCGTTTAGCAGCAGCAGCAGTCAAATGTTTAACAGCTGCATCTAAACCACTAAATCCTCTCGGTTCTGTGCTCTAAATTCTTCTCTGAAATACTCTTCAGGTGATGTTCTGAGTATGGCTGACTATGGCTGAGCCCTAGTATGTTTACTAACTGTTGTTTTGTTTTTAAACCAATCTGAAATGTAGCTTCAATTTTTCTTTAAGTCAAACAGCACATTATGCTAAATTAATCCAATTGGTGAAAATAGTAATACACCAACAGAGGTTTGCTTACTATATTAATTGAAGTATGGTTATTAACTGTATATTCAGTAATAGCTAGGTTTAGTTAAACAATGTTTCACAGCTAAAAAAAAAATCAGAACAGATCACAAAGTTTTCAAAAAGGTTAGAAATGAAAGTTGTATAAACATAAACCAATCTTTTTCCTTCATTGATTGCTCTATTTTCTGCTTTAAGTCAGTCAGAATTACTGAAATTGTAACTATTTGCTAAATCAATTACAGATAGTTGTAAACTGTAAACAGATTAAACTTAATACAATTTTAAATTTAATTTAAACAATTTTGGAAAGCTCAGGCAATGATGCCAAACCTTTGTAAGCTTCTTAAACCAAGGTATTCAAGTTAAATAAAGGCTCACCAATAAACAGATTTTTATTGATTCACTTCAACCACCATGTTTTGTTGTGTCATGTTGTGGAAAAACAATAAATTAGGAGAGACATAAATTAGTATCTCTTTCATATTAACATAGAAGCCTAAGAAAGGATACCCAAAATATTTGACTCTAGTCTCATTATTTGGGCATTTAGTTGAAATTGATCATTTCTGTCACCTTAACTAAAGGAAGAAACATTCAGTCTGACTTAAAGTTGAAGAATGAAGGGAAAAAAAGCTGTTTTTTTATAAAGTTTATGCAAATACATATGTCTAACTGTTTTCATGTGACACATTTGTTCCTGTAACACGTGGAGTAGGGACGAAGAATTTTCTTTTCTCTCCACTTCCCAAAAAAGAGATTTAGTTTGTTCAATATTGTACCTGTCTGTTCAAAAGGAATTTTAAAAATAGCATGAAATACTTTTCTAGTCAGTGTTTGCATCGTTTCCTCTTTATTCTAGACAGCTTGAACTTATGACTTCACCGTTTTTTTTCCCTCAACAACTCTAGTTCAACAAGATTTCAGAATGAGATGTCACAAAGAATTCTCTATGTTGTTGTAAGGGATAGGTAATGAAAACATGAGCTTTCCAGTGCAAAACATTTTTTGATGTGTGTGCGTAGCATTTGGACATGACATGAAAATAGAAAGCCTGGACACTCTTTCTAGGCTTACTCCAAATTATAAGCCCAAAAATTAAGCTGGCTTTTCAACTCTTAATAGAGTTTCACTCATCTTATTTAAGAGTAGCCAAGTTGTGATTCACAAGGAAAAAAAAAATTTTTTTTTGTAAGCTGCCAGAAGTCAAGTGCTGAACAGCAGGAGGCTGTCAGACTGCTGGGCTGAGGGGGTTATGGTTTCCACACTCCCAGTCAAAGTGCATATTCATTCACGCTGTTCTGCTCTGCTTCAGCACTGAACTGTTCAACTGTGTCTCAGGGGTGAGCGTCAGACAGGCATAATTTCAGGGCCACGCACCGTTACCCCCATTGCTATTCTGAGGCATATTTACCTGTTTAGTTAAAGGAAGAAAGCAGCTCTTAAGTGTTGGATCAATGTAGCAATGAGGAGTTTATATTTTGACGTGAAAAAATTTTGTAGTTTACTGGCTAAACTTTTTGCCACAAAATTAATAATAAGAGAAACATGTTTTTGGATCAAATATGTAATTTTTTAGGGTTCTTAAGACAAACTATTATTGAATGATGTAGTGAAGCAGATGATTAGTTCTTCATGGGTTATTTTAAATTCCCTTGTCATTGAGTCAAGCTTTTTGTGTAATTGTTTTTTTATGAGAATTACTCATTATGAAAGCTCTCAAAATGCAGTGCTGATGGAGTTGGACAATAGTTACTGGACACCATGGTAGGTCGGTAAACCACACAGCTAATAACAACGTATCTTATAAAAACAGAGAAATAAAAGGTTCATAGTAACATGTAATTGTGAGAACAATATCCAGGGTTTAAACAAAATTTATTTTACATGTTCATGAATTATATTTACTCTGAAAATCATAAAGCAGTCCCCATATTTGAACACATAAGGTCCAAGTGAGGCTGAGTGACTAAACATTTACTTAGTTTAACTTATTTTCTATCAGGTGGCAGTCTTTTATCTTGTACAGAAACCTACATCCTTTTCAGCAGTGGATGTCCCCAACAAGTAGATCTAGTCTTCCTCACATTTTTTTACTTAGAGAATGTGGCAGAAGCTTTCATGAGGATTACACAAGGTTTGACTCAGAGCACTGCACAAGAGGCCCTGGTGTCTACCTCTCACATTTGCAGGTCTCCTGTTAGCCCACAGGTCTTCATATCCCCTGCTGTGAAGCAGCAAATTCCACCCACCAGTTATCCTAGTTGCCAAATAGTAGGTGGTGGAAAGCAAAACCGGCACATGAAGTGAAACAACAGCTCAAACCCAGAGCAATCTCACAGCGACAATAGGAGCATTAAAGTTTATGGATAAAGACAAGTATAGTGTGGTTTGCAGTGATTTTTAAAATTACATTCAGAACAGTCGGGGATATTAATTTAACATGTATGCCTATGGCATTTTGTTTTAATTTTTCAAAAAACAGAAATGTGACTATCAAAAATTTTATACATTGTGATGTACACTCACTGGCTCCCTCATTTGTCTTAAGGGCATAAATTCAACATGGTTTTGAAAATGTTTCTCTGAAATCATGCTCTGATATGTTGTTGATGTATGTAATTTATGTGGATTATGCTGCTGTAAGTAGTCATCAGAGAACAGATACATTGTGGTCATAAATTAACAAATACTGTCAGTAATATAGTCAGGTAGGCTATTTTGCTTTTGGTGACATGATGATCAAAATGCCTTTCTGTTGTTTCAAACCAATCTGCCTTTTCTCCCACTTTTCTAGTTTCCTCATTCTGATGAACATCAGCAATTTAGATGCCAAAATAAAATAAGTTACTAACACCTTATGTATGTTTTCGACCTTGATTTGCTCCCTCATTTGAATACATTCAGTAATTTAGGCTTCTATAAGAAAGTAATTAATTTATAAGACTCTGAACAAAGTTTTTAATACAAAGAAAAAGGGTAGCTGAATTACTCATCAAAAGAAAAAAAATTTAGACAACCATAAGAAATTTACAACTGAGCTTCTCAACAGTTTCAAAGACATTCTTGTGAAACTATTACATTTTGCTCTGGAACACATCATGTGGGACCAGGTTGCAGGGAAGACTTGCCTATTGTGAATTAAGAGAAAGATGA
Source organism: Poeciliopsis prolifica (assembly GCF_027474105.1). NCBI lineage: Eukaryota > Metazoa > Chordata > Actinopteri > Cyprinodontiformes > Poeciliidae > Poeciliopsis > Poeciliopsis prolifica. The sequence goes on from NW_026562425.1 coordinate 2,491,714, forward strand.
AAAACACCACATATGAAAGAAAAACTCCTCTAAAAGTGTTCTGAGCACCCCTAACACACAAGGAGGGAATGGCTTATTAATATAACCCACAGGCAAGTCACTTGTCAGAGCTGGGTTCCTTTCTTTCACTGCAACAACTCCATTTGTGATGCTGTATCCAATTACAGAAGCCAGAGAGCCTTGTTGGGGGCAATGAGTTTCAGTCACCCCTGACCCTGCAGTCAATTTGTCTGAGGCTACATCTTAATTTGCAGCATCTTACAACAAGTGTTGGGACCAGTGGGTATCCAAATTTGTATCCACAAAGTTTGTTAAGTTGTCTCATCATTTTGTCACATTATAAGAACAATTATCAAAGTATTTTATTGTGATTTTCTGTAACGTAATTTTTAAAACAGGAGAAAAGTTATAAACAGTTCTCTATTTTTTCATGACTAAAAATCCCACAAGATTGTTTTGGATTTGTAATCAGTCATATTTACTCTGGTGTCCCATAATAAAATCTAGTGCAATAAGCTGCATAAGCATCTGTCTTTGTGTAATTGAATCTCATTGTGACTATAAGGAAAGATGATAAGAGTACATGGATAGAGCTAAACACAGGGTAAAACTTCCAGGGTATTAATACTTTTGCAAGATAGGACTGGGCTTTTAGTGTGAAATAACAGAGGACATTCCTAATATCCTTCTAAAACTGGCAGCGGTTCAGCACTGTACCTTGCAGCCGCTTTGAGGTAGGTGGAATATTACAAGGCTCTTTTTTTAATGTTCTCTCTAAATCCTGTGGGGAAATTACCCAAGCCCAGTCACCAGCATTTGTGAGAGATGGAAAGCCTTTCCAAAGGGATTATGATGCCCTAGACTTGCTCTTGCTCTCATTTCTTTTAAAGCCCAGGTATCAGTTATCCGTCAGACGAACTCAGGTCTGTCTTGACAGGGGTGCACATGTCTCAGCTCACCCCTCGTCAGAGAGCGGATGAAATTCTCTGTTATGACCCTTCTGACTCTGCTATTCACAGCTGTGAGGCAAAAGGATGACATAAGGGTGGCATTTGAAATGCACCTTTACAGTGCCACGTTGGACCTTGTTACCAGTACAAACCGACCTGAGAGAAGGCTTTATGGCCTATCACTATTGTGTCACATTTACAATTGATCCTGAAAATGGGATTATCTTTCAAGCACACATCTGATGTAGACCTATTTGGGGGGTAAATTCTTTGGACTCTCTAGCTAAAGGAGATATTGTTGACTTTTCTTTCATAAAGACACAATACACCTTCCTGTTTGAGTTCCCATGGGTATGAATTCAAACTGCTGTCAATAATGCTTGTTCCTCTTCTGTGCAAGTGTATTTTTGGGCTATCACACCTCTCAGTAACACAAACTTACATACATTTTTTACTGTATGTGTTTGCTTAAAAAGGGGGATTTGAATCAACTTTTTAAAAAATTGTTTTTGTAATAAAATTATCCCTTCATCAAAAACATACCTTGATTCTTTCATCCATGATTGAGAAATCCTGGAATCTCCTTTGGCAACACTTGCGCTCACAATGCAGCACATATAATTCCATAAAGCTGCTGTCTCCAGAAGAGCTTCTGCCTCACAGAGCACCTCTCTGCTGCACGTCCACCACACAGCTTCCGAGTTTGTCCTGAAAAATGTAAAAAAAATAAAAAATAAAAAATCAAATGCAAGTAACTGAATGGGAATACTGAGTTGCAGGTCATCTACACAACAGCTATATACGGTTGCCTTCAAGCGAACTCAAATTAGTTTCATCATTTCAAGAAAATTCACCAAAAGAAAACATGAAACACTTTGACAACACAAAGTTGTTGAAAAATAACATGTTGATAAGTATCATTTATACTGAACCTTTTTTCTTCACATAATAAAATGCAAAAACAGGAAACATTTGAAAGAAAAACATCAAAAACTCTTATCTTGTAAAAAGGAATACCAGTCGCTGGACAATATTAAAAGTAAAAACACAATTTAACCAACATCAAAATAACAAATCTTACACAATTCATTTAAAATGTTTGTTTCAAAAGGGAGATGCTGTTTCTGGGAGATCTCCCAAGACAGCAAGCTGTAGCAGAACATTTTTATGTTAAAATTTTAAAAATCTTCCTTTTGGACTAATACACAAGAAATATACTTAAAAATAACATTTTAACAATATCCTTGTATACTGAGCAACACTTGATGACTTTCTATCTAAAATTATCTAAAATTGTTATGCTTATATTAAAAACAAATTTATAATGTATGTTCTTTGACACTCAAATGGGAAAGTCATTTTGTTGTAGTTTCTGCCATTTAGCATAGAATGTTTAGAATTATGCTACGATTCTTCCAAACATCTCCAAATTAAGTCTTTTGACTTGGAAATTGGGGGTGTGAGATAGCAGCAGGGCAGGGTAATCTTTGGAGAGTGGGTTGTAATTTTGTAAAGCGAGTCATCAAAGATATTCATTTAATCCCAGATCTGTTCCAGACAGGAGCAGAGAACTCTTTTGATCAGGAAATGAGGCCAGCAGTGGGCCTCCAGAAAAACACCAAATCCTTTTTGGGGATTGGAGTCAATTCACAGAATTAAAAAAAAAAAAAAAAAATCAACAAAGTATCTGCCAAATGAAAAGTCTACTTTTTCTAATTAAATGAAATATCTAGACATTAGATGATTGCTGTCACAGGCAATGTTTTACAAAAGTATGCATGTCCTTTGAACATTTTCACATTTTGTCACAATGTAACCACTAACATTAATGGACTTTATTCAGATTTTATATGATAGAGAAACACAATCCATGCATTATTTGGTAGGCCATAATGTTCAAAGAAAGTGAAAACAAGGTTGTTTTTTTAACACGTACAAAAATCTGAGTATGCTTCATTATTCAGAATATCTAAATCAGAACTTTATGAAAACATCACTTCCTGTGATCCCAGCTGCAAGCTGTTTTGTGTTCCGTCTCTTTCCACACGGCTATAATAAATTATTTTTTTTTGCAGTTTGAGCTCAGTCAGGTACTGTCAATTAAACCTAATTAGTTAATTAGTTATGGATTTGTTAATTTGTTAATTATATTAAATCTTGACACAATTTTGACTGGACGATTCTGACACATAAAACTGCTTTGATCTAAACTACTGGACTGTTACTTTGGATTCTTCAACCAGGTAATGTTGGTTTTTTCATAGAATCACTTTAACATAGATTGACATTGTGGTTCTAATGTGACAAGATAAAATAGTCCTGATTATTGTAGCAGTGGACAGAATTTGAAGAATATTTTTATCTAGTTTTCAAAGTTAACTTTGTATTTATCCTCTGACTTACAGCCCTTGTGAGTATACACACAATTGATATGTATGTTCTGATATTGTAATGTCAATTATTTTCATGTGATTGTCTGTGTTTTACACATAGAAATATTCCATCCAATGGCTGCTGTCTATTATTAAATAGAATGAGACAGAGAGAGAAAAAGAGAGAAAACTGCAGGTGGTTGGCGTTTAATATTTAAGGAGTTGGTGGATTTCAGCACCTGCCTGGCATACTGAAGACAAACTCAGTTTTCCTCTGCAGACCTGGCCTGTGGACCCTGTGGCCTCTGCAGCACCCTCCATCCCACACCCGCCTCAATGCAGGCTCCCATACACCCACTGCAAAGCCTGGTCTGCACCCAAACACTTCAGCTTCATGCTTTATTCATCTTCCATAACATGAACATCATAAGGAAGACGCTCTACTTTGCTGCCACTCCTTGGACTCTGAGATAAATGTAAATCCGGACAAACAAAGACGAATCAGCGGTGGGTGATAATGGACAGGTACTATTTGCATTGTAATACAAATTTATTAGATCTGTCTGTATGCGGGAGCAGCCTCAGCGGTGATGGGATGTTTTGTCTCTTTGGAAAATGATGCTTCCTCCAAGATGAGGGGTGGAGATAGATGTGTCTTTCTTCATCAAGGGAAATGTTTTGTCATGAGCCCCGCTCACTTCTTCCCTTTTTCTGACAAATCAGCTGCGGCGCTTTTAAAACCAACATTCGGAGGGGGAAGATATTCCGCCAAGCTCCCTTAGGACTCCAAATTCTTAAGCCTCTTATTTTTGTCCTCTCCAAGGCTCTCAGCAGGGGATGGATGCAATGTTTTATGTTCAAAATGAAAAGAGCTGTCGCGAAGCATCCCTAATAGCGCTGGGACTGTGTTTGATTGCTTCGCTCTGATACGAGGGGCTGTTCTTGTATCTGTTTGGTGCCTATCACTTGCATCATAAATAATGCAGTCTCCACCCTGCCCACCCAAGAAACACCTAAACGAAGGGAGCCTGCACAGCAGATTTTCAGAATGAGAAAGGTTACCTCAAGGACCAGAATTGGGTTAAAGAAAGACAGAAGCCTTTGTCTAATGGAGGTGTTAACAAATATGTGTCTAGTTGCTGGTTTGGTGTGTGTAAGTGTATTGGTCTCAAGCTGCTTGTCTGCATATGCTACAGTTGTGGGTGGAATAAATAAAGGCGCAATGAATATAAGGGGTAGTACAGATGGAAAACACCAAACCCTATAGGTAGATACACAAGCTTGTAAAATACAGTAGCTCCCATCTCCAAAAATATCATGTCTTTGGGTGGGGGAAAGAGGAGACTGGCAGAGAAAGAAATGTGCAGTGACATCTATCTCACACATAAAAGTGCTCTCACACTGTGCTCCAGAAAACCTGTGGCTGCGACATTCCATCAATCGAAAATCTGCCTTCCCTCAACTTTTAATCACCCACTTTCTGATGAAATATTTTCACTGGAGGCAAGTTGGGGCTGTTAATATTGGAAGAAAAGACAAACCGACTTCTCTCCAGACTGCAACTTTGCCACCTGCTATATGGACAATGACATATGTGGTTTGCAGGTGAAATAAATAAACTGCTTGAATCATTCAGGGGATAATTGTTGAAAGAATCCTACAAATAATCTTTCAACAGCTATACAAGTTAATGATGTTAGGAAGTTGCTGCTGGGATTGAAAACGTTAGGGGGCATTTTTAATTCTCAATCAATGAAAAAATAGAAAGATGCATTTTAGCAGGAAAATTTACTATAGTTCACTTATAACATAAATAAAAGATATAATATTCCCTCCTTCAGTTAGTATGACGCCCATAATAAAGGGATGCAAACTGAGGCAAGCCTTCACTTTCAACAAGTGCTGTAGTCTCAAGGTTGTTTGACATCTTTATGGCAGCCTTTTTACACTTTACCCTTGTGCACTGATTAGCAGGTATTGCCTGCTGCTAATGGGATTCGTAGACAAACTCCAGCTTCTGGTAGTTTTCCTGAGAAATGTCAGGAAATGGCCGAAAACCTTTGTTTCATTAATAGTCTCAAATCTGTATGCAGCAGCTGACTTTTTCAAATCCCACAGCGGATTTTCAATTAGGTGCTAGACACACAAATATGAGGCCACCATTGTTGCATCTTCCATGACTTTTTCGTAAACCCAGCGTTGGTGGAATTCGAGTAATGCTTATTGTCCTCTTTGAAAGTCCAGTAACTCCCAAGTCACAGACAGCAGGGCATTTTCTGCCAGGACTTTTTAATACTTGATTGAATTCAACTTTTCCAACACATGCTGCTGTTTTCCATCGCCAGGACTAACAAAGCAGCACCACCACAGAAGCCACTGTCGTGTTTCACTGTTGGCATGGTTGTTGATTTAACAGTTTAGATCGTTCTATCTAAGCTGTGCATTTTGTCTATTGAAAGCACCTGAGCAAGTTTGAATTTTGCCAATAAATTTAATTAGCATCATTTTAGATGCAACTGGAGTTTGGTGGTAGACAGATTCTTCTACCTGAACTGTGGATCTCTGCACCACCTCTAGTCTGGTTCATTGACGAAAACTCTCCCTGTCTGGCCTGTCTCACAGTCTTTCATTTATCAAATGATTTATCAAATGAGTGTTGTTTCAACTTGAATTTATTTAGTTGTATCAGTTTGAAGGTTTCTGTACACATCATACTTAACACTATCAATTATGTCAGTTTTGCATTATATTTCGTCTATCAGATAAATCACCAATGAAACACAATAAAGTTTGTGGTTTTAGTACAGTAAAGGGTGAAGAGTTGTGAACACTTTTGCACTGGCAAAATCCTTGCCGTGAGAGGCATGTTATTGTTTGAGCTTGCTGGGGGTTTTCAAATATGAGATTGCGGATTCAGTACAAGCAAAAAGCGTCCCTGTGGTTCTTAACCTCCCAGCGCATTAACCTGATAAAATTAAATTAGACTCGGTTCAGTGAGTCCTAAGTCAACGCTTTATAAGCATAAATCAAGTCAGTGATTTTTATTTTTATGCTAATGCCAAACAATCTAGTCAATGCACTTCAAAACACCTTAACATTAAAAGGTGGACTTTTCATCATCAAATAACACCTTCAATCAGAACTAGATTAGATAGAGGTCAGGGACAACCTTGTTGGATGCCAATGGTCCACTTAGGAAATAATGAACCGCTCACAACAAGACAGACACAAATGGCATGATGAATGAGAAGTACAGGCAGCAGAGACTTAATTGATAGTCAGATGACGAGTAAGACAGGACACAAGAAAACACCAATCAATTAATACCGCTCGCAAGACTGCACCCACACAGCTCTGCCAGTAAAACAGAGTGATGCTTGATGTCCTGGAGAAAGAAAAAATAATGACTGACTGCTTTGGATTTAATTAGTGACAGTGGCAAGATTTGGTCTGTCCTAAGCTGTGTTAACATGTGCCCAGTTCTGGCTGGCTGCACATTTGTCTCCACATTTCCTCCACAAGTCATATTTAGCTGTACTGTTCACTATAAAATAATCCAATTTATAGATAATTGATTCTGGGATGTAGTCCATCTCAACTTGCCTTCTGGGAAGTATGCTACTGGTCACACAACTGAAAAGCTCCAAGACAAACATTTCCAGCCAAGAAAAGATTAGATTGGCCTGAAAAAGGCTGGTGATCTTCTGTCCTAATTTGTATTAAAGGCAGCAGGCAACACAATCTTCAGGTCATCCTGTCAAAGGGTCCGACAGGCTTTTCATTTGTACATGCACAGGTGGTTAGTAACTTGTTACATTTGCTCAGTTTCATTACCCTGAGTAAGATTTGAAGAAAATGTACTTAAAGGATAAGATTTACTGCATAGCATGTTTTGCTTGAGAAATATTATCACTACTCTTCCTTGAGTAAAAATACCTCCAAATATCTACTACTGGAAGTACTCTGCTCTGTTTTAATACACACTGCCTACTTTTAAGTATTTTTTGATGAGTTTTATGTTTAAGAAAAAATCTAAAGGTGAAAGGGCATTTATTTTGCACAAATTTGTTATTTTTTAATCGTATGTTTATTTGTATGTTTTTAGCCTCTAAAAAAGTCTGAACTTAAACCTTGTGAACATACAGTACAATGTGAAGTTTAATATTTCCAATTTCCACTAATGTGTAAAATATTTAAATGACATTCAATTACATGGTTGTATAAGTGTACACACTCTTAAAGAGTACTTTATTGAAAAACATTTTAATTTAAATTCAGCACTTGGTCATCATTGATAGGGATCTACAGATATGGTAGTATTTAACAACTATATATATATATATATATATATATATATATATATATATATATATATATATATATATATATATAAATATATATATATATAAATATATATATATATATATATATATATATATATATATATATATATATATATATTATATATATATATATGTATGTATACCCTAACCCTACCCTAACCCTGTATATATATATATATATATATATATATATATATATATATATATATATATATATGTATATATATATATATATATGTGTGTCTTATCCACAGGACTCTTCTGCTAAGCCAACACTTTGTGGATCTGGATGAACGCCTGGACTCATTGTGATGTTGGAAAATTAAATTCATCTTCCCCATCAACTTTCTGAAGGTTTTTTTGGGGGGAGAAAAAAAACCCTCCTTTTTTGAACTGTTGGCGATTTCACCTGCTTTGATGAAACCATCAGATCTATATTAATAAAAGAAACCCTAAAGCATGTCACTTCCACCACTATGTGTCATTATGGGTATCAGATCTTTCTGTGATCTTTCAGAATTGTGATCCAAAATTTCACATTTAGTTTAATGAGATAACACATTCTTCCACAAGGTTTGGGGAGATTTTTAACTTAGTATTTTTCTAGATCTGTTCTTTAGCTTAAGCATATGAAGAACATAACCAACCCGTCTATTCAGTTTCTAGTTTGTCAATTCACTCATTTTAAATTGTTTTGTAACCAACTGTAAATGTATTTTTATTTTTAAAGTCAGACCCATGTACACCCATTGCAGAAGAGAAACTCTATTGGTGTGTCAGTCCGGAATAAATCTAGGAAGGAAAACCTCAACTTCCCTTTGCTTCACTTGAAAAGTCAAAGCCTTGTTCAGACACCGCAAAAAGAACCTCCGGGAATATGAAGAATAAGGGACTTTCTGGCATGCCGTTCCCAATAAATGTCAACAAGGTCACATGGGTTTGTTGAGATGTAAATCTAAACCCAAAACTATCAACGCAAAAAAAAAAAAAGTTAAATTCAAGGACTCTTTTAGTTTGACGAATGTTCTTTTTCACATCCAAAGCTTTGATTTTTCTCTTGCTTTCAGCTTTAGTTTGTGAAACTTCCATCACTTTGATTCAATCATTATGAATAAAGATCTTTTCAAGGTCATTTATTATAAAATTTTAAATAAGCCCATGGAAATAAAAAGCTGTTCAAAGTGAACACATTTATATTCTCAATTTCATCATTTAATTTCGACTCTAGTTAGAGGGCAGGAAACACTTTGAATGTGTCGGCTGACCCATCACTCAGATGGGATCAGATATGGTCTCATTACGATTGGTCTTTAAAGGCAGCTTTGTCTCCTTTTACCTAATAAAGAAGGTTGTTGATGAACTGATTCGTTGTTACAGGTAAAAAAAAATGTCTTGTGCCATTCATCATGTTGTGAAATGTAGCACAGCTCCCACAGAGCTTGGTATGTTGCCCGCTGCTCCAAAGGGGAGAGATTCTGAGTTCCTGCTGCTAATGTGTCCTGGTTTGGGGACAGATCTTTTCTGGCAAAGAAGAGCAGCTTTCCATCTACTTTGAGCTGATCCTTACTATTGTCAAACATTTCTATTTGTCAGAGAAAGTACTCACATCTGTGAGGATAAAATTTCCCTAATGTTTCTTTTCCTGATAGAAAAGCAATGCACAAACATATCAAAAATGTGATTTCAGGTTTTTTAAATTCAACGTAATTGAAAACTGAAAAAGTTGATAGCTCAAATTGAATCAAAATGTATTTGAACAAAAACCAACTAAGTTTCCGGCTGAATTATAACGTATAGAATGTGGAATAATATGTAAAAAACATATTTTTACTTCACAAAAATATTTTATTGATAGCCAATGTATTTTAATTTAAATCTAATATCACTGAATCAAACAGGAACAAAATATTTTAAATTGAATTTGAAAAAAATTCTGATTTTGACAGTTTAATCTTAGAACAGATTCATAGTTTATTTATTTACACAATAAACCATCTTGAAGAAATGTTAGAGGTCAGAACCTGTCAGTCATCTGACACTTAAAGGAGAAACGACCATTATGATCATGTTAAAACAGTGATGTATTATCAGTGTACCTTTACTTACTTTTAGAACGATATATATGGAATGATCTAAGCCAGCAAGTTGTTTACAACTTTCAGTATTGCAAACGAGCATTACTCAAACTTGAACAAACATGTCAAAAAGTGCACAAGTACACTGAAAAAAATTTTTATTACGGAACGGCATGGCTCCCACATTACCCAATTCCTGAAGAGCGATTCCCATCTCCTTCCTTGCCCTGATCACTTCCTCGTATAAATCAACTTGCAGTGACTTTCTTACTCCCCAGAAATCACAGAATATTCTGTGCACACAGAGACGTTTTTTGCACTCAAATTTACTTGTGCTGGTTGGCTTTCTGGCTGATGAGCTGCCACTATGTTGCCTACACCCTACATCTATTACAGCTACAATTTTCTGTTTGGTTAAATTGGGGTTTATGGTAGAGACACAAAGCAGTGCAAAATTATTAGTTGGATAAACAATAATACATGGTCTTCAAAAGATTTCACAAATAAAATTCTGAAATGTGTGGTATGTCTTTGAAGTATGCGTCTCTTAAATTAAACAAAGTGTAAACTATTCTGCTAAAAATTCACCTAGTATATAAATAAAGTGTCTAGAGAATCTGCTGCTATCAACAGCTACTTTAGGAAAATATAGGACAAGGTAAAATACCTTATGGGGATTTGTAATTAGTTGCAACAATAGACTTTATTTAAGAAATATGCATTTCAGTTGTAAAAGCAATAAAGAAATAACATTGCAGGCTGTTTGGTTTTTATACATTTTAATAAAATATTGCAACATGGACATCGCCATATTGTTTAAACTGCATTGCATTTTGGGTAAATGGTGTATGCTTGGTCTGATTGGTCCTCAAGCCAAAACAAAAATGAATAACATCGGTAGGCTTTTCGATTTTAACAGGAGTGCTTTCAAATTGATGGAACATGGAAAACATAGAACGGGGTAAAAGAAAATAAACAAATAATAAATATTTTTTTAAAAAAAGGGAGGCGGACCAAATACAGAAAGAGGACAGAGTTGGCCTTAGAATCCGGTGTTTGTTTACCTGCCAACTTAAGCTCCATAAATGAAACAATGAAGAACATTTACCTCTGGTTGGACTGTGTGATTTGGAAAGTTTTTTCTGTAGCTCGGTGTCCGGTCTTCGGCTCATTGTCGGTCGTGGTTCCACAATCGGTACCGGCGGCAATAGCTATCATTCAAGAGTTCCCAGCATTGCGTATCTCCGATGTTTCTCCCAGCGTCTTTCCCTCGTTAGTCGGCAGCGGAGTTTAGGCTCTTTGTGTATAAAAACTATTTGCACACTGTTCGGTTTTATCTTGCTGGGTGTGAAGGTGCGGTGACAGGTTGGGTAAGGAGTTAGCATCGGTGGTTAGCCACTCTAAACTGAATGATGTACAGTATCCCACACGTTTACTTTATTTCACGTTGACCATGCGAAACCAGATCTCCATGGCACTGAACTTATATTGTCTTCTCATAAATGAGAAATGTAACAGAAGTTGCGCTGCTCTGTAACTCATCACGGCCTTTCTTTCTCACTTCCGAAAAAACAATATGGGGTGAATTCTTACTCGGTGGATAACAACAAGAAAAAGAGAGAATAGACGCCCCCTAGTGGTGCCACCTACTCAATTCTTGGTACTGAGCAGTAAAATGACTGCCAGATCCTTCATCAGTTTTTGTGTTTGCTCTTTAGATTTCAGTGCAGAACAGACCAAACCGCATCCTCAACCCAGCATGCACTGCGCAGATGAAAAAATGGTGACCTCCATGGATGAAAAATATAATGAAAGATCTCATTTTTCTTCACAGTAATTGAGTTTTTACGTATCACAAACAGCATTTTTAATGTAATAGGAAATTACAACATAATTAGGCCAACGTGTTCAATTAATCATGGATCACTTTAAAGATTGGAGAGTTTTGTGCACTGCTGTGTCAATTCTCTTTTAATTATAGCCACTAGCACCTGATATCTTTATGGAAATCAACAACAGCTTAAAAATACTTGGGGTTGCCTTTCATAGGGACTTGCAAAGTGAAGTAATCTAATATTTATGTCCCATCTAATTGCAAGCCATGATTACAACCTTGGCCTTAAGAAAGGCTTTTGAATAAATTGAATTAATTTGGCAGCCACGAGATGTGCATGCATGCTGATTCACGGTGCTCCACCTTTTGGTTGAAATTAAATACACTAATGATACATTTACACCAAATAAATTACTCATGAAAAAAATAAATCCAAATATACATGGTATCTAAATCAATGTTATTTCAAGCATCCATCTGTGTATGGAGATAGAAACTCGAAACACTCATTCTTAACTCTGCAGGTACCAAATATTTCTTCATCTTCTCTTTATGTCTGTCTTTGCTTCCTTTTTCTTGACTGCTCACACATCCAAGAAAGGCACTGCATGATCCCACCCCCGCCACCGTTCGTTGGTCTTCCAACATGCAGCTGGGGTCACGGATGATTAAAGCTGTGGCAGGTGGACTCCACTTTGAAACCATCAATAGACCCCTGGGAGTGGAATGAAACAGCAAACCCTCCATCTCTGTCAGCCCGGGGCTCTCTGTGGCGCAGAGGGAAAGGACATGCAGAGGGTGAGAGGGCAGACTCCACCTCTGGATCCTTGTCATCCACTGTTGTGTTCAGCTGAAAACAGTGGATGAGTTATGGAGTGGAGGAGTTATGAAGGGATTCCTGGTGGGATTTAAGGCAGATTCTGGCTGTCTGCGATCCCGATCAGAAGTTTGCATGTCGTCATCATTAGCAGTTTATGCCATGCTAATTTTGGCCACTTGAAGACACTTTTGAACTTTTCTTTTTCCAGGGTGGGATGATCACACACCAAGCAACTTCAGTCATTTTAATGAACAAGCATCTTAGGGACTAATATGAATTTATTTTATCTGTAATTTTCAAGCAAGGTATCTGACTTCTCTTTTTAGCAGAAATGATAAGAGGTCATTTTAAACTAGACCTGGCTTCTAGGCCTTGGCATCAAATTTCCATTTGGGCTGCCTTTGGGTCCATTACACAATCTCAATGTTGAACTTGTGGAATGTTTAATGAAAGGTTAAGGAATTTTACAAAAATTAAACTAATAGGTTTTAGGGTCTCAGGGTGACTTCAAATCCAGGAATACTGTACTAACTATTAGGCATGGTGAGAGTGGCATAATGCTTATAGAAGTTTGCATTCAAAAATGTGGGTAGAATAGAAAAAACTTGAAGACAGTTGAAGGTTCAACAGGTTACTGAAATGGATAAAGATGACTAATATTAAGCCCAAACTTATATGCCATGTCAGTGATGGTTGTATGGAAACGTTTCCATCTATTTAGACATCTATCAATCTATCCCAGTGATTCATTAGTGATAAATCCACCAATCATCTGAAGAGATCAGAAGATGTCATCATGATTTTAACTTGTCCATGTGGGAGGAATGTCCATCCATGTCTTTATCCAAACACTCCTGTCGTATCAATGGACCTTAAGGCATCCACAGACCAAAGAATTCTGGATTTACCCAGGGCACTCCTCCCAGAGACACATGAAAATCGGAGTCAGAGACAACCTCCACTGGCTTCTTTTGATTAAGAAGAGCAACAGCTCTGAACTGAGCTCCACCTGAGTGACGGAGGTTAAAAAGCAGGGAAGGTTTTAAAAGTGAAAAATCAGTAAAGACTGCATTTCAAATGTGTCCAATTCATTTAAAAAACCTGTTTTAGTGCAGCATAACAGTAATAAAAAAACAAAAAAAATATGTAAAACAATTAAGCCTGAGGTTAAATATCACAGGAAGCAGTGAGGTAATTTATGAAAACACAGAGCAGTACAGTAATAAGGTTAAAAACAAAATAAATATAAATAAGACATAGAAAAGACAAATACAAAAACAGCAAGCAAGTTTGCTGAAACTCAACTGAATTAATAAAAACTTTTTAAAAATGTACTCAAACTACAACGCCTGTGGGCTACATGAAGCTGTCCATGGTGCTGAAAAACCTTAAAAAACGTTTTGTTTTCTAAGCGAAAGCTTGGTGGATCTTGTTAAGCATTCTCCAGCACCTGATTAAGAAGATCTGAGGCATAAAAGAAAAAGGTCTAATAAAACCAAAAAGAGTTGCTAATTCTGCTAAGAACCCGTGTAGTTTGGAAATGTGTGCAGCAGCACCAAAGAGTGGGATACGGATCTTGCTCACTGACTGTGATGACCTTCAGCTGGGCGCGGCTGCTCTTATCGTGTGGTAATCTGCAGCAGTTTGGCATTACGGCACAATTAAAATGCGTATTCAAAGCGAGCTGTCAGCATGGCCGCTCGCCGCGCTGTTCGGCACCCTGTAGTGGGAGAGGGTGACATCTGTGACTCCGCGCCAAGGGAGCCCGGCAGGCGCGCCTACTTGTTCTTTGAGCGCTGCTTCCAAAAAAAAAAAAAAAAAAACCCACCGATTAATTACTCCACAGATTCAGGACAGCATTTTTTTTCTTTCTCTCTCTCTCGCTCTTGATCGGGTTTTGTTCAGCTTGAATGTCTATACACTCGCATGCAAGGTAAGACCTTTTCTTGTTGTTGTTTGTCCTGGAATGCATTGAGTCTTGAGGCGTTATACAGGAAACAAGGAGTGTTTGAGATCTGATAGGGTTATCAGCGCGAATGCAAAAAGATCAGACTCCAGCCGAAATTAGACTAAGGAATATTCACTGATTTCTAAATACACTCTGCGATCGTTTATGAAACTTGCACGTCTAAATGCCTGGGTTAGGACACGCGTTTTCTTTTGGATAGCTTTACTCTGTTTCTAATTTTATGTTTGGAAAATAATCCAAACTCACTTCCAGTTGACTCATAGGTCTTACCGGGATAACATGCGGTTTAACACCGTGAAGTATACAACTATTGTGGGCTGATCGCTGCTCACGTTCATATAGTAACCAGAACGCATTCGCTGTCTGAATTCCTATTGGACTTCGCTGCATAAGTATGAACATTAGTGCTGATCACACATGCATCCCTGCGTTTTCCTCTTCGTCCAATGTACTCCACAGACTTAATTCATAAAGAGAGAAACGAAATAATAGCCATAAATAAGCAATTACTACTAATCAAAAATAAATAAATAAATAAAAAAATAACTAAATTACCTATGTAAGATTGAAACATAAAACAAAGTTTTGCGTCAAAGGTGAGCAATACTCCGCGCACATTTTGCGCAGAAATGTGAACTAATCAACAGACTTTTGAAGAAAGAAAAAAGGAAGTTTAGCATCAACTGCCTGTCGCTATTATCTTTAGGACCCGGCGGAGCGTTCACGGGAAACTGGACATTGTGGCTCCATTTCAGACATTTGCTTATCTCTCTCGTCTGTTCGCAAGTCGCCTGGGCTGTGAAATCTGGCAACCTGTCCCCCAAGAGTCGCTCTGCTTTGGGATGGACTTCCATCAAGCTGGGGACTAAGAAGTGATTCCCCTCAGCTGATGTAGCTGCTTGAGGGAGCGGGCTCATTTATTTTTCTGTGCGCCATTCGGGTGAACACAGCGCCAATAAGCAGCAGCGCTGCGTAAAGTCTTGAGTGGACCACAGTCGATGTTCGGAAAGGTCCTGAGAGAGCGAGGACTTTTCTATATAATGATCGGATGAAAACACGCTTAGTTAGTAACGCCGAAAAGTTGAAGGAAAGTTGAAGCAAACAGAAACGTCGCGGGTGTCCGGGTGGATCCACGCGTTATGCGTCAACGTTACTTCTTTTCTTTTGCCACGAGATCATTTTGCCACTGTTAGAGCAAAAAAGACACCATAGAAAAGGCTTTCAGCTCTCAACGAGAATCCATCAAGCAAATGCTGTAAATAACTTGTTGAACAATCAGCTCGTCCCGGGAGCGCAATTAAATGTGAGTATTGTTTTAGCCGCCTTTGCATGTTGTGGCTTTTACAGTGTCGCTTTGTGGAGATGATCTATTTTTAATTGGGATTCTGCTTTTATAGTGAGCTTTTTAAAAGGCTTACATGTTACACGGGAACTGAAAATAATACTGAATGAGCGTTGTAAAGAACAAAAGTTTAATAAAAGCCAGACATTGATACAACATATTAAATAGTATTGATCACGCCTTTAAGACTCATGACATTCCTAACCTAAGTTGGTATTAGTAATAGTCATCAACTCGTCAGTTATTTAATTAAAGAAATATTGCTTCAAAACCTGTTGCCCAAATGCGTAAATATGAATTTTGCCTCTGCGGAAAATCTGACTCGGAACATTAAAAAAGCTGATTGGTGCGAGAATAAGCCATTAATCAAGCAGTTGATAAATCCATATCAATTTGAGTAAATGACTAATCTATAAAACGCACTTTTCTATTTTCTTACATACACACACTCACTCTTTTAAAGATATACTGTATGTGTGAAGGATTTTTATAGAGTTTGTTTTTGTCAACCAGTGGCGTCACCGTCGAGCCGCCACAAAGGGTAACAATGGTCACCCCTAAAACTTGTCAGTTTGGTTAAACCAGTTTTGGCACATAGGAAAGGATCCGACAGTTTATTTTTCAATGTAAAACGTATTTGTTTGTTTACTGGTTGCTAATCGTAAAATGGTCATCAGAGTTTTTCATACATTTTTAAAAAGCAACAGTTAATTAATGTCAACATGAAATATTTCTGTAAAATGGAAGGTAGTGTTCAATTTAACATGTATTTATTGCTTAGTTATTTTTTCAAAGCCAATTTTCAATACCAATGTCAACTTTTTGGAACAAAAAATATAAGCTTCAATGCAACATTTTTTACTTATTTATTTATTTATTTTTATTTTTTATATTATGCATAGTTTGTGTGCATTACTGTCAATGGTCAATCACTAACCTCCTTTTTTTAGCCCCAGAACCTTGAGGGGACAAAAGGCAAAAACTCAGCTTTAGGGGTTTTACTCCCCCCCCCCCCCCCTTACTAATATGCTGTGTGCTTCTTTGCATGTTAGATGACCAGAAGAACTTTGAATTATAAATGGCAGAATATTTCAAATATAAGCTGTCTGCCTGTGGCTGCAGGACTATCGCACTGTCCCCACATCACTCACATCCCCTCGGTGAAATTGTGGCTCTTCTGCAGAAAAGTGCTGGGGGAAAAAAAACCTCCCTGCAAATAACAAGTGAGCTAATGTGGCTGGTGTTGTTGGTGAAGTTAAAGGTGGAGCAGTAATAGTGTTTTTATGTGCAGGTGGTTCGAGTGCACGGATTGCATTTGGGACACACACAGAGAAAAAACAGTTAAGTGACTAAAACAGAAAAGGATGAGATCTTGAATGGAGATCTTAGAGAGAAGTGAGATTCTGAAGAAGGAAAGGGAAAGAAAAACATGTTCCCACACAGACGTGTTTCTGCTTGCCAATGGATCCCACTGTGACTCATATTGAGGGGTTGGCTTTTGGCTCTGAGGATGTTGGGAGAATTTATCCATTTATTGTTGCTTTCATCAGCCAGAGCAAAGCAAAGCACAACATCAGTCTGCCTAAACTGGCAGCAGATCAGAAGTGATTGCTTGGAAGTCAATGCAATCAATAAACACAATGAGAAGGAATTGTGTGTGTATTTGTCCGTGCATGTGTGCGCGTGTAAAAGCAAAAATCCTCACCAGGTGGAAAATTGTTGAAAGATAAACAACAGAATTAGCACCAGGCTGTTTCACCAAGATGCTTATTTTGTTTGTTTGCGTTTTAAAACTTTTGTGGATACTTCCAGTTAAGGGATGTGACCCCTATATAGAAGTCACATTGAGATCAGAAAGTCACAACCGTTGACGGGGGGCAAAAGCCGTACTTAAGCAGGATGACTATGAAATGAATGAAACCCATCCGTAATGATTTTTCAGAGTGTAGCAGGGGAAGTTTGTAACCATTACGAGCCATGGACCACGACAGGCCGTCTGCTGACTTTTAAAACACTCTGCTATGCTTGAGCTGCCCAGGGGACGGGATGCAAGCAGACACAAGGGGGTGTTTCAGGGATTTAAGAAAAAGTGAAGTGAAAGAGATGGAGAGAGGGGTGGGAGAAGGATAGAGGTGAGGTGGCTCTTCCTCTCCCTGCATATGGAGAGGTGCTTAAATATTTATGACTTTTAATATAGAATCTGACCTCGTATTTTTTTTTTGCGGTGAAATTATGGCATTCCCGAGCTGCTCGCTGCATTTTGAGCAGTGTCACCAAGGCAGAGATATGAGAAAAAGAGAAAACATGAGTAGAAGATGATATTTGGTAATATCAAACTCTGAACAGAGGCTATAATAGGTTGTGCTGTCTTTACACTGTACTTGCAGAAATGTGTGCCTAGGATAAAGTGGTGATGCTAAAGATAAATTTGAAATATTTAGAATTTTAGAGGATTTTTTTTCACAAGCCTGCATTATTTCATAGATTAACTCTTAACTTCTTATGATGAATCCAACTGCTGCATCTTATTAATCATAAGTGATCATTTTTAATTAAATAAGAAGATAAGTGACCATCCCTACACACAGCTGATACCTAATTTGACATGGAGCATTGTGAATGTCAGCATTAGGATTATAAAGCAGCCTCATAAAGTGTGAAGAGATATTTGTGTGTTGAAAATGAGAGAGGCGAATCCTGTGGTGCACCTCGGATGATCAGAGACTGACATTTATATTCATTGAAAATAATGCACAAGGAAAGGAAAGGAACTTTCATGGGGAGTTTTATTCATCACTCAGAGTTCTAGCTGTGTTATCAAATTTCTAGCAGACCTCTTGTTGGGTGTCCTCTTGCTTGACAGGAGCAATATTAAAAGAAATTTTGTGCTTTTTTTTGCCTGATTTTCTCCTTTTTTTTGAATTTAGGCTGCCATCCCTAAGTACTGTAGGCATCAACATGTCTAGGCAGCTGTCACTTGTTCATAAGTCAAATAAACATACTTTATTATGGTTCATGTTTGAGATGGTTTTGGGTTTTGTTCTTTAGTTCCTTTTCTTTGATTAGATCGACCATGTTTCTTTTTTTACTTTGGTTCAATCCTCTCTGAACTTTGGTTCTTGTGTCTAGTTATTCCTTGTTTATATAGTTTAATTTTGCTTCTCAGGTCTTGTTATTTTTTAGTGTTAGATTCATTTCCTAGACTTAGAGCCTTGTGTATGCTCGCTTCCCCCTTGTGCCACTTTCTTGCTCTCTCTCCCCTCACACCTGCAATCAGTGAGCCAATCAGCCCAGGTTCATTGTCCCATGGTCACTGTCCCATTACTTAAACACTTCTGCTCCTCAGCCTCCTTCCTGGTTCCTCCCGTTGTACCTTGTTATCTCTGTAGTTTCTGTGCCATTCTTTATTTCCTGGTTTCCTTTAGTTTTTATTCTACTCTTGATCACTGCATTCCCTGTTTCTCCAAGGTTAGTTTTTGTTGTAAAGTGTTGTTTCTCATTTTTTAAAATTAAATCCTTCAACATGGTCCATGCTCCCAATTAATGCTCTGCACATTTTATTGTACTTTTTACAATGATGATTATCTATCTAAAGAGAAGTAACTGATCCAACTTGTGCCTTAAAAGATATTAACCATGTAGTCATGGTAACATTGTTGACTTTGTTGAAGTTGAATTATTATTATTATTATTATTTTATTTAGTAATTTTTTTTCCTGACCCATTTGTTTGCACCCCTGGAAAGATATGCAATTGGCCTTAAAATGAAATGATCTATTAGTTTTTCCAACCCAACCTTTAATCAGATTAGATATATTCAGTCGGCTAAGATAACTGTTTAATTATTGTCTTAATAAAATCTCTGGCATGATTATTGATACTGCTGCTATTACTACTTTTTACCATCTCCCTGTGCAAACCATAAGACTAAAGTATTTTATTAAGGTTGGAGCACAGTGGGATGCTTTTATTATTTTTCTATGCACAATGTCACTATGTCACCCGGCGTTTCGGGTTCTTACCGATGGTTAATTCTCCCAGCATACCTCACAAGTAGTCTAACACATTCCCAACTACAATGGGCAGAAGGTTATTAGCTACTTTTCCAAATCTTCATTCTTTGTTTCATGTTAACCAAACCTGGAGTCTTTGTTGCCAAAAATGCTTAATCATGGTCTCTTCTGACCAAATACCAAAAGGTGGAGCAGAATTATTATTTTTTTTCTGGGATGCTTACTAAATTGATTGCAGATAGTATTTATTTGTTGCTATGGCTATGCTGCTATGCGTTTGCCCTTGATAGAGATTTTCATAACATCTTATTGTCCTTTGATGGCACGCTGACAGGAACATCAGGTCTTCAGGCAGCATTGCTTAACACGTTGATTTTTGTTCTAACGTTAGATATGGACAAGTTTAGCTTTTTAAATTGGAGTCTAATGTTATTTTTTAACATTAGATTTTTTTTCTCAAATGGAAATAAAATTTATATCTAAATTTCTTTGTATAAAAGTAAGATACTAAAATTATAAATATTTTCGGCACAAAATATGTAGAACTTATTTTCATCACAGCAAAACGACCCTGAGGATAACTCCACTAATCCAAATCTCCTATTTCAGAGGCAGTTATTCTTCTTGAAACACTCTTTATGTTAAGATTATTTATGTCTCTGAAGACAGCTGCGAGTCACCTTTGTCTGATGAGTTGCACCTTTGTCTGATGACTTGTGAAAGCTATACCCCAAATAAACTATTTCTGCCTCACTGTTTTACCTTAATGCATCCCAAATGCGTCTAAAGGGGCTTAGACAGATGTTGCTCTGCACAAAGGGTGTCGAAGGAGTCAGAAAAAGCAATAACTTAAACTCAGGGTCTTGACACATGGAAATAAGGCTTTTTGTATGAAAATCTTATGGAGATTATGCTTTTCGGAGCAAGTTTGATTTAAATTGCATGCAGTGGTTTCGACATGGTTATTACTGAGCATTACATACAGACAGAAGAACCTTGTATTGTGTTTTACTACCCTATAGGCAATGGGGGTTTTATGTTTGTCGTATTTTAGTGTGCTAACATTTTCCAACTGTCTTTTTTTTCTTCTCCTGTCTTTCAGGATGCTGTCAGTGGCAAACACCACAATTGACGGGCGATCAAGATCAGAATCTGCTGACATATGAGAAGTGTTGCTCCTCTTTGAACATCACATCTGACCGATTGTTGACCTTTTCATCAGTGATCAGCACTGTTGAGAAAGCTGACTTGTTGGCACATCTCATCAGCCAGTCAGATGTGCTGCCAATCAAAGCCAGAATAACGACGTGGACGCTAATAGTTGCCTGAATCTGCTCACACACGAGTTCAAGATGCTTCCACTGTTCCGAAATGCTTCATCGCACCATTCAGGCCCTCAAGTGATTTAGAGCCTTCCCTGTGGCACAGCAAAGAGGCAGTTGCAGCTTTAAAGACAAAAAACTTAGAAGAGGAATTCTAAAAAAGCCACAAAGAAAAAGATCAGCAATGTTTTGGCCTATATTACTCACCCTGCAGGCTGTGTGCACCAGTGTGACACATGCTATGCAACATTACCCTGCAGCCTGGGGACACTATGACGTGTGCAAGTCCCAGATCTATACAGAGGAGGGCCTGGCATGGGACTACATGGCCTGTCAGCCAGAAGCCACCGACATGACAAAGTACCTGCGAGTGGCCCTCGACCCCCCAAACATCACGTGTGGAGATCCGCCTGAGACGTACTGCGCTTTGGTGAGTCGTAACCTCGCTTGTCCCCTGATGGAGACAAATGAGGCTGTAGGCAGGATCACACAGCATATTGGGTCAGGGATAGGGAGCGCAGCCTATGAGGCAATATGGTGCCGTAGAGGCAGAGATTAATGTGTATAGACCCGGTGAGCAATAGGAAACAAGTTCTAAGTACAGCCGGAGCACACACATGCACGTTTCCGCATGCGTAAACACAGATTAAAGATGAGTTCAGATAAACTGGCAAATACTGACAGACCTGAGTGATCCCAGTTTAGAGGAAGTATTTTATATTACTTCAAGCTCAGTAAGCAAACATAAGCATAAATACATAAGTTGAAACTGTAAACTCACAATGTATTCACATATGTTAATAGAAATTTATACACAAGTATGTTAATATTAAATGCTTGATTTTTATTTTTTTGTCAAACCTTACTTAGGATTTAGATTTTCTCTATTTCCAATCAGTTTTATTACATTCTGGCTGAATTTACACAGTTGGATTTTATTATCTGCAACACATAATTTTATAAAATTAGAGGAAGTGCTCCAGGAACGTAAAAGAAACTCCTGCAAGTTTTTGCCGTGCTTTTTTAACTCGGTGATTACGCAACCTCTTATGGATTGCTTTTTGACACTGAGGAGGTGACTTATAACCTGGTCTTTTCTCAAACTTAGTGGTTCTCCAACATATTACACAATTTAGAGCGTTCTGTCTTTGAATTTCCAGGTTCATTTTAAGGATAATGCAGGTGATTTAGTTACTTCCAATGACAAATTGGACTCTTTAGATGCTTAGAAGTGCTTTACCAATGGTTGTTTTCCAGACCATACAGGGAACATCAAGGAATGGAATTATATTATAAGATGCACATTAACACCAAACAAAACTGTGCACACACACACACATACAGTACATCTTTCTAACTTCACAAGGACTCCACATTGGCCTCCACTCATTTTTCAGTCATTCTTACCTTGACACTTCTAAAGCCAACCCCTAATACAAAAATAGAACTTCTCTTTAAGGTGCCTGGGCTTTCTGCCCTGTAGTGGGTCCTCACAATGCAGTATTTGTTGGAAAATGCATCTTACAAAGTGAGAATTGCTAAAACACGCACACAACAGTAGGAAAAGGGTAATTGTACTTGTGTGTGTGCTTGATCACTCAGTGCTCTGTTTCGGCCCTTACAAGCCATTATCAACAGTTCATCCCCGGGTTGAGTTTGTTTGGAAACACACTTAAAGTAAGCTTAAAGAGCCCATAGGCTTTAGTGACTCATTAAAAGCTGCGTGCCTGCCCACCGAGAGCTGCAGCAAGTAAACATTTACCAATTAGGATGGTCTTCCTTAAAAGTGAAACTTTTTTTTTTTTTTTTGCACTGCACCAGATGGCATTGAGACATTTAATGCCACCGTAGGATGAAAAAGAAGTTAGTCTGGTGTATTCATTTGTGATATTCTTTGGAGCCTTGTGTCAAAACAAGCTGTGTAACCTTCATCATCTGTGTAAATTTATCTGAATGTGCAACATTAACACAACACAAGGAGCAGGATGAGCTAAACAGAGCTGAATACCGTTGCCAAGTTTATGAAGACCTTTTCCTCCTAATTTTACTCATCCAGCTGGATGCTTTTAGAGTAATTTTCTTTCACCTTTTTCTTTTTTTTTTCTTTTTCCAAATTTTTGGTGATTACATTTATGATATTGTTTCATTTATTTTGTTTTGGTATTGTTGTGTATGTGCAGTAAACTAATTAGTTAGATAGTTTAATAACGAAAAACTGCAAAACTGTGAAGATGAAAGAAAAAGGTACAAGGATTTTGGATTTTTAACACATACAATCCAGAATAATATGACATGCATGTGAATTTACCCTTTAATCCCTTTACTCTAATACCTCTAAGTAAATTAACGTACATGCAACATTATGCTCTGGGGATGCTTTTCTTGAGGAGGCAAAGAGACGTTAGTCTTGAGAGAATAGGATACCAAATTGAACTAAGTACAGGGCTGCTTTAAAAACAGAAAACTGTCAAACGCAGCAGAAAACTTCAGTTTCACCAGTAGAACCTCTAATATAGCTTGAGATACAAAGTAATTGTTTAAACATTATTTAAATGTCAGAGTAGATCAGCCAAAGTCCAGACAAATGAGAATCAATGGCAATATTGAGGATTGCTATTCACATACATTACCCAAGAAGAATAGGTGGAAGTTTTATTTTTTGTGTGTAATTCGATTTGACTTGAGCAAAATGTGCTAAAATAACGTAGTGAATTTGCTACTCTTAGTGGTGCTGGGTTTTCATTGCAATTTTTTCTGCTGCTGCTGCAGCTTTTTGCTCTTATTTGATGTTTTTTGTTCTATTCCATGCCATATGGTCATGAGAAGTAAATGAACATATGCTTAGAGTCTTACAGCCGTATTTTCAGTGGAAGATGGATATACAAAGAATGCGGTCAAGGAGGCTGAACACACTTGGAGTTTAACACACAAAAAAAATCCCTCCTAAATACATAAACGTTTTTGGTTTAATGTGACAAAATGCCAAAATGTGCAAGGGGTGTGAATACTTTTGCGAGGGATGACATTGTCAACTGGTTAAAACAGTTATTCTAATCAATATAAGTGTATTATGGTAAAATCTCTTTAGCTATTGCATCACTTAGTAAAAAAACAAGAAGGTAATTACGTAATATTGCATCACCTGTTTGTGCAATGCGTTGTGAAAATATTCTGCAAGAATTCAGATTTTTGTTATTTTATTGCTTGTGTCAAAAATACTGTTTGAGAAGGTCTCTGTGTGTGCTTTCCTTATTATTCTAGATTGGCTGAGGATTACTGGGTAATGGTTGGTAATTTCCTCAGCATTTCTGCCTCTTCAGGTTTGCAGCCCATCTTATAATATAAAAGTATCTAAAATGAAAGAACTTTTGGATGGAAAAAGAAAGAAATGCATTTTCATAAAATGGCAAAAAGAAGTGACAGGTCAAGATTAAAAATATATCTCTGTAATTTATTAAACAAGGACAGAATCTTCAACATCATTTGCTGGGAGGTTGTTTAGTCATAAAAAACATAATTTTAGATGTTTTTACATGTTTAAGTTGTTAAGTAGTCCATTATAAAATAATAGCATGCATAACTAAAATACATTGTGCTCAGAAATATTTTCTATAATGTTTCTCTTATGCGGTATTTTTTCAACTAGCCTAAATATGAGTACTTAAATTTGGACTTTGGCTGAAAGCCTGAGTACCCGGTAAGAATTCATGCATGAACAAGGAGGACAAGCCAAATGCATAGAGAAAGGCCAGAATTTCAACCCAGAAACTTTTTGTTTTGTATCAACAATGTCAGGCAAACGCATTAATGTGCAGCATTCTTTTTTATAAATTCTCAGAACGCAAAACTTCCACTTGACCAAAACTCTCGCACTGACCTCCTCTGAACTGAGAAATGAACAACAAATCAGTTGGCGATTTGTGGCAGTTTGGTCACTCAAATGAGTGATTTTATTTTGAATTCAACTTAAGGCTGATGATTTTTGTTGCTTTTTATTACACTGGTACCTATAAAAGTAGGAATTCGGGACTCGTGTTGTTCATAGCAGAAACAGACCCCATCAGATGGCAAATCATTTATGGAAGGAGAAGAGTTGGCTGAAGGAGCAAAGTCTATGATTATTAGCCACATGAACATGTTCCCTCATGATACTATGGATACTGAGTGAACAGAGATGCACTTTTTGCAAGGCTCAGAGTTTACAGTGTAATGTTCTAAAAACCACATAAAACACTAACCATACATTAAGGGTACTTTGTGTACTAAGTTCAGATGAGCAGGGTTGAAGACTGTTAATCTCCATTTGAAAACCTATTTAATTTGTTTATTTGCTCATTTTATTCAAATGGAGGCCTTCAGTTCACAGCACTTGTTCCCTTCGTAACAATATGTGTTTGATCTGCACTGCTGTGCATCTGATCTAAACAGTCCATAGCTGAAAAATACAATTTAAGGTGAAACCCAAAAACCTTTTTAGATACCAAAAAGTGCCCAATTAATTGGGTGTTATAAGCACTTTTCAACTTTTCTAGTAAATGTAATTCATCATTTTATTCATCATCATTTTGTCACAAGTAATTAAAATAGATATTTAAATGGTCATTATTAACAAAAGTTTAATTAGATACACATGGATGCATATAGGGAAAGCAGTTATCACATTGGTTCTTTCCTGCATTGTAGTTGTGAAACTGGACTCACTGAATGAATGAATGAATGAATGAATGAATGAATGAATGAATGAATGAATGAATGAATGAATGAATGAATGAGCACTGAAAGTCAAGCATCACCCTCCCATGTGTTTCCCATAACTCACTGCCGCATTGACTCACATCACTGAGAAATTTGTGTCAACATTGCTAAGGCTGCCTAAGTAATCATGCTTATGGCAGCGTCTCTGGATGAAACCAAATAAATTCCTATAATTCTTTCAAACTTTACACACTTATTTGACAATAGAGGAGAAAAGAAGTAGCTGTCAGTTCACTCCAACATCTCCTGCTGTGTTTGTAGATGTAAAGGCGAAATGAGAGCTCCTTTAAGCTCCGTGGAAACGACACATTACTGGCCATCTGTGCAGACGACTCATCTCTGACAATACCACGAGTCATTGTGAACTTTCAGTCTTTGTCTTACATGTAAACAACTAATGTTAGCATCTTCTAAATAGACTTTAGAGGCACAGATAGATTATAAACCATAGAAAATGGTTAGAAGCTTTGCTGACAGAAATGCTAAATTTGCATAATGTATATTATGTATGAGCTCTGCCAGTTACATTTTGTTATGGAAACAAATCCCTGTTTCATATGTTTCTTTCCGAAGCAAGGCGATACAAATAGGTGCTTCCATTGAAGTTTTTATTTTCATAATTTCAATTTGTGCCATTTTCAGGTCAGTGGAAGTCCAGCTTGCGTTGTTGAGGAAGGTTAAGGAAGGCCATCACTGCCAAGCTCCAGGTGGTTGTGACTGCACCAGTGCACCAGATTTTGGTTTTGGAGATTTGTGTACCTCCGTAGAGCACACTGTAAATTGTTACAGTGGTTTCGTTTTCCTTTTAGATTGATTTTATTATACTTGTCTCAGAAAATTTCAATCATAGTCTCAGTTTTGAAAATGTCAACCATTTAAAATTTTCTTTGAAGACCCCAGTAGCGAAGACAGCATCTCCCTTGAACTTCTATTCAGTTGTGCAGCAATTAAAACGAAAAACATTTTAGATACCAAACACTTACAACAATGGCAAATTCTTGTCGGAGAAAATCAGAGCATGGCTTAAAAGAAAGAAATACACAGATATTGACTTTTCACCTCAAACCAGAACTGCACTATTATTGCGTCTTTATTGCGTAAGAAGATAATTTTCAGGAGACGGGTTGACTAATTTGCTCAGATGATAATAAATGGAAGGATTGGTCACATTCGTCAAGCTCTCTTGTTTAGAAACCACAGTTCTGTTGAAAATTGCTCCCCAGCTAATTCATTTCCTTTTTATATATATTTATAAATATATGAAACTACTTTAATTTTTAGAGTTTGCAGTACCTTGCAAAATTATTAATATCTTTTGGTTGCTTCCTAACCAAAAGTTCAATTTGTTTTATATTTTACCTTTTACCCTTTTGATATAGGTGCCTTCTTACAAATCTTAAAATTGTAGCCCAAGAGGTAGTAAATAAAACCTTGCATATCTATTTGAAGAATAGTAAAGGACACAACAAAAACCAATGAACACACCAGGTAGGACAGGGATGAAGTGAAACTTTTTCTAGGTAAAATATTAAGATTGGTAGGTTATTAAAATGTTTTATAACCTATTAGTGGTGCACTCTACAAATTTCTTTTTTTTCAGGAGAGTAGCAAATGGAAAACAATAAGAACTTCTGTTTGCACTTTAAGAAAATCCACGCAGAAAACACAGCAATCATGCTGAAGAAGGTGCTCAGCTTAGATAAAACTAAAAGTAAACATTGTGCTTTATGTGCAAATTTCCACGCTTGAAGGAAAACAAAACCTGCAACAACAGAATCACCCTGAACTCACTATCCCCACTCTGAAACATGTTGGTGACGGCTTCATGCTCTGGGTTGACAATGAAGAAGGTCAGATTAAATGTTAGTCTTGGGTCAGTCAAAGCCCAGACCTAAATCTAACTGGAAACTGATGTTCACATGTTATTCAGCAATCTCACACTGCTTTGCAAAGGAGAATGGGCCAAAATTTTGGTTGAATGCTTAAAGCTGATAGAGACAGACGTCAGTGGACTTGCGATTGCATTTGGCACATCTTTCATTATTTTACGTTCACCTAACAGTTATGCACTAATTTGGTCAACAACAAAAAACCACACAAATGAAATATATTTGTTTTTTAGGTTGTAACACGACAAATTGTGAAAAGTTTAACAGGTATAAATATTTTTCCGGGACACTGTAATCTTTCACAGATTTTACCTCAAGTCACTTTGAGCATCCATATGATGACCTGCATGTTTACCTCATGCTGCTGAAATGTCAAACAGGTCAGAGGTTAAATGCGGAACTGTCATTGCCCCTCTTTGATCCCTGCACCCTTTCTCCTCGCTGGGAGATTCACTCATCCATGTATTTGTTTGGAGACAGGGAACAGTTGGAGCGTTTAACTTGCCGTCACCTTGGTGCCCTTGACTCTGTTGTGAACTGGCCCTGCCCAGCACATCATCACCGCACCAGTGCGTACCAAGACACCGAGATGACATGCAACATGTCCCCTGGCTCCAGGATGGGGGGGAGAATCATCATTTATTCTTTCACTTGCTGCCACCTTCTTTGTCTCTTGGCTTTTTAATTTCCCACTTTCTTGTTTTCTGTCAGCTGATGATGCATAATATCCAAGTCTTGTTTGAACACGTCGGGGTTCGTTGCTCTATAGGAGGTGAGCAGTTGACAGATAGAGATATGCCGACATTTCTTTTCTGGGATCTGTGACAGGTTAATTCTTGGACTGTTGTAAATACAAAGAAAGATGAATTATGCATGGAGATATGAAAGAAAGTGATAGCCTTTGGGCTTTGACATAAAGACCGTTTTAAGAAAGATTAACATTTAAATGCATGTTTCCTCACCGAGAATCTGTTTCACATTACCACATTATTAGTATGGGTTTTGTCAATTTATATTTAAGGTAAATTTTACAAAATGCTTCTTTGTTCGATTTACAAGTTGCTTTCTCACTGTAAAATGTTGACTTAATTCTTCTGCTTCAGGTCTCTGCTGGTAAAGTTACATTTAATCACATCGAACACATATTGTTTTCTAAGTCTTTTGTGTTCAATTAAGGACATAAATATACTTCTGTGTGTTCTACATCTCACAAATGAAAATAAAATATTTGAAAACTATATGGCTCTACTAAAATTATATGTTTGTTTGATTTAATTTTAACATTAATCTCAAAAATATGTATACCTCCTAGTATTTTTAGATCAAAAATCCGCTTTATCTGACCAATGTGTTTGTTTCAGATCGGAGTTAGATTTAGATAACAGAAACAATGTGGTGTCTGTTTTTATGTGTTGAAACAGGATGTTGACAATTATTTACATCCTCTTCAATAATCAAAAGAAAATTCTTTAAGGGATTATTGCAATAAAACCCTTTTTTACATAGTAACAAGCTTTTTTGCATGTTTCCACTTTTTGATGGTATTTTGATGATTAAACTCAAAGCACATTCATGTATTAGAGCAGCCTAATCAAAGTAAAGACCTAAAACTACTTGGAAATCTATTTGGGGGGGATAGAGTTCTGCATTCATAGCCATTGTCTCGGCAATACTTCCAACCTTTTTCGCTGGTTTAAACTCCATCTGTGTCTGTAATGTCCATTTAGAAAGTTGTATGAAAGCCTAAACAAAGATATGTAGACCTGGAGTTCATATTGTCTCTTTTTATCTGCAGACATAGATTAACTGTCCATTGGGCATGCTTCTGAGACATTTTTATGAGGAAATAAAATTGGAGTTATTTTGCGAAATATATGTCAGAGAACATACAATATGTTACAATAATAAAATAGAAAACTAGTCATCGAGTATAAAGCGTGTAAACATTTCATGTTTACTGTAAAATCCTACATTTGAAAATATCAAAAATCCATACTGATTTGGAATATATTTTTAATATTTTTTGCTCTACTCATGCACTAAGTCAATGCAGCAAGACTTGACAGAGAGAAATAGTAACAAGATGACAGGCAACTGTTGCGACCCACCTACCCTTAGGAAACCCAGCCATCATGCTGTCAGGCCATATTGATCTCTGAGAAAGAGTGAAAGAGGCTGCGCTTCAGAAGGGAGAGAAGCCAGAGAGCTTGGGATGAAAACACAGCTAAGGAAGAATGTTCGTTACCAAAAGAGGTAATGGTGTGATTTTATCATTCTCGGTGAATGGGTGACATTTCAGCAATGCTTTATTCCTCGCTTTGGCATTTCAAATTAATAAAAAGACTAATAACTATGCAGATTGAAAAGATGGAGGACGAGTTGACACACTGTGAGCTGGCGCCTTGACGAACAATGCCGCAATTTCTTTCTCATGCTTTTCTTTCTTTCACTCTCTCAATTTCATCCCAGTTCCTATCAATTTATTTGAGATGACCCTTGCATCTCAAACGGCTCAGAACGGAGCGGGTGTCCTCTGATTTTCTGCTGAATGACAATTCGCTCAGATCCAGTGAAACATTTCTGTGTGATCTGAAAGCACTTAAATGAAACTAACAACTCACAATCGATATTGCATTGATTTGGAGGCTGCTCTTTAGTGCGTCGTTAGATTGAATGCATACTGGGATGACGGATTATGCTCAGATTTTAATTTAGTTTTAATCTATAGGGCCAAATTGTAATGAAACTGAGAAAATCAATCAGAAACTAAGCTTGTTGCAAACATCTTAGTCACCAAGTACAAAGATTTTTGTAAAAACGGTCAGAAATAAATGGACTTTGCATTCCATTTATTGTACATATGACATGTCATTTGTACATTCTTCAGTTAAAGGAGCTTACTGTGTCTTGTTCTGTGGATCAATAGCTTTTTTGTGGATACATATTAGAGACAGTCTTCTCATAAACTTTTAACTGCCTGCGTTACTTTTGTGTGCCACTGCTTAATATGTTTCATATGTAAGTAAGTTTAAAAATACGTCTGATCTTTGTCCAAATATAAAAAAAGGAACCACATTTTAAGTAATGTGGTTACATAATGCATTGATATCCTTGGATGTAGGATGTGAAAATTAGGTGTGCTTCTGCGTAAGGAGAGCGTAAGCTACTTTTTATTATAATGTCTGTCATTCTTACACTTGACTAAAGTTGGTGACGGTTGCCCCAGTATTTCCAAATAAGCAATGAAATGAAATTATCAAAGTTAAATTATGAACATGAACATGAACCCGCTTGTGTGCAATCAAACGTCTCAAAGTCTTGATGTTGATCTGGAGGCTGAATCCTCCCTCGGCTGTCGCACTGAAATTACAAATGCAAGTTCAGCAAAAGTTTGGAAATCAGGGAACATTTTTCAAATTGAATAATAAGTTATAACTCTCAGAATGGGGGGCAACGGAAAGAAATCCTATGATCAAAATCATCCTGTTCATAACTCTTCAACACACTTTTAGCTCCTGAATAGCAAGAGACATTTAACTGAGATGGGCATTTTCTTTATTGATGGAATTTAGTCACCTCTTCGATGTACTCTGTACATATAGTTGAAAATATTTGCAGTTGTATGAATTGTAATCCATCAAAATAGCCTTTAGATTTTTCAGACATGTTAAAGAAAAAAATTTTAAAAATAGAAAATACTTTTTTAATGCAACCTCTACCGGGAACATCAATGATTACTATCTTCATCCTTCTTTAGTACAATAAAACCACTAAAGTGTCAGAATTGAGCAGATTCAGCATCATGCACTTTATTAGTCTCAATGCCGCTCTGGCCAGATTAAAACTCCGGCCATTGTTGCCTGGCAGCAGGAAGACTGTGGATTTGAATTTCAGCTCAGGGTTTTTCTGCATGGAATTTGCACGTTGCATGTTTGTTTTCAAGCTTCTTTTTATAGTCCAAAAAATATCACCATTAGGTTAACTAGTTCTCTAAATTTCCCCTATGTATGTTTGTGTGCATCCATGGTTACATGCATTTTATCCATGGTTACATGGATGCACATGTAACCATGTGACCTGTAAAAGTTTGCCCTGTTACAGAAAGGGTGACCTGTACAGGGTTTACCAAGCCTCTCACCCAATAATCCTAGAAACCTTGTGATCCTGCAAAGATAAGTGGATATAAACCATGGATGAACTGGTAGAGAAATTTCAGATTTGAAAAGAATGTGACAAAGAATGTCTCAAAGAATGTGACAGCTTTCAATTATATTTGAAGCATTTAATTCAAAGCTTCATTAAAGCTTCAAATTTAAGCTTGAATTCATATATAAACTCTGGTTCTTTGAATAAAATTGACTAAAATCTGTATGTGTATAACTGCTAGGCATAGTTAGATTTATACATATTCAGAGCCAAACACTCAAAATACTATTGTGTTCTCGGAAATGCATATTTTTAGCCCCGGTTGGCGCTAATGACATTTAGACTTATGATCCAGCACAGCTGTATACTCAGCAGGATTAAATGCTCATAACTAGCAGAGATGGCCTTCTTTTAAACACAGATACCTGCATAGCAAATTTTCTGTGCAGGATATCTTAACAGTCACATAACAATGTAATAATTCATTTTATTATTATCTATCCAATGAA
The DNA here is from genome assembly GCF_027474105.1 of Poeciliopsis prolifica. Classification (NCBI taxonomy): domain Eukaryota; kingdom Metazoa; phylum Chordata; class Actinopteri; order Cyprinodontiformes; family Poeciliidae; genus Poeciliopsis; species Poeciliopsis prolifica. The sequence goes on from NW_026562425.1 coordinate 2,524,053, forward strand.
TTATGCAGAGCAAACCCCACAAAATGGCAAGAAATTGACCCAAGACTATTAAAGTTTCTCTTACACCAGTAAAAAGATGTGTGTTATAAAATCCCTCCCGGAATAAGTGGCTGCATGTCTGCTGTTAGAAGATCAGATGTAGTTTGACTCATTACATATTGATGGAAATCAGTTACATTTTCAATTTCAGATGCAGTTGACAAATTAATTGTCTTGTTCAAAATCTTGGTGAAGTTTTGGTAGCAGCTAAGTCTTTTACACATCCAAATGTTGACTTTTACTTTTATTTTTGCAAAGTTATAATAATGAGATTTGTTATTTGATGCTCACAGAAGGCGAAGTCTAAGCCCATATGCAGCAAAGCCCACACAAATTGTGTTGGTTCACTCTCACATAAATAAAGAAGGAAAACACAGGTGACATCCCCACAGTGACAACAAATGCACACATACAAGATATTTTTGATTCAGGGCTTCAAGCATCAAGAAAGACATTTCATGCACTTAGTTAAGTGCATATACTAATGAAAGCTCAGTGCTACCTTCCTTAATAAATCGGTGTTAAATTTACCCCAGTGGAGTTCTGCCACATGGGATAGATAATGAGGCCAGGTGTTAATTAATGTGGAGTGTGTTTCCTCTCGTTTGCTGACGCCCCATGCATCCAAATCAAGGCTACGGCCCTGCATCTTGGTGCGGCCGAACTGCCAAGTAATGCACTTCAAAAGGCCAGACTGGCTGTGCTGCAACCCTCAAAGGGACTGCTTTGGTGAGGGCTGTGTTCCAAAGGGCGGTGTGTTTGGCATGCAGTAAATTGAAATGTGAATGCTTGAAGTAATTTGTGTTTTCTTTTTGATCAAACATCAGCTTCAATAGCTGGTTACAGAAATCACCTCTACACCCTGTGATATGCAGGTAAAATGCCTGCCTTCTGAATTTGTTTTCATTTTATTTTTACCCATTGCTGTCATAGCGACAACTTTCTAGGATGGCAACAAATAAATATGATGTATATTTTTTTTCTCCCCTTTTTAAAGTCTGTTGACAAACTGAATATATTCTTCTTACAAATGTTTAATCTTTTACTTCTGACAATATATTTTTTTACCCCACTGCCTTCATACCCATTTAAACAAAACAGTTGGATTAAAACAACATGTGCCGTGACTAGGGCAATATAAATAATGGGAATTGAATTCAATTGTTAGATGACAAAACACAATGCATCACTTTCCATGTTCCTAACCCTTAACCCTACCACTACTCAGCAGGTTCACGTGACTGCCTGATTGAAAACCCTCTTTGACCTTGTCAAAACAATCATTTAAACCTTTCCATTGTAGATTTGGCTGCATGTTTAGGGTCAGTGTTCCAATGTGTGTCTTATTTAGCTTCATAAATATTCCCTTCAATTCTTATTGACTTATCTTCACCAGCTGAAAATCATCTTACCTGCTTGATTTTTTTCTCCCTTTAAATAATACAAGTATATCCAGTTCCCATACTCCCACACAGTCAAGCAAGTATAAAAAATGGATGGACTGATGGGTGCCCTCATATCTAAGGACAATTTAAAATGACCAATTAACCAATCCTGCATGCTTTGAATGACGTGTGAAAGCCAGAGTACCTGGAGAAAACCCACACCCACAAAATCTACAATGAAAGGCCCAGGTTGAGATAGCAATTCCTTGATCTTTTTTCCTGAGAAGCATCAGTACTAACAAATTCTCCACCATGCAGCCCTAGTGTCAGATCAGTCTCACTGGCGGCACTGAGAAAGACATTTTAGAAATATCTGGAATGCAGTATATTTTGTCCTATTGAGGCACGATACTTCAAATCACTATCCTGTACTAAGAATATGTAGCAGAGTGGCACTGAAAAGCAAATCCATATATATTAGAATTTAAACCTCACAAGTTCAACTGTAATAAAACGACAGAAAGTAAAGAATATTATTCTGCCTTCTGCAAAAGTCTTCTGCACAAATCTCTAGATGATAATTCTGTGAATGTCTGTATTATATAAACTTACATGTAACATGTTTTGTTTAGCCTTTATCAAGTCTTTCCTATAACAGAAACATTTATTACAGCAAATTGGTGCTATTTAAATAGAATTATGTATAACTTATTAATACAAATACATATTTGAGTCATGTGTTATGGAAAGCATATAGGACTTCGGTATGTTAAAGCCTGTTGACTTATGTCTACCTAAATAACAAGATTTTCCTGTATTTTTAAGGTCCTGAGTGTGCACAGGAAAACACTGAAACATAGAGTACTACTTAGTTGGATCAATTACCTCATTTCAACAACATTTCTTGTTCGCCATGTTTGTCTAGAGCAACTCCCTACACACTGAATCCAACAGCTGCTTGAATAGCCACTTGTGAAATATCCTCCCTCTCCAGCCAGCCCATCCCATGAATGAGGACAAGCATCCAAAGGTGTGATGGAGATAGAGTGTGGGCCAGTGACAGGTCGGCAGGTGTCATGTGGCAGATTAGAAGGTGTAAGGCCGGTCAAGATGATGGGCTGATTAATCTAGCAACACCTCTGGTCTGGAGGGAACAACTACTCTCAGCCACAGAGGAATCACAGAAGGAGAGGAATATATTGTCACACAAGTTGAGTTGTGAGTTGATTTGGATTGGCTTTTTCTGTTTCCCCTTAATAAATAAAGTTATGTGTTTGATAACCTCATTGGATATTCTGATTAGTTTGGCTATCTAAAACATTTAACTGCTATAAAAAAAAACCTTTTACTGTAAGGGGTAAAATAATATTTACTCTTTCACAATGAATGTAAAGAGCTGAATATTACATGCAGTATACATGATGAATATTACACTCATTTTTGTACTAAGCTAGTATGGTACGCTGATTAAATCATAATAAAAGTATCATATTTTTACATTCTTAATACCTTTCATAGTGTTAAGTACCATGAAAGGTACTTAACACCCACAAAGCCTTCATGGCAATATGAATGGATGAGTGTCCAGATTGCTTTACATTCTAGTAGATGACATTAAGAATCACAGCTCCTGTATCTGCCGCTGCCCTCTTGTTCAAATCCTGATATTGGATTGACCTTATGGGCTGCAGATCAGGACATCATTAGCTGCAAGCAGCTGCAGATTCACTGCTCAGGTCTTCTGCACCAAGCAGACACCCTGGATGGATCATGTTGCTTAGATAAAACCAGCTGGGCTCTATGACACAGCAGTCATTGGAGGAATGTAGATGTCACTACTACCAATAAGACACAGGCCATTAATAGGTTCACAATAAGTGGCATGATCTGTATGTCAATTGGTGTGAATAGCAAGGAGATATATTACTGGGTATAAAATGGATTGTCTTTCTATGTGCCTATTGGCTTTTAGAGTGCAGGTAAAATAAAGATAGATCAAAATTAAAAGAATGATACTGACTAGAAACCAAGGAGGAATTAGGTTTCGCCAAAAACGAGAAAAATTAAAAAATATAAAACCAATCAATGAAAATTAAATAAAGAAAAGGTGTAAAAAATTTATCTTTTATGTAAACCTAAAACTGTCCTGGTAAAATGTGATTATTTTATCATTAGCAAATGTAATCTGACTATGTAAAAATGCAGATGCAGTTACTTTATTACTTTATCAATGTTACAGTACTGCAATTTTATTAACTGGTTATTACTGTAGGTAACTATTGAATACTTTATTTGGTCACCGTTTAACAGCATATGATTATAAATTCCTTGATTAACGTAATCAATTTCTGTTGTTTACTGTCACAAATAGAGAAATAACATTAAAATATTACATCCCACTTAAAGGATGTTATATTTAAAATATATTTTTAATTTGATCTGGTCTCTAATCTGGTGGCCTATGCCATAAAATCCTAATAAAACACATTAAATATCTTTGTAGGACACAATTTTTATATATAGCTATATATATTTCAGCATGTTCATTTCATAACAGTTACATAACGTCATAAATTTGGTGTTTTGTTGTAAGAAATGCTTAGCTAACCCTTTAGCAACATTCCAATGCATGTCAGATCTTTATTTTTAAGGTCAAGTCTATTTTTCAGCTGGTCGATATTTCATTTTGGTCCAAAATTCTTGCCTCTTTCACATCCTCCACTGACTTTTCCCCTCTCCCACAGCCACGATCACAGGTAAAGGATCAAGTTGAGAGGGTTTATTGTTTTTCAATAGCTGCCCCCTGGCAGAGCACTGAAGGCCTTGGTCTTAAATGACCATGGAAGGTATTGATCTTTATAGGGCACTGTTTTTGTTGTTAAATAACCACCACAGGATATCTGCTAAAAGGTGCTGACATTTCTCTCAATCTCCCATTTCACATAAACTAGACTGTATAAAGGCATAACAGTATGCTGCAGTTCAGGAGTAGCAAATAAGCACCATACATGATATGCTTCCCCAAAGGTTTGAAGTCGCTGTACTCAACAAGAAAATGTTTGGGATTTATTTCTGCTGCTTTATTCACCAAACATGGTGATATGTTTGGTGAAACTTTGCTGCTTAGAGCTTCTATTTACTGCTCTTCTCATTGTTTTGTTAGAAAATTGCTTACCCATTATCCTCTGATGCTGTTGTCGCACACTTCTTCATAGCATCTGTGAATAAGAGTCCTTCCTCGGCTGATGTGAAGGCAGCCACCCCACTGTTCACAAAACCAAACCAAAGAACCAATAAAAGAGATAACTGAAAATTCATGCTCTCGAATAACAACAGGTAAATCAGTGCTTCTCACAAGCTCCATCTTTTCCTCCTTCTCTGTACCATCAACTTCTCTAAGAGACCTAAAGCAGTGACTGTAATGACCCTCAGCAACACATTGTCAGTAAACTGAGAACAATTTATTGTCCCTTCAGCAAAACCAATAAATTCACCATTCTCCCTATTACCCCTTAACTCTCTATTTTGAAATCTCTTTTTTTTCTGTTTTTGGTTTCAGGCTGCACTGTGGCCTTTTAAGCTTTGGGTTAGTGTTGAATGTCTGTGGGAGTGCATGGGCGTGAAAGGAGAATACTTTTAGCAACTGAGATGCTCCTTAAAAAGGTTTACATTCACACTACCTCCCACTCTTTCTTATTCTCACATTCTCTCTTAGCAGCATAACCCTCATTACCCTTCTAATTGGATCATGTTATGCTCCTTTGAGTCAGCTGAACCAATATCTTGCTGTCTTGTCCTTCTTGATAGCACAGCTATATCTCTTCAGGCTGAAGAGTAAGTTGGTGATAGCACAGCATAGGAAATGAAACAGACTCTGGAGATGTGTATCTATAAATAGTTTTCATGTCATTTTCTCAGAGAAAGATGAACCTTAAAATATTTTTCTTTATTTCTGAAATAAAAATTTTGCAACCACTAGTCTTTTCAGATAAAAATGTAATGTGGGCCTGACCTAAAGCCATCGTAGGCCATGAGATGGAGGCAACAACTCATCCACAATAGATAGATAGATAGATAGATAGATAGATAGATAGATAGATAGATAGATAGATAGATAGATAGATAGATAGATAGATAGATAGATAGATAGATAGATAGATAGATAGATAGATAGATAGATAGATAGATAGATAGATAGATAGATAGATAGATAGATAGATAGATAGATAGATAGATAGATAGATAGATAGATAGATAGATAGATAGATAGATAGATAGATAGATAGATCGATCTGACTATAGGCATTTGTTTGTAGCATTTATTAAGTCTTCAAACTTTCATAAGGCAGTTTTAGGCTACTGGGTAGAATTAGAATATATACTTAGTAATATTTTAGAGTGGATATTTAGGCACTTTGTTTTTTAAAAGTGAAAATATTTTTTGGGAATTTGATGTGATTTTTTTTTTTTGGGGGGGGGGCAAAGAGGAATCAGATAATTTCTTAACAATCTGACAGTTTCTCCTCTTTCAATCATTTTCAGAGATTAGTACCAGATCATTGCTCATTATTGAACCATGTTACAGTTGATATGAATCTTCCTGGTACTTAACCTCATTATTCATGGACCAAAAGGTGAGAGGAATGTCTTTAGAAAGGAGCCTTGCGGTCTCTGCCCCCAATTCAGTTCTAGCTCTTTCATCGTTCCTTTGCTACCCTGTCCGTACCCACACACACATAAATACATACTGCTTGTGTGCACACATATGGGCAAACGCATCCAGAGCTCTCTATCCCTGTCACAAACAAACACAAACACATCAAGAGCGCAGCTCTCTCTACCCGTAAACTCGATCGCACAAACACCCAAACTCGCTGGATGTCTATGGCAGAAACCAAGCACGGGCCCATGAAAAATGCATGTCCCTTTGCGTGTTTCATAAGAAATACTCATCGGGATTCCATTCCTATCCCAGCTGAAATACCACACAAGAATATCAATTACACAGGCAATTTGTGGGGCAGGTTGGAGCTGGAATTGTGCTCATCAGGAATACGGTATCCACAGTATCATCTCAATGAGAGGGTCACCATCTCCTGCAGCCTTAGAAATGACATTGCTAGATTATGACATGCACATGGGTTTTAATGGAATAGAAATTGTGTGGAGCAGAGTTGTAAACCATCAAGGCAAAGGAACAGTGAACAATATTTAGTGTGAGTTTAAATGACAAAAAATGTCATTACTTTTGTGTAATTTTATGTTTCAGTATTCTTTCCTGTTGCTACAAAAATGTATCTTCTGTTTTCTTTTTTTAAACATGCCACGTTGACAAATTAAAACTTTAGTTTTTGAACGTGAGCCTCGGGTTTTGGTTGTTTTCACTTCTGCTCTGATCAATTCTTATCAATCTTTTATTAGTTTGCTGAGTCGTCACATATGTTCTTTTCAGATAGCTGAAGGAACAGTTCATAGTTCCTCACCACTTTCTTCATCAAAGACATCTAAACATGGCCATTCAAACTTCTAAAATTCGTAATATATATATACACCCCCCAGAATCAATATTACCCCATGACAATAAAGTAACAGATTCCATTTTCATTCAAATCAATTTTTTCTTCATCTGATGTCAAAAATATTTTTTAATTCCATGTTAATCTCTATAAACTTAACTCAAATCTTTCCCAACATTGCATTTATTAAACTCAAAAGCATTGGTAAAAATTGCATTTAGGTCAAACTTAGCAGTATCAGCACTAACATGAAGCAGAGGAAATTATTTTAACTCTTTATGTAATTATTGTGTTAAAAAGTGATACAGGTCCCTGTGAGACAGAAATTACAGAGATTGGATTACCTTGATCTATCTTTCTTGTATCTGTCCTTATCAAATGAACATTATGAACAATTCACTTACTTTTGTTTTTCTTGTGTTTTCGTTCAGGAGAATCCTTACATGTGCAACAACGAATGCGATGCTGCAACTGAGGAACTGGCTCATCCTCCTGAGTTGATGTTTGACTTTGAAGGTCGAAATCCCACAACGTTCTGGCAATCGACATCTTGGAAGAAATACCCAAAGCCTCTGCAAGTCAACATTACGCTGTCCTGGAACAAGACAATTGAGCTAACTGATGACATCGTTATCACCTTTGAGTCAGGCCGGCCGGAGCAGATGGTCCTGGAGAAGTCGCTCGACTACGGTCGCACTTGGACCCCTTACCAGTTCTACGCCACTGATTGCCTGGATGCTTTCACCATGGAACCCAAGACAGTGAACGACCTGTCCCAGCGCACCCTGCTGGACATCATTTGTACTGAGGAATACTCTCGAGGCTATGTGTGGAAGAACGACAAGACCGTACGTTTTGAGATAAAGGACCGCTTCGCTCTATTTGCTGGACCTCGGCTACACAACATGGCTTCACTATACGGTCAGCTGGATACCACTAAGAACCTGAGAGATTTCTTCACAATCACAGATCTGAGGATAAGACTACTAAAGCCAGCTACTGGAGCCACCATGGTGGATGAGAACAATTTATCCAGATACTTCTACGCAATATCTGACATCAAGGTACAGGGCAGGTAAGACCCACTAAGACGTCTTTGAGACTTGCACGTAGTTACTATTTTGTTTATTTCAAATAAATAGCTTTATTTAAAACAATCTGTGATCACACAAGATTAATAAGTCCAGACTTTTATGGGCCAAATTACAACTTCAGAAACGCTTGAGTCAGAAGTGACCTGGATATGTGGGTTTGTTACTCCTGACTAATAAAATGCTAATGCTCTTTGTGCTTGTACTGAATTAAATTTTAAATTACTGACTAGCAACATTAAATTTTATATTAACAAATGTCACACTGAACACCCAGTAAGTGAACTAAACTGAGATCGAATCCAATGCATATTTTAGTTTCCGGATCTTGCAATGTCGCTGAACGTCATATACTCATTAGTGAATCATCAGTATGACTCTGTTATTTTCAGCAAGTAGAAACATTGTCCCGTGATGCATGGAAATGCCTCACACGCCAGCCATAAATCTTCCACAGCTGCTGTCCTATGGGATCTGTGCTTCTTGCTGCCTTCAGTTTATACAGAAAGTAAGTGGGTTGGTAATGACCCATCAGATGGGCCTCTAGGTAAATTAAGGTTTTTACTCCCTAATTGGAATTCAGTGTACTTCAATGTTAGAGTAAAACCAATAGCAGGTTGGCTAATTGGTTAGAGATTAAGCTTGTAATTAAGAATATTTGTAGCTGATTAAATGCTAATTATCCGGGACACATCAGTGAAATGTGACAATGTTAAAGCTGCCAGACCATGGCTCAAATGTACCCTGATCAGCAAAGAGGGTATTTATGATTGAATCAATGATCTTAAATAATACATTTTATCTGACTAGATCACTGGGTGAAAATGAACTGCCATGCTGTGCAAAAAGCAATCTGACAAGGCCTCATGGCATTTGATGAGTTTGATCTAATGTCTGGAGAAGTTTTGCTTAACAGTCCAGTGTAATTTTTTTCTCCATGAGCGATTCATGTTCCTGCAGTCGCACACCATCTTCCAGTATTGATACTTACACTGCAAACATGAATTGATGAGCTCTAAATTGAAAGGATGGCTAGCTGCCGTGGAATAGCATCTCCCACCGTTATCTTATTTTGCCATTCATTAGGGTAGCAAAAGGTTGAGTGTAGGGAAAATAAGTTATTTTTGCACAATTTTCCATCCTGCCCCAGGGCATCCGATTCAATTTTCGAGCAGAAGTTTGCAACGAGAAAGAAAGGGAAATAAACATATGATTTCTGTCCAGAAGTGGATCAGTTACTCACTTGAAAGAACAGGATGGAGGCAGGTGGGCAGAGACTGATTAGAGTTTCCAGCAGCCTCAGTAGCCTTCTGGCTACCACCGAATGTGAAAGGCTTATCACAGGATGGCCATCCTGTCTGAAAACTCCCAGAATATACCACAAAGAATGATAAACTTTCCCTTGCAGACACAGCTGAATATTTACAGGTTCAGTTTTGCTACAGATGGCTTTTAGCAATTGGGTGTTAGGGCTCTGACTGTTCGGAAAGGGGTACGTCATTAAGTTGTAAAAGTCAATGTGACGGCAAAAGGAAAATTTGGAAGTGAGCTGCGAACTTTTTTCAGTGGAGATTTAGAGATTTTTAGTTGTCAAAATAAATACTGGTTTGTATGGATGTTGTTTTTGAACCAGATTTTTTTTTTTTTTTTAAATAAACTTCAGCAAAAGTGAGAAGCACCAGAATAAACAGACTCACACTATTAGACTTTCAGATTTGGTAGCTTTCCAACCACAAAACTTCAATAGATTTTTTGGGGGATTTTTTTTTTTTATTTTTTTTGACAGACAAAGTCGTGCATAATTGTGTGTTGTTGCTGATTTTCTATTTTTACAAATGCAATAAGGTCACCCTCTTCTAAATAAAAATAATTTAAAGATGACAGCATCAATCTGCAGGAATTTTTTTCTTCACCAGAGAAATGGAAGCTGATCCGAGTTGATTATACAACAGATAAAGATAAATACAGACCAAGAAAAGTTTAACATGATATGCATTCACTGAGTCAGTACTTAGCAAAGCCCTGTTTCGCAGCCTGTTGAGTTGCCAGTTATTTAGGATGTGTCCATATCAGTCTTACACATCTTGAATGGATTTAAAAATCTGTTCAATCTCAGTCCATAAATAGATATGAATTTACTTTATTTAGGCCATTTTGACTCATTATACTTTGATCAAAGGTATTTTATGACGATGAAATAACCTCCTGTTTTATAGTCTAACTACATTTTAAACTTTTCCACAACTTTATCCCTGAAGTGTCTGCTTTGTTTCTTGGTCTTCATTATGTTGGTTCACGGTCCTTTAACAATCCCCTGAGGCATTCAGAGAACAGTTGGATTTAAACTGAGATATGCTGAGATTAAATTTCACACAGTTGGATGCTATTTGGTTTAGAGACTTCCTGAAGACATTTGGTTGCAATGGATTCTATTCAAGAGTATCCAAGTAAACTCACTTTTCAGATTTGTATTTCTAGTAGTAAAATTATGAAGAAGAATAAAACATTTACAATTAGAACTAAGTCTGTCATTCATTTCATTCAGGTCACTTTACTCTTTGTTCTGAAAGGTCTCTAAGATTTGTTAGAGAACTTCAGTGAATGAACAGCATCAGGGAGACTAAAAACACAGCCAACATTTTTATGAATATAGCTATTGAAGTTTAAAATGTGCATGTTTTTAGACCGTAAGAGAGAACCCACAGATACACACATGCAAATTCCACGCAGAAGGGGATAAACCTCCGGGCTGCCAGGCAACTGTGCAGAAAAGGGCAGCACACAGGCCTTTGGTTTTAAGGAAAAGCAAATGACTCTGTGTTGGATGGATAATTAAACACTGTGTTGACAAGGTTTATAAAGTAACACTGCATCCTCACAGCTTTATCCTAGCAGTCACACGCTTTTATATTAGCGTGGAGCTTTGGGTAACACATTCAGAACCATGCAGTGCAGATGTTCTCGCTGTCATTTTCCAGTATCTGAAAGACACAAAAGTTAAACTAGATGGCTTTAAGATCAAACTAGATTTTGTGTTTCTGCCTAACAATGACCTATGCATGTTGTTCTTCTTTTTTAAAAAGCCTCTATTGCACAAAGCAACTAACCAAACAAAATTGCCCTTTTCATCTGTATTGACCTCTTTGAATGAGTGTAGAGCTCTTAGTAATCCGGTTCTGTATCTCTTCAGTATTTTTAGATTTATTGTAGCAGAGGTGACACATCTCTGAAGCTTCGCGAATGTCCACTTTGTGCACATTCGCTTAAAGTTTTGTCATATTAAGCTGAAATCTACACTCGTTTTCACTTTTCAATCAAAATGTGTTTGATCCCGGTTCAGGTCTTATGAATTTAATAAGGTTCTTTAGCTTTCAGGTCTTCCAAGCTTTAAGAACAGTGGGTATTTAGAAGAATGAGTTCAAAAATACACATTTGTTCCTTAGACTGAGTGAAAAACAGCTTTTCTGCAAGTCTCTCAGACTTTATTATTCTTTACTTGTGTCGTCTCACGTCACATAAACACCCGAAGAACTTGCCCTTAATGATTGATATGAGCCAAAAAATGTCAACATTTTTAAGATAAGGTTTTGTCACCATCAAAAACTGCTTATCTTGTTCAGACAAGTTGATATACTGTATGAAATTGCAGTCATGCTCATGCAATCAATGTGTTCAATCTGCCATTTGGTGCAGACACTGTTATGAAGAAAATTTGTCTTAATTATGAGTTGATATTATAGCAATTTTCAACAGATTTTTTTTGATGGTGCTGCTACAATACAAACGTTTTAATGTTGAGGTAAAAGATGCATTTAGAAAATATCCAGTGACTGGAATCAGCTGATTTTCAACTCGTTCAGCTCCTGACTGATAGCTCAGGTAAAACTCAAATATGCTGTTGTTCTTTTTAAAACAATTAACACATGATATACATTGTGACTTTTTAGTGTGGAAGCTTTCACTACAGAAAGAAAACTCAAGACTAGCACTCAAATACTGCGGAGAAGCCACAGACTGTGGCCTACAAACCAATTAAATGCAATCAACGTAATGAAGAGCATCTGGGGGAGAATCTAGGCAGGGACTGAGTGAAGGCTGAATAATGGGCACAGGAGAAACTGAATCAAACACACATAATCTACCTAACCAGAAGCTAAGAACTAACACTAACAAAAGAAACTAAAACAAAATGCAGGGAACAGAATAAACTAATATGGAGAAACACTAATAAGACTAAAACACGAAACTACAATCTCAAGAGAGAACAAAATCACGACTGGTGGATCATGACAGTCAGAGCAGGGATCAAAATGTTACACAAAATCAATTTGATACAGCATGATATGAGCAATGTGTGCAGTTCATTAAGGAAGCTGGAAAACAAAATACAGAAAGACTTTCAAACAGCTAACAAGCTGAGGGACTCACTGCAAAATTGTTCTCAACATTACAAGCTTTCAACTTCTCTCTGCTATAAAACAATTTATTTCAATATGTTATCCCTTTTTTGTAAATGCCTATTATTTTAGGGGTCATATTACCAAGAAAATTCACACATAAACAGCTGTTTTAATAATGTTAACCTTTTTTAATCATTAATATAATAATAAATCCTTATCAAATGTGAACTACATAACCATTTTGTCTGTGATTTAAGATGTGCTTTTAATACAAATAATTAATGAAAACTGTGGTGTAAGAAAGCTAGACATTTATTTTTCAATGAGTTTTTCCTTGTACAGCAGGAGACTGGCTGAAATTGGCTGGAATCAGTTTTGGCTGCACAAAGATGAGAAATTAGCCACAAAAGTTCAGAATTTTAAAAATAATCTCCAATTATATAGTAAAGCAACATGAGAAAATGTCTCCTGTTATTTAGAAAATGTCTTTTTGATCTATAATTCCCCATGCTCTCACAAGTCACTCTGTGCAATTTGGGTGCAAATGTTTCATACATTTTCAGATGTATATTTTATGGCAAAAAGAGAGCAAAAGAATCCAGTTGGGATAATCCTTTTTTTTTCTTTTTTTTTTAAATGTTGTGTAGGAAGTCAGTGTGCGTTGGGGCTGCCTGCGCTATTGATTTCTGGTGTTATTTCACATCAACAGAAAACCAAAAACCTTGAACCATGCAGTCTGTCACTGCGTTCACATCCCCCCTTCATTGTTCCTCAATTATTGATCAGATGTCGGCTTGTTAATTAAGACATGACCGCTGCCGGGTAGTTGTGCGGTCAGTGCTGCACATCTGCAGGGCTGCAGCAGGGCCTGGGAATAAGAGGCAGTTAATCTATAAGTGCTAATGTGCTATTTATCTCGCCCCACCCCAATGTCATTTTTCTCCTTTTTTTTCTTTACAAATCTGTCCTTTTTTTCTCTCTCTCTTCCCACTTTGTCTTTTAGGTGGTATTTATGTATTGTGTAACAATACCTCAAAAAATTGAGGTATTGTTACACAAGATGGAATAATGTAAAGAGCTTTTAGAAATACTCAACATAATTATTATAACGCAAAAATTAGGGTAAAATTATAAATGCCATACAAGTATAGAAAAAATATATGCAAAAGTGGACTTGTACTCATAATTGGTACTTAATACTAATTCATTATGTGTGTTAAATATGGTTAAATGCATACACAATTTTGCATGTTATGTCAAAATCATTGTCCTGATTAAGAATTAATTAAAAAGTTTAACAGAAAGGCTAATTCATCTGAAGGAGAAGTTAAGCAATTTATTATTAGGCGCCAAGCTCCTTTAACATGAAAATGAATTGACAACATTAAACTTTTGGAAGGACAAAGTATTTTCTAATTTTGTTTTATGGTTTACATAACGTTAGGATGCCTAAACCGTAAAAGGAAATATGTATGGTGCATATATATTACAAATCTGTAATATGTTATATACAGTTATTGAGCAACTGTTTCTACTGCTAGATGATATTATCTAATTTAACCAACATTATAACACCGATATCAGAATTCAAAATTTAGAAGTAGCAATCATGCAATGGAGCTGTAAAATTAGAAAGTTTTATTATATGGCCATTTATTTGTCATGAAAACTAAATATGCATTTTATAACGTTTGAAATTGTTATCCCGTAACTAAAGCCTCGTGTGTCTAATAAATTGTAATAGTAAAGGTTATTATGTCACTTTATTATTTTTTGTAACATGTCTTACACATTTTACCATCTTTCTACAAAGCTACAATAGAAAGTACTAGAAAAAATAAATATATTTATGTGCTACAAAAATGACTGAGTATCTAATGTCAACATAACTCCAGGCTTGAATATATTCAAGGCTGTTTTATTCTCTGCTGACTTGTTACAATCAAATGTTTAAGAGGAGTTACACCTAAAGACCAAAAACATTATTCCATCTGGAATTTCCCTCTTAGGAATACATGGTAAACTTTAAATATATTTAAAAAAAAATGGTTTCAGATAGAGTTTGAAACATTTTACTTGTGTTTTTATGCTTTCAATGTTTGCCTCAGGCCACACAATTTGCATTTCCCACTGTGATGGCTTTCCCAATAGCCAAAGAGCACTACCTTACAGATTTCAGCTCAATGTTGCACTTTAAAGAAAACCTAAATTTCTACTTAGCTTCGCCAGAGAATTTACATTATGTCCTTAACACCTCACATAGTTATACATGGTGTCTAGATGCTGAGGGTATTTACATATTCACAGGATCCACTCTGGGATTTCAGAAAACTCAGTGACAATCAGCACCTCTCCTGCATAATGTCCTCCAGCATTTCTTTCCCTTGTTTTAACCACTGACATTTATAAAACCTTCAATCTGGATGCGTTACCCTCCATCCTGTCTTTGCAGGTCTTCCTTATTCTTCCTTTCAAGCTTGTTAGTTTATAATGCAAGACAGAATGCAGCAAGAGGACAGCGATCAATATTCCTCCTGAGTGTTTGTAAAGGATGTTGTTTAGAACCATGATGGAAATTTTGTTCATGCTTAGCTGAGTTTTATTCCCACACCAAAGCCTTTGAGAAGAATTGGGATTTAACCTGGCTTTGCAAAGTAATGCAAAATGTTGAATTATAGGGTTTTTGAAACAATGATGTGTAACCATAACATCCAGTGTGTCTGAGTTGTTCACATGGCCTTCGTATGAACGTCTTCTGGGGTTCTGGAAGGACAGAGTAAGACGCTCCGTCTGAGCCAAACAAAAAATTATTTCCTTTTTTGATGACAGAAATTACCACAAAAGAGCAATATTTGCTAGAGAAATACAAAATGATTTAATTCAGTTTCTATCCTTAAGAATGAAAATGTAGTTTAGAACCATGATGGAATCCATATTAAATTCTGAATATGGATTCAGAATTTAATTACAAAATGGACACATTGCTTTATTAAATAAATTCTTATAGAAATAAGTATTTTTATTATAAGTTTATATACTAAACTTATAATATGTATGGACAGTTTTTTTCTGATAAAAAAAATTGCACACCAATTTTACCAGAAAATTTGTAGACAATCTAAGAAAACTTAGAGTTTTCTTCAATGGTTGGTAAAACTTGGATTTGACTTGTAATATATGGCAGTATTCTTTTATTTTTGTTGCGTTTCTTCTTATGAAAATAATTTATCATATCTTCTGCATCTTTTTTTTTTTCAGAACTTCATATATGGAGAGTTATGGAAGCTCATTTTGCAAAATATGAGCAATGTCTTAGATGTAGTGTTTGGATTCTCACTCCTCCATTTGGCTCAGACACTGTAGAAAAAAAGAAATCTCAGGCCAAGAATGTACGGGACGGCTCCCATGGCATATACTCTTGAGCAGAAATACCAAGTGGCCACAAAATAGACACAAATATTTGAGGCAAAAATATATGAGTTGACAGAAAAGGAACAAATATGTGTACGGTTGCTAAAATAGTTGATCAGGTAAGTTTTTTTTCATCATATATAATATGCGTTATGACAACCTATTGGTTAAATATTAATTAGCTGGTCTGCTGGCTCAGCTAAGTAGATCCAGTTAGTTAATTAAAAATAAGCAGCTCTGCTCATCACCTCCTTAAAAATCTGGTCAGCTTCATGAAAGAAATAGGAGTTGCTCCTTTCCTTGCCACAATATGAATACCCATAATTTTTTGTAGCAGGAATATTTATATTTAAATATCCAAATTTGTTTTATTTTAAGCATTGGGAAAAAGCTTTAGCCTGCTTTCAGCCAGCTGACTACTTAGCAACAGATAGCAATAGATTAATTTGACACTTTCTCTGAAATCTCATTAGAAGGATTTTAAACAATAGAAATTGCATAACAAAAAGGTTTTGAAACTGTAACATTTTAGACCTTGGTATTAACATCTATAAGGACTGTAAGACAAGCAGTTAAAATGGAATTTTGTTGAAAATAATGGTACTTGGAAATTTAGTATTTTTCACTAAAAAGCTTTAAACCTAATTCTCACTGCTATATTCTTTGTAGAAGAAGAGGCTTTCTTTTATAGTAAAATGCATGCAAACTGTCCAGAGAGGAGGTTTTAAGTGGGTTCAAATTGTTTAAGCAAATCGTATGTGTATTTTGAAAATTTGTTTTAATATTTCAGAACAAAACAAAATGTAAAACCAGATATTAAGTGTCCAAGTTCGATACAGTTTTGTGGCGTTAGTGTTTATTAATTTATTAGCTGCGTGACTGAAATTGGATTTTAAAAACCTTTAAAACAAAGAGATCTCAGACTTTATTCTGAAATAATGAATATGAGACGTAGCACAGGTTTCACTCTTCTTTCCTCTGTCAGACTTGCCCTTTTTATCACCGCAGAAGGAAAACACAAACTGTACACACACACACTCCTACACACACACCTCTTTTTGGCTCATATTCAGGTTCTCACATGCAGCACACACATACACAATCCTCTAAGCTCGTGCCCTATGAACCGTAACAGCTGTAGCCAGCTTGATTGACAGAGTTTCAAAGTCAGGTTCAAGTGCAGGTTCACATGACTGCAGTGTTGCTTTGCTTCCACCATAAGTTTTCTCTGCAGCTCCTCCGTCATCTGATCACTTATCTTATCCAGATGTCTGTCACATATTGTGGTGTTTTCTGCCAGTCATCTCCCAGTCTCCAGTGTTTAATTAGTGCTCATTAAGGGATGGACTTTCTTTGTAAATAATATATGGGTGCCAGAGAAAGTACATCAACATAAGCTGTCTTTGAAGAGGAAGCAGCCATGAATTGTAAAATCATCAAGTTGTTCATTGGCTGCATTTGTTCTGTGATCAAGGTTTTCTCAAAGTGAAGCAGACAAGCTTGTTGGGGCTTGTTAACGGTTAGTACTGTACGCCCCTCCATGAGTTTACGAGGGTGTTTACTCTCTAATGAAGTGACAAACTTATTCCCATCGTGTTCTGAATTTGAAATACTTTCCATGCGGCTTGTATTTTCAATCTTGCTGCTGAAGAATCTGTAGTAGGCAGGGTTGCATTGAGAATTTCATCTTAGCATACTATTTCTTTTTCTTGCTGATTTCTCCAGGGTTCCCTTCCCTTCTCAGCTGCCTACATCACCTCGCAAATAATACAACCCTCCACTGTGATCGCTGGGGAAGGATTAGGGTCTTAGACATTGGAATACTGTACGACTACATCAAGGCACTACTCAATAATAGCTCCTGTCATTGAAACAAATCACAGGCTTTCGAGGGCAGGGCCCGGAGCTATGCAAATTTAGGTTGCATTTTGCTGCGGTAGAAAATTGGAGCGGGGGGAATTAACTTGTGATCCATTCCTAATATTTCTACAATAATTTGGCAAGCTCTGGCGGGGCTACTTTATATGTCGATGGGGGACTGAAACAATTTGTTTGATACTGCGTTACACCACCAAGGATGATAAAATTGGCCACAACACGGAGCGACAAAAACAAACCTAATCGGACTCTTCAATTTCACGGTAACAGACCTTGCTGTAATGAGGTGACTCTCCCCTCTCGTCTCGACGCCATCTGCAATGTTAAAGGAGGCAATGCAAAGAGGAGCTGTCAAGCCTTTGGTGGAAGTTGGGTTTATTTCTTTTCTTCATACAGACCTTTGATGATGGAAAGTATCAAACAGGCACCATAACTGACAAAAACTAACTGTAGTTTACATAGACTAATACAAAAGAGTGCATAACTGTGAACTGGAAGAAAACGAACACAAAGTTTTTATACTTATGTGAGACGCTTGTTTATTCAGGCTTCTGCTGCACCACCATATTTTACCTTGGACATGATGTGTTGTGGGGGGTTTAGCGTAATATGACATGTCTGTAGTTCCCTATAGGACACCTGATGGAAGAATTTCTTTCTTTCTGGTTTCTTCTTGCCAATTTTCCTGAGGCTAGATTTGTGGCACATTCAGTTAACAGTTGCCATGAGCCATTCGGTCATCTCTTGGAAGGTTTGGCTGATGTATTGCTCTTCATATAATTGGCTGATGGATTGAACACTTCTCAACAAAATCTTCATGGTTCGTGGGATATTGTTTAGTAACCTGACTACTCATAGAACCTCTCCAGAGTTCAATCCCTGATCTGTCTGCTCTATTTCAGGCTGTTTGATTAATAAACCTCTAATATCTTCAAAGGTATTTATACAGAGATGGAATTCACACAGTCTTTTTGAGACATTTGGAATGTATTTAGGGGATTAAAGAGAGATAAAGGTAAATGCACATCCCATTTTTAAAATTTTTATTTGTTCAAGAATAATGCATGTATAGATTTATTCCTATACACTACTTTGTGTTGATTGAAATAAAACCCTTTAGGTACAACATGACTCAGTATGAAAAAGATCTAGTGGATTTTTTTTTTAAAGAAAATGTATTTAACCTCACAGGACATTTCTGTGATTAGGGTAAATAATGTCTATTGATAAAACTTTAAAAATGTCATGGTTGTAACCATACAGATAATTCAGATAATATAATTTTTTAACCAGAAAACTTTGGAGAGGTTTATAGAGAGAATCAGGAATCGTTTGTGTTGGTGTTAGGATACTGATCGTCCTCATTGGGTCCAGAATATAGCAAACGGGACTGAAACAGAAAGGTGGATGTTTGGGAGACACGCCTTTCAAAAGATTCAGAGAAAAGCAAATTCTCTGTTTGTTTCTCAAAGAAAATTAAGTGAACCTACCAACAAATTTAGAAATGCAAATCAAGCTCCACTGTGCAATCTATATGAAACAAGGACATATATATGAAAGATAAACTCTTGATAAACAGAGAAATGTTCTGACTCATAAAATTATACTGATGCTGCTAATGGAAAAAATAAATTGGTGGGAGTAGTACATGAACAAAGGATTTGTTCCATTCAAAGAACCATTTAAATCATCCATGTTTGAAACTTTTTCGTAAGAGGAACTTACACAAAAAGTTCCTCTTTTACCCGTCATACAGCTTTATATAAGCTTAGAGAACAATGTTTTTGTACAGTAATTATGTTATTAATGAAAAAGTGGCTTTCATTGGACAATGACTCAAAATGCATTTTGCTGGAATCATGAATCCATACAAAAGATGGGAAAGATGAACATGTCATCGATCTCTTTTTAGAGCACTTTTGTCCTGAATTTCTTCAGATCAGGGCAGTGTGTGATGACTTCAGACATTTTTTAGATACTATTGAGTTGATTCCTTGATTGGTTATTCATTACCAGTGTGGTTAAATATGGTGGATTGCATTAATTCATGATTCAACAAGTAAGACTTTGCTATTGTTTTTGTTTTTGTTGTTCTTGTCTTGGTAGGTTTTGGCTTTGTTTTTATGAGCTCCATCACATAAGTTAAAGTATGGGGGGGGAAGACATTGCAAGGATGTAAGTATGTTTTCAGAGCATTTATTTACATCATAAAAACATTTAAACAAGGACATATATATGAAAGAAAAACTCTTGATAAACAGAGAAATGTTCTGACTCATAAAATTATACTGATGTTGCTAATGGAAAAAAAAATTGCAGAAGCAAGCCAGCTTACTTCTGCATCTTTTAATTCTGAAACTGGTTTTGTTGCCTCCATGGCTTTCATGTGCTACAGTGCTTTTGCTTTCTTTTTGAGACAAAAGCGTCATTCCCTTATCCTGTAGGAGTTGGCAAGTTACTCTAGTTTGTCCAAGGAAACACACTGACACTCTAAAACTTGCAGCAAGGTTAAAGTTGTGCTCACCAGCCTTGATCTCTTCATATCTTTCAAAGCAATCACTGCTTAGCATATCTGAGCCTTTGCGAAGTGTCTGGTTGAGAGAAGTTTCAGGAAAACTCAGTATGTATTTATTCAGCATGGAAGCACATTACAAGCTCTGACCATGGGTGACTTGTTCGAGGGAGTGGGTGAGATACGGACCTGAGGGAAGCTGTTTCACTCATTCTTATCAGTCAGAGAAGCGACCATGGGTTGAATCTCTAAAGAAAAAAAATGCTGTCAACGTCAAAATGGCCATATTAGTTTTTTTTTAAAAGCAATTGTCTCTATAAATATAGTAACTTTCAGGTAAAAAGTTTGCGGCAGCACATTTCAGTTAATATAACGTAATTCTTTTATTTAACTGTTACTCTTACCTATTTGTCTTTATCCATAAAGATATAGTAAAAAAAATGAGAGCACTCTGTCATCATGTGTGATTCATCTCTGAGGAAGATTGGGTAAATAAAATATTTTTGTTCCATTATTGTAAAGATAAGAATGAATTTCCATAAAAAATTTTTGAGGGAGATAAAAAAGAAAACAAGTAAAATTTAGTATGTCTGTATGTAAATAAAATGCAACACTTCCTATGTCAACTTAGCTGAAATGTGAAGATAGAAAGCTTATATTCCTTTATTCACAAATATTAACAAAATTATTACAAAGATCTTTCACTGCTTGTTTTTCCGACTTAACTGTACTTGTGGGATTTCTCATATAAATGTCACCCTCTGCTACCCCTTATTATTGCAGCAAACATTATTTTACATTAAAGGTTTTGAAAATCCAAACTGTGTCTGACGTTGTGAACTTAAATTAATAAAAATATTGTGTCAAGAAAGAGTTTATTCAGTAATTTCTAAATATTTTATTTGCAGTATATTAGTGGCATTCGTGTCCAATATAATTTAAGAAAACATATTTTTTAAATCAAGCACATCTGTGTTTTCCTGGGAGCTCAGTGAGCGAGTAACCCAAAGGTTAGCACTAAGAAAGTTTTCTTCAAATGCTTGTTCTCTGGTCTTAAATCAGGGAGTTTATTATCTGTCACAAGGACGAAACATTGTGTTTGACATTGGGAGCCATTTAACACGCCGCTAAGTAGCTAACAGCTAGCTGGTAGGCAGCAGAAGACAAAGGACATCTTTGCTGCTGTCTTCTTCAAAATATCTTCACAAACTCAACACAAATGTCACCTCAGATTGTCCAGCTTTGCATTTGTAGCACAAAAACTTGCAGGATAAGAAAAACAAGTTGCATTGCATCTTAATTTTCCCTAAGATGATTAAACAATGTGATTACTAGGTTAAACATCTCCTGTTTACTTCAAGAAGTTTTTAAAATTGAAATAGAAAGGAACTGTTTTTCTTTTTGGTCCTTATTCTACCTGCTCTGCCACACAGTTTGCCGCCTCTCACTCCAAACCAACCACCTGGCAGCTGCTCCTGGTGGATGTTAAATGAAAAAATAAAGGCTGTCGTATTCCGTGGATTGTGCCAGTCCATTTAAGCACTCCTATTGGTCCCCATGAAAAACGATGAAATCCTGGATTTTCATCAGTCAAAGAAATCCACCCCCATATAACCTGGACAGAGCATAAAAAGTGGAATGTTTCAGCTTTGGGGCGTTGTGTTCGGATGATGTGCAGTGGTAATACACACTACACAACACTTTTGTATTTAGGCCAAAACTGTACATTTTGACAGCAGCATCTTTCTCTGTATGTCCACAACATCCCAGAGTACCAAAGTACCAAAGTGCAAGACATCTCGTGACTTTCTTTTTTTAAAATTTATTTATATAACCATTATGTAACCAGGGGAGTTATTAAGAGCAAATTATTATTTACAATAACCAAAGTATCTGTCTGGTTGCTCCTCTTCCTTTGTAGAGTGTATAACTACTTTGTTCTGACGATAGACTCCCCCAATAACGCTGTTTATTGCTATCACTCCACAAGAGTTATCGCTTAGCTCAGCCCGGCAGTTTAATTTGCACAAAGGACTTTTTATCCATGAAGGAGGCATTGGCGGATACATTGGTTACACTAAATTTGATATTTTTCTGAAAATATTTAAAAACTACAGATTATCCTCAAACTTCATAATTATGTGCTACTTTGAGTTGTTTTGTCTGTTAAAATCCCAAATAAAACAAACTGAACATAGCATCACAAGTTGTAAAAAAAAAACCAAAAGAGTACACTTTTTTTTTGCAATACAATATTATTATGAACTAAATTTAATTTGTGCCAGTCAGTTGAAACCATTAAATGAGTTTTGGCTCATTTACTTTTGGATAAATTGTGTTTTTTTAGAAAGATTAAGTGATCACAAACATTTTTTTTGTATCTAATAAAATCCTTGCTAAACCTAAACTGTGAGTCTTTTAAACAGGTGTTCAGACTTTATTAAAATAGGCAGTTTTACTGGGATTTACACGATCGCTGGAGTCTGAATAATGAATAGCATTGATAGCAAAAGAAGAGGCAAGGGATGTCTCCCTTCTTGTGACCAATATCAGCAGCCACACAAAAAAAGTTCTCCGATTTCAATATGACAATGCCGGCGGCAAAAGCATTGCATTCCAGAGCTCCCCTGAGTCCACATCCTCTCCTCTATCTGCCGGCTTGCCACGCCGGTTGGGCCCGATGATCCAGATTCTGCTGGTTTTTAATTAAGTGGAAGGTCAAATCTCATCGCTCTTGACTTCGGGGAGTCGCTGCTGTCTGCATGGCGGAGGAGCTACACCCAGTCATTAATTTTATGGAGCGGGGACTTTAATTGATTAAAAAGTTAAGGACAATGGGGAATGTGGGGTAACAAGAGTATTTTGTTAAGGTAAGAATCCATGCTGCTTATGAATCTTATCCATTATGGCGCTTGATGTGTGTTATTCATGACTTTAATGTTGTTCTTCTAAAACATTTTTTTTTTATTACCCAGCATCATAAAATTTGATCACTCCTCTCATGTTCAAACTTATATTTAATCTAATACTTCTAAAATTAATTTCAAGAATATCAGTGAACAAAAAAAACATCATGAAGAACAGGAAGCAGACCAAACAGGGCCTGCTTTCTGGTCAGGGTTTAGGCTTTAGGGGAATAAAAAGCAGGTTTAGTGGAATATGCTTTCATCAATTTGGCAGGTCAAAATTCAATTCAGAATCTTTGGCAAAACTTGAAAATGGCATTTCTACTAAACTGACCATCGGTGAAGGGTTTCTATCCTTTCTGACTGAGCTAAGATGTTCTGTGAAGAAGTTTTGGCAAACATTTCAATCTCAAAATGTAATTCTGGAAAAAACTATCTTGGGACACCTTAATAAAAACTGTTGTTTGTTTGATTTTTTGTTGTTTTTTTTCATAAAATTTGGATGAAGTGGTTTCTATTTCTTTTGTCAACAGCAGTGATAACTTTCCTTGAAAGCCCTTGCTGTTTGTAGCAAAGGTTAATGAATGAGTATGGCCAAGTTTATTTTTGAGGCAAAATTCAGTGGATGCATATCACTCTACTCACTATATTATTAAAATGAAGGCAGAAAATCATTGATATTAAAAGAAAACACACTCTGTGTTGCACACAAAATTTTCCATTTTAGATTATCTAAATTTGTCATTCAAAATCTCATCCTAAAAAAATGGATACCTTTGACCTATAGCATCTACTTTCTATTTCTGTAGCAATGGGGAGTTGCTGAATTGTATCATTAAAGGTGGGATAAGCCTCTGAGGTCGGCTTAAGTCATTTTCTTTTTTTAGTTGATAGAAATAGTAAAACATAATCCAGAGATGAAACAAGGAATGCAGTGATCTTTTGGACAGTGGAAATGACCCTTTGGAGGGTTTTCTTCGCTGCTTTGCAGCTGGCATTGCACACACAGACGCATTTGTAAATGAGAAGATTCTGGAGAACAAAGGAAGTATTGTTCAGCGAATCATGCAAGAGAAAAGCCTATTGAACGGATGAAAAGATATCAACTCCCTGAAGCACCTCTGATGCTGCACTAGAGCAATAGATTTTGAAAATGAAAGCAGAAATAGGAAAGTAGGATTTGTTGTTGTTGTTGTTAAAAGTATTTTTGCTTGGGCCTTTAGTAAATTAATGTGTTGTATCATAGTGCCAATAACCAAACAGGCTTACTGAACCAAACTTTAAAGATTTAAAAATATATAACACACTTTTTCTTAAGGTTCACTTATTTATATTCCATACAATGAATCACATACAGCAATTTCAGTAGCTTTGAAACCTGTTTAAGGCTTAATATATCCTAATGTCACTTACCATGTATAGGTTGAACAAAGAGCATTAGATTCTCATTCTAGAGAATATTTCCAAAGCTATTTAAATTTTAAAGTGATACCAGCCTTGGTAGCTGGTAGCTTGGTAGCTCCTCACTGATGAGTCTGTTTTGCAGGGCTAATTTTCTGTTCCAAACAATTGAAGAGGGACAGAACCTTCTGGATTTTCTTCATTTTACTACCATCTACACCAAAACCATGAATCAAGTGTCCAGCTACATCCCTGTCCTCCATTAATAAAGATGGATCTAACAGTGAGGCCAGGAAGTCAATTAGAAAGCTATATTTTGGGCTGCTGCTGTCATTATTCTGTCTCATGTTCACTGCTGGCAAAAACAAATAAAAAAAGCCTGATCAGTCTAAAACGGGAAGAGTCTTCCCTCGGAAGCACTTTGTAAAAACAAACATGGACTTTACGTGAAACCGTGAGCTGCCCGAGCCTCCTGGGAGGTTTACAGTGTCAGATCCACTTCATGCTCTCCTCCCAACTGATTCACTTTCCTCCCACCTCGCAAGAAGCTGAAGTCACAAGTTGTAACCTTTTACCCAACTGGGAGTAGCTGTAAACACAGAGAGCTATATTTGGAATACATATTTGGAATATGAACTGTAATCTTTCTTATTGCAACAAGCACAGCCCTCTCTGCCTCTGATAAAGCTTTTCCATGGGAGTGAACACAAGTCACGGTGGAGAAAGGTTATATTCTCTGTAATTTGCTCTCTGCTTATTCCGATGGTTGAAGTCACTCCAAATGAAACCGCAGCTATCTTGTTTTCACCTAAGCCTGGAAGCATGGCTCTCTCACTCGGCCAAGACGTTGTAGAAAACTGTCAGGCCTTCTCTCTTCTCCTGGCAGGAGCGTCTGTCAGCTCTGCTGCAGTTCAGTCTAATAAACCAGCCTCGCCATCTGAGTTTCCAGGCTGAAGGCTGTCTTCAACGAACAATGCAACTTTAAGGATAAAGAACAAAGAGAATTCCCAGGACACACAGCTTTTTTCCCCTCTATCATCTTTCTAACAGGCCGTGTTTTAAGCTCAATTAGTGAATCTAACAGAGCGTCTTTTATTTAGCTTTCACAGTGGCAAAAGTGACCTTATTTGCAATGCTGTTCTCTCCACAGGGGCGCCAACAAATGAAGTCTTGTTTTCTGTTTTTAAAGAGAGTATAATGAAGCTTTGAGGAGGCGTGATCCAAGTCAGATAGCCTGCCAGGATTTCAATTTACCCATGTCAAAGAAATTTGAAAGGCACAAATAAAAATTGCCGTGAGCGCCGACTCTGTATATTCCCCACAGAAACGTATTGATTCAGTGGATTCAGCTCAATGCCTATTCAACTCTTGGTCTTTTGTTGCTTTTCCTTTGTCTCAGGTGCAAGTGCAACCTGCATGCCAACAGCTGTGTGTTTGACAAGGGGAAGCTGGGCTGTGAGTGTGAACACAACACAACAGGGCCCGACTGTAGCCGCTGCAAGAGGCACTACCATGGAAGAGCCTGGAGTGTGGGCTCCTACCTCCCCATACCCAAAGGAACCGCAAATATATGTAAGTAGAAAATATCTATTTTCAGCAGGATAAAAACTGTTTATGCAACTAATTTACTAGCTGAATACACATCATTCACAGTCTTTCTTATTATCGATACTAATAACTGACAATGAAATATCTAACCAATAAAATGTCAAAGTTTTCTCCAAAGCCATAATGCATGAGGGACTCCAAGTCACGTCTTACAAGACAAACTCTGTAGGCTATTTACCATTAAAACCAGACAGTTTTGTGCTCTACATAAAAGGACATTCTTTCATACTTTGTTATTAAATCTAACTTGCTCGATAATCTTTCTTTGCTTTGTTTAAATGCAGACGTTTATATCCTCTAAGGTTATTATTCATTTACACGGTTTAGCCCAGATGATCAGGGTCAGGGCATAATAAGCTTCTGTTACAGTAAAGTAGTTGAGGAAATTAATGGCACATCGAGAATATTTCATTTCAGTAATTCTACCTGAACTAGAACAAGAAAGGTTTTGTAAAAAAATCTTTTCAGATTTTAATTCTTTGCTATCACACCATGTTCAAGTGTAAGACCACAGCCTCTAATTAAGTTACCGTCCCCAAAAAATTAATCATTTTATTTACACCTAAGGCACCAGTGAACAAAAACTGACACAGGTCAGTTTATTCTCTTTTTGAAGAAAGATTTTAAGATCACTGGTGGTAAAAAAAAAAAAAAAAAAAAGTGGCTATGTGAGACAGAAGTAGGACAGAAAAATGTTTTTGAAGACTTTAAGTGAAGCTTTAAAGCTACAATAGGTAATTTTTAGAAAAATACATTTTTTACATATTTGTTCAAATAAATAATTAGTAAAAAATGTCAAGTGTTTCTGACTCCTCACAGTAATCCTACTGCCATTTGCAGAAATCAACCATTTCTGGTCAGACACAACCAATCAGAGCCAAGAGGAAGGTTTTTGCACCATCAATCACACTCAGACTCGTGCATTGACTATTCTAAACTTCCAGCTTTATTAGCTACAATAAAGCTGCAGCCAAACAGCTTTATTGTTATTTACTCAAAAAGCATATGGCATGTCCACATACAGTAAGTAAGTGTTCATTTAAATTATTTTTTTAGAGGTATCAGTCGGTGTCATATTAAGCCTCTGAAAAAGCCAAGCCAAGAAACAATTCACTTTATTCGAAAACCTTGTTTCTCACAGTAACTAAGCAATTTAAATCAGGTCTGCTGTTTCTTGAGTAAAGA
This sequence comes from Poeciliopsis prolifica, assembly GCF_027474105.1. Lineage (NCBI taxonomy): Eukaryota > Metazoa > Chordata > Actinopteri > Cyprinodontiformes > Poeciliidae > Poeciliopsis > Poeciliopsis prolifica. The sequence continues at coordinate 2,551,385 of NW_026562425.1, forward strand.
ATTAAAGATTTAACCAGAATTAATGTGTGGTCACCGTGAGTGTTGCTAGTTAATTTAGAAAAGCAAGCGCAATATCAAGTAGGTCACAATTGCTAGTTTCCAGGTAATGTTAAATATGATGGATTACAATCCTCTTATGAAAGTCGTCCAACATATTTGTGTCGCCTTTTTGGATTTTCCATCACTGGTCAACAGCTTTCTTTAATCAATTGAATAGAAAGGTCTTGCAACCCAAGCTTAAGGTACAAGAGTTTGCAAGGTATCTATGAGGCAGAAGGTGCTCTTTTGCATTATCCCCATTATAATCTTGGACAGGAGTTGAGTCACATTTATCAAATCCCATGCCAGGGGGCAGGGAAGCTCATTGCCTCAATAAATCTAACACAGCTATGTAGGGTTGCGGCATTAGATGGCCAGGCGTGGCCAGATGGTGGAAGATCTAGCCCTCTAGCCCCAGATTTGGCCCTTTTTTTTCCAGACTTGCAGTCTACAAATCTCACAGCAGCAGTCCTCCAGGATTTATAGCAGGTTTTTCAGTTGCTCATTTTGACTGTCTGACTTGAATTCTGATTAGGTTTGAAGGGGAAATAATATTACTATTGATCCCCTACTGAAACACTGCTCTCATTGTTTTTAATCTGATGTTGATTAATTGGATAATTATCTAGTGATTTGTATAGATATGTGCGTCATGAATCATTTGCATGTTTGTGCACAGACCTTTGAGTGTGCTCACATCTGACTGTGTGCTGGAGTCTGTTTACGAGAAACGCTAAACTCTGAGGAGAGATTGCTGGATTTACCCCTGTACCTCCTCTGTCTTATTTGCCTCCCTCCAATGTGGAGCTTGCTGTCAGATTGACAAGCCATTATTAAAAAAAAAATAAAAAAAAACGAAAAGGAAAAAATCCACCACCAGGACACATCTGCCCTGAACTGATGAAACCGAGGTCTAGCCATATCAAAAGCAATATTAGCGCTTGTTTGGCTGTGGCATAAAATGCAATAATATTGTACATGGATGTGACGCAACAATATTGGTCCCCCAGGTGTTGAATGAGGAAATTTTGTCTTGAATTATTCTTATTTCTCTTGAGAACAGATTCAGAGACTTAACATCCCTTCATCTATTACATAGAGTGCTTTGTATGAAAAAAAAAAAAAGAAACATACAGCTGCTCATATCAGGATAAATATGTTGAACATGCAACACGTAATTATGGTTTAATAGGTTTCATCTGTCAGCAACTCTTCCTCTTTTATCATGGCAGTCATTAATCTCTGGGTCTATTACATATTTATATCCCTGTACATGGAACTCTGGTATAAAATGAGTTACAACCCCCCAAAAAATCGTAGCCTTCAGCATCAGAACATGACTAAAAAAGCCTGAAATTCAAGGTTAATGGGATCAGTAGGGTTGTAAAAAAAAAAAAGTTTAAACTTTTATTATTTTTGCTTTAATCCCTTAAGATAATACTGAAATGTATGTAAATGATAGATCTAAAGCTATATTTTTTATTCCATCTGTTTTATTTGCTTGAGAAAAAATCCCATAATTCAAGATGCTTGTATCAATCGGTTAGAGATCAGAATCGAACACATTTTTTCATGATCAGTTCTGATCAGTGATCAGCTGCTCAAATACTGAATAAGCAATTCATTAAATCCATCAGAACTAAAATTCACCATCGTTTGTAATCTGTCAAAATATCAATCGACTTCATTTATGTTTATGCCCTGTTAGTTTAGTTTAGTTTAATAAAAGTCAAGTGAAGGTCAGGGACATTTATGCTTGATCTATCAGTGGGGATAATGTTGTAATTACTTCAGCATCTGATAGATTCAAACTTATTACTCCTTTCAAAAAAGCTCCTGCACACTTTTCCTCTATTATTCCCTGCAATAAAAAGGAATAGGTCAAAATTGCAATCACCAGGCCAGAACTACACAGAAAACAAACAGAAAAAAAAGCAGCAGAAATCAGTATCTGCCAAAAAAAGACAATCATCGTAAAATGCTCCTGCTACTAAAAGGTGGCTTGAAAGTGTATTTTTTGGCAGTTAAAATCAAATACTGCCATTTTTTCCTTTAACATCATCTCCTTCTCACTTAGTTGTACAGCGACTTGCAAAAGTTCTCATATCCTTTTACCTTTTATCTTTTTATCCCCAAACTTCAATGTATTTCTTGAGATTTCATAGGGTAGACAAAACATCTTGCAGATGCAAAATAATAGACTAAAACACATCAATAACTTATGAAGCATACTGTATGTTGCAATAAGGCTTTTTGTGAAGTAGCACTTACTTAAAATGGTTCAGCATAAGTTATCGAGTGAACACTTAGGTTCATTTGTCTTAGAACTTATTGGTCTTAAACTTAATCACAAAAAGTGTTGTTTTTTTTTGTTTGTTTTTTACATTTAAACTTGCAGAAACCCTGAAGGAAAGAAAATAAATGTGTTGCCTTTGCAAAAGAAGAATCACTCCAAGAATTTTGTTGACAGTCCACTTTGCCAGCAGCGTCAACTCATCTTGTTTTGCCAAGCAAGTTCAGAGGTTAAGAGGGGTTTGAGGCAGGAGTTTGATCAAATCATAAAAACACCTCCAAAGGTCAACATTGTTTGCCCTCTATTTCTAAACAGAGAAGTACTATTTTGTCGTTGGGCCTCGCTCAGTGGCTTGCAAATTGGACTTTAAATTCTGGCCGTTTGTGGTTGCAGTGTTGGTTTGCTCCTGCCAGCAGTTGTTGCAATCGTCGCAGAGGGGTAATGAATTGATCAATGGGAAACAAACAACATAAACCCCCCAAAATTATGGCAGAACGCAAAATGAAAGAGATCAGAAACTTAATTAATTGTAGGCTGGGAATCACTCACTGATGATTGTTATGCAATGCAAAGATGGTAAAGCCACAGCCAGATACTGATAAAACATATGGAGCAAACAGATGCTGCAGAGATGCTCCAGGAACTTTTCCAAGCATGCATAAAAATGCTGGTGAAGAGATTTCTATTTTTTTATATTGAGCCTTTGAATTCTTTGACATTTTGTCTCTGGCTGACCCATAATTATCATCAGCAAAAGGTGGAGTTTGGAGAAGGTTCTCGAACTGCTGGTAATCAGCAGACACAGCAGAAGCCAAATGGATAAGTGTTGTGTCTTTGGGCTTCGCAGAGCAAAAAAAAAACGCCACCATCAAAATGCTTTGTATTGCAATTCTATGACTAATGTATTAAACATAAAGTTAAACAAGCTGACACTTGAATGAAACACTTATTTCCCCCCCTCCTTTCTTTCCGCAGGCATTCCCAACAATCATGGACCAGTGCGTAAGTTGTTTGAGCTTTTTAATTGGCATGCTGACTAATGGGTTTCCTCCCCCAGTCATGACTAACTCTTCTTGAACTGATGATGTTTGTGTGAGAAACTGTGGCACATGTGTAGCAGTGATCAGCATGTTTTACACTGTCAGAAAAATCCATTTACACCAGACATTCTTGTAGAGCAGCACATTTTATATTCCAGTTAATCAATGAAAATGGACCAATGCATGGAGGGGAAAAAAATAAATTGTTTTGTGCATCTCATGAAGAGAATGACATGCACTTAACCCCGGAATGATTTCTAAAAAAAACCCCCAAAGAAACGTTTCATAAAGGAGATATTTGCCTTAGAGCTGATATATTTTTCATATAATATAAAATGGTCATTCCTGTGAACAGGCCTTCTTATTCTTAAAATTTTGCATTTTGAGCCTCTTGAAAATTAAAGCAGGACAATTTTACACACAATAACACACATGATGAAGCCTGAAAACAGTGCATTAACAGATGACATATAAAAATTTTTTATATATATTTGTAGCTTTCTTAATAAAATAAATGAAAAGAGGGTTTTAGGTCTAAATCATCAGCATGACTTTTTCAGTGCCTTAAAAAGTATCCATGTCATTTGAACTTTTTGAGATTTTGTCTACTTACGACCACAAACCCGTATGTATTTTAATCAGACTTTATTTATACTCAATCAATAAAGTAGCATCTACAATAACAGTGAAGCAGAGGGTAAATTATTTCTTGCTTAAAAAAATAAACCAGAAATAAATCAAATATAATAAGTTTGATTGGTATGTGCATTTGTATTCAACCAGATAGAACTGGCAAGCAGCCAAGAAATTCATGGTAACTCTGGAGGAGCTGCAGAGACCAACAGCTCAGGTGGGAGAGTCTTAGAATTATTCATTTTGCACTATGCAGATTTATGCAAGACTGTCATCAAGAAAGCGGTTATTGAAAGAAGTCACAAAAAGTCTTGTTTAAAAACAATGACTCCAAAGCCATGCAGAGAACACAGCAGCCACTTTTAAGTTCTGACGTAAGTAGATATCAAATTGAAATTTTCTGCACCCATGGAAAAAGAAAATGCTATATGAGCTGTGAAACCAACCCCCTGCATGCACTACCCCCACTGAGAAGTTGGTATCATCATTCCATCGGGATGCTTTTCTTGATTTCTTTCTTCATGAAAGCTGGTGAGAGTTTTTTTAGAGCAGGGCACTTCTGGACAAAAACAGTTACAGAATGTAAAAAAAAAAAAAATCCTTGAGACTAAAGAGAAAGTTTACCTTCCAGCAGAAGAATGATTGAACATAAAGCCAGAGATACAATAGAATTGTTCATATGCATGTTCATGCCTTAGAACGACCCAATCACAGCGCAGGCCAACATCTAATTAAGAATCTATGGCAACCTGAGAACTGCTGTCTTCTGAGACTCAGTAGCAAATCTTACAGAGTTACAGCTCTTTTGCAGATAATGCCTTCATTTTGTAAAGAACAAGCCCATAAAACATGCAGCTTTTATTGCAGGGAAAGTTTGTTCGGCAATCTGTGGGGATGAATACAAATGCATGTCACAAACTTTAATGGATTACTTTGTGTTGGTCTGTTATTTAAAATATAAATATAGTAATCAATGTGCCAAATGGGGATGAAAACAGTGTACATACTTTAAGAGAGTCCTGCTACATGGATGTTACATCTACTTTAGTTTTTATAAAAACAGCCAAAAAGTGTGTTCGAGTTATATTGAAATGTACATTGTTTACTAATTAGCTTTTCTTTTTAATGTTGCATTTGCCCCTGCATTAGCACAACAAAGAAAGATATCTGCTTTACACTCCTGAATATTTTCTCAAACACACTCACACGCACACAAATATGTGCCCAAAGCAAAAGCAAAGAAAAAGCCATTCTTTATGAAGACGTGGCTCCAGCCGCGCATCCCTACGCATGTTGATGCCTGAAGGTGACTCCACATGCTGAATAACAACAGCCATTTTCATGCATAGACCTCCCTGCCTTTCTGTTGTGGAAAATTCACTTTGGCTGCATGCACGCTACTCTGTCTGTGCATTAACTCATTTATTACCCCCAATGTCCTGCTGAAAGCTTTCAAATAACTGATATAAAACAGATGAGATGTAGAATACTGCAAAAAAAAAAAAAAAACTGGACAATGCATGCCATCTCCCCCTCCCCTGCGCTTTCAAAGCATAGAAAGTTGAACTATATGACAATTGATGTAATAAATACCCTCTCCATTTCCACGCAGATCGAGCAAATGCTTCATCTCTCGGTGTTGCAAATCGTAACCAAGGTAGGATCATAGGTTTTGTAACTTCAGCATGACATTACCAACTCACGGACTGAATTGACTGCTTAAAAAAAAAAAAAGAAAAAAAGCCTTTGTGTTGGTATGGAAATTACAGAAATCAGTAGTCTGTTTTGACCAAAGCTGTCTTTCATTCTGCCGCCACAGACACACGCTGGTCCTTACAAGGCAGACCTTTTTTGTTGTGAGAACACTGCAGGGAATGGGCCGCGTGCCTCAGGATCACCGAGTCCACAGCCTTCTAACCTCTTTGATCATGCCCTCTTTTTAATTACCCAGAATGCTCTCTGGGGATGCACCCTTTCTGCCTTCTTCTTAAGGTAGAAAAAGGAAGTATTAAAAAAAAAAGGAATCGCAGAGAAGGAGAAGGAAGGAGAAAAGAGGCTTCAGGGAGGTTTATGTAGATTGATCTCCAGCTATCTCCAGCTAATCCGCATGCCCAGATATCCTGTGTAGTGAGTCTTAAGTCGCATCTGCACCACTGCTCTCACAACCAGGAGAAGGGAGAAAAATTAAAGTAAGACTTTAAGAATTTCCCAAAATAAAGGAAGGGTTTTTTTTTTTAATCTCGCTTTTGTAGATAATGCAATGTTCTGTTGACAGGACCCCAAAATTTCCCTCTTTTCTCTAAATCTGTTGTTTCAACAAAAGGTGTCTGGGCATATATTTCATCGAAATGAACTTTCTGTCAGGCACAGTAAGTTTTCTGTGCATACTTTTTTAAAACAAACTGATGAGGCAATCACTTATGCACTGAAAATTTCACAATGAACAACATTTCTGTGGTCAAAGCTGGTATATTTGAATTTCAAATGAAAGCAGAACAGCTAATCGTTTTATTTGTGCTACAGAAGAGTTCTTTAAATTAAATATGAGCCAGATTCATTAAACCAAGCAAATTAGCACATGTTCATGAATTATAAACAGTTCTGAAGAGTATGTGGATTTCTGTGCATGTGATTTCAAAATGGACTTATCAAACAAAAGCCCAGCAAGCCCACATAGATCTATTTAAATAAGTGTGAAGATAAAAACCTGCAGTCTTATGAACCAAAGTCTCTTCATTCTGATTTATATTAGCTTCCTTTTTGTATTTAGAGATACAAAAAAACTGAATATGAACCTGCTTATTTGCTTTGTTAAACCATGACAAAGGTGCTCCAATTTAAAGAATCATCAATTATGTCCATCACAATATACAGTCAATTTTTGTTTAAATAACATACCTCTACTGGTTTCCAGCAGTTTGGGATCCATGAGAGCTATTTTTACTGGACTGTAATCATAAACTGTTATTTAATGGTGTTTAGGAGCTAAAAGCTGAGACAACGATGGGAGAGACATGATTACTTTGATTTCTGAATCCCATACAGCAGAATAAACACATGCAGAACAGACGCGAGGTACAGAGAAAAGTGTAAGCCGGGATGAAAAACACAGGTGTGCACTGGAACTACCACAAGCAGACTAAAAATATCAAACTAAATTTAAAGTTGAAGAGATTGTGACACAAACTAGGCTAATAGTGCGAGGAAATCCAGGGTCAGCTTTGGTGAGCTTCAAAGTGCGTTTACCTTTTGAAGCTGGAGATGCACCGCGCCACGCCTGTCTGACTTCCGTTCTCGAGAGCCACTATCCTGCAACTTGAAACGCATTTTTAGAATAACACTAATATTAAAACTGCCTACAAAAGTCACAAACAACCTTGAATGGAAAGAAATTACAAAAAACAGTCATAAGCTGTACCTATTACCTACTATGGCATCCCTTTCATTTGATGGAGTCTGGGACAGAATTCGTACAATATTTTCTATTCTTGCAGATTCTAATATCCACAGGTCAGTTTGTTTACGCTTTAACCTGTCGCCGTCGTGGGTGTGAAGTGTTCAGTTGGCTTTAGTTGGCTTGTTAATCTAGTCGGCTGCGATGCTTCAGGTCTGTGAGCCCGAGTCTTCTAGTTCAGAAATAAAAATCTGTGGAAACCTGATTGGACAAATTCCAAATTTCTTTCTTTCAGCTGTGATTGTGACATGCTATAAAGAAAGACACTTTTTAAACAAATGTAAAGAATTTTTTAACATTTCATCTGACAGAACAACACAAAGTAATGAACACAAAAATATGTAAAGTTTGGAGTTATTTAATGTCCTTTTTGTTACTAATAAACACCATGAATAAAATCCAAAACACAAGACTAAATGTGCTTCCAAGATATGGATTTGTGATTGTTATTTTTGCTTGGACAATGCCAATCAAGCATAAGATCCCTGGTCTTAAATTAATCTGGCCATTTAGAACCATTTTTGTAAATTTCACTTTAAATCCAAGATAGAAATTACCCAAAAACATAGAATTTTATACTAGATGTATTCATTTATCCCTTTCTTAAAACAAAATTGTATTATTTCAGGCTTTTTCATTGCTTATAAATGAAGTTGTCAATTTTACTTTTCCACACTTTCAAATTAAAATGCATTAGCCAGTGCAACGCTCCCGTAAAAATGGAAAGCATTTGCTGTTTGGTCTTTAGAGATGATATTTTATATCTCCTCCACAGTCAAGTGGTGTATCATAACACTGGCAGTGCTTATTGAACTTCAGAGTCTTAAATCACTGACTAATGATGAAGCCTGTATGCTAATATAATAAGAGGAGGCAAGTCTGAAGGCGACGTTTCAGCTTACACCGACATCATGGCAAAAGATATTGACCGCGTGTAATTGAAACAACACTATTCTTGCTCCAAGCATATAATTAACAGATCCTGTGTCTGAGAAATATCTCTAGTTATGGTTAATTACACTGGTGAATCTGTAGTTATAAACGCCTTTTAAAATGATTAAATGCATCAACGTAGATATGATTTAACTTTGCCTTTTACATGTAATTAAATAGAGGTGCTGCTGTCTCTGTGGGGTCTTGGCTGTCTTTAATTATCCTTTTCAAATTTTACGAATTAGACTCGATTCTTACGATATTGGTTTTGTTGCTTTGAAATTAAACACTTAACTTGGCTTGCCACATGTAGCCAACATAACTTCCTTGGTCACAAAGGATCGGCATCTTTTGCAAAAGGAAGAGTTGCAGGAGATATGACTGAGTGCATTGATTTGTGACTCCCAGCCTCTTATCATACTGTGGTACACTGTATCTCTCTGACTTGAGTTGCAGAGTATCAGAGGACATCAAGACCTCAGAAAGATGAGAAGATTAGAAAATCAGTTGAATTTAAAACATTTCCTGTCATCCCAATGCACAAACTTTACTTATTTGGGTTATTAATGAGTGAATGATGTTCTAATTGGCTCCGAACATTTTGCATGAAAGAGAAACACCCGAGCGCAAAAGATGCAATGACATTTAAAACACACACCCTGCAATTGCGTCAGATGTTTGTCCTTCGTGTCACTGTTGCGGCTCTGCTGTAGAGATTTTTTCTCCCTCTTGCTTCATGTACCACAGAGGCCTGAGGACAGATCTGTCACAACAGTTACACTGTTAAAATGTCACACATCTGACAGAGGTGTGCGGCACACATATGTCTGCAGAGGGTGTGCTGCATGGTGCTGTCTTCCCCTGCTGCCAGCACGAGTTCAGGAGTAAATGATGTCATGAAAACAATTTTTTAAAAAATTATTCACCTATTCTATACTGATTGTAATTAACGTAATATGCAATATTTGTCTATTGAGTATCGAAAAGCCTAGTTTTGTTGTGCTGTAAATTAGGGCATATCTGAAATGTTGTCATTACATGAATACTTGTTTCCAGTTGTTTCCATGAAGAGGATGTCTTGTAGAAAAATATATATACATCAGATTTAAAATTATCACTAAAGTTGAACATATCAAATAGTCATTTCAAGGTTTCAGGAAGTTCTTCTGGGAGGCATCTGGGAGGCATCAAAAAGACAGCACATTCACTTTTAGGCACTCTGGAATTAGATTTTTAGGCAATCAGACCATTTCTAAATTATTATAATCATAAAAAAGCCCTGAAAAAATAGTCAGTTTAATTTTAAGGAAGTTAAATAACATCTGACTTCACACAGGATTTTTTTTCTTCTGATTTGCAGAAGAGGATTCTATCCTTTCATTCATCTGTGACCTTATCGATCAGTTATATGTATTTGTTCTCACATTTTAACTCTTGATATTGACATCATTTTCTGCGTGACACTTTCTAACATCAATATACTTTATTTTTTTTCCCATTTCTCTACATCCCCTAACACAGAACCAGCCAAATGGCTAACACAGACTTCTACAATACAAGCTTCTTCAGGCAGCTTTGAGGGAAACCAGAGTCCTGAGGCACAACCAGAGGACACAAAGGGCATCATTCACCCATAGGCAACAATGTTAATGTGCTGACTGGGCCACAAATGTTGAATTATATTATTTAAATAACATGTTTTATCATCTTATTTAGGATTTACAATTTGGTATTAAATAGTTTAGATCTGTCCAACATATCTGCCTCAGTTTCTGGTTTAATGTGTTTTGGCAACCACATTATTTTGCACCACTGTTTATGGATGGTGCTAAAAAGAATCTGTCACAGAGCACTTTTGTGCATTTTAAGTAAGACAGACTGGAAATAATGCAAAGTTTGCCCGTGCGGTTCCTTTGTAAATAAAAATTCAATACACAGAAAAAAACAGAACAATCATCCATCATTGCACATAACAAAATGCCAGACTGAAGGTAGAAACCTGGATCCACAGGTGGAATTTCCATTCACGCAAACAACACAAGCAAAGTCTTAGTTAATGATTTTGAGTTAGACGAAACCCCAATGCGTTTTTAATCAGTTTTGGTATGAAAAATTATTGTTTGTTCTTTTTTTTTTTTTCTTCTGATGCATGAGCCGCACTACTGAAAACCAAAAATGTGATTGCTATTTATGCAGGAGGAGATATCCAATTACACTGAAATCTTTGTGCAAACATTACCTCTTCCTGGATTTCACCTCTGCCAGTGGAAAGGCTTCCTGAGATAATTGAGTTGTGAGGTTTTGTGTGAAAAAAAAGAAAGAAACATGAACATCATCTTTCGTAATCCTCATCACTCTATATTCAAATAAATAAAGATTCGATGGGTGCTAAGGCAATCCATCTCTGGGAATGGAACCTTTTTCAACAATGTGTTTTTTTTTTTTTGTTGAAAGCTTGACTACAAAATGAAAATAACAGCAACTATAAAGGCTGTGGTATTTTGTTAGTTGTTATCCCATACCTACAGAAAACCATCTTCATAATGTTCTGCCAACAATTTTGACCCTCCTTCCAACAGTAGAAAAATAAATCAATTCACTTTGTAGATGTCATTTCACATAACTCAAAAGCAGAAGGGATTTTTAACAATTCAAAGCCAACACAAAGCCGCGGCCAGGCTGTTGAATTTAAATGATACATTCAAGATTACTAGGAGAAACTGACATTCAACAAAAAATATATGGACTGGGACGTGCTGTGACTGATGCTTAAATTCAGTATTCACAATATTGTTATTTTAGATATTGTACAGTGCAGCAGATTTGTGAACCTGCCCTACTTCCTCTGATTCACTGGTGTTTAACTCCATATTACTCCATATTCCACAAATATTCCAGGTACAGCCTGGAGCTTATCGATTAATTTATCTGAACTCTTCTAAAGTTAACCAGGATCTTTCCTGGAACATTTTTTAAATATATCAGGTACTATTTGTGAACTTTACAGAAACATACTAAGTATTTTGCTAGAATTTTCTTAAAGACTTATACGACACTTCCTTAGAAATTGCAAATTATTTAGATGTTACTTCCTGAAAGGTGTGCAGTGAGTTCCAGGAAAGTACCTGGTAAGTTCCTGGCATCATTTGGTGATTTTTGAGAACTAGCTTGAAGGTTTCACAAAAAAGTCCACCAAAGCATCTGCAAAGTTCCACAAAAGTTCTTGGAAAGTGCCTGTTCATTTCTAGGAGAGTATTTGCTGTATTAGGCAATGAAACTGTTTTTGAAAGATGTTTGCTGCTAGCATTCTTCTACGAACAACAGCTGTTTAGTGCAAATATTTTCTCATGCAGCTGATTGTTCTGTCTTTTCCAAGACTGCTTGCTGTACTTGGCCCTTCCTGACTTGCCTGCTACTCAGTAAGGACTCCTAGCTACGCAGACAGGACAGGAAGAGGCAGCTTGTGCCCTATGAACCTGCTTGTTGATGTTCTGTTCTGCCCCTTTCACTGAGTGATCTATTAATCACGCCTTCCTGTCTACCTCTCCTGCCCTTTCTGCTTTGTCTCTACAGCTCGGGTGTGTGACAATGCGATGCTACGCTGTCAGAACGGCGGCACATGCCACCACCACCAACGGTGTCACTGTGCCCCCGGCTTCACGGGTGTCCTGTGTGAGAGAGCTAGATGCCAGGGTCCCGGAAAGTGTGATGACCAGCTATCTGGACGGGCAGCACTCCATCATCACCCCATAAAGCATCGGCTGTTCTTTCCCCTTGTAATGATCCTGCTTTCAGTTGTTTCTCTTTGCTGAGAGGCTTGAACCAAAATCCTCCAAATAAAACCCTAAGACCACAAATGCTGAGAACGAACTCTCAATCTTATGAACACTGAAAAAAAACAAAAAAAAAACAAAGAATGTGTGGACAATGTGCTCAGTATAAGCAACGTTTTTTTGTATGGCCAAGACCAAGTCGGTGGGAGAAGAAGAAAGTAGTGCAGCAGGTTTAATGACAAAAAGAATTCTGGAAAGCACAGTGGAAAAAAGACACTGTTTTGTAACCTCACGTGAAAAGACTGTCGGTGCCCTCGCTTTGTGAAAATGTCTTTCTCTAGTACCCCATCATAGAGAGAAGATTCTCTGCTCAGACAACGCAAGTCGGTTTCTGGTGACAAACTGTACAAAAACAAGACACAAGATTCCTAGGTATCATCTAAAGTATTATGAGAAAATATAGTGAAGCAAGATCTCTTAAAAAGGTAGTTTGGATATTTTTTAAGTTATTTACAGTTATTTTAAGTAGTAGTACCCTAACCTGTCACTGTTGAAGGCTAAAAGTTAACCAGACAGAAAACTAAGGCAGTGAATGACAGCCTGAGAAAAAAATCTAAATTATTGCTCAAACTCTTGTCTAGTTTCATGTTTTTACCCAGACTGGTGAGATGATGATGATCAGGCAATCTGAAATTGTAGACAGCCACTTAATTTTTTCGGTAGTACCACAAACATTGTTCTGCTAGTGATACTAAACATCTGAAATCGGGTCACATTTGCTAACAATATTAAAACCCAGACATCCTGTTTGTTTGATGCAATTATTCACAAATGATACCAGTATGAGTCACAATTTTATTCCAGAATTATAAGTGTTATTAACTGGAGTTGTTTTGATGAAAAAAAGAAAAAGCCAAAATGGATGGCCATGCTAACTATCTGTTAGCCTTTCATTGGTCTAAGTAGTTCTTCACTTTTCTGACAACAATAGTGGTGACATGACAATCTGACTACTGCAAGAACAGAAGCTTTTACTGGTAATGTCTTCACATTGACTCACCCAAAAAAAAAAAAAAAATCTAAACTATCACTTTATGACGTCTTGCTTCACTGCCTCCCATTTTCATACTTACATTTCTCCCCACCCAGAACCTTCAGGCCCCCAGCCCTTCCTGTGCTTTAGTGACCCTAGTGATTTTACTTTGCTGCTGCAGGGTGTCTGTTGTTTTGCCGAAAGCTGCACATGTATTACTACCAATCCCTCCCTACAATTTCCAGTTTAGTATCTTTTTGTTTTCAAAAGCCTTGTAGTATTGCTTGAGCTCACCTATATCCGAAAAAAGTTGTAAAATACTGTAAGTGTATTTAATTTTCTATAAAACAGATATTTTCATGATTATGCAAAACAAACAAAAAAAAAGATGTATTACTTGTTTTCTACTGCTGCTGACCTGTCCTTCAGTAGAGGTGGGCTAAGAGTGACTAAGGAAATTGGTTGTGTTGAAGCTATTATTATTATTATTATTATTATTATTATTATTATTATTTTTGATGTTGTTGCTTGTGGGACACATGGCTCTCGTTGCCTGAGCTGCTGTCAGAATATGTTTACATACACGCCCACAAAATACACTTCCACCAAAGCGCAAAAGAAAAAACATGTTTTTGTATTGTTGTTGAAAAGCAGTAATTTTATTAGGCAGAAATTTGACTTTTGAGACAAAATATGAACAAGAAAATTGTTTACTGTCCACTGATAAATGCAGACAAATTACAAATACTGAATGCCATTTTAAAAGCTTTTCGTTTTGATCATTGACTATTCCACGAAGCATCAGTTGCTGATGAAAAGCGGGCTCCTCTGTAACACATCCCTGTTGTGCTTATGAAGGAATCTTGGATTGAAATCCCGTCAATTTCATATAAATTTAACAAGAGGAGAAAAGAAGATTGTGTGACCGTTGCAGAGGTTGTCCAGCTCAAATCTGTAATCAGATCTAATCCTCGAATCAAATGAGAATAAGGGAAGTTTTTTTCCTGCGCTCCTGCAGATGAAAGCCATGCATCCTGCTGCGGGAGCCGCCGCAAAGCCGTGCTCTCAGGAAATGAGCTCTAATTCGTGGAGGGTCAATGAATAGAAATGAAGTTGCGTCCCACGGGGTGACATATTGAGAACCGAGACCAATTTTATTCGAGGGATTAATTTTACTCCTGAGGTTGTCATGAAACGCCTAATTGTGCTAGAGTTTAATGTAAGTGCCTCTCATTAAACGTCACTGTCTCTGATAGAAAGCAGTAGCCTTTTTGTGAATGAGACTCTGGAGATTAGGAAATTCTGTTTGTCATGGATTAATCCACTGTATAAAACCACTTACAAAGGGATGGATGTTATTTTTTAAGAAAATATTACATTTTTTTTTTTGGAAGAGTTAACCAAGTGCTGGTCATGCACATACATCTACAAAGGATAACACAAGTAATAAATATGTGTTTGTCATTTTATTTAAAAAAATAAATAAATGCTCAACATCTATATTTGTGTGATTTTTAAGGGTTTTTTTTAAGGATTGTTGTAAAGTGAGAAGTTAAATTAGAAAAAACTCCTAACAATGCTTAACTTTTAACCATATTTGGAAGTCAATATTTTTGTTGACAATCACAAAAAGCAAAAGATGTTCTACAAGTCGACTGCAAAAAAAAAAAAAAAATCAATAAGTGGACAAGCTGCTGCAGCATTTTGAAGGACTTTGTTTTATATAGTGCAAATATTTTTAAGATTTTTTTATTATTATGGTTGCAAGCAGTGACCTGCAACAACATTGCATTTTACCAGCTGCAAAAGTGGTAGATGAATTGTTCATGCGTTGCTATAAAACCTATTTCCCACTTGACAAATTTATTTCATATTTGCTTTGAGGTCACACCTTAATATTTCACATCATCAAATGAATCTGAACGCCATGCATAAAAAACCCTGGATGAATGCAGAAAGCAGGTTTAAGGTGATGTTTATTCTTATTAAGAAATGTTATTTCTTATTAAGCCTATTAAGGGAAATAGGCTGTCCAACCCTGTCTGATGTGTTTGCAGATGTTCTCCATTCATTTCTGGATCTAAATCGCTTGGGAGCTGATTGAGCATCCATACTGCATTTCTCACACTTTTAGTTTTAAAATAAATACGAACCCATCCATCCTTACACTTTAGCGTTAAACACTCTTGTGTTGTTCTGTTAAATCCCAACAAAATACAATAAAGTTTCTTGTTACGCTGTCTCAAGATGTGAAAAAGGCAAGGGGAATTTATGAAGGTGCCACAGTTATTTTCATTAAGAAAACATTAATATATGATGTTACTATCTTTATGAAAATATAGATGAAATATGTGCGCTGTTGCTTTAATACTTTTATATTTTTTCTGAAAAGAATGCTGAATATATTTCTTTTGCTTGATAAATTTGTTCTGGTTTTGCAGATGCAGCAAGAGGCTTTTTTCCAGGGGTTACATTCCGAGTCCTCCCTCCCACAAGAAAAGACCAAATTCTGTTTACCTCTTACATTCCCCACTGTTCCGTGTCACAGCAGTTCCTTGTCCTTCCTCTTTTCACATCCGAGACCCAGGAGGGGGTATCAGGAGGACACTTTTAGACACAGGCAGTCCTTGTGTTCTGCCGCTGTCAGCGCTGGTGGCACCAGCACAAAAGTTACGCAACAGAAGACATTCAGGGGTATTCAGTGTCTGGGAAAGAGGAGGCTCAGCAACATGACTGGAGCACTCAGCTCATTTGCAAATCAATATCAATATTCAGCCGAGGTGAAGATGGCCTGCAGCAGAACTGAGAACTCTTCTGGGACAGAAGCTAAACCTCTCCAACATTTAACACCGTAAATAATACCATTGTAAGGCATGTGTAAGAAGTGCAAGCATATCACATTCTCATACTTCGCTAATGTCACAAGAATTTGAATATTAATTATTTCCACGCTTAAAATAGAGACAGAAGCCCGCCTTCAAAAGCCCCTCCATCGGCTGCTAAAAATCAGAGGATTGGAGGAAACCGAAGCTTCTATTTAGGTCATGAATAGCAGGATGTTTATCTACATCGCCTGCTGAAGAACTGGAGTTAAGCGGCTGCAGGTCCTCACAGTTCTCATTTCTCACTCATCAAGAACTTGTCCATGACCCTGTCACCAGGAAAAACTTTTCCCCTTGGTTCAGCAGTTGCTGAAAGACAAGAAATAAAGACAGCCTGGTTCCATACGGAGAGCTGCAGTTGTTAGAAAGCCTTTCTTTCTGTTCGAGCTGCTCTCAAAGAGCGTGCGCTGCCTGGGAATGAAAGTTTATTTATTTATTTGTTTGCTTGTCAGTTTGTTTGTCTAGAAAGTTTCTTTGCAAATGCTGGCATCGAGTTGAGGGAGAAGTTACATATGGTTGCACAATGTTTGCATGCACAAAATTAAAAGTACTGTACAGAACTTTTAGAGCAGGGAGACAAGAGTTTCATTCAAGATGTCTCAGATAAAAGATCTTGCTTCCATTCTGCTGAAAAGATCCAGTTTTTTGACCTTATAGGTGCCAGAAGGTGATTTGTTCTCATTGTGGGTCAAAATTGTTTTACATTATTTTACATCCTTTCAAGTTCACTTTATTTATAATGTACGAGTCATATGCAAACCTCTTTTGAAACAAATAAATCATTTGTTTATCGCCTATTAACTTTTAATTTTGAGTTGGCTGAATCAAGCTACCAGACCTGGGAGAATACATGGAAAAGTCTCAGAGCTAGATAAATGACTGACAATGTGTGCCATTTTGCTTTATTCCCTATAATAACTTGTTTTTTTATTATAACCTTTAAATATTGAGTGATGCAGCCACCGTGTAGTTATTTATTTATTCATTTTTATTATTAGATTTTTCAGTGTTACAATAAAGTTGTTTGAGAATGAAGGGATCATATTTAAACCACTGGATTCAAAGCTATATGGTTTAATATTGAATGTACTGAAGTTTAAATGTTTGAGGTTTAATAGCTAAGCTACAAGAAATGGCTTAGCTATCAGTTTGTTTTTTCTTTTTAGTTTTGCATTTTACTGATCTCCGAGGTTGAAAAGCATTTCTTACGGCTTTATTTTAAGAACTATAACTACCGACAATTTTAAATATTTTTATTCTAGCCTTTCTGTCTCATAGATGTTTTATCCTTCAAATCAACTATTGTCATCTGTTGTCCGACATGTGGAGATTGTAAATGTTAACCTCGGAGTTAAGGGAGGATCTCATTCTCTGCACATGCAGATTGCTTTTTTTTAGCAAGGACAGTCGCACTTACTGTGCTAAAAGCTATTGTCAGAACATTTTCTCATTATTTTAAGTGAGGAAAAACTTTTTCTTATAGCAATGACAACTTCACACATCCAAAATGACATTGTCACTGTTTCTAATATGAATCATGATTGACCACTCAGATGACACTAGCTTACCAACTTCAGGCAGCATCTCCACAAGGTCTTCTGCCTTTGTTGTGGGGTCTATATGTACATTTTGAAGAAAAATACATTCAGCCATCTGGAAATAGTTCCCAAGGATGAACCAGATTTGTGCAGTTCAATAATTCTCTTCCTGATACTTCAGCTGATTTCTTTTGAATTTTCAATTGTGTCCACTTGAAAATCTCCACTTGTTATAAATCTCAAAGCTTTAAAAAAGACCTTAAAAAACATCCACAATGCAGTTCTTCATTTCCAAACGCAACAATATAAAACAGAGCACCTATGCTGTACTCTGATTAACCTTGATGTTATCTGCTACAATCCAGCAGCCTGAATTCATGGATATGCTGATCTAAAATGCAGTGCAGTTTACACTGTGAAGGCATAGTGTTGTACTTTGAGATACTTTCCCACTGGTTTGGGTCAAATCTTTTATATAGCACAGAAAATCAATTTTGATGCATTTAAGGCAGATTGTTGATAGTAGCATTGCTGTAATTATAGTTTATGTGTTAACTGTCAGAACTGTCAAAGAACATTGAGAGTCTTCCAAGTTAATCATTTAAAGCCTGGTTTAATAAATACCTGCATCACTCTCTTTTATGATTATCGGATCATAATTAATCTATTAGACTTTTCAGCTTAGGTAATTATAATAAACAAATAGCTAAACAAAAATGCCATTTGATTTGTTAATGTACGACACAGTGCTTAAACTATAATAAGTTATATTATTTCCTCAATAGAGTAATTAGAGCAAAAATAAATAAAAGTTAGAGGTCTCAAAAATATTTCAGTCAAAACTTATTTGTCAGCAATATAAATGAAGGTTTTCTTGTTAAAGCTCGAGAGATTTGTTATTGAACTCATTTACTGAGGCAAATCCTCCCTGCATTACTAATTCTATATTATTAATTTCATAAGAACATCCATCCTCTCCTCCCAAATCAATTCTTTTCAGTTACAGCTTTAGAAAATGTTTCGGCCCTATTTGTGCAACAACACAAAAGAAAGAAATGGCACTCATGGAAAGGTTGGAGCAGCATGCCATATGTGGCTTTATCAAACCGCTATTCACATCTCTGACATTGCAAGGACAGCTGGTGGGAGGTTCGCGAGCTTGGCACACAGAGCCTGGACTACACCAGAATCAATAGACAGAACAAAGACAGTTAAGCTGCCTCTTCTAGAGCATGATTGAAATGATTTTTTCTTCTCTCCCAATTACTCTGTTCTTGCAGTGGTCCTTTCAAGAGGCCCATATTATGGCTCTGGTCTTACTAATTTACTGCTGAAAGGAAGGAAGGGAATTGTTAAAATTGCATGTTTAAATCTCCTAACTCTACAATTACATGTTGCATCATAAATAATTTAAAGAGTTGAGGTGGACAAATGAAGTTTAACCAGGAAAATTCAACTGTATGAAATCAAGTGGAGGTTTGAAAAACTGTTTTTCTCCTTGTAATTTCAGGTAAATTGATTTGATTTTCCCTTCTTTTTTTTCCAGTCAGTAGTTCTCGTCACAAAAGGTAATCCTATTCATTTTCAGGTGTGATCAGAGGTCTCATCAGTAGTTTATTCCTCAATGCCAAATCCAGTACGTTGGATTTTCTTGCCACAACTAAATTGCAAATCAGCCCCGGCTGACTATGGCACAGCAAGCCCCTATCACCATGTGAAAAAAATATTTATACATCACAGCGGTGTGGTTCATAAATAAAATATGCCATTCACATTTTGTTCCAGAGCATCTGGGTTTGGAAAACATTGCTTTATTCCTTCTTTTTCTGAGCTTGCTGGGAGGGAAGCTGTGCTTTTTTTTTTTTTGGGTTGGTTATTGGAGATTACATCATGATTACTTCTGACTTGAAAAACAGAAACAACACAGCTGGAGAATGTAAATTTGTAATGGTGTGAGCGGAACTGTGGAAGGTTTTCAAGTAATCATCAAAGTACAGTAAATAGCAGCGCTAATAGTTAATTACATTTTGCATCATAGCAAATTAGTGACTCTTTTGATGCATTCTCCACCTCTATTTTAATGACAGCTGTTTCTTTACATGTTAATACTATTGCCATGATGCCTTATTGTCAGACATTATATCTGGAAGATAATTGTACAGTTGAAAAAGTCTTCTTTATATAAATAAATAAATATATATATATATATATATATATATATATATATATATATATATATATATATATATATATATATATATATATATATATATATATATATATATATAATCATCTGGTTTCTGCTCTACTTGGATTAGTGTTAGAAGAGAGACTCTTTCCTTTGGCCAACAAACAATAAAAAATGGTGTTTGATGGCTCAAGAACTGGTATGAAACAAGTAAAAGATGAAGCACAACTAATGTTAATAATAACATTTGTATTGTTAAGAGATTAGCAACACTGGGCAGAAACAGTTTAAAGCCAGAAAACAGACACACACACACACACACACCCCCACACACACGCACACACATACACACACACACACACACACACACACCCACACACACACACACACACACAAACAAAGAGAATCTTGTTACAGTGTGCACAAAAAATGTCTACCATAAAAGGCTGCAATGAAGCCAAAGGCTCCCTAAAGGAAAGTGACCACAGCAAACCTGAACATTCCTGTTGGCAGAGCTGGTTGGAAAGAGAGGGCAAGCAGGTGGGTCGGGAGACAGACAGCCTCCTGCCAAAGAGGACAAGCAGCGCCACCTTGTTAAACCTGTCCCCAGGAACCACAGGCAGATGCTCTGCTTCCCTATGATAATGACAGACCTGCGAAACAGCGTCACGCTCCTTTGAACAACTACTGACCTCAGAGCTGTGACTCGCTTTGACGCCATTGCCAGTTCCACCTCAGCAAACTCACAAGAGGCTTGATTCACCATGAGCTTTAATGCAGTGTCCTAAATGCCAGGCTGCTGATGCAACCGTCATCGGTTTGTGTACTTCATCGAGCTTCTCCATATGTGGGCCTCACATTTAAGTGCCTCCTGATGCTTGATCTCCGATTACATATTAAGACCTTTGAAAATATGCTCCGAAGCTCAGGCAAGTTGTGATCAAGGATATGAAGTGAAAGCCATTAATTTGTGTTTATCCAACATTTTACATTTAGAGGACCAACTGCTGGCAAGCATCAAAGCCCAGTCAGCGCGCCCGCCATGAGTCAAGAGGAAGTAACTGGGGTGAGCAAGAGATAGAAGGGGAAATAAGGAGATAGAGGGGGATAGATCAGCAGTTCTCTGAGGATTAGCTCGTTTAGGCTGCTTTGATCTGGGAGGTCTTAATTGCTGGGCAGCGCTGTTAGAGTCTTAATGAAGATTCAGCAACATCATGCCGACAAGAATGCAGAAGGATTGTTTCTACCTTCCCTTCCTAACGCCTGTGATCTGGAGACTCAGTGACCTTATATCTGCAGTTTGACGGTAATATCGGCGCATAGGCACATCTCAATGAAGTTATTAATGAAAAGTTTATACAGTTCTGTAAATTATTTTGAGGAGTCACAGAATTATGTGTTTCCAGCATTTATTTCAGAAGCTGCTTGTTGATCAAGTGTGCCCAAGCATATTAATTAAGAGTTGTGTGAAAGGAAAAAGTATGACAGGAAAAGATTGACAAGCGACCGGGACACACTTAACAAGACAATGCCTTAAATTTATGTACAGTGAATGCATTGAATAAGTTTTTCAGGTAAAAAAAACTGGAAGGTAAGAGGTTCAAGTTTCGCAATTGCTATAAAGCAGTTGAAAAGTAGGTTTTCATGAATACCATTGTAATACCTACACTGAAATATAAACTAAATGCTCTGCATACAACATCATTGACAATGATATTTTCTTACTCAAACAATGTCAAAGTTGAAACAATGTAATTCACGCCAAACTAATCCATTTTTTGGAAAAACATTGCAGAGTGTCTGGTGGTCACAACTCAGTAGTTGAATATAAATCTAAAAAAAATAAAGTCTTTTGCAGAGCCAAGCTCTTTGGGGAGGGATTGAGAGCATTTACTGTAAGGGCAGCTCCAGTTTTCTCTAAATCCCTGTTTAACTTTCGTACAAAGATCCAGGGCGTATGGCTGGCAGACAGCGATGCTAAGAAGATCATTTACACAGATGAAGAGAAAGCAGGACCACCTTTTACTCCTTGGCCTTTGGCTCTCTCACACGCATACCTTTGCACAAACGTCCATCCTTGTGAACAATGTTCCTGCATACTTATACAGCTGCACCTCTCTGGCTGCTTTTGAACATCTGTGCTGCAGTCTTTTATCTTCTTTGCCTAAGACTGGAGCAGGAAGATTTAGGAGAGAAAGCGTATTAAACTAGCTGCACTGCCTCTTTCTGATGGCAAGTTTCACTGTTATAGCACAACAGAGCCCTTCTCTCCAGAGTCTGATCATTAGGAAGGTAGCGGAGCAGCAGAGGAACAGTTAATATTACAAGAACACCAATACTGGGAAGCTTCAATGCCTGAAAAGTACAAGGCAAAGGCGTTAAAGACTATATAAAAGTCTTTAAAATGCGATCCAATGAAATATACTGCTATAAGAAAACTGTTTGAGTTTTTTTACTACTTCATAAAAAAAAAGAAAACTCATGAAAAAACTCAATACATGATAAAATGTATTAACAGAAAGCCAACACAATGTATCCTTATTTCTTATAGTAAGCTGTACTGTAATATGTGTGATATGTGTGATACAGCAAATATTTCTTTGTGTTTCTGTGATCCTGTTTTATTGTTTCTGTTTTCAAAAGACGTTCTCTTTGAGATGTTCAAACTTTGGATTATTGTCTTATAAACAAACCCAATGTGAAATTTATTATATTTTTACCTGATTTTTTGCTTTTTCCCTAGCCTTTATAACCCTTCAGATGTAAAACAACGCTCTAAAATATCACAAAAATGTCCTAATGTGTGCATTTTGTTTCCACTGTTTAATTTTATATTTGCTTTGTTTTATCGCATAAAATCACATCAAATAGATCGAATTTTATAGCTTTTTGTGGCAAAATTAGAAAAAGTTAAAGTTGACTGTAAATATGTTACTTCTGCTTCATTGATTGTATGTTTGGATCCAAAAATTGTGCAACAATATCCAGCTTTGAACTGAAAACAACATGAAATAAATATTTTTGTGAGTAATGAATCAGTTTAATAAATAAGTGTCATTTTTAAAATTACTGACACATGATGTTCTAATTTACTAAAGTACTATTTTAAAGTAGTATTTTGCTAGAAGAACGAGACGCTGGAAATTAGAGAGTAAACAAGACTTTGCAGCACCATCCTCTATGCAGCATAATTGCTTTCAGGTGTCTGTCTCTTCTGCTTGTTTAGCCGTATTTGAGAACCGCCAGTTCTCTGCCGCTCCTCCACAACCGTCTCCAACCCAGCTGGGATTTGTGATGCAACTGCAGTGGCATTGTTAATGCAATATCACATTTGTCTTAAAAGGAGAAAAGAATTGCCAATCAAAATTTCAAAAGTACAATTTGAATTGAAAGCTTTTATTAAATATTGATGTCACACACATGGTTAGCGGGTCGTTGGCGTTTGAAGGAAAATTCATCACTTTGACGCCCTTGTGCTACTTTGCTCCACAGTGAACAGCTGTTACATCATCCTTGAATCACTCATTTTCAAAGTAAGAAGAGTTGAGGTAAACACTAAAATCTTTGGAATGCAAAGGACTCAGGTTTCCACAGTGAGATATGAGATTGTACCATTAATTACATCACCCACTTATTCTGCATTGTTTTGTCTTTGATTGTGTTTGTGGATAGAAGTTTTCATTAATAAATGCATATTAAAAAGTATTTTTAAAGCACCGTCCTATCACATGTCAGAAGTTAAGTGGATTGTGAGTGAATGATTGTGAGTGCAATCGTTCACTATTCCTTCAATGGGTGCAATTGTCCTTGGAGTGGATTTGAAATTCTGTTCCTGAAAATGGCGACCATGCGCATTGCTGGTGTGTGAATGTGTGACATGTAGAGCTGCACAGGTTTAAACAGAAGCTTTGTAGGTGTAAACCATTTAAACTGTTCTATACAGGAGGAATTATTAGAACTGAAATTTTAGCCCCATATTCTGGTGGAAATGTATCCTTTTTACGAGTTTTTCCAAACAGGCATCCTTCCTCTTCATGTCAAACAGAGTCTAGCGAGCGATAATACTGAAATATTTCATAATTCTTTTCAAAGAAGAATAATGTTAAAGAGTCTGGGAGAGTAACAAATGAAAGTTCAAATCTGTCCAGGATTTTTGAAGATTTGAGAAGGAAATAAAACAAATCTTTTAAAAAAAAAGCTGAACACAAACAAAAAGCGAAGCAGTGAGGAATCCTGTGTTCCTGCCACGGTCAAAGCGCCTCAGCAGCTGAGTTCATGCCTGGGGGAAGTACCTGGGCGGCGCACTGTCAGCAGGATCTGCACTTCGGCTAGACGACTGAACCTTCCAGGTGTCGAAACATGATGACAGCCAAAGCAGGTATTACCACAGCCAAAACAGTGATCAATAATAAGAGAAGGTGAGAGGGAACAGAGAAAGCAGACAGAACCACAACCCTGCACGACATCTCTGGAATCTCCATTTTGCCAACTTTTTCCTCCTTCTCATGTGAGAGTCTACCAGCGACCCAGAGAAGATCTTAAAGGGCAGCATCGCTTCATTTTATGTACTGGTTTTATCCGGGAAAGATCTTAGCAAAGGTAAAGAGCGTGGCCGTCATTGCACGTCGCCAACTTTCACTTATCATCGAATACAGTTAGTCTTCTTCTTCCACATAAGTTGAGGGAAACCAGCCCACCTGAGAAACAGCAGAACAGAAAAGAATCAGGCACCAGGTAAAAGTTACACTAATCAAAAAGAATCTTGAAAATTTGATCTTTTTATATGATAAATCTCAGGTCACAGAAAAACACAGTTATTATTTTTGGAATAACAAAATCAGACCTGACAGGAATCCTACTTAGGCAGTAATGTAAGTAGACAGGCTTCACAATGATCATTCACAGCTGGTATTAAAATTCGCTCTGAGCGATCAGTTCACATTTTCCCAATTTTGTGCAAATTAACACATCGCAAAGGAAGGCGATAAACATACAGTGTGATATTACTGCTCACTTGAACTGCCATTATTAAGAACTTACCGACACAGTTCTTTCACAAA
Organism: Poeciliopsis prolifica; assembly: GCF_027474105.1. Taxonomy (NCBI): domain Eukaryota; kingdom Metazoa; phylum Chordata; class Actinopteri; order Cyprinodontiformes; family Poeciliidae; genus Poeciliopsis; species Poeciliopsis prolifica. The sequence continues at coordinate 2,576,251 of NW_026562425.1, forward strand.
ATAGAGACACTGCTTGTCCAAATCAAAAGGACTCAATTGAGGTGGTTGGGACATCTGATCAGAATCCCCCCTCAGCATCTCCTTTTCTGGGCACATTCTCTGGGCACTGATTTTGCTGTTCACAATGCATTTTGGGAGATTTTCTTAAACTGGGAGCTGTCCAGACACATCTGCTCCTTGAGGGGAGTCCACTAATGATCCACTAATGCAGATAGAAGAGTCCCTATCCACTTCTGAGAGATTTTACCACTGCTCAGACATTATCAGATCATTCACAACAGACATTAGCAGCAATAAATGTGATAAGGAGTAATATAGGAAGTGAGGGAGTTAATGAGAGGAAACCAACCAACTGCCTAAATATCAACAGAGTGGATAAATTTTAGACTTTGTATTAGGATTAAGGGGCAATTACTTTTTCACATTGGGCCAGGTTGATTTTGATAATCTTTTCCTCTTAATAAATGAACTTATAATTTCAAGCTGTTTTTTTGTGTACAAAACAGAAGAAATCTGTGAGAGGCAAATCGTTTTTAGAGCAATGTTGTTAATCCTGATGGTATCACCATCTTAGAGCACAGCGTGTGTTTTTCGTCTTAGTTTGAAACAGGTGTGTAAATTTCTCTTTTAAAATAATACCCATGCATAGCGGTTAATCATTACGAAATGATCTAGATATCTATTTTTGTTCTGTTGAACAAAAATAGATATCTTACGACGCATTTTTAGACTTTAAGTTGAGCAGTTGAGCTATGATTTTATCATTTCATTTGTGTAGAAAACCCCTTTCCAAAACCTGCAGGACTCAGAAGAGCTTCTGTGATGTAGAGCGAGTCAGCACTGTGCCCTTAGGCTATTAATGAGAAAATGGATTGTTTTACTCTTTTACAAACATTTTCTTGTGAAGAAAGGAACATTTTCAGTACAACCAGAGAGCATACTAATACTTCCAGTGTTGCTAGTAATAGTGATGAAATCAGACGTACAAATTAGCTAAGCTTCCTACTCTAGCTATATTGAAGAAAATGCTTTTGTTTTCTCACTCAAGAAAACATTTCATTTCATTTCACTTGTAAGATGACATAAGAGATAAAGAAAACAAACAAAAAAAATGACTACATTTTTTTTTATCTTTCCCTTCTCTAGCAAAAGATAAAGAAAGCAATATGAAATAGGCTAAATTCAAAACTGTTTAATCAAAAGCAGAGGCAACTGACCTGGCCATCTACCTCTCCCCTCCACCAGCCATTGGTCATCTTGGTGTAGATCCTGATAACGTCTCCCTGCTGCAGAGAGAGCTCCCGCGTATCTCTGGAGCAGAAGTCGTAACGTGCCACTGCAAAACCGACGATCCTGGGAGAAATAACTGAGACATGGAAAGATCCTGTTATTTTATTGTGAATCACTGTCAAAAAATCACTTTTCACTTTCAAAGCAATCCCAAAATAATTCAGATGTTTGGAATCCAGATAGACTCAAGTCATGCTGAAATATGAAGTAAATAAAAACTAGAAGAGAACTTCCGGTTGCCTGGTATGCCTGGAGACATCTTCACCAGGCCAGCTTGTTGGGACCCAGTGTTGTATAGTTCAGAGGTCATGGTTATTGTGGCTTCGTGGTGAACTTATTAAAAGTTAATCCTGAAGTCAGTTCACGTAATGCATCCTCCCTTATCAGGATAAACAACGTTCTTCCTTACACGTGCAGGTCAGGCCTTGTGTCGCATGTGAACACGGATATGGAAAGGTTTTTCTGCCTTATCAGAGAAAATACAGATGACAGCTGTGAAGATACGCTGGACGAAAGGAGCCTATCTGCTCCCAAGGACACACAGAGGCACAATGTAAGATGACAGGTGCTCCTACCATCAAATAAATATGCACCTATACAGGATTTGCACTCACCATGTAACAAATACAATTTACATGATAATATGTTCGGTATTGCAGTGCATTTGCATATGCATTTCTTCACTATTTCTGGACTCTTTCCACCAAACCTGACATTTCAATAAAATTCAACCAATTTTCATTTTCAAAATATCTTGGACCGATGACCAGTAAAAATGCACACATGTAATTTCATTCCTTTTTGCCACTTTAAAGTCACTCTAAAACAAACTGGAGACAGAACAGCAACATCTGCCATAAATTTAAATCACTAATTTATGTTCTGATTTGTCTTTATTGTACTGACGTTATGGGACATGATGCAGTAGTAACACCGATGGAAAACACGGTGATGTATCTATACTACTATCAATAACACAGTACTACTAAACAATGAACTTATTTCAGTGATTCAACTAAAAAAATGAAAATACATCACAAATTGCATTACATCCAAACTGAGATATTTTAAGCATTTATTCCTAAAAACCCAAAACTACGTTTCTCAGAAAATGTAATATATTATAACACCAAAAACATTTTTTTAAGACAGAAATGTTAAATGACCTACATAACAGACAGTCACTGACACTATTCACAAGGAGAACAAGCTGCATAAGATCCTTGCTTGAAAGCTTCCTTTTTACTTCCTGTTGAATCTAAGCATGTCAATGGAAGGTTGAGTGGAAGGACAAAGTGTGGTAGAAAAAAATGCACAACCATAGCCACCACTCACATGTATCTAGACTTTGGCCTGCAACTCTGCCACTCCGTATGTTAAGCCATCCCTGAATCAGAGACAGCATCTGAAGACTGTGGAGAAAGAGTGCAGAGGCACAAAACAGTCACGTTTGGTTCAAGAGTGGCTTAATGGCAGGAATGCAACACTTGCAGGCCATTTCCTGGATACCTGTGTGTGTGTGGCTCTAGAAGTACCAACTCATACTTTGTATGAGTTGATTCATACTTCAGTAAATTATTAAATTGGGTTTGTTTTACAGGCCTTTTAAGGGTGACGTTATTGCTTGTGCACCTCTTTCTGTCACAGTTCTTTCCATTCATATGTTTGCATGCAGCACGCTGTGAACTGTCAGTGGCTTATCCTCTTTATTGTCAATTTTAAAAATTCTGATTAAGTTTCAAATTGATCACACTGTGTGTGATTAATCTTATTTTTTTATATTAACTAGAAATAATATAAATAAAGACACTTTTTGGCAGAAATAAACTGTTCTACTTCATTCAGATGTATTAATATCTTACTTAAAATGTCATAAATGAAGTCAGTTACGCCTCATAAACTCTGAAATATGGGCAACAACATCACCAAAATATGAGCTCAAAAGAGACAAAGACAAGCAGAAAAGCTGCACCTGTACCTGACCAGAAAGGCGAGAAGGAGGGAGGAACAAAGCTGCAGCCGCCAGGAGGAACTACAGAGAAACATAGCAAAAGATGGAGGAGGAAGTGGGGGAAGTGGGAGGTGGGTATGGGGAGCGGGAGGTTCAGTCCGTAGTGGGAGCAAAGAGAGAAAACATAAGCAAAGTAAACAGAAGTTTGACAGAAAGAGTGTGTGAGACGGCGGAGAGGAGAGGAGAAAGCAGAAAAGTTGTCAAAGTCAAAAATACAAGGAAAAAGAAAATACAGCTCAAGTGTTGTGTGAGAAATGGGCAAAACAGTGAAGCCATCAGACAAAACTGTCACTTTATGAGGCACATTTCATTCATTTCAGAATAGGTATTAAGCAGACACATCAGGGAGACCAATAATTTGACAGGGCTACATCAGTGGAACAAAAATAAAACATATCGAAAGATTCATGGATAGCTTTTACAAGAATATGAAATTATTAGGGATTGGGAGATCTTGATAATCTGTTGGCATCAACAATCCGTTCAGCTTCAATCTGGATGAGCAGAACCAAATGAATGTGGTCAAGATTGGTGGTTTGACTAGGACATGTCTAAAAACTCAGACAGGTCATTTCAGAAGGTACACTATAGCAAATACTAAAACAAAGCAACCTAGTAAATATACCTGTGTGAAGTAAAATCCCAGTATAAATCCAGATGCTCTGTGAAGCCCTCATTAATGTTAGAGAATATTAATGAACCAACATGTCTCACAGAGCTCTGTTCAAGTCATTAGCTTAAAACCAATCCCCATAGCTCCAATCACAAAAGCAGCCAAGAGGCCCATGGTGACTCTGGAGGGGCTGCAGAGATTCACAGCTCAGGTGAAAGAATGTGGGCTAACTAAGTTTGGAAAGAAGAAAGTTAATGTTGAAAACATTCAAATCAACACAGCAAATGTGTTGGAGAAGGTACTCAAGTCAGATGAAATCTAAAACAAAACATTTTGGCCTGCATGAAAATTATGATTTGTGCACCTCTCAATTTGATTATTAAATTAAATCAAGTCTCAAACCTGGTACTAGTATCATTCCAACATATTTAAAGAATTGATTTATTGGTTTGAAGATTTTCATCAAAGAAATACAACCAGAAAACCCTGTGGATAAGACATATTGTTTCCAGGCAGATATTTAATGATCATTACACAGCAAATCATTTTCTGGTCCCAGCATTAACACAAACAGACAATGACAAGCAAAAAGTCAGTCACAATTAAAACTTTTTGAAGGGGAATCCCCAACGACTTTTATTCATATCTTATAGTGTTTTTGTAGTTTTGAATCTTTGTGTATGTTTGCTCAGTCACACATTTTTCCCTCTTCATTGCTATGCAGCACCTTGTTTTGAGAGTCAACCCTTTTTTTATTATCATTTTGCTTTTGCATGACATCTATCGCTCCACAGAGGCTGTTTACCTGCCAGAGAATACAGTGCCCACACTACTGCGTCGACGGGGGTGGACGACTTAAGGCAATAATAATCCACCCCGCAAAGCACAGAGGCAGCCGTGGCTCTGTCAAGGTTTCATGAGAGAAGGTAGTGCTGTGAGTGGCAGCAGAACACAAAAGCACCTCTTACAGAGATGCTTTGAAGCTCCATGCGCTCTGAGACCGACTTTGCCAAAAGAAGCAAAGGGACAAGGATGCAGCAGAATTTTACATCCAAAAAGACACAAAGGCCCAACTCTGACTTTGTTTCAGCGCTCATCTGCTCGCCTTGGCTCCTGGTTGTTTACACATGCATCTCTCTTCAAGTTAAGACAGTTTACCTCCAGCTGGCTCCCGCTCATCTAAATTAGATCACATTTGCAAACTTTTCCCAGTTTTGTGAAAGGCGTTGTGGTCCCTCCGTTGGACCCAGGGTATTCCCCCAGGTGTATGTCAGCAGGCGGCTGTCACACTGTTTTTTTTCCCCGTTGCTGGAGCCAGCCCAAGTGAAATGTCATGTACTGTCAGTAAGATTGTGAAGCCATCTCGCAGCTAAGCAGAGTTCGGAGTGTGACGTTTTGGAGTAGCAGGCTCTTGGTGGTTGCCTAAGGCGCTTAGCCCTAACTGGGACCTCCCTGCCAAGACTGGTGAGCTGCTCAGGCTCCTTTTTATTTATCCGTCAGTAAGCTTCCCAATCCCTCCATTGTTTTTAGCTCAGTCCCTTATTTTCTATATTACCTTACTCCTATATGCATCTCATTCCCTTTTATTAATGAAGAAAATGGCAGCAGAAACAAAGGGATATTGAAACAATAGCAGTCTAAGACGAACCAGATCGATCACTTTTTTGGCAGAGATTATAATGTATAAATGTTGGATTAGTTTTGATGAAGTGAGAGATTGTAGAGGTACTAGCTTTTTGAAGCTAAGACATTATGTTCTGTTTTTTCCTTTTTAGGACGTATCAATAATTTGTAGTTTTACAAACTCTTCTGCCTCAATAATTTATAGGTCACAGTTGAACGTAATAAATTTTAGGAAACAAACAAAATAATCCCGAGGCCCAACTTGAAAGAGAAACTTTGAGAATCTCCAGAAACTTAAAAGCAATATTTATCAAGACCAATTTTGTTCTTAGGAGTGGTGTAGAATCAGTTTTCAGTGAAAACTCAGTGTCAGAACTGTGACGATGATGATGATGATGATAATAATAATAATAATAATAATAATAATAATAATAATAATAATAATAATAATAATAATAATAATAATAATAATAATAATAATAATAATAATAATAATAATAATAATAATGGAGGAACTGGGTTCCTGTCTAAGAAAGAAATTCAAATAATTTACTTTGCCAAAACTCAGTGTTTTCACTGAAATAGTTGCTAAAATAAAGTCTACTCAAAGAAACACTTAGTAGGGAGGATTAGCTAGAGTAAGGAGTCGTGGGAGCAAGCAAAGATAAACGTACATGGTTAAGGGGTTTGGTACGGTTCCAACTGCAACAATGCCAGTGAGTAAGGTAGCAATTAGATGCATATACTGTATATAAATGTAGAATATTGGCAAGAAACCCTCCTAAGGTCCCATTTTTTAAAATTACATTCTGAGTGGGTTACAAATCCTCAAAAAACACATTAACTGGGCTAAAGAGAAACAGTGCAACATTTTATAGACTAGCAGTCTGCCAAGTGGCACAAAATACTGAATTTAATCCAGAATACTGTATGAAGCATGGTGGCTGAGGCATCATGATATGTCAAACTTTCTATTCATTATTTTATATGCTGAAATTCCATGTATCTAGAGATGTAGTCCTGACTTACTGATTTGTTTCCTGATTTATTCCAGATCTTTCTGTTTTCTGTTCTCTTTACTTTCCCTGCTGTTTGAGTTTTTCTTTCTCCTATTGGCTTTGAGGTCTTTTTTGTGATGTTCTGTTCTGTTTTTGTATTGTTTTTCAGTTTCTGGTCTCTGTGTGTTTATCTTGTGTTCTGCCATTCATAGCATTCCTATCCGCTCTGTTGTCTGTTTTTCTCTTTTAGCTGCTCTCACTCTGGTTGCTCGATTGTCAACCCTCTGTGCTCCAGGTTTCTCTTCTCAGTTCTTGGATATCTTTGCTTCAAGTTTCCTTTTGGATTTTTTTTTAGACTTTGTCCCTTGGATTTCTTTAAGTTCTCTCTCAATTATTAAAACTTTCATTTTTTGCTTCCCTCCTTGTCTGTAATTGTGTCCTTCCAAACCCATCACTTGTGAAGTGGGATGTTTTTCACGCTAGTGTTTCAGGGCAATTTATCACATACCAAAGATGATGGGTCAGTTTGAATGCATCAAAAACTTGAAGAGGTCATGTTGCCTTACGTTGAAGAAGAAACAACCTTGAAATGATGTTTTGTTACAAGGCAATGAACCCACCACACCAGTAAGTGTGTAGCCTCATTATTTCAGACCAAAAAAAAGTCCCCAAATCTGAATACAAAACCAAACATGCTGTTTCTTAGACAAAACCAAGAAATCTAGAGTTATGGATGCAGAAATCTATATTTGCTCATAGTTTTCAGAAATTGATAAACTCTAAGCAACAATTGTATGGAGTACTTAGGAAGCTATTTTTTCATTTATACAGTAAATGTTTGACTTTTTATGATAAATGCATACACTACAATTTTTTTGAACATCCCAGAATTCACTTTTCTTCACTTTTTCCAAAGTAAGAACAAACTTGATATATTTTTTTTTTTTTCATTATTTGATTTGCAAAAGAATGTGCAGTGTTCCCAGTGCATTTCATCTGCTGAATGTTTTATAATTTGCCTGATCTGGTATAGCATTTTTCTACTCATATTGAACACTCAACGTGCTTCAACTTAGAATAACATTCACTCAACCAGACTCACAACATTCACTCAGCAAACTGCAGCTCAGTGGGCAACTTGGGGTTAAATGCCTTGCTTAAGGGAACAATGACATGACAGGTGAAATGAAATCAATAACTTTATAAATGGGAAGATAATTAAGTAAAATAAGAAAGGTTACCCAAGAGAATACATTTGAAATCTATTAAAGGGAAGTCATCATTGTAAGATTTAAATACTCTGGATCCAATCTGATCTTATCTTGCTAAAAAAAACAACTACTTTATAAATTTTAGTGTTTTACACATTGTGACAGATATTATCTCATCTTCCCAAGAATGAAAGATTGAAAAAAAAAAGTTAAGATTGTGGTTTGAGATGTGAGCAAACTGTTTCATAAAACAATTTCTTCTATCTATTCTACGTGATAACATAGAAAGAATGAAGCACAGGCTGTGTCTGTTATACACAGTTGGCAGGTAAGCAGCCTTCCAAGAAAAAAAAAGAACAAAAATCACCTTTTTCCTTTTTATCTGATCTCTTTTTTGTATAGCAAAAGCTACAAATGCTGGTCTTGGAAGCAGGTCAAAACAAAAGCTTTGCTTTGAATGTCTTTCAGATATAACCGGCTCAAGATATGATTTGAGCATGAAGTGTTTCCACCTATCAAGCAGAAAGTGTCACAGAAGGAGCCTGGATGTTTGTGAAGCAGACTCACCATTGCCAACCTTGGTAATGGCCTTAGGCATGTTTCCATTGGACAGTTCTCGGTAAGGAACCTGCAGAGTGGTGTCAAGGCTGCTGAATCCCTCTTTCAGTGAATGTTGTTTATAGTACTCCACCAAGTCCTGTGTGAGATAAGCACAAGAAAATACCTCAATGACAGGGGGGAAAAGTCTGGGTTATATTTGCACCAAAGTTTAGGTAGTAAGGAATACACTGCTGATTTTGATTTTGATCAAGATATTTTGATTTTGAAAATATCTTGATGTTGACTCATGATGATATATTTATATTTTTTATGTAAAATCTTATTACGGGCAGATGCTGCAAATATTTGCTAATCACATATCTTAGCTGCTCAAAACAACCCGGCCCATTAATGCTACGGAGTTCTGTGGGACCAAATTAAACAAAATCCATTCAAAGTCAAAACCGTTACCAGCACAGTCTTGAACAGGCGACTCTCAGCGATGTAAAAGCATCCATCCTTGGTCAGAATCTTAATGTGCTTGACTTTATCGTTGAACCTGTGGAGGGTGACAAGGACATAGACGGATAATCAACTATACATGCTTTTACCTCCGTTTGGTCTCTAAGGTGAACCATAAAGAGTGGCGGACTGAGAGATTAGTTGGTTGTCATGCAGGAAAGTATGTTTGCATAACAAACTGAATAGAAAAAAGTATATTTCTTTCTTTGGATAAATATGTAAAGTGTCGTAGGCCTCATCAATTTTACCCACTAATTATGTATTTAAAGCTACGTTCTTAATGTATTATTTAGAAACTGGTACTTTATTCATAAGATTTTATGCCACTTAGGAGATATTAGCAAAATTCTATGTCATAAACCAATTACCCAAAGAGCATATTCTGTGAATACATTTTTTTCCTCGCTGGATTACAAAGCAATTTCCTACAATTCAATTAATAATGTTTATTTATTTGGCACTCATCACCGCAGTATAGAATATGTTTTTATTATAATACATTTGTCACTACAAAAGAAAAAAAAAACAAATTAATGCAATTACTTAGTCACAGCCTTGTAAACAATCCAACATCCAGGAGCTGTAATGGAGTGTTGATCATGTGCTTTACAGCCGTGGGAAGATGCATACTGGTGTGTCTTCTGTTTCTCTTATTAGATTAAGGTCATGATAATCAAACTCTCACTTTTTCCCTTTTTTGTCTAAGAAGTAAAAGTGTTTTCCTAAGATTTAGAATAATGTTTCCTACATTCAAGCTAAATTAAATGGTTGATCATTTTGAACACAATCATGTTTTATTATATGTGAACAATCCAAGAACCAAGAACCAAGAGTTGCAACAGCTAATTGCTTCCTATATAGTGAACGATAATGTTCTTTTATGTCATTTGGTGCTGTATTTCCAGGTGTGTGTTTCTTTGCTTCATATGTGGCTCTGAAGTTCTGGTCCCAATGTCCCTACGATTCACAGACTGCACACACTAAGAAACAACTGAAGATGTTTTTTTTTTTTTAGACAGGCCTTTATGTATGTTTTGTTTTATTATTTTCGCTTTGTGATGTATGTCTGTGAAAAGTCCTATAGAAATATAATTTTATCTAATATGTATTATTTTTTTGCAAAACATCTTATACATTAAGACTTAAAAAAAAAAAGTCCAGGACTAAAACTACAATAATGTTCCAATTACATGCTCTATTAGTTTGATGTTTTACTTAGAACAAATAATGTTCACAGTTAAATATGTTAAAGGACTTCTTACTTACAGAGTTATGTAAAAAAAAAACAGAGCAGATATTGTAAATTATAACAAAAGCCATCTGAAAAACATACGAACAAGACTCTAAGTATACTGGCACACACAGTCAAACTGTGTTCACTTAAGGAAAGGGTGACAGCCTAAACCCAAACGTGTTTTAATTTGTTTTTTTACAGACAGGCATGTAAGATCTAGGGCAAAACATTAAAAGAGTTCCATCATGTCTGGTGTTTTCCTTGATACATTATAAATATGTTAAGGGTAATATATTATTTATACAGTATGTGTTGTAGTATAAAGAATAGAAACATAAGGTATGTTTTCTGAAGAGAGTCTGTCTTATAATCGCTGGAAACTACAGAAATATTGCATTTAACACAGAGATATGCTCATAGGCCAACCACTTGTGGTGTAGTTTGACATTAAACAGCTCTAGTTGATCGGTAAGAGCTTGCTGTGTAAAGCTCCATTATCTCAAACAGCCATCCTGATAATGATCTTAAGCACTGAGACGAGCAATTAGGATTGGACTGTTCAGAAACTGGCCCACTAGATCAAAGCAAGGAATGAGTAACTGCATGAGCTGACCAAAAAATAAATGGGCTGGAATGGTGTGTCACTGGCTAAATAGTCTTAACATCCAAACACTATTTCAGAGTGCTCTCTCCGTCGTTATAATCTCCCACAATTGTCATGCCAGGTCAGGAGGACTCGGTGGGCCTTTATTTCTTATAAAAGACTGTGCACGCTTTGATGTGGCTTGAAAGATGTTCACTAGTTAAAGAGACAAAGTTGCTTTTCAAAAGAGAGACAAGAAGCCACTTTGCTTCTAGATAAGGCAGCCTTTTATTGGGGCTTTGTGGGATTGTATGTGGTATCTACAATTCAAAGGTATTGTTAACCCTCTTTTGAAATGAATTTCTAAGAGTTGTAACAAAAGTGCATCAAGTGGTGCCATCAAAAGTTATCAAGTGTTCCTTATGTCTGAGACTCATAGCTGGATAATGCGTCCGATTCATTTCCACTTTTTCTCTAAGCTACATTTGCCCGAAATGCATGAACTAAGCCAACTTTGATAATGTATACACTAACCCAGAGTCTTATATGTTTACATGGAAACTGGAACAAAGTAGCTATATTACAAATGAACATCTTACTCCAGTATTTTGTGATTTTATGTGATAGACCAAGGCAATAATTGGGAACTGGAAGGCAACTTATTTTTAAACTCTTCAACATTACAATTTAAGACATATGGCATGCATGGGATTCAATTCTTTCTCGAGCCATCGCTCACTCTAACTGCAGATGAAAATATATCTGCAGAATGTGAAACCTTTGTGCATGTACAGATCAAAGAAAATGCCATGGCTCAATCAGATTTTATTATGAGTGTGCTTTAGAGCTGTGGTAAGTAAATTTCATAAAAATATGTATTTTGCACATTTGTTAAAAACATCACTGTTGAGGCAGTAAAACAAGAGACAAATAATCAGTGAAAAAAAATCAAGCTCCTTTGTCTTCTCCCAGCGGTCTTACTGCTATCTGCAGAAATATACGACGACAAATCAGAAACAACCACAGGAAGGAAGCAAAGGAGTTAGATATTTTTTATTGATTAACTGTCTCATGTTAAACTGTCACAACAAAGTGACAAGAAAAATAGAAACATTTTATGATTTTATGATTTTCTATAAAGTGCAATCTTTATAGAAAATCATAAAGCTCAAGTCAGTCTCTCTGTCTCTGTTGATGGAAAGTGTCGCCACAGTATAATGATACTATCAGAAAAAAAATACTGCTGTGAGAGTGCAGCACTATAAGAACAATATGTAGGACTTGTCAAAATATACAAGTAGATATTTTGACGGCATCTACATGAATGTAGATGTCATCCTATCTCTACATTCTCCTGGATGTGAGATAGTTCTAGGTGATCATCATTTAGCCTAACATAATGCCTCTGTCAGTTTGCCATTTTCTTGCTGTCCATTCCTTTTACATCTTTTCCCCTGCTTTCCACACAATGTAAAAGAAGACGACGATTCATCAGGTCAGATCACTGATGTTCCATTGCTTCATCCAGTTCTGACACTCGCCTGTCCATCAAAGACACTTTCAGCAAGGGAAAAAGCTCATCATGGATGTCTTTACTGGTCTACAGCCCAAAAAGAAAGCAGAGGCACACTGTGTGATCTACCACCTTTCTATTAAGGTCGGCGTAAAAGTCCACAGCAATTTAATGACTGTACAATGGCATCTGCGGGATCTCACCACCTTTGCTTCCAACACATCAATGAACAATGGGCAACAGCAGGGATCCTGTAGTGGTTCACTGAATCTTCCTTCTTGGACCTTATTTTGTAGGTAGAGCAGTCGTAAGACCTGCTGCTCTGTAATAGCTTTCATATGAGACGATAACAAATTGGGCTTTGTAAGCTTTTTTCATTTATCCACTGTTGCTGCTTCTAAATCCAAAAGGGCAGACTGACCCAGAATGGCAGGATAATAAGACCCCCTGGTAATTTTTGGTATTGGGGCGCATCTTACATTCAAATGAATCAGTAACCTGTAAGCATTAACATTCATATTTATTCAATGAAAGGCATTTTAGAAAGAAAAAAATGTGGTTTACTTTTATTGAGGTGGCAACTTCTTTAACTTATTCAGAAAAATGTTATGTAAGGATTGTACTCTTGCTAAGACTTTTGGTTTTAAGAATTTTCAAACAGTTGCATGTTTCATGATAATAGTTTTTTTTTTTCTTTTTTTGCATTGGAATCCATTTTTTAATGACGTCCAGGCAAACACTGATAAATGTCACAGGGAAACAGATGAAATTTGGGGATTTTGGGATGTTAATTTGCGCAGAAATGTGTATTGTACTATCTCTGTTTCACCCTCAATTTAACACCAACAACCCCGATAAACAGTCAGCTTTTTATGTCTCTGCACAAGATGTGAAGAATGCTCCACGGTCTCTCCAGATTTCTAGTGATTAATAAAGTTTCCAATCTAATTTAATTCAATCCAATAATTAGGATTTATGGAGATGAACTTCATAGGATGAATGCCATCTTGTGACTCACTTTATGCTGATGGCATATTCGTTGCAGTCTTTGCTCCGGTGTCGAACCAGATAAGTGCTGTTCCCTCTGTCGATGAGCTCCACCTCAGCCTGGTATCTCTCCATTAGCCCTGCAAACCTGAACAATCAATGAACAACTACTGCACTTACACCGCGGCCCATTCATGACACAACAATGAAAACAGTGAATAGCAATCAATAACATAGTGCAGAAATGAATTATGGTTATCATACACAATCTCTTTTTTCTTACCAAAGCTGGGAAGAATAATCGACAGGTTTTGGAACCTGGCGGAGAAAGGAATTGTGGTTATTTTGTGTTTTAATACGATCGATACAAAGGGTGGAGGTCATTAGAGGTAATGTGATATTCAAGCCACATCTGATGGCTAAAATTAGTCTTCTTCAGTGAAGAAAGGCAATTCTAAGTCCTACATCTCATTGCTCAGACATCGATAGCAGCCATTATCTACTGAATACATTGTAATCACACTAGATTTTGTTATTGATTTGGAAAAAAACAAACACTTACACGAGGGGAAGGCCTCACAGCATCACTTGGAAAGAAGCCAGTCTTGCTTGTCGCCAGAATTTTGCCCTGCAATGGCAGCAGGTTGTTAATTGCATTATATTTGTCTGGGTTAAGATGAACTTTCTCCCTCTTTTTTTCCTCCCCTTTTCGACCCTCCTCCCCCCACTCGGTTCAGTAAATCCTCAGCAATTAGCACACAACAAGCAGTGCATCTAATTTGCAGCCTGAGTTAATTATGGTTCCACTTTAAGTCTGCCGGCAGTTAGATTTGTACCGCATCAAAACAAGAGCCTCGTTTTAACACTAAATAATGGATCGTATTCTAGTCTTTTAATACCTAAATAGTGTGAGCGCAGGCTCACCCCAAAGACACGCAACTGCTTTTCAGGAAACCTGCCCAAAGCAATTGCAAGTTATATGTGCTCATCTGTAATTCTTTAAAACAACAGAAACTTTCCTCTGTATCAAATAAAACCTACTGCTAAAACGAACCTCTCTATTTCTAATGCAAATACAACACATATAAAAAGTAGACCTATTAAAGTGCCTTTTCCACCTTCAAAAATGTGTAACTCAACAGAAAAACAAGATGAAATATTTACACACCCTCGCTTAATTGAGGACGTTGCTGTGTTCAGAATTAACCACCACATTCAAACTCCTGTTGTCATCATCGTAAGTCTGGGCTTATGACCTATAATGGTAAAGCAGCCATCTTCCAAAAACATTTGGCAACTTGCAAAAAATGTGTTAAAGCTGCAATATGGAGTTCTGAGAAAACCATGGACTCCACAGCTGAGCCTGCCGAGAACATGAGATATCAACAGTTTTCCTGTATTGTTAGGTTGTTTTTGTGTCATTAGCAGAGCTGCAGCACACTGGTACATGGTGAACAGGGAATAGGTGGGAGTAGTTTTAAGTAATTTTATAAAGTGGTTAAAATAAAAAATAGCTAAATTAGGATCTGTGCTAATTCAACAGGGTGAGCAAACTTATGCCACCACCTATTTTAGCTAAATTTTAAAAGATTTTTGTTTGTTTTTCAGGTTAAAGGTTACTATAAAATGTGAAACAAAAGTTCTAAGATAAATTCTCCTTGTCATTTTTTTTGTTATAAATCAAACAAACCCAGCATTTTAACAGGAGCAAGGTAAATCTAAACTTAAATATCCACTTTAAGTTTAGGTTTAGCTTTTAACACAGCTTTAATCCACTAACATGTATCTCTTGTTTTCGAAAACAATGAGAACATCTGTCAGCATTAACCTAATAAAACGGGCTCACAAGTTCAAATCTGAGGTCAATTCGAAGTCCATTGAGCGAACATGAGAAGACAAGAAATGGTGGGGACACGTTAAGCTTCTCATTCAGCTTCCTGCCCTGTTTATGCTTTCCTCCTCACTCCTCTTTATTAGGGTATGAAATGCTTTTTGGAGCCATCCAAGCCCTGGCAGTAACTAAATTGGATAGCGAATCTTCACCCATCTCTATGATTCATTCTGTGTAATAACATTTCATCAAAGGTTTTTAAGAAAGCCCTTCTCTATTTGTTATGCTTTCGATAAGCGTATGATACAGATTAAACTTATTACTCTGTTGGCATAAACAGGCAGCAGCCAGAGGATCAAATGAAATTACAGTGATTGATTGTATTGTTCTGCCAGGGGGATGGGGGATAATTGCCTTCTGGGTAACAGGGGATATGAATTCTCAGTGTTCTGTAATTCCATCCTCTGGCGCCACCGGGGACGCTGAAGATTAAAGGCACCCTGTGGAGTTTTCATTGTAAACAAACAAGGTTCTGTTCAGATTCAGTGTTTTTTCCCCAAATCGTATTGTGTGCAACTATAAGACCTTTTATACTTGTTTATGTGAAACTGTTTAGAAAATCTATTGTTTTATCAATCTTTGTACACTTTTTGAGCTTATTGCCACTGATATAAAGCAGTTTGAATTTGTAAAAGCAAATGATCTTTAAATTATATGAATTCATTTTATGAAACACTGGCACAAGCCTGTGCACATGCATGTTTGCCAATCCCAGTGTTACCATACTGGACTGAAATATTCCATCAGCTGGAAATTATCACAATTTACGTACTTTTGTTTTTATGTATTTATTCATGGTTACTGTCCTTTTCGATGAGCGTTTATTGTTATATTGTAGTTTTGCACCTGCTCCCAAGACAAATTTCTCCCATCTTCCCTTTGGTATTCCTGAAGTGGCACTTCACTATGTGTTATGCTTAACTTCATATGTCACTGATCTCCTATTGAAAGGTCCTGGTATAAAAAACACTTAGCAGGGAAAGTGCTTGCACTAAAACACTGGGTTTCCCAGATTGAATTGTGTTTCAAAATCACAACAAAACTTCATATTGAACTAAATGGAGAACAAAATTAACTTTATTTATTACTCTATGTAAATCTAAGTGTAATTTCACATTAAACATTCTCAGCCACAGACTGTTTGAATTTGCTTTCCAATGCTGATTACAATCTTGTGGAGTTATTAGTTATGTGCAAGGCTTCAGCTGTTAAACATGCGGTTTAAATACTGCACCACTGTGTCATACAGCGAGTCATCATGAACTCACTCATTGCTGGATAAATTATTTATTATCTCCGAAGTTAAAAGTAGCCCCTGAGAATCATCCTTCTTTTAAAACAAGAAGGCATTTATATAGTTTCATTATTTCTATCTTAAGCCTCCCATGATCTTTTGGTTAGGGCAATGACACAGCTTTGCACAAACATGCCAAAGGCTAAGCAATCATCTTTGATTTTCAATGAGAATTTACGAAGAAAATGTTACTAGTTTCCAGTTTATGTGTCTTTGTCTTTACAGCTACAATTTTCTTGATTTTAATGACTGTTTATTTTCACCTGTGTGCAATTTATGACAAATGCTTTACACCCAGCTCAAGTCCAGACCTAAATCCGATTGAAAATCTGTGGCGAGGCTAAATTTAATTCATAAACATTTGTTTAGGAAAATGAAACATAATTCTCTGTGGTAATAAATCTGTCTGGGGACCATTCTAGAAAAACGCACGTCTACCACTGCTAACCTTTAGCTAGGCAGCTCTCGGTATCATTATGCAGGAGGCATATATGCAGAAATGTGTTTCACCACCTTATTGCTCCGATTATGCTCTTACAGCATGCACCGTTGCTGTGGTAGCACACAATGCAGTGCCATCAGTTCTAGGGCATGACATTCTGGTTGCTACTCAGCCAGCTTACAAGTCTCCTGGCACTCATGTCCTCGTCCTCCAACTTGTGCAGTGACACAACAGAGAGAATCATAGGGCATCAGAAATCGGGCTAACTGCCCACTCCCAGCCGGGCTGCTGGCAAAGGTTGCTCTGATTGGAGCAGCACCAGAAGGAGAATGAGGCTTTGATGTCACCATAAAACAGAGCTGGAAGCAGTGAGCTAGGGTGCCAACAGACCACAGATAACACTATCTTTTCAAAAATAGAAAAGGTCAAAGACCCTGAACTGCTGGCTGACGTCGTGAGAGGTTTGCACAATTTGCCGGAACACAAAGTGGCAAATAAGCAGTAAAACATCCTGGGGTGGGCAAAAGGGTCTGTAGCTTCATCGTTTCTTTGTGTCACCTAATTAATCAACTGAAACCCCTAATTGGTTAGATCATCTGATGGCTCTGATTCAATCTAAGCAGAGACAGAAAGGACAGATATCCCATCTGTAAGGTGGCTGGAGTCCAGTGGAGTTCATGTGATAGTTCTGACGGTAGCTGACCTCATAAGGCAGCACAGAGAGTCTGATGAACAACCACAACTGAATCAGCAATTCATCAGGAAGAAAGCTGCCAGAAAGATAAACCATTGCTGTTGGTACGTTGATATCTTGCTTGTAGCCTTCCGACTTTGCTTGTCACAAAGTGGAACGATGGACTTAAAATGCAAAACATATTTAAACCAGTGTTGGTGGAAAGATTTTTCATGTGTCTTACCGCTCAAATGAGTCTGAACATATTATTTTTTCATAGTCACAGATGTGGACATAAAACAGGAATGAGTAGACTGTGACACACACCTGCCACCAGGAGCTGTGCAGGTCAGCAAACATCAACTCAATTACATCCCCTGCCTGAATGCTTAGTGGGGGCCCACACAGGGGACTGGGGATGCCGCTGTAGTCTCTGATTACAATCATCCTCGGTAAACCTGGCAGACAGGGAACACAAACAGTCAAATTCCACTTTCTCTGCTTTTAGTTCAGAATATTGTGAATGCAAAGTAGAGGAATGCTACAATGTGTAATAAAGGCTACTTTTATGTACAAAATCAGAAAAAATCCACTTAAATAATGTGAGTAAGTTGGTACAGATTATAAAGAGAATTACTAAAATAAAATAAAAAATATATTGAAAAACATAATGAAAAGATAAATTACAAAATATGTCAAATTATGAAATCCTCGCAATTCAGAAGTCATGAAAATTAAAAAATTCTAAAACATTTGTATGATTTTTAGATCAGGATGCGATGTGTTTGTTTATTTAAATTTCTCAGTCAACTTTGTGTTGCTCAGCAGGTTCTACTAAAGTGATTTTTTGGTCTCTAAAGATTTCCAACTAATCAGGCCATGGGGAGAAACGGCAGCCTGCCAGTGCTTTGTCCCCTTTGTCAAGATACCCAGTATCTGAGGAGTTTAGGGAGCAAACACGTGCTCGAATAGCAAAATCTGTGAACATTTGAAACCTCTTATAAATCACTTATAACCACCTGTTTCAGTAGTTATACTGATTAAATGCAGTGTCTGTTTTACTGGACTTTAAATGTGGGTTTTGATGAACCATCAGACTGACACTGATCTGAAAATGGCTATTTTTAAATGACTTGGATCTGTATCTGGACCAAAACTAAAATCCTAGTCAGGACATCCCTCAAATTCTTCAACATTTTGATACAAAACTCGATTTGTTTGTTTAAAACAAAAAATGTGTTGATGGAAGACAAAATGTAACTGACTGTGCCTATTGATACTCAGCAGAACAAAGATAACATATCAAAAGCTATTGAGATTATCATTTAGTAAATCCTTTCTATTCTTCCTCCAGCACAAATTATTCCATTGCTTTTAACTGATTGGGTTCATTCTCAACTCCTTCCCAGGTTTTTCTAAGATCTAAAGCACTTAAAAGGTTCCACCCTAAAAACACCAATTTACCATCACAGGAAATCCATCTCTTTGAATCCTGAAATGTGGCGCACCAATCTTTCCTCTGCCCGGCAGAGCCAACACAGCCACAAGCATGGGGCTGAGGCAAAGACTAAACACCCCTGCCAACTTAAAAGACACAGCCACTTACTCTCCGCTGACTCACACATCTAGCCCGCCTCAGACGGATCACCCTTCCAGCTCCCGCTCCCCTGCAAACCAGCCTGAGGAAACTATTAGCTGACTGTGACCTCAGATGAATGGAATAGCTCGCATTCATGTTTTTAATAAGAACAATAAGCACGGCTGTCTTCCTCATAAACCCCCTTATGGAAATTGATTTATCACAAAGGCTCGCTTGGCTCAGCAGCCGAGGCTGAGGCAACGCGGATTGCTCGCGGAGCGATTCTGCATTTCTTTTCCAGTATTTCTCCTGCGTGCTTCTCATAATCATTCCACCCACTCCAATTCATCTCAATGCGATCAAGGGTTTAGGCACCATGGCGAGCAGAAGGAAAGAGGCTTTCTTTCTGGCTCTGGTTAACGATCCCTTGCTCATACTTTTATCTGGTCATTAAAATTTGTTAAATGTCTAAGTCAATTGGATATTCCGCTCCAGAAGAGAGCTGATTCAAGGTCTGATTTATGAGGAAACAGCATTCTGAATATATTTCATGAATGCACGAGTTCTTTGACTGAAACTGTGTCAGTTATTTCAGTCTTTCTTAACTCTCTGCTATAAGGCTGAGATGAAATAAAAAAAAAAGTCTGTGAAGACCTCTGCAGGTTAACAAACTTGCTCAAGTGGTCAAATCATGCTGACCTGGGCCTGGCGGTGCTGTGTTCTCCTGTAAATTGTGAAAGAAGGGGAAAAAACAGAGAAAGAAAGAGAACAAAATGGCAAGAGGTAAAATATTCGTTGTGCCTGTACAGGATAACGGATAGATGGATAAACAGACCATTCATTATACGATGAACACAAATAACGGTTGCATTTTGTTTTCAGAATTCACAATGCCTATTTAGTTTATGAGAAAAATTCATTTTTTAATAGCAGTATTTCATTTTAGCAGCACTTTATTTACAGAATCTGGAAAAACAGAAACTAGAAGCTTCTAAAAGAAAAAAAAATGCCCTAAATTTAAACATGAAATGAGACAGTTATTATTTAAAAAAATACATTGCCTATCAACTTCATCCCACAAAAAGGAGTGAAGTTAAAACTGAAATAACAAGGTCACCTGCAGCTTTGTTGACGTTATTAACAAAAGCCTTCATTATCTTTCCAACCACAGACAAACTAAGAGTCCAGCTGCTGCTTCATGCCTGAATCGTTACGTTAGCTAAGATGTCTTAAGTCGAAGAAGAGAAACAGATCAGGTCTTACCTTGGGCTTCAGCTTGACAGGATCTGGAGGCAGGTGGGAAACAGAAACAGTGAGAGGAATACAATATTAGACTATGGTGGCTTCTTGACATCCAACCTCAACTGTCAACCTCTGGTGGCCCTTATCATGCTTCTGAATGCATAAAAACCGCAGTGGTTGTGAAAGAGGAAGCTTGTCAAACTCCTGAGCTGGCTTTAGCTGTGTGTGGACTGGGTGAGGGTAATGTACCTAAAAGCACCAGTCTGGAGACATATACAGGAGGCTGTTCCAGGCGTAGCATTAAAATCCAGCAAAATGCTTATTTTGTTAGTCTTTAACTGCTAAAACAGGGAGAAAATGTGTTTTATTTGGCACAATTCTGATACTGAATGTGAAGGGAAATACGACGTTAGGAGAAAAAGGAAGGTTCAAGGTTAATGTTACATTTACATAAATTAATTTGAAAATGGTGAGATTAAAACATTTGCATTTCTGTCTTCTGCAATGCAAAACAAATGCATGGAATTGCAATAAAGTTCTCAAAACATTTCACTCTAAAGATCATAACTCTGCTCTATAGATTATATCGCCAAATAATGACAGATAATTTAACAAATAATAGGCTAATTTAGTGTTAAGTCTTACCTGTTCTCCCACAGAGACCCAATCGACCCAGACACTCTTTATGAGCCCCCAGTTCACATTTTTGACATCGATAGCCCTGGTTAAAGATGCCCCTGCAGACAGTTAAAAAAATAAAATAAAAAAACAAAACAAGTGACATTTAGATATTTCTGGCTTCTGTCCCATTGTCAAGATAAATGAAATGACACAGGGAACAGAGACAGCTAACATGACAGTATGCACTTCATTTGGACTTCTACAAGTTAAAAGACTGTTTTTTAAAGTTCATTAGGTTCAACAGAATTAAACCATGGTTTTCCAGCAGAGAACTTGAAGCTTCTCCCCATCCTAAAGACAATCTGTCATAAGGTTTCTTCATCAGGAATGCACAATTTCTTTCAGATTAGTCTTAGTCTTAATGTTTTCTAAATCTTACCTGAGCAAAAGGTGACAGTAACTACAGGAAGTGATTCTTTCAAATGTGTGCATCTTGAACTGGTGGGAGTTGTGGTTAGCCTTTTCTGGTCGGATATTTGAGCTAAAAGCCAAAATGAAACAAAAAATTGTGTCATTAATTATGTATCAGCATGTATCGCAAAAAGAATACCCGTAGATGAAAAGATCAGCAAAATTGACAAATATGAAATTACTTTGTGTAAATAATTTACGGTATTTGGGGATAAAACTTGAGGAATTTGAGGAATTTGATGACGTTCTTGTCTAATGGGAGATAAATCTGACACTTGCTAGTTTTTTATCTCAGATTGTAACTTCCTCAGCTGACATTTTAAAACCTAGTGTCTGAAGATGCTCAGAGAATAACTTTCATTAAAAAAATGTCAATAACTTCAGAAACTTCACTTTAAAACCAACCTAACAAACAATCTGTACTCACATCTACTTCTCCCACTGTTAGGAACAAACTCGGGACCTGCTGCTGATATCCAGTCAATAGCAAGAACCAAATGAACCAAAAACAATTCAACCATCTAATATCTGAACAGTCAGATGGAAATAGTTCCAGGTTTGCTTCAAAATCATACTCTAAAAGTAAGCAATTTATTTTCAAAACCAGTTCAGTCTTGAGTGGGTAAGAAGATGTTTTATGTCCCCCTGGAACAAGAGAAGTTTTGGTCTTTGTGTTGTCTGTTTTCCTAAGAAACTAATTAACTCAGAGACCACTCTTTTATTGCCTGAGGTTTCTGAAGGCTGGTGTTTATCTCATTTTTACTGTTCTACCCCTTACGGAGTTTATGTTTTTCTGTCAAACTTAAATGTTTCAGATCATCAAAAATGTTAGCACCACACCAGTTTTCAACTGATAATCTCATTTATTAAGAGAAAGCGGATGTACAAACCAACTTAGCCTTTTGTAAAATGGAAATGTTTCAGTTCATGCTTCGTTTGATTTGGCAATAAAAGACAGACAGCAAGAATGTATTCAATGGAACAATCAGACGACGAGATGCTCAAAGAGAACACAAAGACCTGTCTCACATTTTTCAATAGAACAAACTGATGACTCTTAAGACTTTTGGGAAAATACATTGTTGGCAGACCACACACCTGAACTTCAAAAAGTGAACATGTTTTG
Organism: Poeciliopsis prolifica; assembly: GCF_027474105.1. NCBI lineage: Eukaryota > Metazoa > Chordata > Actinopteri > Cyprinodontiformes > Poeciliidae > Poeciliopsis > Poeciliopsis prolifica. Next base: position 2,598,715 of record NW_026562425.1, read on the forward strand.
ATTCAAAATAACAAAATTATGGTTTCTGAGTGGTCTAGTCAAAGTCTAGGCTTAAATCCAGCTGCAATATTGTGGCACAATCTACGATCATGGTCTAAGGTCGATCATGCTCAAAGACGCTGTAATCTGGCTAAATTAAAACAGTTCTGCAAAAGAGAGTGGGATAAAACTTATCCTGAGCCAGGTAAAATTAAATGATGGTGCCAAGGATGGCAACATCATTTTATACGTTCAGAGGTTGATAATATGTATCAATGAACAATCCTGGAAGGATTTGTTTTTCCTTTATAAATGATATCACGGTTTATTGGGATTGTTTTATTGTTATACTCAGAATTTGTTACATTAATTTGTTTCATTATTTTGCATGTAACATAGTTACTGAAAATTGGCTTTGGCCAAAAGAATAATAACTAGAGATATGTGCTTATCTCTATCGAAAGAAATAAGCGCATGTTGTTTCAGTGTGAGTGAATATCTTTGTAAAGTTAATAAAACAGATTTGCTGAGGCAAGTATAGTCCTTAGTGCAATAAAGAGCGTAATTGAGTGCAGATAATTGCAGTTCTATACGAGCTCAAGTATAGAAGGAGCAACATGCATGACAAAAATAAACAAATATGTTTTCAGCGCTTAGGCACAATCCAGAGACCAGCTGAGTGCTCCCCTAAGTGAGTCTTCCATCTTGAGCTCACATCTTCTTCAGATGGCACAATTTTCACTTCCAAAATTGGACCTTCTGGTGTCATTACCCAATGCACAGAAGCACGCATAGCTTATTTCTGACTAAAACCCAGTAGAAAAAACAGTTTGGAGCCTTGAGAGAGAGAGAAAAAATCATTTTTGTAATGTTTGTGAAATGCACATTATGTTTTGGGCAAGTGTCTGGGGTTTTGTGGTCCAGGGAGGGTGCAATTTACATTACCGCAAAACATTTCAGAACATCATGACAATTTCAAAGCTCTAATGTATTCAGCAAGGTCAAAGCTTCAAGTGTTTATGAAGGGAGAGTGTCAAAACATGATGTTCCAGTCTGACAGGGCAATCTCAAACCGAAATAGCATTTTCCAATCAACAAAAGAAGACAAAGAGGATATCAACCGATAAACTCCTCCAAATGTTACAGAACAACACAAATACAACAGTTTATCTCCACAAAACACTGAACTGCAGAATCATCACAGCAGAGTGAGTTTACTGTAGCTCTGCAGCTCACTTTATATCAACACATAGCTGTGTAAGTGTGTGTATATGTGCATTTTTGTACTTTTGTCAGCCGTGTGTGCTTGATTGCAAACTAAGACCTGATCAAACAGCACACATGAAAAAGTCAACAGCTCTCTCCACATTGAAACAACACAGTTGCAAACAAAAGTAAATAAGCTCTATGTATAGACATGCATGCACTGACCTGTGTCAAGCAAACCGTTACCATTCACAACTGAGGTGTTTTTGCCTTTGTGTACTTACATTGCCATTTCAAACTGATCCAACCACTTCTTCTTCAGCTCTTTGGTCTTAAAGAAAAGCTCAAAGCCCATATGTCCCTGCTGGTGAGTCACGAAGAAGCCGTAGCACCACTGCAGATATTGAGAGGACAAAATGGAAATAAAATTTTCAGACACCACATATGTATGCATCAGAATAATTACAATGCCCTAATTTTGGACTTCAAAAATTGGGTTAGGTCATACTTTCAGGAAAGGTTGATGTAGTGTATGAGTAGGTGTTTTTTTTTTTTTAACCTTTTTTAAAAGCCAGAAAAAAGGAGGAATTTGTGACGCATCCTTCAAAAGGTATTCAATATTTCTTCTATGCAATTACTGATTGTGTAGTTATGGAAAAAGTGAAAAAAGGGTGTCAACTGTCCCTCCAATGCACATCCTGACAGATGTCTCTTAATAACCATACAAATGGATTTATGTGGCCTTTCTTTGCATTCTCACAATGGGAAGAGAAAGAAGACAGGGAAAGACAAGCTGCAAAGAAGCCAGGGCTGGGAATCAAACCCCAGACTGGTGAGTTGACAACAAACAGCCTCTACATTAACACCACATTTGAAGGGCCTTTAAATGTTCAAATATAAAAGAGATGTTGTTGTTTTTTTAAAAAAAAATAAAGTAAATATGGCAAAGTACATAAGTGTTCATAAATGTTAAGTAAAATATTTTTACAATTTCTGACTACAATAAAAAACTACAATTTTATTTCATGTAAGACCAGCACAATATCACACATAATCGAGTTGCGTGGAAGGAAAAGGTTTTTAAATAATTTTACAAATAAAGACGTAAAAATTATGTTGTGTGATTATAGTCTTTGTACTCTGTTACCCCCAAATAAAATATGGTGTCAGACATTTCTCATGGTTCTAGAGATGAATAACAACACTGATTATGAACATTGCTCTAGATTTGAGTCACTTAATAAATAATTAATCGCATAAAAATATATATTTATCTAAAAAAAATGTCTTTAAGTTGTAACCTTGCCAGTTATCCTGTTCTAATAACAACAAGGTAAGTATGGCAGGTGAATAAGTGGCAGCTCTCTGACATAATGCTGTCAGCAATCCTCTCTGGTCTTAGTGCCAGTGAGGTCACCAGCTGCACAGATAAAGGAAAAAATGTTGGCAGCTGAATTCTTTCAACATCAACAGAGCTGCAACTGAAATATGAGTTTAACCAGAGTTCAGCCTGAAGAGCACTGAAGGATTCAGGCTGCAAAAATAGACCTTTAGAGGAACCAACTTCCTTTTAAATTTATGAATTCATAAGTATTACCTCTAAAAAGTTAATCCCTGCCAATGATTTGGACCCCATCTAGCAGGGGTTACACAGCTACTGAGAAAGCATAAGGGAGACTAAAACATTTCTTACTTTTCAGCTAAGAAATTATTTCTTTAACCTGTTGACCACGACGTAGCTTCAAAGTAGCACATTAGATTTATCCTTTTCTAAATTAAGGTCCTTGCTCTTGCCAACAATCTGCTTCTGCCGGTTGTGTCATATACAGTAATGAGAAAAGTAGTTGAGTTTCCCTGACAGTGATTAGGCTGACCTGCAGAGCCCTAAGTCTTTTAGAGCTCTGCTGGGTCTTAAATCATTGATGACTGTGTGGGTGCTGTTCAGTAGCACCGCATTCAAAGGTTGAAGTTTTATTTAGCAGAAAATGATGTATAGAGTTAAGCAGCCTTGGAAGAGTACACACATTCATCACCTGATATTAGCATCTCGGTCCTGCAGTGTGTGGTGGTTCCAGGCACAGGTTAAAATTAAACCCAAACATTTCCAGAGGTGTTGTTGTGTTGCTTTGTGCAACTAATAGGAAAGGTATAACATACACAGCTCAAGGTCGAAAAGGGTCTAAAAACTGAATTCATATTTAATTTAAATGTATTGGCAAAAAAAAAAAAAAAGACAATAAAATACCCAAAAAGCACGTTTAGGCAATGAGATGTTAAATACCAGTGCAGCACAAACACAACCCCAACACACATCTCACAATGGCTTAATAGAGTAAATGATTATGATAATAGGCTCCCTTTTATGAAAACCACCTCATATTTTGGCGAGCTGTCGCTTTCATGTTAGCAATCAGCACCAGAGAGAGAAGACACCATCTGTGGGAATCCATCAACACAACATCAGCAAGTCTCTGACACAACAATGCTGCCTGCCAAAATTTTGGTCAAAAAAAGAAAAAGAAAAACACACACTAACCAGATCATTGCAATTCTTTCAGCTATTTCACATTTTGTCACATCATGTCAAACTTTTGTCTATGTTGTTGAGATTTTATTAACAGAACAACACAGAGCATTGCGTCACTCTGAAGCGGAAGGGAACTAATAAAAAACATATTCAAGTAATATTCAAATAATTCAGTCCCCTTTATTGCTCTATAGTCCTTCAATTTCTCATTTGTATCTAAAGTGTTTGAGAAGACAAGACACGTCAAAGATAAAAATGTGGAGAATTGTAAAGTGGGGTAGGGATATAAAACAAATTTTAATCTCATAGATTTTTGTTCAAGCCATCGTTTTAAAATGGAAAGAGTATGACACAACAAGTTTGCTGTTGTACATGTAAAAAGGAAGTCTCAAGCTGTGTTCCTCAAGGACCGATGTCTCTTTTCTTCTGCACACCTGGCACCAATACCAGCTCATTAACAAGGCTTTACAGAGGGAAGCTTCAGCATGTAATTCAAGTGCATAGGAACAAGGAACACATCTATAAGTTGCAGGACCCTCAAGGTATGCAGTTTGAGACCACTGGTCTAAACTAACAAGCCGTGTAAGGAGAGCATCAATAAGAAAAGCAGCCAAGAGGCACATGGTAAATCTGGAAGACCTGCAGAGATCCACCACTCAGTTGGGAAAATCTGTCAATAGTGAAGCTATTAGAGGTGCAGTCCATAAAACTGGGCTTTAAGTGAGATGCAGGACAAATATAGATTAATTTTAATGCATATTTTATTTGTCTCTGCGCCAAGACACTGAATTTCAGTCAAAGTTATGGATTGGACAAATGAAAAAACCAAGCAACAAATCATTCAGTCACAGAGCTACGACGTTTTTGGTTGAAGTGGGCGCTATGTATGAGAATGTATAAATGCACACAGAGGTCCGTTGGAGGAGTCGGTGGTTTTGCACTGCAGTCTGAAGTTCCGGCATGTTTGGAGGACAGCATTCTGGGTGTCATTGTACTATTAAAAAAAAATCCCAAACACAGTGGCATGGCTCTCCTTACTGACCTTATATTTCATTTGAATAACCTGAATGCAAGGTTGCAGTGTGTGACCTGTATGCACATGTAACCGCTTCTCAGCATAAATTTGTGATTTTAAGACACTTCCCTTCTTGCAAAACATATCTTTCAGTAAGATGAGTCACTCCACAAATACAAGACTGATGTCAAGAAATTGCAGGAGCAGTTCAAGCATCATTTCTAAGTTTTTTATGCACTGCAGCGACGGATGAAATTCACCCTGGACTCGATTATCCATTGCTGCCACTGAGCAACCTTTGGAGTGGCAGCTGGGACTGTGCAACCTGCAGTCAGATCCGTTTTTTCATGCGAGGCACAATGAGAACAGAGTTTAATTCAAGTCTGATGTGGAAAATGGGAACATGGAAGCAGAGACTGCATTCTCAACAACTACTATGCTTATGAGCACGTATATTTATGAGCAGTGTTTCCAGCAATGAAATACATCAAGTCGAAAGAGAGAAACAGACTCACAACTATTCATCTGATGCAAATTGGATGCACAGAGATTGACTCTGACATCCTGTCAATTGTAAACCAGCAGGCAAAGTCACATCTCTCATTATTGTAGAACTAGTAGGCCTACAACCTATAGTGGTGAGGCAGAGTGGACACACAGGAAACATGTTAAAATCTGCAGAAATGTTGTGTAAAAATTCACACAATTAGTTCCTTCAATTACTGTTTGCCTGCTGTTCTGCAGCTTTCGGTTATCCATGGAGGTTTGTATGTTTTACATATCAGTCATTTGTACTGAAAAAAGAGAAATATCACTGAGTGGTTAATCTTTGTTTACTCCATAAATGTTGCACTCATATCATTAAACAAGAGTCTAACTGCTATACATGCATTTGAACATGAAATATGTTAAGTTACTGCTATGGAAGTTTGTTTAATAAACATGTCAACATAAAAAATGTGTCCTCTTCATCATTTGAGTTGCCCACTGTTGTCACAGAAAATCCTAATAAGATAAATAGAGGTTTATGGCTGTGACATGACAAAATTAGGGAAATTTTAGTGGGTGTCAATACTTTTGCATGGAACTAAGCAAACTGCTCCTAAATGAAGATTTTATACAACAGAGAAAGTCTAGGGTAAGTCATGTTTTTTTTTCTTTCAATGTGCAGCAAAGGATTTGTTCATTTTCACCCCCAACATCTTTGCACAGTTTTATATTTATTCACAGTTTTGAAAAACTATCTGGAAGTTAAACTGACCTTTTTGTCTTCTCTGTCAGATGTGGGATTGTTCGTAACTTTGAAGACGTTAAGATCCAGTATATCCTTCATCTCATAGTTGTCTCCCCTTCTCTTGCAAACAATGGCTGCTACATCGAATAAAAATATGTGCCTATAAAACAAGAGCATATTATTTTACTTATTTCTCTTTATTCTCTACCATTAAGATTTTCTTGACAGTTTACTCAAAATAAGCTTGATCCTTGGACTAATTTAATTCATCCAGTTTTCAATATGTAACTTTACTGCCTAAGATTTATTTTTCTCTTAAGGGCAATGATCCTGAAGCATACCAACCTGTCCTGTTTCCTCTTGTCAACATTGGAGACCAAGCGCACCTCTCCGTCGCCTTTTGGTCGACCAAAAGTGACAAGTGGCTGATTCTGCAGGCAAAATAAACAGGAGCTAAGCGCTGATGTATTTTCCAAATATGCTATGACATATAAATGAGGATATTGTTGTAACTCAACTAGACAAAATCAAACAACCTGTAGCACATTGCTTTCTGTGTCCTGTAAGATACTGATATACTGATCAGAGTTTAATAATTACTTGAATTAAAAAAAAATTCAGGACACTAATTAAATGAAAAAAGCTTAATCTGCTAACATCAAGCTTAACTAATACAGAAGAAGAATAAAAACTAATATTTTTGTATTAATAACATGTAAACCTGCATTTCCAGAGTGGTTTCACTGAAATCATCAAATTCCAAAACTTTTAGACAGTTGACCATTTTGAAAAAGGGTTACAATAATGAGAAAATATATTTTTTTCAGCTACTGGTATTTATTTGTCAAATATTAGGAAGGGTAAAGCAAAAAAGAAAAAAAACAGCTAAAATCTCAAAATACACTTGGGCCTCCTGTTTCTAAACAATAATGAAGGTATTTGAATTTGCATCATTTACTTCCTTTGGTTTAACATTTTATGTTTGGCTTTACATTAAAAAAAATCTCTTTACACATCCTACACAGCTGGGTATAGTTCCAGAAAGGGAGTTCTTTGATTTACCAGGTTTTCGATAGATCTCTGGTACTGGTCGATTTCCCTCAGAGTCTCGTTATCTCTCTTCACTTCATTGACATACTGAGCAAGGTCCTAAATATGAAACACACAAAAAGAACATCCTACTACATCCTACACTCCATATTGCAGTGTCAACAAAACTGCAATCATTGCATGGACACGCCCTTCAGGAGATGGCATTTCTGTACTAAAAATGGTTCATTTGGTGTAATACTCTGCTTTTCATTAGTTGAAAATCAAAATAATCTTTTTTTTTATGATTAAAGCTCTCCTGTTTGCAGGTTTACAGATTAGCTGCCGAAGCAACTCGAAATAATCTCAGGATTAGTGTGGAGCAAATAAAGTTCTCTTTGCACGCTAAATGTAAAGCTTATTTCACCTTTTTTTTTAAAAAAAAAAACCAAAAAACCCAAATAAGCAGCTGTAACATGAAATTATCTGCTATATATATGTGATTATAAAACAACCACTTGCCTTCATGGCATCAAGAGCAATCTTCAGGTTGCTCTTATCAGCAGCATCATGAGTGTGCTTGACGAGTTCCTGACAGAGAAAAAGAACAGAAAAACGATTACATACTGTGTCTGCAAGCTGAACTCTCTCACACAGACACAATTACATGGACAAGTACATTCAAAATCAGAACCTGAAGAATTGACTTGACAAAGACGAGGAGTGATTTTCATTTATTTACTCTGATGTTAGAGCAGCTGACGAGGTAAGTTAGCTGCAGCAGTTCCTCAGACAGGATTTAAAGTAGACAAGATTTAACCACTTCTCCTTGTTTTTAGGTTATTCTATTTATTTCAGCCCAGGAAATCAGTTGATTAATTAATTTATATTTTGAGATCATCAGAAATGATCAAATAATTCTTAGCCTTGGATGTATGCTTTTTTTTTAAAAGAACGCTACTAAGCATCAGTACATCTCTACAGTATAGTTACACGTATGTGCATAAAAGTTTCATCAATAATAAATTCAGCTTTTACTTTTAGTAATTAGGGGTTGTTGATTTTTAATGCAACCTTTCGAGAAAGTCAGGATTTTTCTATCAACATATGTAGATGCCCTCTTTTATTTGTCATAAAAAGAGTTCAATTTAACATGTAATGTTAATGTAATGTAATTTATACTGTTACACTGTGATTTGTGAACCATTAAACAGTTTAACATTTTTAACATTTTTGCAAAGTGAGTTTTGATGTTGTTGTTTTCACAATTCTTTTGTATTTTAATTCAACATATTTAATCTCCAGATTGTGCTAAGTAAAATATACCGAAGTAACAACCACAGGAATATCTATCTTTCCATTTTTTAACACATTACTGTAGTTGGTGCTGTGCAAACCAAGTGTGATGGAAGATACTCACTTCCACTGGAAACCTCACAGCACATCCCAACATCGCTTTGTTTTGAAGCCAAGTTTTAATTTCTAAAGTGGCAGATGTTGCCTGTTCACCACACAAGATGCCAACATTGTTTTAACTGTGTGTGTGTGTGTGTGTGGGGGGGGTGTGTGTGTGTGTGTGTGTTCCCATAACAAAAAATAATTATGATAATTGAATCATTTTCACACCATTATGTACTGAGTATATAAAAAAAGGGTGTGGAATAATTTAAGCTGCAATAACATTTCTCAGAACATTATGAGTAATGAAAAGATAAACAACCATATTTGAGTCACTTTTTTCTCTCGCCCCTCTTCTCCTTTTTCCCCCTCCATCACCGTTTCTCCTCAGGGAACATGGCTAAGAACTCCTTGATTCAACACCATTTACCACAGAGGCCTTTAACCTCTACAACGATTTAAAACCACTCTGTAGGCATTGGCCTTTTCTGCCCTGCCAGCTGTAATCTGACCTCAGCTTCATATAAACCAGAGGAGACGATGTCATACAGTTTATCAGTAGGCAGAGGAACCGGTGCAAGTCTGAAAGGCAGGAAGTCCACTTTCATCCGAGACAATAAAAGCATCCGACAGAGGATGTGCAAAACTAATCTCTGTTTTTATTGCTGGAAATAATCATTATTCCTCTAACAATAACCAAAAAATTAAATACATTTTAAAATGTAAAGTGATATTCAGTTGGGTCACATAAAAAGAGATTTTCTCCTTAAAATATTTAGACTATGACTTAGATTAATTTTTTTTCTTAATTTTGGTATGCCAGCTCAGATTCTAAGAGTAAAGCCAAGTGTGTTTATTCATCCAATATAGTGTTTTTCATTGAGTCTTAAAAAAAATTATAGAACAAACATGTGGCGGATGTCGCCCCCTTGTGTTTACTTGTAGATTTTTAATGAAAAGAAAGACGACAAAACTTCTCCATATTCTAAAAGATTTGAGTATTTGTGAAACATAAAAAGTCACATGAATGGACTCAACATAAAACAAGCTATTCTAAATATAAAATTCTAGTTTTTATGAAATGCTTATGAAGTTTTCAATTTGGTAATTTAACAGAGTTTACCTGTAACAAGAGATGGTACTTTAGGACTCTTTGCATGGGAACAACCAGCAGGTCCCTCAGAGTGAACTTCCCATTGTTGGCTCTTTTGGAACATTCCTACAAAATACAGAACAGGCATATTTGCACAGTGACATGTATGTGTTTGTGTTAAAAAGATTTTAATATTTTTGGTCTGGAATAAGCTTATGGTTTTTTCAAACATAAGTGTTTTTTTACTAGTTTAAATATTTTTCTTCAATTTCATTGGTTTATCATTTTCATTTCCTGCAGAAGAGTAAAGCCTTGGAATATGTAATGCAAAAAATACACACTAGGGGTCAGTACAGGTTAATAAATATTATTTGTGCAGTATGTAGGCATGAGGAATTTTAGAAAAGAAGAGTGGTTTTCAAAATTTTACCTCTAGCTTCAAGCGAACATCTTCTTTCTCTTTGCAGATGAGGTCTAAAACAGCAATGGCAATCTCCACCCGACTGCAGTATATCCCATAAATGAGAAGTCTATCGGGGCGAAAGAAAGGACGGTTTACTAAATTAAAACATACTGCAAGGCATCCAAAACTTCCTGACAACCATGAAAGCATACAGTATTTTGCAAAAAATATCCATGCCCCTTGAGCATTTTCACATTTTTTCACCTTTCAAACACAAACTTCAATGTATTTTAATGGAATTTTATGTGATAGAACAAAACAACGGAGATAATGATTGTGAAGTAGAAGGAAAGCGACACCTGATTTTAACAACATTTGCAAATAAAACTTTTAAAATTGCAGTGTACAGTTAGCTTTAGCCACTGGTACTCGTTTTACCGCTATATAAAATCTAAGGCAACCAATTTCCTTCAAAGGGTTTCTAATTAGAAAACAGAGGCCCATCTGTGTGTGATTCAACCTCTGTATAAATGAAGCTGTTATGTGAAGGCCCTGGAGGCTCATTAGAGAACATAAGAGCAACAATCAGCGTCATGAAGACTAAGGAGCCAGACGGGTCAGGGAGAAAAGGTTTAAAAAGAAGATATTTAAAACAAGCTGAAGTCATTAAACTGTATCCCAGCTTTCAGCACCGCTTGCTCCACCAGATAATGGAACAAATACAGATGCAGAGCAAACAGATTCATGTGTGAAAATGGCTAAGTTAAAGCGCAAAACCCAAATCTGGTTGTGAGACTATTTCACTTGTTACAGATTCTCTCCATTTAATCTGGATGAACTGGAGTATTTTTTAAGAGCAACTGGCTACAATTTTATGTCACTAGATCAGATGAGATAATAGAAACATTCCCCTAAAATGTTGTAGCTGTAAAAAGGTTTCAAGAAGTTTTGCTGTATGGAAGTGATTGGGAGATTTAAAAAAAAAAAAAAACAAAAGTCACACATTTCAGATTTTATTATGACTACAACCATAGCACAAAATACAATGGTATTTATAAATGTGTGTGCTATGAGCAAACACTTTCTATAAAAAGACACTTTTAATGCAAACACTTCAATCATTTATTTAGAATGGTTCTAAATAAATTTACTGATAAAGGAAAAAGATTTGCACTTTGCCTAGGAAATTCATCAACAAAGAGAATAATAATGAAAAAAAGTCTCCAAATCTTTAACAATAGCATTAATCTGACACCTACATTTGAACCAATAATTAAAACAAGGCAACTTTATATCTTGTCTTGGACTTGGTTAGTACCTTTCCTTATAGTTGATGAAGATTTTGTAGAGATTGAGGGCATTTTTGTTCAGGATGGAGTCTTGCAGATCTCCCATTAGGCTCTTGTGAACTTTAACCAAATCCTGTATTGTAGTAGAAAGCCATGAGAATTGGAACAGATGGTCTTACTGGCATATTTTGCTGTTAAGAAATGGAAAATGCTATTTGACTTACAGGAATATTGACAAAAACTTTGTCAATCTCAGCTGCAGAGAAGAATTTCTTCAATGGATTTAGGAAATACTAGAAAGAAATGAAACAAGAACACCAGAAAAATACTTTGAAACTCCTTCTTAACACTTTTTTTTATAATATTTGAAATAATCATACATGCATACTGAAACCACAGAGATGTGTCATTTGATGAATGATACTAGTGTAAGAAGGGAAGGTGAAATGCCGAACTGATAACTGTGAATTTCCCCCAATTCTGCATGGAGACATGCAATCACATTAAGATTTACGAGTCTGTCATTGTGATTGTAATAACTTCTACTTCTGACAAACAGCAAGTTAAAGCTAGTTGAGTCAATGTGGTACAAAAATAAGTAATCCAAGTTGTGATGGATGTAATCTAGACATTTCACATAAAACTGGTTCAGCACCTTTTCAATGGACTCCAGTGTTTCTGTGTATCGCTCCTCCGTCTGCTTAATCTCTGAAAGGCAGCAGCTACGCACATCAACCTCTGCCTGTTTCTAGGAAGATACACAAGAGGAAATGCTGTTTGAATGTCACCATCTGATGGGGAGACATTGTTTTCTTTAGGGTATCTGAAGGAAAGGCAATCCAAAATGTTGGCAAGTGACTAAACAATTCCATCAACGTTCATCACACAACCTTTAGATAAGCCATTTTTGTTCATTTTAACATTTTTGACACGTTACAACCAGACAATCACAACATATTTTGAAGGATGAGGTGTGAAACAGACCAACAGAAAGTTTGAACTATTCAGAAATGGTATGGAAAATGTCTAATGACAATAAATGCATTTTCACTGCAAGAGATTATTCAGAAACCATGTTAGTTTTCTGAAGTAGGTCTGCATCAGTCAGGGCATAAATCAGACAAAGCAGTTAAAATCTATCCCAAAAACAGAGCAAGTAGAGAAGTAAGACATTTGAATCTACCTGGAATTTGGGTGGAATTCATATTAAAAACATTTCTTAAGGGTTGATAATATTTGCTTGTTTCAGTGATCTGAATGTTTGTCCTCCACTGCAGTAGATATGTTTTGTTAACTTTAAATTACATGGTTTGTTTGAAAACTTAACATCTAAACCATGCAAACTGTGCTGAATATGGCAGTATTTTACAAAGTCTCCATTAAAATACATTACATTAGAGGAAATATTTAATTAAAAAAAAGCATGGACTTCCCCACTCTTTTCACACCTTCAAAAGGGTGTGAAAAGAAAAACAAATAGGCCCTTTAAACACTTTCATTACAAGAAAATGCTGTAATGTTGATGTGGACCAGATAGTGATACACCTGGTTAGAAGTTGCAGTTTCATAATGCCAGTAATGTTTAGTGCATGTGTGTGTTTGTGTGAGTCTGACTCATTGTGGTACCAGTGGTGCATGCCGTTCAGTCCTCATAAGGTCTTCATAGATCTCGCCGCCCGCATACTCATCTTCCAGCCCGTATACCGCTGCATACAAGTCATCTTCGTCCTCTGGAACATTCTCACTATCACACACACACACGCATACACGCAAACATTAACGAATCAAAACCATGCAAACCATCTGTCACAAGTAGGGTACCTTGTTGCACAAACCAAAATTTGTGTAAATTGTAAAAGTGTTTTGCAGCTACAGTAAAGATGCAACAAAGGTTTCTTTTCATAAAGCTGTTTATCATTTTCTTTCTCGTCATGCCCACATGCAGATAAAAAAGAATGAAATTCCTCAGCAGGATAGTTTATGATTCCGATAAACTGCTATGTAACATTGATGTGGCAAGAAACAAATACAAATATTGCAGTTGCCCCATGTGTTCTCAAAATTGTATTCTTTTCTATCAATCACACTGTCAACAGCTCCCATTGAGAATCTGAATGGGGGTTGTACAGCTAGACTCAGCAAAAATATGCCAAATTACTCATTTGTTTTCTCTGACAGTAAGAGGGAAACCAAGCAAAGCCTTTTCCCAAACATGTGGGTGTCTGCAGACCCCCTGGAGAGCCTGAATGCAAGAAGCTAAATCTTCTTGTGAATGAATTAATCACACTCCATCGACACCCCCAAAAAGGCCCACAGAGACAACCCTCATACGTACTCAATCAGATCCTCCAGGTTGTTGTAAATGTCCTCATCTTTCAGGCTCTCCTCCAGTGGAAAAGGCCTGGAAAAGAAGGGAAAGCAGGGAGACTTCAGTGAATAAAGGAGAAAGAAAAAGCAAAAGTGCATTTTTATCTCTAAATGTAGTTATGTGTTTGATGAGATTTCTCAAAACCTGAACAAGAGATGAAACAGCTGAACCTAAATTTGAAAACCTAAATAAAACTTAGGTTTTATTAATGTGGGTTTTTTTGTTTTGTTTTGGGTTTTTTTTTTACTGTTAGATAATCAAATTGTTTACTAAGAAATATTTTTTTTATATATTTCTTGTGATGAAGTTAACTGGAAATTGGTGGGTGACTTGCAGCTGTAGTGTTGGCTGCAGAGGCGGTAAAGAGGGAAGGTGGAGGCGGAGGTGCTGGATGGAAATGAAACAGAGGTGCAAGCAGAAAGCATTTTAAATGTATATAAGAAATATATGTACATATGTTTGAAGACTTACTTGAATCCTCCTTGCTGTGCTACTGCTGTGTGGGAGAGCTTTGACAGAGTGTCCATGACCTGGAGAAACAAAAACAATCATGTTTGTGTGTGAAATATCTTGATCGCATTACCATTGTTTATATTGCTGTGTGAATAATACAAAATAATCTCTATAAACTGGACAGGAAGTACTTTTGTTTTGATATTTCTTAGCAGTAAGTGTAATTGTGATGAAACAATAGCTTAACTAGAGAATGCCCCAAAGTCTAAATTATGATTTACAGATTGCTATGAGACACTTGCAGCCTATTTAAGCTTAGCACAGCACATCAACTGTCAGAACAAGTACGGTCTATGGCTAAAATACTGGCTTGCTTTCACTGCTGATGATAAAAAACAAAACTCGAGTTTCAGATCAAGTCAATTCACAAGACTTTAAGCAATGAGTCTTAAGTCGTCTTTAGTCTATGTTTATGTAACACACAGAGAGAAGAATCCAAAAAACACCATAACCAAAATTAAAACCACAAACTCAGGTCAGATTGACGTATTAGATTTTTTCCCCAGGCACCAAACAGGCTAAGACCGCCTCTTCCTGGCTATATTAAAGCGTTCCTTAAATAAAGTTTTATTTAGCTCCTTATATTTCTGTGATTTCAATAAAATTTTGCAGTAAAGTCCCTGCAAATTTTTGTTTTGTTTTTAAGAGTTTTTTGTGTATTTGATTTAGTTCAGGAGGAATTATAGACTGGGAAATTATGTTTAAAAAAAAAGTGTGATTCTTGGCAAGAGAATGGCAGCTTCTACCACCCTGCCACAGAACAACCACCTGTATGTGTTGAACATCCGTCTTAGCTGAGCTCAGACACAGAACAGAGAGGACTGAAACAAAAAAAAAAACCCTAATCTGGTGCACTGAGAGGTAACACAATGACCACAGTGAAATATATTGTTCATGTCAAGTCTTTCATTTTGAAAACTTTCCTGTGTTACAGTAATTATGTTGCATTCCCCCCACTTTTACAGCAGTTTGTAGTTTTCTCCCCCTTTGTCCTCCTCAGCAGTATGAAGATTGTGTACTGGGTGAATACATGCAGGGTCAGATTTGGTATTTCCTGACTAATTTAAGGCAAATATCCATGTGAATGCATTTATTCCACAGAACTGTTCTTCAGCATACATGGTAACCTGTAAAGTTACCTAAGACACAAGAACAAAAGCATGTCTTTATGTTACAGGCCACTATTTGCTCTGGATAAATAAACCCTGTTTTGGGGTAAGTGGGAAGTTTTACACACTAACCAAACTGATTGTTCTTGCAAAAATCACACCCCACCTTCTCACCTTCCCAGAAAACCATTTTCTGCGTTTTGATGATGGCAGAGTCTCACACTGTCTCGCACAAACCACATAAAAAGCCACACTCTTCTCTGCAGCAGGTAGGAAATAGCAACTTCCACATTTACTGCATAAATGATATATTTTTATCTGGTGCTTGTCCCCATACCCTTCCTGTTTTCATCATGCGCAACTGCGTAAATCTAAAGTTGACACTTTTATCAGATAATGCCAATTAAAACAACTATTTTGCTATCATTCATTTCAATCTGGAGAGACTCAGACAGAGAAAGAAAGCGATTAGAAAAGTTTATTGACATGCATAAATTAAGTCTTTGGCGCTCGGACCCCGGCTAAGGACATCGAGCTGTGATTGCGATAAGCTCGGATGAGCATTCCCGATGCTGATAGGAATGTCATCCCCCGGGGACCCGATACTGGTGGTGGAGGTCGGTGAATGAAGTATGCCTGGAGAGCCAGGACAGTGGAGGTGGAGAAGGGGTGGAGGTGGGTTGAGCGCAGCAGCAAAGCAGAAGACGCCTTGGATGGACGTCCTCATCAACTGGGGCATGGTCGGTGATTGGCCGTGACATGGCTTGGTCCAGCGATGATTGGTCGTCGGTGATTAGTGGGATGCACCGATTGGATGATGCAGGTGAGGCTAAAGAGTCTTCCAGTTTGAATTTACGCCTAGGCTTCATTTTACATACTTACATATTTATTGTTTCCCTTTGAAAATTGTACTATCACTGTTGTATTTTGTATGTTGTGGATGCCAAATAATCAGTTATCAACTTTATAGAAAAGTAGACAATTTTAATTACTTGTGTACAAATAATCGTGTATCTTTTTCAAGTAGTGTTTTCAAGAACACATGAAACTAGATGGATTTATATTTAACATACTTGTTCTTATTAAAAAACACTGGAAAAGCAATGGTTTTGTTAAGTGATTTTTAAATAAGCCTGCAGACATTTGATATTAAAACCACATTCAAATGACTGTGGAGATGTTTAGATATACAGACAACCCGGTGCACAAGTTGTACTTGAATGCACCATATGAGAACACCTGGTGGGAAAACACCTCCTGACGGCAGAGTCCTCTTGACAACATCATTGTTTAGACTAATGTCTGCTTCTTTTGAGACTCCAATACTGTTTGGAAGAGTTACAAGCTGCAGGCTTGTGCTACAACTTATTTTGCTCTGTATCAATGATGTTTACTTTCTGTTTGAGATTTTTAAAGCAAATAATTACATTTAGCAAGTTGAAAACTGCTGACAAAAAGTTTCAACTCAGTTCACGTTTATCTTTTTTGTTTCTTCCTTAGTTCAAAGCAACTTTAGACTGAGATGCTGACATGTGATTGACTGATTTGCAATTTGTGTTAACAAGCAATTAAACCTACTAAGGTGGTGAGTATAACTTATCTTATTACATTGGCATTTCTTCAGATTTATATTACATAATTCAATTATACAGCTTCAGATATTTTTCTAAAGTTAATTTAAAAAATCACTCTGCATTCAGGTCTGCGCAGTAAAGATTTGCAAGCAAATATCAGTTTTTTTTATTGTTATTGTGATCTACGTTAATCATTTCAAGTGATAAGTTACTCAATACTTATTGAGTCATTGAATTAAAACTCAAATCATGAAAGTGAAAGAAGCTATGGTGACAGCCTCAAGCACATGCATGCTCTGCAGGAAGTGGTCACGTTACCTCTGTCTTACACCCGTCCATCACATTGTGTGTCAGTACAATGATAGCAGTAGTGGTACACAATGCCCCATATCGGTTTTAGTTATGAAACCCTTTATATTAATTTAAGTGTTTCTGAAAAAAGCTGTTGTGGACATTGTCCAAAAAGTGACAGTGATAAAATCAATTCTTTCTTTGTTTTCCTTCAAAGTTTACTTCATTCAATGAGTGCATGGCAGTCATCAAAATAAATAATAAAAAAATTGTTTTTCATTGGACAAAAAAAACTAATAATAAAATCCACCTATGCAGCTCTCCCACAATTATGTCTCAGTGCTTTTATTCACATTTTCTCCAACTTAGTACTAGATACTGCATAAAAAATAGTAAAGTTTAGCCAATATGACCTTTTTCAGAATTCTCTGGCATAGAATAGTGTTAAATGTCAATAACTTGCATTACTATTTGCTTTATTCAAGGGGGTTGGATTTGCAAACATGTTTTCTAAAACCATAAACAGACATCTGACAGGTTAGAACTAACAGCCTGTCGAGCCGCAGTTTATGTCCTCTTCCTGCGTGAATAAATGCTGTGACTTTGGAGCACGCAAGCGTACTTGAAACTTGAAAGATTCTTGAGACCAGCTTGAAAAACCACCTTAAAAAAGAACATTTGTATCATAACAGGTTATTAAAAGCAAGCAACTAAGATCTTTTTCAAACTAAAGCAAAATAGATATTTCCTATGGATGCAAAATTGTTTTAAACATCAGCATTGTTATTTTTAAGTATTTATAGCCCTAACATGACTTTTATTACACCAACTTAGTTTTATATTTAAAAAATGTACATTGAAAAGTTTTTCTTCTGTCTTAATTTGTTATTCTGTGATTTATTTGTTTCTAATCTTTTTTTTTTTTCATTTTTGTCTGTAAAAATCTGAACACTGTTTGTCCCTCTATTGACATAATTTTTAAATTTTAAATCAGATGTTTTGATAAGTACCAAATGCTTTTTACTCTTACTTGACTAATATTTTTGGATGGATACAAATTACTTTTACTTGTGTAAAAGTAATAAGTTGAACACTGTTATTCATATGTGAGTAAATTTTTTGGGTACTCTATCCAACTCTGCTCTTGAAGGTCAAAATAAGTGCTTATTCAAGAAAACTGCTGCAAGTTTCTTAGCATTACAAACTTCAATCTGCTCATGAATGTTTCTGACTGATTTTAAGTCTGAAAAACAACTTGTTCTCACACCAAGTTTGTCTGGTTAAGCCACATGTGACTTGCAATGCAAAACCACAAAGTTCGCTGACATCCAACCGCCTCGGCTACTGTGGCCTATTTAGCAAATGCATCTTCTACCCAGAGGGCAATGTGAAAAAGGTTATTTTATTAAATAAAACTCTAACCCTATGAAAAGTGCCTTCGTGGTCTAGCGCCAAAGTACATCTCTGACATGTAATAGTCATATGAACCAGTTCACACTCAACATCACCATCTCCGGCTGGTGATGCTGCATTTCAGTGTTATGCTCCCAAAATCTGGAACAGTTTGAAAAAGTGGGACATGTTTCAATCCGGGCGGAAAACACTTCCATTTAGCTTGTGGCAGCAGAAAGTATTTTGTCTACATCTTTTATTTCTAATTTAGTTTCATGTTTTTTTCTTGCATTTCATTTTGTCTTGTTTAATTTGTCTGTGTTTTTAATATCTGCTTTTAAGCTCTTACTTTTTTTATTTTTCTGAAATCACAATGATAATACATTTACCTTGTCTTATTTATAAATTTATGAGTTGGCAAATTTAGTTTATTAAAGATCATCAGCACCACAAATTCATCTGTGGCTACAATCCAGTAGCTCACCATCATCATTGTAAGAATGCCTACATGTGAACTGCTTTGGGGATGAAGTGCTATGCACAAACAGGTCTTACCATTTATAAATTGTCTTAAATTGAAAGTAAGTTAGAAAAAATGCTAGAATCTAGTAAGACCAAAATTAACCAAGTCCAGTCCAAATTTTGGATAAGCATTAGAGATTTATGCTCATCCTAAAGAAAAACACATATATATTTATTTTGTTAAAATAAGTGTTGAGAAAGATTTCCAATCAAGAATTAAATTTGTTTATTGCAAACTTAATCATTTTCCTTTTTTGGTTATTTTAGGAATACAACACAGTGGACAACCCAGTGCAAGAGCAAAGACTTCTGTCTTTCACCTTTAAGATGAACAGGTTAACTGAACAAGCTAAAAGTTTATCAGAATTCCCATTGAAGAAATTTACAGATTGTAATTTCCTCAATCTGTCCAACATCAAAATATGTCACTTAACATTAAAAACTCAAAGGGGCTACTTTATTTCATAGTGAAGAAAGAAAGAAATTATTTTTGCTTCTTCACTTCTCTTCCATAGCCTTGAGCTTTCATGCTGCTACATAAACTCATCGAAGCAGCCTGCAGTGCAGTCTGTAGTAACTCGGAGGAATGTAGGTTAGAGAGCTCTCATTAGATATTCAGCAGACTAATGCCCAGTCTATGGGCACAGTTGGCACAACTCAAACCCGAGTGGATTAGACTGCCTGAGATTTACGATGTTCTCTTGTGAATGTTCAAAATAAGGAAGAGATTGACCACTTCTTGTTTAGCTGTACAGCCCTTTCTGGGACAAATCCAACTCAATCACACAGTCCAACCTACGGAAACCCATATTTCTATGCTACAGAGCAATCCTTTTCCCACCACAAGCATGTCCACTTGATGGATAACCCTTGAACATGACTGAGATTATGCAGCCCGGCTTGCATGTACTGTACATATTTGCAGGCAGCACCTCCCCTGTGGGATTATCAGCAACCAGATTAACTGGAAGCTTCTTTAGGTCACAACACACTGACTGAAGAAAGGAAAGTAACAGGAATGCACACAGCTCAAACTAAATTTTTCAGACTCAGGGACAGTCATAAAGCACATTTTACCTTCCCAAAATTCAATAGAATCTAAAAAGATATCAAAAGTTTTACGACTAAAAGGTATTTCTTCTGTAAAATTCTTAGCATTTTTGAAGACTTTGACTTTGTGGAACAACTAATTGATGTCAGGAAATATTTTAATTTAAAACAGAAACATGACATCATAGTTTTGCTATGAATCATGAGGAAGACTGCAGCAAAAAATGCTGGCTGTTTATAGAGTGTTCCATCCAAGCATTTTGTGCAAAAAGTTTAGTGGAAGAAAAAAAAACGCAGATACGCTTATCCATGTTGCTTCTCAACAACTTGGCTTCTCAACAAGCAACATGGATAACTGCAGCCAATATTCAAGAGCTTGGGGAGATTGACAAAACCTGGACTACAGGTAGTGTCAGATCTTTACACAGAGAGTTATCCAGGACATAATAAGGCTGTAATTGCCTCATTCCTGTTGTTGAGCCACTCCTGAACCAAAGGACTGGATTGTTGCTTATTGGTCCAAAGACCTCTTTTCAGATTTTGCGTGTCTTTTGAAATCATGGTCCTACAAACTGAAATTAAATCAGAGGCACAGATTCCAAATGTATGAGATCCACAGTGAAATTTGCACAGTCAATGATGTTTTCGGGAGCAATGTGATCTGTCCACAGTAGTAAAACTGCCATGAACTGGTTTAATTACCTCTTAAAAATGTCCCACACAGTCTCTGTTTTGAATTATTAAAAAGAAGATGAGTTTGTCCAACAATGTACATGAGCTGAAACCCACAACTAAAGCAACCTGGATTTTCTTATTGTCTCAACAGCACCACAAGGCTGATTTCATGCCACAACCCAGTAATGAATGTATAGGGAGCCTCAAATAGGTGCAAATAGTAAATGGAAAAATATTTTTCAGCTTATTCAATATATTGAGATTTTTTTTTAACTAGTCTTATGCAATAACCTTATTTCAGAAAAACTGAATTTAGACTTTTATAGCTGTCATCATAAAAATAAAACTGAAGTTAACCCTTGAAAAGTATCACAGTGACAGTGAATCTATATAATACAAGTTTGAATTCAATCACTGAATTCAATAACTATGAAACTTTGAAAATTTGCTATGATAGTGAAGTTTACTAAGATGCACCTGTATCACAAAAACATAATAAATGCTTCAAAACATTCAAAAAGTTTTTATGCTGAAAGACTGCACAGAAATGGTTGTGCTAGGGATAAAAGTTGCTCTCAGGTACTCTCAGCTAAGGAAATGGAGAGAACAAGACGACTCGCAGTCTGTGTGGTTTCTTCCGAGGGGTTATACTTTGTTTCTCAACTGTGAACAGGAGTCAATAATAAGGCAGAGAGCAACACTGACATGCTGACCTGGTCATGCACTTACACTCTGAACCAGCTACCACAATAAAGCAGACGCAAAAAAGGCAGATAATCCTTCAGAAGTGTGTCTGACTGATTAGCGGCCAATGGCTGCACAACTAAATCCTTTTAGTCTCATATGGGTACATACACAAGATTATGACAAGTCAATTAAACACGTGGCAACATTTACAAAAAATAAATCCTGATATCCGTACATCTGAACGATTGAATGAAGCTGCTGCGTTAGAGCCTACAAAAATATATATCCTTACTCTCTGTGACACTGAATATAGTTTGTATTGCAAATGCTATTACTACATATGAGATAAGAAAAGCCATGAATTATGAAAGCACATTTCTTTTATAAATATGCAAAATATCTGGAGGGCGTTCTTTTAATCTTACTCCATAGGAAAATAATATACATGTTGTCTTCTTTTTCTCAAACGGTGATATATTTGTAATATTTTAATGTATGATCAGTGAGGAACAACCCAAAGCAGTTTTACATTTCTCAGTCCAATTGTATTTTAAAAAAAGAAATAGAAAATATAATTATCCAAAGTCAACATTTTTACAAAATCCTGCCAACCCCATCTAGGATATCAACATCAGATCTGAGACAACTAAAGACTAGAGCGATATCTAGAGTAGCTATAAACATAAAGTAGAGCAAAGTTGAACTCCTCTTGTTTCGAATACAGAGTTCCTCCACCATGCAGCAATAAACAGATAGGATGGGTGTTATGCTCACCTTTCCAAAATCTCTGACATCAAAAAGGTCAAAGGCTTCAAATAAGTCACTTTTCTTCATGCCGAACACATCACAGCAGGAAGACAGGAACGTCCTGATGTTCTTCAAGCACAAGAACTAAAAGGAGAAGACAATCACATTTAGCAAAAAAAATAAACAGTTTTGAATAAACTGTATTTTTCTGCTTTCCATTTACCTGAAATTAATTTCTTAAAAATGTATGCTTACAAATACAAGCAGTCATTTAATTAAACTGTAAATTAGGAATTCTGAAGAAAGTTCAGCTTTGTTTCATTTCATTCAACAGATGTTTGCTGGGAAATTATTCACCATAAACTTTACATTTATCTCACGGTTGCCTTATGACTGACCTTGTGTTCAAAGATCTTTTCACAGTTCTGTACTTCCACAAGACCATCAGTAATCAAGACAATCAACATCATCATTTACAATAAAGGTAATTAGTTACAGCTGAATACAAGTAATTATTGTAATAAAAAAATCCTTGTGTCAATTAGCCATTTTTGTTTAGGAACAAAAATAAACTTAATGGCAATATGAAAGTAAATTTCTTGACAATTATTTTTTATGCACAGATTTTTAGTGTGCATAATGACGTGATAAGAAAACTTTCGTCACATTAGACCAGAAAAGAAGGTGTTTGGTTTCCACAACATGAATCAGAGAAGCAGTTAGTTAGGTGACAACTTCAGCTCCTTGACTCTCATCGCTCAGTGTGAAAAACACATTTCCCTCTATAATTTTCTCATGTTAATTTGGTCACTAAATTATATGCTTACACACTTAAGTTTACTTCAAGTGTGAGGAATAAATTCCCCACACATTGTAACACATTATTATATCTGAACCTTATTTTTAGACCTCTGCTGGAGAGTTTTATCTATAGGGGTTAGACTAAAGGAGGCCAACAAAACAAATGCAAACTGTATTTGAGGTTTTTATTATTTTTTTTATGGAAAAGCTTTGTACAGTTTTCTTTTAATTTTTCAGTTATACTCTACCTTATTTTGGTCAGTTATATACAAGTGACTCAAACTAGACCAATATTTGCAAGTTTAATGTGAAAAAAAGGCATGATTATTTTTGTAGGACACTGAAAATTAAGGAAAACCATCATTAAAGCACACCCTCAATGATTTGGTATATATGTATGTATATAAAAATCTGGCATAAACAATATAGTGGCAGCACGAGTATGAAGTTACTCCCATTACAGTGAATGTGATCCACGTGTTCTGAAAACTGAAAGTGAAAACTACAAGTTTATCAGTACGAATGAAACCTCAAAGTATACCCTCTTTTAGTGTCACTTCCTACCAGGATCTATGCATCAGTGGAAAGCCAGGTGTCAGATATACAATGAGCCTATATGGTTATGACTGAGAATGTAAAAAGTTTGGAAATTCATATGCACCGTTTGTGTTGTACAAGAACTTTTTTTCCCCTAATAAATTAAAATTAAAAAGTAATGGATGAACACATTTACCAATGCAGTAAATTTTCCTGAATCTAAAATGCGTGTGAGCAGCACAACGTCACACATCAAATACAGTAAACATAGGAACACAGCAAACGTAAGATAACATATACTAAATATTTGTAACAATGTGATTATGCAATCGCTCAAAATAAAACCTGAGAAGGTTCTTTGAAGATTCTTGAGAACAGATAGGCTCCTTTTTATCTCATTGGCTCATCGTGGAGACGCCTGTAATCACTCCACCGCCCCCTGGGGCCCTGATACTCTGCAGAGGAAGTGCTTGAACATGATGGCTTTGCAGCACCAGAAGCCTCATGCTTCTGAATCTAGAGTCAGAGCTCTTGTGCACAGTCCATTGTACCGTACCGTTCTGTTTCTTTCAGGCAAAATGAAATAGAAAAGCTACAGACTATCTCGTGGTTTATCTTTAAAATGCTATTGTGAGTTGATATTCTTAGTACTGAAGAATTGTGCGGAAATAATCATCAAAAGCCAGTTTCAGCAGTTCATGTTATGTATGCGATGCATAAAAGTGATTCTGCAAAAGCAATATATTTCTTATAGACCTGTAATATGCAGCCTTAATTTCAAGTTCTACTTTGTTTATTCATGTTTCTGTGTACAGTCAAATAAAATTTTGTTTGTGATTTGCTTTTTATGAAAAGATGAGGCATATTGTGCTAAAAATTGGAGAAGATCTATTATTTTTGCATTGAAGCCAAACGTTTAGCTAAAGGTAACACATTGACTTCATAACATGCTTCCCTCTTCATTGTTTTCATTCACTTCAAGTCACCATTTTCATTTCTAAAAAATATAGCTTGGGAGGGTGGAGAACAATGAAAATGCCATTTTCAAATCAGGAGCTCACTGACTGACACACATGCCTCTCTTCACTCTATACTCATATGGCCTACAGCTGCAGGCCACAAGATTCTTTTGTTTGGGTTCTTGTACTCTGAATTCACTTTGAGTGTCTTTAAATGAAGGGGAAAAGGCACATAGATGGAACAGCCAGAGAATACACCAACCACCCCAATGCATAATTGGGTCATAAAAATATATATACTGAGAAAGGATTTCAAGTTCAATTACTGCCTCTTTAAATTGTGATTGCTTGTGTACATTCTCTTCTTCTTTTTGCAGTACTAGCTTTTTGCAAAGTTATTCTTAGATCTGCTTCCTTGTGTTTCCTTTTATGATCTCTACCTCTTAGCTCTTAGAATCTAATATCACTTCTGATGCTGCCTGTGTTTGTGAACAGGAAGCATGGTTCAAAGAGTGACCTATGCTTTTTATCTCATCGGCTCATCCGTAAATATTGTGGAAACCACAGCAGCTCATCCGGTGACACGCTTGCCTTCATTAGAACAAATTAACCTACCGGGCTTTGTTCATGTTCAGCTAACGCGCATTCTTGCAACGCC
The DNA here is from genome assembly GCF_027474105.1 of Poeciliopsis prolifica. NCBI lineage: Eukaryota > Metazoa > Chordata > Actinopteri > Cyprinodontiformes > Poeciliidae > Poeciliopsis > Poeciliopsis prolifica. The sequence goes on from NW_026562425.1 coordinate 2,623,771, forward strand.
TTTTGTCTTCTCAGAATATGTACAGCTTAAATAAAAATGAGAAAACACAACCTGGCCAGCAGGGAAAACAAATACCGAACATGTCAAAGTGTTTGTGAAATTGATCGTTGTCTCGAGTACAATCCAGCTCCCCATTAATGAAAAATGACTATCGACTGAAAGCCTATAAGTAGGTCTCTCATTGCCACACGAGAAGCTGATCATGATGTGTAAAACTAAAATGCTCTGTGTAAAACTAAAATGCTCTGTGTAAAACTAAAATGCTCTGTGATGACCTTCACACACCTTCCATGTTCTGAAACATATTGATAAAATTGGTTACAGACTTAATTCTAAGCTTCTGAATTGGGGCTGGGTATCTTCGGGGACTCTGAACTGATGTGATTACAATTCAGAAGGTTAAGATATGATCATAATAAATTGACAATTACCCACATCCCTCCCCTGACACGCATGTCTCTGGAAACTATGTCTCGCCACAACATGCTTGTAATCACCTTATTCTGTTTTAGTCTCATTGTAAGGTATGTGATTTCTATAAAGTATCATCAAGGGCGGACGATATCTCCAAAGGCTGTTACAAAGCTAATATAATGGTAATAGAGGGAATACTATTTGTAGTTATCTTCAGCTTTCTTGAGTTAGTGGGAATTTTAGCATCTGCAGTTTGACAGGCTTAGTTTTAGTTTAGTTTAGTGTTTCATTTCCACCTCCTTGTTGAAATTTGAACATTTCAAACATCCCGCATGTGGCATGGATCTTTTTTTCCAGCATGTTATATTCACCATAAACTGTCAAGGTGCTGCATTTAGGTGCTTCCCAGTTTCTTTCATTCCTCATATTTAGGTTGTAAATTAAAATTACAATAATCGAGGTCTGACGTTTCCTGAGAAAAAATTTTGTTTTTAATTCTTATTTAACACTCTTTATGTCTGAAAGTGTTTGCTACTGGGCTTCAAGCTCCTCCTTAAGAAAACATGCTCCTGCAGCAAAAACTGCACATGTTTCCTGTCTAACGGGTGGATCAAAGTTAGGATTTTATCAGGCTTCTCCAATGGCTGCAAAGACTTTAATACTCTAAGGACATTTTTATTCCAACTTGCTTCTACAAAAAAAAACATCTGTCAAATTAATTAGTTTTAAACAAATTAAGCCACTAAAAAAAAGCCATTGACAATAACTTGAGGATTGCATTCATACCAATCAGTTTGGCAAAACACCAAAGAACTCTGGATGCTGAAAATTAGTTTGTTCCAGACGTTTGCCTCAAGCGGCAAGTCTTTATTATTAGAAGATCTATTCTAAAATCAAGCCAAAAGTTAGAGAGAAAAAAATTCACACCGATGTGATACGTTTTTTTTTTTTTTTTGCAGTGCATTAAGGCTAAATGTTGGTTCATAACTATGCAAAATTATATTATAGTGTGCCAATATAAATTGTGTTTAAAATTTGTGCTAGCCTGGTGTGTTAGCCTTCTTAAAAACTGTTGATTTATTGTCCTCTGTACATATTTCTTACTTTTGCTTTTTACTTTTACAGGCATAATTTGTAATTAATTGCAATACTGATATTATGCTAGGATGCTTTCTCTTTTGTGTCCCCTTTTTTAATGTGTGTGGCTCCCATCGCCTCCCTCAGTTGACAAGCTGGTTACATATTTAGATCATCAGCTCAACTGCTTTTTGGGATATAAATTCTTAAAACCTTCATTTACAGGCTTGCTAAAATAGGATTAAACATCAAATAGTAACAAACTTTTACAAAATAAACTCAGAAATTTTGGACAGGTCTCATAAAACATGCAGGAGCCGCCCCTGTTTACTGCAGTTCCTTTTAGCCAGCTGCTTTTGATCTGTCCAGTCCTGTATGTCTCAACTGCTTGAAAAAGCTCTTTCCACACTTTTTCCTTCCACTTTACTTTCCATGAATATGCTTTAATACTCGTACTACCTTAACAGACAAACATCTTCAGCTAAGATGTTTGTACAAGGATGTCAGTGACTTTCTGCTGAACAACTTTAAATCGTTTTCATGGCCAATTTCACATTTCCCCTGCACGCGTAACGAGAACAAGCAGACTTGTAAAGTTTCAGCGTACCTGTGACATTTGCGGCCTGAGGTTGATCTCCTTCAGGTTGATGGTGTGGGGCTTCAGGTTGTTGAGCAGCTGACACAGCAGCACCCCGTCCCGCAGGGTCTGCGCCAGGTCGAACACTTGCGCCGTGTCCGCCGTGACCCGGTGGTTCGCCGGCAGAACATTGCAGCCGATCAGCCACATCGCGCACTGCCTCCAGTACTCCATCTCCGCAGCGGGTCAACGCGTAATTGAAATAAGAAAAACTTTAATCTTGCTTTAAATCCGCGCGCGTCATAACAGAAGCCGCTCCTCCAGCCGTCGTCCACTGGTGAACGCGAACATCGCCTTTGGTGGGACCGCCGTGTCGCTGCAGCTTTTTTTCTGCGACTCACGGGGGCGGCTGGCTGATGTGAAACCCCCTCAAACTGTCTAAACTTCCCCTTCCTGCACAGATCTTACCGTCACCTCTCCTTTAGCAAGTCTTGTAGAGATGAAGCTGTCACTTTCGATGCTACTTAACATTATAAACCCGTCACAATTTGTTTGTTTGTTTGTTTGTTTTTGTTTGTTTTTTTTTGCTAAGAGGAAATGTCGACTGTATGCTTAAGGCTGTGACAGGTGTTTCTCATGTAATCAATCAATAAATTAATTAATTAAGGTTGGTTGTTAATGGGGACAAATACATCTTCTCTATGATCACAGGTGGGTTCAGCAACCAAAGATTTTACTCAGGTAAAAATAGCACCACTCAGATATATTTGCAGACAAGTGAAAGTAAAAAGTTATGGAAAGCAGCCAAGTAAGAAATTAATCAAGAGTAAAGACATATTTTAGTTGATCACATCAGAATTTAGATTTTACAATCAAGACAGCCAAAAAAAAAATTTTATATGCAAATTCTGGTAATCTTCATAAATCTTTATAAAGATTTATGAAGCTAAAAAGTAAATTTTAGCTTCTAGAAATTTCAAATATGTCAGTTATAACTGCCCAAAGCTCACTTCATCAGTTAGGACATAATATGTAAACTTGTGTGACTCTATGTTAAATTTATCAGACTGAATTATACAGAATTTTCTTTAGTTTTTCTGTCCAGCTCATAATGTGAAACTTCAGAAACATCTGGCTCCCTAACTGAGGATGAAACGTTGGATCTCCTTCCTTCCTGTGTTTATGTCAAAGGTTCGATAGCAGGGGTTGATCACAGAACACCCCCAACAGGACAAATTCTCTCTCTGCCACTGTTGAACCCCTGACATTTTTCTATTTATGTCTCACTGCAATAAAACAGAAACATTGCAGCCTCCGAATACTAGTTATAATTCTGACACCTTATATAATAGAACTGGGTTTTGGTGGCAAAAATCAATACATTTTCACAAGGAATGAGAACATCATCCCAATAAACATAATACTTGAAAGGTTGTGGTTGATTATTTCGTCAAATGATGTTCAGTTATAGCAGCCAAATATGCAAGAATATTCAGAATTAATGTCTCACTCATGGCTAAAAATATTTTTTTAAAAGACCTACAAAACAGTGGCCATTTTATTCTCACTTTCCTCCTGCAGGTTAGGGTATACATTGACAGAGGCACAATTCCTCAAAGCAAATACTATATTGTTATTAATGTTTCATATAGATAATAAAGCACTCTGGGTATGTTTACACAGTTACATTTACAAAAGTAATTAAAATAAAACTACTTTGAGCAATTTTACTGCGTCATTCTTTTTTACTTTTACTTGAGTGATATTAATAATGCTACTCTTACAATTTCTGGCTACTTTAGCCACTTACAGCTACTTTCTGAATGAATAACAAGGCAAACTGCATCATTCACTTACTTCCAACTTATATTAAAGTCAAATGTCTCCTTTGTATACAAGCTTCATTATTCCTGGTATTTTGCATCAACTAAGTTTGTTGTGCCACTTGGAGGTAAAATGAAGATACTGAATAGTTGGCACTGTCACTGGAAGTGTTTTTGCTCTGTTTTAACATATAAATGACCTACTGACTACTTGGATTTACATGGTGAAAACAACTGAAATCAGTTGTTTTTTCTTCTTCCTGAAGTTGTCATTTTGCATTGATGTAACCTATTTTTATTTGTTTCTTTTTGGTTATTACTATTTTACTCTTTTTAAATACAAGAATTTACACAAAATATTACATTTTGTCTATCTCATTCCTTTTCACTAATAAAATCATATGTTATGATAAAACAGTTAGTGTTTGAGTAACCATTTTACCAAAATACTTTTTGGGCTTACTTCAGTGATTCTTGAGAAGTGGGACAAAATGGGTTTAAATTTTTCCTATTTCTTATTTATTTTTATTCATCGAGCTTTTGTATACAAATATGACAAATAATGTTTTGGAAATGTAAAGATGCTAAGGTGCAGGCTCACAGTTGCAACATTTTTTTGAAAATTACATTTTTAAAGGATTTGTCCCAGAACTTTGTCATCATCATCTGACTAAAATAAATATAAAATTATTTTTTAGTGACCTTATTAGTGATATTTTTATTCAGTTTTATAAATGCTTCTCAAGAAACAAAAGAAATATTATTTAAAACAAAAAAACAACGTAAAGTCCATCTGAAGGAGTTGACACAGATCTGAAAATGGTGACAAACCAGTGAGTAAAAAGAAATACTTGATACATGTTAAGTAAGGCCAATTATGTAAAATACATTAAAATAAATTAACTGCACATTTAAGTGAAATTTGTCAACACTATCACTGAAAGAGTCACACGGTAAGTTAAAAACTGACGGAGTTGACAAAATGCCAAATATGATGTTATTCTGAAGGAGGCCATCTTGTAGCTCATTAGGTCCATGAAATATTTACAACATACCAAAATTAAGCATTTAGTTCACAAAATGTAATCACAATTTTGAAAATTGTCAGTTATGGTGTTGACACATCATGGTTGTGAGGAGCAACTTAGGAATAAAACAGAAGAAAAAAAAAACTAAAGAAAAACATATGCTAACTAGGGCTGCCTAGCCCTCTTAGCAAAGGATGGAAAGGAAGAGGTCATGGGGTCCTCAGAAGTTCCGATGCCCCTAATAATGCCTGATTTTTTTTTACATTCTTTTTGGGACAAATTTCAATGGAGTTGGAAAATATATAAAAATTCTTTTTAATTTAATTTATTGATATAATTATAATTATTTATTTGAATTATTATACTTAATTGCCATAATATATTATCTTAGTATTCCTTTAATTGTTTTAAACTATTATAATGTATTGAGTTTTGCTCCAGGACAAGGGATTTTAAAGATACCATTCACCTACTACAATGTTTAAAATAAAAAATAGTCAGCAAATACCAGGAAAACATATATTGTTATGCTCATATGGCCCAGGTTAGTTTGGTCAGATATTTTTTTAACATATATTTTGTGTATATTTTATTCAAATTTCGTGCTTCATTCATAAGACCTGTTTTGTCCCTATTCTCTGGAGTACAATTTATTAGCTTTTCTAACTGGCTGTGATAGGATACACCTCCACTATTATAATCATAATTCAGATATTAAAAATAAATGCAGACAGAAAACCCAGTACAGTAAATACTACTACTACTACTACTACTATTAATAATAATAATAAATAATAATAATAATAATAATGTTGATGATAATGGTTACTATTTTTTTATGTAAAACTTCCGGTTTTGAAAAAATTATAAATAGAAGAGGCACGTACGACACCGGAAATGGAGCTGTGCAAGAAAAAAAAAAAAGAAGCTGGATCGTCAAAACATAAACAGAGCAGAAGACAACCTTGTGTGAACGCAGCTAGCTCGTATTGTTGTTTGACTTTTTTTCTTTTTTAGCAAGAGGCAGCTAAATGCAGGCCCTCCTAATGTCGTGTATTTGCCGTCAGAGAACTCCTACTCAGGGCACTTAGCTCGTTTGCCAAGTAGCGAGGTGGAGAAAACAAATCTGCAATAAAGATTAGGACTAAACTAAGAAGTGCGCCTCGTCGGGCCTACGAGTAGAGGTAACGCTAGCAATGCTAAGTTAGCAATTTAAAGTACCCGCATTTTGACAGCTAGCTTGTTGAGTACGACTTGAATGCCTTGTCTTAGCTTCAATGTTTGTTCGTCTTACACATACTATGTAGCTTTTACTTTCGATGAAACGAGTGTCAGGTTGAGGAACAGTCGCAGAAGACTGACACCACAAAGCAAACACGGCTTTGGTTGGGCCTTTGTGTCGGCTAGCTGGGAAGTCAGTTGTGTTATATTAGCTGCAGCATTGTAGACCTGGTAAAAGTAGCCTGATAGTAAGTTTTAAAGTTATAAGGCTAATCTGCGACGGAGATGATTTAATTTCTGGTTGTTTTCGCTTTCTTTTCTTACTTTATCTTCATGTTTGGTCAGCAAACATATTTAATGCTCCTTTCTTGCTTGATATCTTACAGTTTCTACCTCAAAACGACGCAGGAGACAGAATGGCTGAAGCTGACGGAAAATCCCCTGTGCTTAATGGTGGAGTATATAATAATGCACAGTTTTGTAGACTTAATCATAGCCACATATGTTTTTGTGCCTATTGGACTTGCGAGCTTATCAGAAAAAAAAATGCTTGTGTTTATCAGGTGGTTCAGAAGAAAAACAGCCCGGAGAAGAGCAGCACAAGGACAGGGACGCCTCTGGAAGTAAAGACAGTCAGACACAATCTTCTTCTGAAGACGGTAAAGCTGATTTTGTATTCTTTTTCTGTTTCCTTGAAAATGTTAGGAGCCACAGTGTGCTCCAAGTCAGTTTACTTCACCATTTTGTTCCCTCTTGTTCCCATTTTGTCTGTTACTACTTCCAAACAAACCATTTTGCACATGTGTGCTTAATCCAATGCTAGTCAGCTTTTTTTTCCTTTTGTAATTAAAGTAGGAATTTTGGAAATATATTAGATTGATCCCATATGTTTCAAAATATTAACACTGCACTATAGCCATTCAAAAATCATAATATTGCTATATTGACAATTTAATTCCAAGTCTCAGGAATTCAATCTGTACATGAAAGTGACATTTTCTGGTTGATGGAGTATCGCTGCAGAACAGTCGTGAGTGTAGAGATAGCCGTTCAGGACTTGATCATCACAAGTTTTACATGAAGGCACAAACCTACAGAAGTATGAATATCCATAGGATGCTAAAGGTCACAGAGGGAAAGAAAAAATTAACTGAATCTTCTTGAATCTGCCACAGAGACTGCGTTGCCTTGACATATTGGCCTTTTCCTGTTTCCACAGCTCCCAAAGAAACAGTAGAAGCGTCTGGAGTCAAAGGCATACCAGAGGCAGAAGGAGAGACAGCTGCAAGCAGAGAAGGCGAGGAGGAGGAGGAAGACACGGACAGCATGGACGGTAGTGGACTGTTTTCTTTCACGGAGGACGGAGAGAGGGAGAGTGAGGGTGGGAGACTAGAGAGGGGCAAAGAGAAGGATCGAGGAAAACGGGCCCCTAGAAAGAGAATCCGACCTGGAGGGGGCACTAATCACTCCTCCAGCTCAGACGACGACGACGACGATGATGAGCCAAAGGAGGAGGAGGAGGATGATGACGACGATGATGACGATGAGGCCATGGAGACATGGCTGGGCGCCGAGCTCCATGACCTCTGTGGGCCGACGTGGCAGGCGGTGCCCTCTCTTCGCTCCAGAGAGATCGGCAGGAACTCACACCAGTTTGTTCGGCGTGTGTGTGGAGCCCGCGGCCTCGTGCAGAGGCTGGAGCTCCAGGGACGCTTGGAGCGCCACACTGGCTGCGTCAACACGTTGCACTTCAACCCCTCTGGGACGCGTCTGGCGTCAGGCAGCGACGACCTGCGGGTGGTGATCTGGGACTGGGCCATCCGCCGGGCAGAACTGGAGTTTGACAGCGGGCATAAGAGTAATGTGTTTCAGGTGAGGTGTGGGGACGAGAGTCAGTTCATTCTTGGGTTGTTTAAAATTTATCAGTGGCTGAATATGTAGACATGTTCAACCACTGTTTGCCCATCCATCATTCACCCATTGTCTCTATTTGTCCACATATCTATCCACTTTTGTGCCATTCATGCATTCTCTCTCATTTTGTCCATCCATCCTCTTTACAGTTTTTCTTGTTGATGTAGCTTCATATTCAATGCCTAGCAACTGCAGAAATATCTTCAGTAAACATTTCTCAAGCTCTTTCAAAAATCTGGTTTAAACTATGAGATGAAACAAATGTAAGAACCTTGTAAATTTTTGCAATGGTTGTGGTTAGTAAAAAAACAACAAAAGAACAATTACAAATTGTTTAGCACTGATGGTATTTAGGTCACAAACCAAAGGACATTTTCTGGTTAAAATACGGAATAATATCATAAAACAATTTTAAAAGTTACTGAAGTAAATACAAATGATTAAAGTAAAATCATAATCTGTATGTGACTGATATGGGTTTTCTTCTTGCTCTTGGGTTCTAATAGGCAAAGTTCCTGCCTCACAGCGGAGACTCCACCTTGGCGATGTGTGCTCGTGACGGTCAGATCAGAGTCGCTGAGCTCTCGGCCACGCAGCGCTGCAAGAACACAAAGCGGGTAGCACAGCATAAAGGAGCAGCACACAAGGTGGGCATGCTGACAAAGGCTGTTGTAAACCAGAAAGTGAAAGACTTCTGTGACTCTTATGCCTTTTCACTTTTGTTTTTATCGTGCCGTCAGCTGGCCCTGGAGCCGGACTCGCCTTGTTCGTTTCTGTCAGCTGGAGAGGACGCCGTGGTGTTTGGTATCGACCTGCGCCTGGATCGTCCTGCCAAGTAAGTTCTATTCGTTTGGGGTTGGAATGAAACGTGTTAAAGCAAGAAAAGAACAAAAACTGCTTCTTAAAATTATCTTGGGCATCACATGCTTCACAAATCTCTCTTGTAAATATGTTGCATGATTCATGTTTATTTAACATCACACCTGGTGTTAAGTAATGTTCTGTGTGAGTGAGTAAGCCACTGCCATAAAAGGTTAATGAATTTAGGTATATTTAGGATTTCCAACTGTGCTTTGTTTGCATGTTATATTGCTGGAGCTGACATGTTTCCTCTTTGTCTCCTTATCTCTTGTTTGGCAGTAAACTGGTGGTTGTAAAGGAGGGCGATAAAAAAGTGGGACTGTATACCATCTTTGTCAATCCTGCAAAGACACACCAGTTTGCAGTTGGTGGGAGGGATCAGTATATAAGGTATGAGTTGTGCTCTGGCTCCTGCATTCTTTATCCTGCCTGATTTATTAGAAGACCTCTGAATTTAATGTGACTTTGTTTTTTTACATGTTTTTTCTTCTTTGTTTTTATTTTCTGCTGTTTTTTTTTTTTCTTATTAGAATTTATGATCAGAGGAAGATTGATGAAAATGACAACAACGGCGTTCTGAAAAAGTTTTGTCCTTCACATCTGGTCTCCAGCGAGTCTAAAACCAACATAACCTGTCTTGTGTACAGTCATGATGGCACAGGTAGAACTCAACCATTTTTCATCTTTTGGCTTCCTGTCAGTTTAATGTACCAATATGTCTGTCTGACTACAGCAGTCTGACCTGTTGTGTCTCTCAATAAAAGATTTACTATGTGTTTGTCTGTGCAGAGGGACGCTAACATTAGATTTGGCATCAGCTGCATAAATGAATCAGTTATTTGGATGAGCTTTGAACAATAGTTAAAGGTTTAATTATCTCAAGCAAATATACAGTAGACTAAAATTAACAGAAAATATAGAAAATTTTAATATCTAGATTTGGGTAGTGTGAAAAAAGTAACTTATTTATTCATTTCAATTTTCCATCTTGTTTTGTCTTTGTTTATCTTTTCTCAATATTCTTTTCTTCCACCCTTCTCTTTCCTCCATCCTTCTCTTGTATCATTTGTCTTTTCTTGTGTCTGTTCTTCCTCCAGTTTATGCTTGTGTCCTACCTCAGCTTACATTTGTCATTCTTTTCTCCTTTCTGTCCTCCTTCCTTCTGTCCTTTACGTCTTCTGTGCTTGATTTTGTCCTTCCTCTCTTTTAGTTTTTTATTTTTTTATTTTAAAGGACTGAAGTGACACAAATTGAAGACCTCTGCAAAAATATATGTCATAATTTCTTTGTGAACTTTTATATTTTAAAATGGAAATAAATGATTAATTCAAGCCCAGAAAAGTTCTGAATTTTAACACATATAAAGTGTTGCAATATTTAAATTACTTTTTGACGTTTTAGAACTCCTGGCAAGTTACAACGATGAAGACATCTACCTATTTGACTCCAACCACAGTGACGGGGCAGACTATCGCAGGAGATACAAGGGGCACCGTAATAATGCCACAGGTATTTATTTTTTGCCAATAAAGCGGCAGAACAAGGAATCATCTGACTGGAAACAGATGATGTTAGTCTCAATAATGATTGGAAAAACTTAAGAGTGAACACACTATACCTAATTGTTACACTAACAGCAGCACTCTGCTGTTTTGGAATTTATTATTGATTATTCATAGCTTGCCATTTTAAAGTTTAGTGAAAATAAACTTAAACTAATTTTTGTCATTTTACTCATGCCATAATGAGGTTTTGTTTATAAGTTCTAAAGAAATTTAAATCTGTGTGGATGGATCATACGTCTCTCTACTCCTCAGATTCTTTGGTTTGTAAAACGAAGCAGCCATTTTGAGTTTCCCTCCAGCTCTCACACTGACTCTGCGTCTCTTCTGTTTCACAGTGAAGGGTGTGAACTTCTACGGTCCCTGCAGTGAGTTTGTGGTCAGCGGCAGTGACTGTGGTCATATTTACCTGTGGGACAAAAACTCTGCTCGCATCGTGCAGTTCATGGAGGGAGACAGAGGAGGAGTGGTGAGTTTTAAAATAAACTTTAAAATATTACATTAGTTGGTTAAACTTGTAGCTTCAACTTCAAGGAGTCAGTTTGTGTAAAGCTAAACAGATTTTTGTTCCGTTCACTTTCACTTTTAAGTTCAGGGTTTGTGATGTTCAGTGATTGTCTGGTAACTCCAGGTGAATTGTCTGGAGCCGCACCCTCACCTGCCAGGAATGGCGACCAGTGGGTTGGACCATGATATCAAACTGTGGGCACCCACTGCTGAAAACCCCACTGGACTCAAGGGTCTGAAAGAGGTATGACTCCTGCTCAATCCCATTTCTTAAAAATTGATTTTGGTGCACAGGTTTTATATGATAAATACTGATTGATTGGGTTTGGTAAGTTTCTATCTGATTTTCACAATAAAATCCTAAAACTAAGAGCCTCAATTATGGAAAATTTCAGAAGGGTTTTATTTAATAGGGTACAAAATGCTTTGAGTGAGTTCTTACACCTTTATTTGGTAACATTTTTTTGTCAGATTATTTTAAACCCAATTCATTTCCTAATTGCTTAAAGGCTGATATTGTTCATACACTTTTACAGTCCAAGAAATTGTGATGTTCATCTTCATATTTTACCGATCGCTTCTTGTGTTCTGAAAGGTGATGAAGAAAAACAAGAGGGAGCGCGATGAAGACAGCGTGCGTCATGGCGACCAGTATGACACCCAGCTGCTGTGGTTCCTGATGAGACACATGAGAAACAGACGACCTCCAAGGGTGAGTCAAATAATCCTGTGGTTTCAAAGATTTAATTGGATTATCTATTTTTCAGTTTGGAATATTGGCATGAACTAATTGCATAAAACAAAGGTGCTTTAAACTACATAAATTACCAATATTCCCTCAGAATGCAACATTTCAGTTTGAAATTTTAAAAACTAATGTTAAAAAAATACTTTGAACACAAAAAATACTGGTTTACAAGGTGAATTAATTTTGGCTACTGCTCCAAAAAAAATCAGTTATTTTTCAACGATTTTCGAAACGCAGTAACTTTCCTTAAAAGCTGTTTCTTTTTTAATATGACCTCTTCAATTTATTCCAAAGTATGAAAGTGAATGTAAACAAAGATTTAATGATTTAGATGGATGGATGGTCAAAAAGATCAAATTAACAAATTTGGTCTTATATTTCTCATTTAGATTAAAGTAACTGTTAATCAAAAAATTAAATTTTGGGGGCACAGATCTTAATCAAAAATTTATTGATTCCTCATAAATTTAAATTAAAATGGCATTTGTTTTTGGAGAAAAATGGAAATCCGACATTAAATTGATAATAGATAATTCTGGTTGCCTTGGTTCACATTTTACGTTGTTTTGAGCCCTAACTGCTAAAACATGTCAAAACAAATGTCAAAAAAAACAAAACCTGAAGTTTATTCAAATAAACTGCAGTCAAATAAGGATGTAGGATCAAAGTGGGGACCCTAACAGCGAGATCTGTGCTGGACAACGTCCCACTTTTCTGTCAGAAAAAGCACTGGTTCTACAAAATGGATTTAAAGCCTAATGTTTAGCGGCGGCAGCATTGTCTTCAGCAACAGTGATCCTGTTTCAACGCAGGCTCGCCGTGAGGGAGCAGACGCAGACACCGACGAGTCCTGGAGCTCTCCTGACTCCTCTGACGAAGAGGACGGCGGTCCGGACCACGTCCAGTGCATGTCGTCCTGAGCCCCGGACAAACAGACGTACACCCACATACATAAACTGATACTCACAATTTATTGCCCTTGAATCGATGCACATAGGCAAGCACTATCGACACACTGGCACGAGCCACAGACGCATACAAACGCAACCAAGCAGACACATTTACCTTAACGTACTATACTGTTGAAGCAGAGCGACGACGATGTGTGCACACGCCGACTGTAGATTGCAACACTTCCACAATCCTGTTTCTTTAGTGGGAATTTGTGCACAGAGGCTTAGTGAGCGCTTAGGACCTTCTGAACCACTCGGAGGCCCCCCTGTTTCTCTACGTGCCGGTGACTCGGAAAGTTGTATGTGGCGAAAGGCGGGCGATGTGCAGTGAGCTTTACGTCACCAGCAGACCCATAACCTCAATCTGGGTTAAACGACTCCTGCTCTCGAGAAAGAGTTCAGCAGAAAGGAAAGGAAAGGATGCAGGCATACACCTTCAACTATCCCCTAAATGTGATTCCCTTTAAGATTTAGACTGCGTAGGGGCGAGCTCCGCTTTAACCCCGGTCTCATAATTGCTTGTTTGTTTTTAATTTGGAGCAGCTTGAGGCGGTAGTTTTCTTTTTTACATAATTATCTTTGTGCTTTCCTGTTCTTTTCGTCACTGCTGGTTGCACTTTGAATCAGGGACGAATTAGTGAGCTTGATGATGGGGGAGGAGCTATCATCTTGAATTTGTCATAGGAAACGCAGCAGCGGAGTTTAATTTTTTCTTTGTCCCTTTTGAGATGGGATATTTTGCACTTGCGTGATTCTTGACCGAGAAGAGGTCGTTTCCTTCGTTTTCTTCTTCCTCCCTCTCTCTCCAAATTGAAACTCATCTATGACAGGAAAGCTTCAACTCACCTCTTGATAAATACGACAAATCGGAGGTGAATTTAACCTCTCAGGGGGATTATGTGATTGCATTTTCCCTTTTTTTTTTTTTTTTTTTTTTTTTTTAAACGCCAGACCCAACCTGGATCGGTCAAAATGTAAACACTGCCTATGAGTGAAGAAAGAAGGGAATAATCTAGGTTGCAGTTATTTCAGTGGTTCATTCACACCTTATCCTTTCTTGCCGTGACTGTAAAGAACAGGTTTTGAGTTGAAGCAGTTGAATCCCTCAAGCTTTTGGCAAGAAAGTCTAAACTGAAGTCTTGAAAAGAAGACTTGACCCAGGTTGGAGGGCTTTTGGTTTTGCATTCAGCACATAAGTCCTGTCTGCGCTGTCAACACTGGCTGAAAGATGAGGACGGAGGGAGCGGCTGGGTCAGTCTGCTTACCAGTCAGTTGCTGTGTGAGAGCGATAAAGTCGAGCTTTTCTCATTTTCTATGAGAACCGTAGTTAGTTGAATTTATATGTACATATATATAAATATATATTAGAACTGTAAAATACAAAAAAGAAAAAAAGGAAACAAAAAACTTCAGCAAATGCTGTTTGACTTCAGAAAAAAGGAGACAAAAAAAAGTCAAAACATTTGATTGGTATTGATGCAGAGATTTATATTCTATACTGTATGAGGAAAAAATACTTTTAAAATCCACGGGAGAAAACGTTGATGTGTTCATTTTTCTTTCCCCGTTTCTTGACCGCTGTCATTACAAGTATTACAACTTTGATTCTTCTTGTTCAGATAATTGTTCCATAACTTTGAAAAGTTCTATCCAGATTTTCCCATGTGCTATTTTTTTGACATCTTGCATACATATAAAAGAAAAGGCTTTGATTAAACTATTTTTCCCACCACTGCCTCATATTGCATTCTACTGGTTTATTTGGAAATATGTACAATTTGTGCAATAAAGAAAAAGATGATGCTCTTGATGTTGTCATTTAGTGGTCTGTCATTGCTCTGGTCCCAGAACAAAAGTGGTCTGTACTGGTGCAAATGTACGTTGATAAATATATTCCTTAAAATAAATTCAGATTTAGGTTCTTTTCATGTTAGAAATTTGAAGTTTTTACACCAGTGATTTTTTTTGTCACCTTTTTTCATTCAATTTCTTAAGATTTAACTTGAAAGGCATGTTCTCCTGTTTTTCCCATTTTGAAGTGTGGCTAAGAGAATCAGACATAATACAGTACAAATTATGGATGACAAAAGTTCTAAGACTAATTACAGATTTGAGATATTGGAGAAAACATGGGATTTTCATCTGAAGGCTTTGAAATCTGAAGATGCCAGTAATTGAGAGAAAACTTTTCAGCAATGTTAAAGTTCTTAATTGAAATAGCCTGTTTTTACATCTAAAATATAATATCGCATGGGTGAACATCATATTTGTTTCTCTCTAGAATCAGACCCTGAGGGAAGAAGGTATGTATGTTTTCATTTTGAGATTTCAAAATTAATTTCATCACAAATCTTAGTTTTTCTTTTTTTATTCAAGAGTGGAAAATCAAACTCATAAGAGCATTGGAAAACATTCACTCAAAGAGCTGCATGTAATCCAACAGGACATCCTCATCTAGCAAAAAATCCTGATACACAAACACACATTAAACATGTATGACCCCAGAGATCTGATCTGTTTTAACTGAGAAGATGTAAAAAAGCTGGAAGGAAATTCCAAAATCAGAACTCAACAGGTTTGAGACAACTAGACATTTAATTTCAAAACAGGTTCTGTCATTAGGAAGGGGGTTACTGAGATGAACACAGAAAGAACTTTGGCAAAGACAGGGTTCAAAAACAATCTTTTTTTTTCTTCACAAACAATCCTTTAGTTGAAGGACCTGAGTGTACAAAGGTTTTTGTTGTCCTCCTGCATGTAGGAGTCGGGCTCAAATGTCCAATACAGTCTGTATTTTTTGCTGAGAAAATACTCCAGGAGGCACTATCAGGCTTTCACTGACTTCTTTTAAGTCAGTGTTCAAACAAGCAAAAATCCCCACAACAACAAACATTAGCAGCAGAAACCAGAGCAGTCTTATTCTTTAAACTCCAGAAACTGCTGCAGTCTTTTTCGGTGCTCTGCAGACATCTGGACAGCGCTGAAATGTAGAATAAAAATGATTTCATCAGAGTGTGCAGGAGGACAAATTCATCTATTACTGCATTTGTATTATTTATTTTTTTGTTTTAAATCAAGCACAGCTTACTTTAAATGACTTCCAAAGGTGGTGGTTATCCTGTAAATGGCAGTCTTGAGCGTGGCTCTGAGAGCAAAGCGCAGTGTTTTGTAGGTAAAGTCCTCCATGCTGTTGGCGGACCTGACCGGCTTACTGGAAGCATGAGGCAGCTTAAAGTGTCGATCGACAGCCTAGAAGTGAAAAGGCAACAACAAATGTTAGTCTGTGTAACATGTGAAGCTGCAATCTGGCTTCTATGAAAGAATCTGTTGACTTTTCATTGAAACAGTGATATAGTCAAGAAAGTTAGCTTAAAATTTCTACTTAAAGTAACATGAATATCCATATTAATGCAAAGATAAAACAAACCTTTTTGTTTGACCTTTTTTTGGATAAATTGGAACAGAAACATGACTGGATCACACCGAGTATTTAGTAAAAACAATCATATAGTTGGGCTTCAAGTATAGGAAGAGATGAATTGAGTTACTTCTTACTAATCCTAAACATTTTAATTATTGAAAGCTGTTGTCTCATCTGGGATCTGATCTTTATATCAAAAATTAGAAATGAATCAACATAAATAATTTGTCTGAGTCCAACACCATCATTAAGCTGGATACACACTTCCAGTGAACTAAATATAATGGATGCCACTAAGAAAACCATAACTCTGCTGCTTTCTTCACCACACAAATCATATGGGACATAGGCCAAAAGTTTAAACAGTCATGTCTGCAAATATTTATATCTTTTCAAACCTTCAAATACCTCATGTACTAATAAATGACAATCTCCTGTGTAGTTGAGCTGAGGTGAAACAAAAAAGCCTGTCTGATTACAAAGTATTGAGCCTGACCAATATTTAG
Organism: Poeciliopsis prolifica; assembly: GCF_027474105.1. Classification (NCBI taxonomy): domain Eukaryota; kingdom Metazoa; phylum Chordata; class Actinopteri; order Cyprinodontiformes; family Poeciliidae; genus Poeciliopsis; species Poeciliopsis prolifica. The sequence continues at coordinate 2,640,383 of NW_026562425.1, forward strand.
CATCAAGAATTCTTTCCATGAATTTCCAACATCCAGTGAATTTACCTTATAATGAAGCACATTAAACCATGTCAACTTACCTCTTGTAAGTGCAGCATGGAGCTGAGAATGCTGGGTAATGTAGTCTGAACAACCCCAAACTGGTCCTCTGTGAAAGAGGCCTGAACCAGGTATGACAGCGCTGCAGGGTGGATGCAGGAGAAAACGATGAACATGACATGCTGGACTAATGAGTTCCATCTGATCGAGATGGAAACACAGACATGTTGTCCTACCTTCTAACGCCCAGATGTGAGCCTGGCTGTCGGCGAAGAGGGCCTGACTGGAGGCTTCTGGAAGCTGCAGAACAAAACATCAGTCAGTGAGCGTTGTCTTTAAGACACAACACCGACTAATGAGACCCATACGGCTTCACAGATCAGCTCTGGTGGAAATTCAAGTGTTTTCGATTATGATTTTGAAAATTAGGTAAGTCTTATCGTTATGTTTTGGAAGATTCTCTGAAGACTACAGGTGCGTCCCAATAAATGAGATTATCGCTAAAAAGTGAATTGTTTTAAGTGTTAATTTCATTTTGCAGTGTCATTTCTGTCATTAAAGGGCTAAGTTTTAAACACCTGTATGGATGCTGCATGGGCAGGTAGCACAGTTTAAAACATTATGGTTTCAAAACTGCAGTTTTCAATAACTGAATAGTCTTTAAGCCAGTTTTTCCATCAGTACTTGCAAGTTAAAAAAAACAAAATAAATAAATCTCAAGTGGCATTCTCCAAGAAATAACATTTTAGCTAACTTTTACAACATTCTCTCAACACTGTGTAGTCCACAACGCAGCATTAAAAGCAGAAAAATAAAACATTCTTTTTGTTTAATGCATGATAATTTTCAGAGAAATTTAACTTTAGTTTCTAAAATAGACACTTCTAGGTTCAAATTACTTACCTTTTAAGGGTAAATGTTAAATGAAATATACTTTTTGATAAATTCTAATCTATTAAGATGTACCTGTATGGAAATATGTCCGATTCTTCCAAGCATAATTTGGGGTTCTTTGGTTCAAAATATGACAAACTGCATATGTTAAAACATTTAAATATTTTATGCACATTGTATTTCAGCAGCGCAAAAGTCACTAGAGAACCTAAGACTTAGTTGAGTTTCTTTTAAATGTTCACAGCTGTAAATTCAAGAGTTGTTAGTTGGACACATGTCCATGGGCTACATTACATGCTGCAGTAATTAGAGGAAGAAGCATAAATCTCAGGAGACAAAGTACCACCAATTGTGTGATGTTGACAGATATCTGGTGCTACAAAAGTCCCGGCGTAATTAGAAAAGCAAAGTTTTGTCAATAATTGATAAGCACAAATAACAGGTTTCATCATCAAGCAAGAGTTTCAAAGCATGTGTTACATGACTCCTTAATCCAAGCTTTCAAGATAATTAGCCAGGCTCAGTGTAACAGCTAGATGGAAAAGAGCTACATTAGTAATGCTGGCAAGATTAGGCCCAGAACCAGAAGGTAGATTAGTGATTTGTTAGAAACAAATGAAGATCTGTGATGTCAGATAAGAGCATGCAGCCGCCCATCGGTGTTCATGCACATGCTTCACACATTCTTACCTTGTTAAACAAATACATTATCAGCACCCGCTTTGCCATGAAATTTTTAACCTGTGAGAAACAATTAAGTGCAGAAATTTTTGATTTCAAACAGCAAAAGAGCTTCAATCAAGTGATCACAATCAAATAAGACCATTTTTTTAATGTGAAGGCATATTTTCAGTAAAAATAAAAACCAAACATGATTTTTCAAACTCGTTACTGAATGTGGTGTTTGTATATTTGGTGTCAACACTTTTACTAATTCAGAAAACTCATGAAATTATTTTATAGTTATGATCTCTGTAATGAATTTGAGTGAAGAAAGCCTTAAATCTGAAGTGTAGAGCTGGACAGACTCATACAATGCCTTGTTAAAGTATTCACAACCCTTGATTGTTTAAAACTTCAATGTGTTTTAATTGGGATCTTATGTAAAAGACACTATAGAAAAGTTATAATAATAAAAAAATAAATAAGAGAATCATCCCATTAACAACCCGGCTGGTAATAAAGCACAGAATAATTCTCACTTTAATGAAAGAGCAAAAAGACTCAGTTTGATGCAACAATGTAATTTCACTGAAGTTTAATCCAAATCTAAGTTCTTCTTTTATATTCTCTAAAAGATATTTCAAGAATATTTTAAGCAAAAACAACATATTTAAACTAATTTTCAGGAAACATTTTTTTTATTTAGGAATATTAATGGTTAATCAGGTTGTTGAAGTTAATAATTATGTATTGTCTGATTAAGTGTTGCTTATGTTAATTTTTGGTGGTTTTAACTGGTTGTAGTTGACGTGACAATGGAAACACGGTTCTCCTTTAATTCAGACTTTGTGTTGGTCTAACACATACAAATCTGATCAAATAAATTAGGTGAATATTTTTGAAAGGCACTGTAACAAACTTAGCACTGTAACATTTTAGTACCTGTTCTTTTCTGTTTTGAAGGAACTGGGCCAGAAAACTTGGTTTGGTGGGTTCCTGTTTGGGACTGGGAATTGAGGCTGGAGAGCGTGGTGGGCTGCTGCTGACCTGTGACTCTGGAAAGACAAATATTCTCATCACTTAAGTTAAAAACAGTAAGTCATTTGATGTAAGTTTGGCTTGCTTTGCTGCTCAACATTAAGAGATTAAAAAGTAGAGTGTGGCCTTCGTTTAACCCTCCTCTAACCTGCAGAGGTGGACCAGAGTTTGGGCGCCCGCCTCATGATGTGTGGGCTCTGCACCGAGCCGTGCCACGGCGAGAATTGATCCACCGGACCAGTGAGCCGCCGCAAGGTGGGGGAGGAAAAGGGGCTGTCCAGGTCCGGCGTGAACGGTGCCGTCAGAGGGCTGTGTGGACCTCCAGCAAAAGAGCGAGCAAAAACCGAAGCGGGAGTCTTGGTTAGGAAAGTTGGTCTTGGACTAACCAGGTCTTCTGTACCAGAGGTAACTATAAGGTAAAGAAAAAATATTAAATTTAGTGATCTGAAAGGCTTCACCTTTATCAAACGCTTGTGAGCAACTTACATGATGTGTCAGATGAAGTCTTCCTTTCACTGCCACTGGACAGAGATTTGGCCCTCCCATTGGTTGCTACAGTTTCATGATAAGCCACAAGTCTCTGCGTCAGATCAGCCAGCAGAGCCAGACACTCTCTACTGACTGCGTTCCAGTTATGAGGATGTCCACCTGGAAAAGGCAGAAAAAAATACTGCTGAAAGCCAAACTGGATATCGATATGCACTTAAATAAAAGAACCAAATATCATAAGGAATTATTCTGCATGTGGAAAACATGACAGACCTGGTTGGCTGAGACTGAAGACTTCACCGCGTCTGGATGGAGAATGTTTGGACAGCAGAGCCAAGTCCTGCAGGGCTAGGAACTAACAAGAAGACTAGAGTCAGAAAACAGACAATAAAAAATATGACTGTGCAACAACCTGCAAGCTGATTTTTATACCTTCAAGATCATTGGTTGTTGGTCAGTGAGAACTCTGGGAAGACACTGGTGGGAACCTTCAGTAAAAGTTGGTTGCACGGGAAAACTGTACACCTGCAAAAAATATACAAATATATCCACAAAGTTTTCACATGTCTTGCAAAATATTGATACCACTTGAATTTTTCAACATTGACACTTCACAAGCACAAACTTTTCTCTGATTTACTGAGATTTATTTATTTAGTAATTATTGAATTATTTATTAATAACTGAAATGTATGGCATGCATTTGTATTTTACACGGAGGGAGCGAGCCAAGACAACTGGGTCAAAGCCAAGTCTATTATATCACATAGTGCCATGTAATAGTCAGAACAAAACATTGCAAACAAATATAAAGTCAGTTCTACTTGGTTTGACTTGGAAAAAAGTATTTCATTCACATACCTCTGTGACAAAGATCCTAAAAAGCAGCAATGTGATGTACCAGGTGAAGAGGAGGAAGGTGGCGCTGATCCACAGGTGGTAGAGGAGGGACAGGTCCACAAATCCAGTTATGCTGTCCAGACGATGGACAGAGCTGGAGGAGAAAAGGGAGATTCAAACAGAACAATGCTAATTAAACTCCGCACAATGCTCTGAAGGCTCAAAACATTTATGGAACGTATGTATGAAACATATACCTGTCCAAATGAAGATTCAGAGTTTTGCAGATCCATGTTTTTGGTATATAACCTGAAAAAAACATTTTACATCAAAATATGCAAAACAAAAAAATAAAAAAACTGTTAACAATTGTGATCATGTGCAATGAATAACAGTAAAAAACTAAACTATATGGTTAAGATGACTTTTTAAAAATTCTTTAAGAAACAAGTGACTCACCCAGAAAGAAATAAGCAACAGTGAAGTTCCTGATAGAGTAAAATGCTTGAACGGCGCTGCACTTCAGCACTAAGGGCAGGGACCCTTTGAAGTGGAGATATTTGTATTGCTGAGGAAAAAGTAACAGGTGGACTGTTAGTATCGAAGTAGGAACCAGTTTAGCTTGGGATTATTATTGGCTATTTGAGTTAAGGCTATAAATCAGGTAAGAGGTCTACACTCATAATTTTAAATCTTTCGTATTTTCTTCATATACAAACAAGTTAAACAAGTTTTGTAAACAAGAACTTTGGGCATAAATCTAAATTAAATATAGAGCTTTTCTTTTGCTAAAAAGAGTTCTGCCTCTTGTGCCAAGAAGAAAATATCTTCAACTCCAGTAACCTGTTGGGAACAATTCACAAAAGAAAAAAGAAAAAAATAATTCAGTTGTTTATTACGCCATCATTATTTGCTTTAAGCAAAAAGCTTCAAATGAACTATTAAAGGCAATAAATAAGATCAGATTCACGTTAATGATTTGTGTATGAAAACTGAACAGCATAGTTAAGCGGCACTCGTGTCCCTGACCTGAACGGGATGAAAGGAGACATAATTTATGTTATGGATGACTCCCAGGAGGCTGTGAGAGAAACCAACAAATGCTCCAGCCAGCAGAAAGACGAGGTGGTACTCATTGAGCCCCATCTGAGGAACACTGCCGAGGATGAAAAGACACCAAAACAATTAAAATTAGAGAAAAGTACTGAAAACTAAAACTGAATTTGGCCTGGCATCGACTTACCCATCGCTACTTTTACACGGGCACCCGAGTGTCTCATATCTGTTACCAACAGTGACTGCACAACACCAACCGACAATCACTCCCATCAGGCAGTGGGCAAGGGAGTTGATAAACTGGCGAGGGTGAAGCAGCTGGCCCAGCAATGCAATTTTAGAGCAGGCAATAGTCGGGATAACTAAAGATACAGAGAAATACAAGATATGTCAACAATTGGACAGAATCCGCTGGCAAAAAACTGAAAATAATGAAGTGATAATTATTTTAACATAGTTCTTTAATTGCACTTAAATGATCCAGTAATGGAAAAAATGACAGAAATTGCAAAAAAAAACAAAAAAAAAACATGTTTTTACAGTGTATTTTCAGTCAAAACAGGCAATATCCAAACATAAAAATGGCATTTAAAATGCAAAGAAGTTTTTTATGTTCTCTTAAAACCAAGCCTCAAAAAACCTAAGTCCCAATTACCAAAAAAAAAAAAAAAACAAAAACAAAAACAATATTATTGCTCTCTGTCACTCACCTGTATAGTACTCTAAATTCAAGAATCCAACCATGATGACCACTCCACCAAGCAGGATGAAGGAGAAAATCAAACAGGAACTCATCAGCAGAGACAGGCATTCTGGTATCAAAGGAAAAGTTTTTGTTGTTGTTGTTTAAAGCACACTTTCAACTGGGTCAGATAAACAGGTCAAAGGGCACAACCAGCATGGCGACTGACCTGAAATAGTCTGAATGGGGTGAAGAAAACTGAACTTGCTGAGAAACACAAAAACTGCCGTGGTGGGCGGCAACAACAGGACAGACCAGGCAATGCTGGCAGCAGCTCTCCACCAAATAACCTGAACAGAAAAGGCAAGTAGTAATACACCAACAAAATGAAAACATTTATGCTACAAAACTTAGCTGATAATTTCCTCAAGCATTTATAAGCAAAATAAATATTAGCTTGCCATATTTATTCTCTAATTAGCATCCCTGCTGTTAGGTTTCTTCCACTTCTTGTAAATATTCTGTTTTTTATGTACAAAGATGCATATACATTTTTGTCTATTTTTATGCCATTTTCAATAACTCCACAGTTTCTTTCTTATGCTGTAAATTTACTCTCACTTTATATTATGTTATTATCAGTTCTGTTTCTAATATTTTTTTATTTTTGTGTAAATCTGAATGCTTTGACTTGCCACTTTGCTGCTGCTCAACCTGAATTTCCACACTGAACAATGAAGGTTCTCTATTATAAATCAACCTACCACCCATTACTGAATGGGAAAATCATTTTATGACAAATTTACCCAACTTCTCAATTAGTTTTCAAATGCTCTGCTTGCTATAAAGGTGCTGTTTAAAGTCTACAGTTAGAGGAGCCCTGCTGATTGTGTGTTGTACAGATAAGCATCATCAAAAACTTACAACCTACATAGCACCTTCTGAAATCTATCTGGAAAAGCTCCAATTCGCGAAATTAGACTGTTTTATTTTGTGGCTGACTTTTTAAAAAATATATATCTTATATTTGCCAAACCGAGAAAGTCACTAGTAAATATATAATAAGTCTTTGCCAATGTCCGCTAGTACAAATGGAAATATTCGTACAATATGACAATGCTAACATTACATTCACAAACTTTTTATCTCCCAACTTTTGCATTTCATTAAAATAATTCATAAAGTATTTATCCTGCTTTTTTATTTATTTATTAGATTCACATAAATTAAGTTAACTCAAAATTAAGTTAAAAACAGTAAGTCATAAAAATGAACTCGAAGAAGCTAGCATAAACAAATGGGGTAGAGGTTAGCCTCTTAGCTAAGAGATCCAGTTTTGTAGCTCTATAAGTGAACTGTTATCAAAAAGAACTCACCTTGTGGATAAACCAGCAGCTTGTTTCTGAAGGAAACATGATGCTTGTTTGAAAATTACTCCACTCTGCGATAAGGTTGTCTTCAGCTCTCGGGCTGTCAAATTATTTTAGCCTCCGGTATCCACATCTTCTACATCGCGCCACATGCATTCAAGATGCCTCTGAAGGACCCCGATTAAAAGTTGCCCGTTTTACTGCCTGTTAAATATTTTATTTCAAATATATTTTTCTACATAAATGTAGTGCTGAGTTGGGAACACGTAATGAGACACTTAAATAATTGTTGAAATGGTTTTAGTTTTAGTCCACAGAAAATAAAATAACATGGATAAATAAATTAATTAATAAAACTCAACTCAAGGCATCAAGACAAATCAACACGAAAATAAAGGCTCAATGGGAATTCCTAACTTTCTGGGATCAGAATCGTTTGGATAGATCCGCAAAAAATGTCTCTTTTGGTTCCCATAATCGTCCTCGGTGCAACTTCAAGCTTCGGCAAGACTAGCTTGATAAAGTACAACAGTACATAACATTTAATTGAAAAGATTTATTTTAGTAATTCTTTTCAAAAAGTGAAATTCATTTCTAATATAGATTCAACACACTGTTTACTTATGGTAATTTTTATGATCACGGTTTATAGCTCATAAAAATATCCTGGAATATAAAATAAGACCAACAAAATTATTTTGATATAGACATGCTTTTCACTGTCATGTTATTACCTGCATAGTCAAGGTAAAAATGACACACCCAGGCATCAGTTAAATAAACACTTGAAAAATATCAGTCTGTATGTAATGGTCTGAAATAAATGCACTTTTAGATTATTTTCTATGTCAATGAAATATGCATGTATTAAATTAGAATATGTTCAAAATCATAAATGTTTATAATGCCATCAATATTCAAAATTAATAAAGTTACATTCTTGCAGTCTAATAAATTGGCTTTCTATTTTATGTGCTATATCTATATACGTAATATATAGACATACAGTTATATAATAGTGTAAGTCATCTATACATAGAATATCATATTCAGATGGTCTCCTCTGTCTACAAACTGTCCCAGTGTGTCCACTGGCTTCTCAACAGGTATTATCATATCTATAATATGTTAATATTATAGATATGAAATTCCATTATGGAATTTCATTGCACAGTGTACTAAAAATATTCTATTATTTACACCATAAAAGTCAACATAAGAAAAGACAACACAGAAACAACTTATAAAAAAAAAAACAACAACAACAACAAAAACAAGTCCAGCTCAGTTTCAACTGACGTGTCATATTTGAGTTTATAGGATTTGCCTCTTGGTTACAGATATGTATCAAGCATAGCAATTCAGAAAAAAAAATCATTGACTCATTCACTTTAGTGTCACTGTCACCATTCTTGCATGAACTGCCAGAACTGAAGTCATTATGTTTCATTGTGCACAGAACTCTTTCTGCTATAATGAAAGCCATTACCAAAGGAAGGTAAATTGTCCTTGTCTCCATCTTGTCTAATCTGCTTGGTCTCAAAAGCATTGGGTGGGAGCTTCTGTTGTGAGCTTATGGACATGTCAGTTTGAACTTCTTTGTGGGTGAAGGGTTTCTGAACAATTGCAGGAAGAGCGAGCTGCTCCCTCTGGGTCTTCTTGTCGTCCCACAGCTTCAGCAGACGCCGCTGATTATTTGTCATATCCTTGAGATTTTGCTGTAATGACTGCACTTGGTCCTCTAAGAGCATCTTGGAGGTGGTCACATTGGACAGCTCTGCCGTCAAGTCATCAATGGTCACTCTAAGTTTCCCGGTCTTGTCTATTAAGGAGTTGCACTCACGCTCCTTTTCTTCAAAATCATTGACTATATCTTTGGTGGTCTTCCCTGCAAAGTTGGGGCTTCTCTCCAGTCCGATCTCAGTTCGAAGAGCCTTCACTTGCTTTCTAAGTTCTTTGTTGTCCATAGTCAAGATCTTCAGTTTTTGTTTCAGGCCCTCGGTTGAACGCAACCTTGTCTCATTCTGCCTGAGTTTTTCCCTGAGAGCACTTTCCCGTTGTAAAGCATCATCTCTTTCCTTCCGGCAGTTCTCCAAAAGTTTCAGCATCTCAAATTTTGAGGCTTTTTCAGTTTTGCCACTTGCAGAAGCCATCCTGTGGAGAAGTTTCCAAATCAAGAACTGAGGAAAAAATTTTACTGCATATCTTTAGGGATAAACAGAGTCCTTTAGTAGGGTGTTAATGAATCCACAAGCATGTCTGCGACTCAGGTAGGTGACATTCGTCTAAGAGGGTTATCAGTTAGACAAGTAGGCTCCAGTGTAACTCAAAGCTGAGGCTAGAATGACCATTAATTATGGTGCCACCATCCCTTTGACACCGTGTCAAGTGACCCAATTTTTTTTCCCTATTTTGTTAATTAATCTAAAAACGTTGGCCCTTGTTAAACAGTGTAAACAATGGGCAAAGTCTTAATGACAATCTCTTCCCTGTAATAGAACTATGCTGTGTGCCTAGATGTGGTCCATTGCAGGGCTCAAGATTTTCCACCGCAGGTCATTCAAACTGTCACAGTAGATTTTATCGGTTTAGCCTCCATGCAACAGCTAAGATGGATGAGTCAGATGCTAGATGACGACTAAAGACCTGCGTTCGCTTTTAAAGTCAGACACGTTCTTGTAAATGTTGAATCTATACCTATTGGTTACAATCTCATCTTTAAATATTTAAAATATCCAACAGTAGAAGTGGACAGGCAACTTCTAACACTGTTAGAAGGGTCACATTGCTACCTGATGACAGCTGGGGTGACTTAAGGTTCTCAAGTCTAGAATCCTTAAAGTGCATCAAAATCGCAGAGTTCAGTAATTGCAAATGTTGACATTTCAATGAGACTCTTCAGTTCTTCTTCAGTGAACCTTTATACATTTTGTCACATAACCCTCAATAGATTTTAAGTATCCATACAAAGTAGAGCATATTTTGAAGTAGAAAGGTAAAATGAAATGACATTGGACTTACATGACACTTTAAATGAGATCTAGTCATTCCCATTCACACACTGATGATGGTAAGCAACTGTATTGTAGCCACTGCCTCCCTAGTCAGATAGAAGTGAGGCTGGTGTATTGTGGCATCGGCCCTTCTGACCCCCACCAACAGAAAAGGTAGAAGAAGGTTTTTTGCCCAAGAACATAATAACAAAGGCAGTGGAGCAGGGATCAAACCGGTAGGAATTTCAAACTCCTACCACTATTGCCAGGCAGTCCAACATCTGTCAAATTGAATGTTCAGGGAATCCAAACAACAATTTCTATACGGCCATTGGAATGAGTCAAGATTATTAATATGCTTCAATCATTTTAATCGTATCGCTGGCTGTATGTTTATTGTTGTTGCCTGACTGGAAGGTGGATTTAATTCTTAAGTTTTACATAACCGCCGTCAGGTTTTCCTCCAGAATTGCCCTGTATGCAATGGGACAATAAACCCATTCACACTGTGATATTGCAAGAACATTCTTTCCCAACTGCAAAAACCAAGCAAATCTTGCACTTCGTGTCTTATTATTAAAAAAGAAACACACATTGCTGGGAAATATCTACCTTTTTTCATAGCGAGGCTGCCATGCACCAGTGCCACCGGACCCTTCTGACCACCACAAGGCAAGGTGGGTGAAGTGTGAAAAGGTGCAAGTGAAGTGGGGATTGCCGATTGCCGGGCAAACTCCTACCACTGTCGCCACCATCATCCCTTCTACTCTCAAATCATAAAAGTTTTTGCCTCTACATTAACATTGAATACACAAATAAACATGGATTTTAATAGATTTTACTATAATTTTCCGTGACAACAAATTATTTATAGAATATTTACAAACATTACTATGACATCTTGCCAGCCTTTGGCAATAGTTAAAGGCACTTAATATTAAGAAAATACAACACCTTTACCTTCAGAGGGTATATATGAAACAACTATAAAACTTTAAAAAAAAATAGATCAATGAAATACCACTGATCCTGAAATCACCAACCATTTTTTTCTTTTACATTTTAACATTAGTGCTATAAAGCTGGAAACAACATCACCACCACAATAACATTGTGTGTGCTGTGTAATACTACACCCAAATTAACTTAAGTAAGTTTAGAAGCCATCCCTTTAGAAGTAACATACTGGAGAACAGTTTTCATTTTCAGAGGTCATGACCCTGCACCGAAGTTACAAGTCAGCTTTTAAGGCCTTAATCCGGAAGCGCTGAGGTACCGGTGAAATCCAGTCCACCCATGACTTCATCAAAGCAGGAACTTGAGTCTCTCTAATAATGCAACTGGAGAACCTGTAATTTAAAAATACAGTATAATGCACATTTTAGGGAAGACAAAAGTTTGTGGACTGGTTTTTGACTCAAGTAGATCAAAAAGAGACACTTGAACCTTTACCCAAATAAAAAATAGGTGCTATTAATATAGGCCTGCAGTTGATAACAAAAAAGTAATTGTGACATCAATGTTAAAGTAAACATAGTTAAGAAATAAGCTTGTTTAGCTCTGTTGTTTACCTTCACTCAATGAATGCAGGTCCTTCAAGACAACGTTCCATTGGTAATCTTTGCTGTAGAGGTACTGACATGTGCTGGTCCGAGCTTTGGTTCGCTGAAGAAGTACATCTGTAGGCAAAGGTAAGGCAAGTTTATCATACACAAAATAACTTACAGAGCTGTATGTGAAAACCAAGGAAAGGTGTGAAGCAATTAGACATTAAATCAAGAAATTAAAAAAAAAACATTAAAGCATAATTTAAGAAGAAAATATATCAAAATTATAATATAAACCTAAAAAGTAAGAAATGTTAAAAACAAACTGATGAGGTATTCTTCAATGGGAAATATGCACTGAACAATAAGGTTTTCAAACCTTCTTTAAATGAGTCTACAGTTTCTAGACACCCAAAGTTTTCAGAGAAAACCTAAATGTTGCCTATTCTTGTTCAGCTTGAGTCCTGGTAGCACAGAGAATAAAAGTGACCCGAAAATTAAGTCTTGAGGAACCTCACATGTGATTCTTGTTCTTTTAGATTTTTAATTAACATATGACAAAGTCTGTCATATATGTTCTGAACCATTTTAGCACAGTACCAGGCATCACTTTTAGAATAATGTGATCACCTGTGTCAGACACAGCGCTGAATAAAGTGATACAAACAAAGGTGTTTTAAATGCATCACGGAAAAAAGGAGAAAATCTCTCACTAGACAGGCTAACTACCTTTTGCAATTATCTGTCGAAAGCTGAATGCTAAAAGATGTCAAGAAAATCAACTGAATCCATTAGTTAACACAACAATAAATGTGAGACTATAATTTAGGTGCAAGGAAAATATGAACTAATAGAGAAAAGAGTCTTACAGACCTATTATCTTATTACCTCTTCAGACATTGGGTTCCTGTACTTTGTAGAGCAATTACATGGATGTTACAAGACATTGGATATGGCTGCAGACCTGACAGTATTCACATTAAGAAGTCATCAAACAGCCCATTGTCCCAGCAGTTAGCAAGCATGGTCAAAGTTTCCATTGACAAGAGAAGAACAACCTGACACTACCAAGTACATTTATTTCCCAGAATCACACAAGTCGGAGCTGGGAAATATGGCACAGCTTTGTAGGTGACTGACACAACAAGCAGGGTCAAAGATGGGTTATGCTGAGATCATTGAGAACAATTGAGACTTATGCAATCCTTGTTATCTACACCAACATGGACTGCTTATAAAGAATGAACTAAATTAGAAATGCTGTGAAGGCAGAGAGCCAGATCAAGATAACAACCTTAGATCATATTTGTTTGCTCACATATCCAGGATCAGAAGCCAGCATTATTACCTTACAGCCTACAGCCAGCAGCCCGTTCAGCAGCACAATGCCTAGTACAGTCGCTATGATGACTTTGGGATGGTCGTCTCTGAGTGCAGGCCAGAACGTCATCACCAGTACTGAGCTGGACAGGCAGAGCGCCACCACGATGGAGAGCCACCTCAGCCACTCAACGTGTGGAATCCACAGAACCTGTTATTGAAACAACCGTTGTCAGAGTTATGATATAAAGAAATATATTTCCTCAAAAGCTGTCAGGGCATCAATGAAAAGTATTAATTTTCTAATGACTACAAGTCTGTTATTAACAATGCAGCTTCTAAATATTCACCCTTAACCTTCTCATTCCTTCTGCATTCTGTTTAAAACATATGCAGCTATAGAGCCTTACAAAAACATCCACAACCCTTCAAAGCAAGCAGTAATTTGGGCTTATATTTGAGAAACATTTAGAAAAAAAGCCCTTTTCAAACCATCAGGGAGGTTTATCTCTATTCAATTGATTTGAGCATGTTGATGTGTTAGAATGGTCAAGCTAGTAAACAGATCAAAATCCAAGAAAGAAGCTGTTGCTGAAAATAGAAGAACTATTATTAAAACTTTGTGTAAATTTGCCACCTCAATCTCTTGAGGTTTATTGTTGAAATGTGAGATGAAGCTTGAGAAAACTTTTGCAAAACATTATATAGACAGTAATCATTTTTTTAAATAATATGGTTCACTAAAGTATTACAAGGCTCAATTTGTTGCAGAACAATGTCAGTAGCATAATTAACATATTTATAGGACTTACCACAGCTGGAATGTAAACTGCCAGTGAATATCCGTAGACACAGACAATCTCCATAAACGAGTATGAGACCAGGTTCAAGATTTTATTATTCCTCCACAGCAGCAAACCCCAGAGACCAAGGGGCACAAGCCATGCATAGCCGAAGATGGCTGTGGCAGCTATGCTCACTGGAAAACACATACGGTGCAAGAGGTGAACGGGACATTTATCAAGCATGTTTAGCATCAGTCGAACTGAACTCACCTTTTCCAAACTCTGCTGTATATTTATAGTTTGAATTGCCAAAGTATCGCAAGAAAGTAGATAGGTTTCCACTGATAGCAATGGCAAACACAAGAGTGGTGCAAATCCAAAATGGTCCTACAAACACAAACATATTTATATTTAGAGCATCATTATTTACATCGATGAATAGTAAAAGGAAATAAAACAGCCTGTCACCACAAATAATATGTGACAACAACTGTGCAAACTAAATCAGAACTAACCATAAAGATCTGGGTTTTTACGAAGGTGAACTTGAATGAAGTTTTTTCCAGGCCACGGCACCAGTGAGCCAAGGATCCTCTCCTTCACCTAAAGTAAGAGTTAAAAACATGTCAGATTTCAACCAGGTTTGAGATACATTTGCTCCGAAGCAATTAATATGATATAAACTCAGACAGGGACAAAACAAAATGACTCACATGATGGGTTTCAATGTCAAAGAATTTCTGGTAGTATTCAAAAGTCCAGAAAGGAGCATTTTTCTTTTTCCCAGACAAAAGCTTGAATTAAAAAAAAACAAACAAAAAAAAAACAAGAGAGTTATTATCTAAATATCTGATTTATACACATTTCAAGAAGAAAATAACTTTCAATTAAGAGAGTCATGGTCTGACCTCTTCTCTGTCCTCATTGATGAGTGGTTCTTCATCATCAACATCTTGAGCAAAACCAACAGCACTTCTTTGCCTCTTGGATTTTAAATCCTCATCCTCAATGCTAATGGTGATTGCATCTCTGTTAGATTCCAGAAGACTCCCGGCTTCATCAAATTCTGTTAGAATGGACAGATATTAAGCATCTAGATCAACATGTTTGTTCTTTCAGGAAAGTATGTACCTACTAAAGTTTGCACATTTTGCAGCTCTTCATTCATGAAAATCAATATGCACACTGACATACAAAATGTCATGAAAAATTGTGGGTAGCTCTTTAAATCTTTATTTATTTTGACAAAAAATTATTATGAATTTAGTTATCTAGTCTATGTAAAAGTAAACACCTGCGTAGTAATGTGTTATATCTATTTAAAAGACAGAGTTCAGGAGAACGTTCACCTTGAAATTGAAATGGATCATTTTTCGACGCCATTCCCTTTTCAATAGAAATGTTTGTTGAGAATCTGCTGGCAGGGTGGCAACGAGGCAACAAATTAATCCTAAAAGCTGTGAATGAAAAAAACAGAAAACGGCTGTTTACGTTTTACATCTGTTGACTCCAGGTTAAAAGCATTTTTAAAACTATAGGTACAAAATAACTTGGGAAGCTAGCTTACTTAGGAACCAACTTCGACTGGTAAACTTCCGTTTACCAATAACCCCCCCCACCCCCCTAAAAAAAAAAACTCCTATCACTATTGTGACTGTGAAATACAGTATGTAGGTGTCGACTTTCTTAAGCCCATGCTTACCAAATTCAGTGTAAAAAATTCGTAAAAATTATGTCATCGTTAATAGCTAGGGAAACCCGAAGCAGGATATGCCAACGAGGTAAACATGAGTCATTCCTGTTGAGAGATATTTTCAAAATAAGAGTTTAGATACATGAATTTGGCTATGTATTCAGCGGACATGGTAAAATAAAAATGATAATAACTGTAAAATATTTCATTACAAAAGGGTAATGTAAACTGAGGTGTGTTTTTGCCATATATCCAGATCTATAGAAGGTGTGCTATTAGTTGACTCTTACTGTGAAGTTTGAAAGAAATGGCTGGTGCGTTGTAGTGCAGGTCACAGAGTCGGCCATATTGTGGGTGGCAAATAGGCTTGGAAAACGATACAAAATTTGTTGGAAGACTAATTTCCAGAATAAATCTATACAATGTACATCTATTAAATGTATAAAATGTACATCTAATATAGATGTACATTGGTTACAGAAACTTTAATGGAATTAATGTATAAGTTTAATTAATAACTTATACAGTATTTACAAGGCACAATGTTAAATGAGAGAACGTATTTATTTTTATTTACTTATTTTTTTAAGTAAAGGCATTTGAAAGCTATAAGGGTTAAATTTGTCGAATTACACCACAGGCCGGTTGATGGCGGTAAAACACTGAGAATGTAAACTGCCAATAAATATGGGGTTCCATTTGTGTCAAAAATAAGTAGAAGTCATATGTGTAGATGTTGTTGGTCTATGTTGTTGCTATATGTATTTGGTAGATGTCTATAGTCTTAGTGATTTATGGATATGTCGATATTACATATGTCTTTGTTGTACATGTATTTGTAGCATATGTAGATATATTATGTCTCAAGGTGCATGGTGGTTATTACTCATGTCATCTTGTCAATTAATCTCCATAAAGCAATGCACTTCTGCAGATATTTTTTAATTTTTTTTTATTTATGTCTGAATGTCTTTAACTTCTGTGATTGGTCAATGTCCTTGGTCCATGCTGTTAGTTCATGTCGTTGGTCCTTGTCCTTGGTCAGTGTTGCCGTTGCCTGTTCTCTTTGCCATTAATAAGTGTTGAATTAGGTCATGTCTGATCAAAGAGTTTATTAGATATTACAAAAATATTGGTCTTTAAATATTAGTGTTTTTAAAAAGCTTAGATTTCTACCTTGTAACGCTTAATGCCGAAGAGAACAGGTAACAGCAACACTGACCAACGACATGAACTAACAGCATAGACCAATGACATTGACCAATCACAGAAGTTACATCAAAAAACAACTGTGAAGGGTTCACTGCCTTACTGCAGTGAGCAATAACCACCACACAGCTAGAGACATAAAATATGCAACATGTACATATGCAGCAAACACATATGCAACATGGACAAATGCAACATCTAACATATGCATCACCTACATATGCAACATCTACATGCAACACTGACATATCCATAAAGCACTAAGACCATAGACATCAACCAAAGACACAGCAACGAAATGGACAAGCTCTACACAAATGACTTCTACTTATTTTTGACACGAATTAACCCCATACAAATATGGCGGCGAAGCGACGTAGAAGCCTCTTATGCGTTTGCTCTTCTAATGTGTCTATGCTCTATGATAGCAAAGGGATCTGATCATGCCTGTGAAAGCTGCATACTGATCGTGAGGAATCTAACATACAAAACTGAGAACGATGACATGGTGTAGCTGTGAATACTTCGAGCACAAAAGAGATTCTTTGTTTATAGTTTAAGCTAAGCTAATGACTGTGGTGAATTTGTGATCTACTTATAGTCTGTATTCAAATCTGCTGTTAAGTTAAGAGAAGTTTTTGCGTGTCTGTGATGGACAGCAGCACCATTTATGTTCGGGAAAGAGGCAGCCTTCGCCGTGTGAGTGACATTATTCTGGCACAACCAAAACCACCACCATCATCATCATCCTCCTGCAGGAGGACGAATCCGTTTGTGCTGAGAAAGGAGCATTTCATTTTCACCTACAACGAGGAAGGAAGTCTGAGATACACCACGAAATCCCTCTTTGACATCACTCTGCTGTTTGTTGCTGACAACATCCAGCATGTGGACTCTTTGGTTGGCTTCCCAGAGCAAATAGGCGACAGGCTTTTTGCAGCAGCAGAAGAGAACCGCGTGTTTTTAAACCCAGAGATTTCTCAGAAAGCCTTGAAATTATTCAGTGACGCTTATGGAGATTTGGTGCTGGGCTCACTCTGTCTTAGAAACAGGTTGGGGTATATTGTTATCTCCTGGCCTCCATGCCTCTCTGCCTCTTTTTGCCATAGATAGCTGCCCTTCATGTCTGCTTTTCTTATTCTGCAGGTTCCCACTCCTGCATGAGCGGATCACCGAGATAAAAGCATTTCATAGTTTAAAGTCTCTGGATTTGTTTGGCTGTAGACTAGGAGATGATCATGAGCTGTTCTGTCACCTCACTTCCACATCACTGGCGAGGTAAGGCTTGGCTGTTTAGGATGCACTAAGCAGAAAAGATGGTATTAACTCTGAATCCTGTCTTCCAAAGCAGCCTGAGTCAGCTGTTTATTGGTGGCAACCATCTGTCAGATGTTGGCCTGCAAAGATTGACCGCGCCTATCCGGGTGATGCAGAAAGGACTGGACTCCCTGGAACTCCTGGATGTTTCCTGTCTGTAATTTCAATGGAGCCTGGTCAGCACCGACTGCAAAAATAAACTGTATAATATTATATATTCTTTTTCTTTCTTATACAGACAATCCCCTCTCAGAGATGGCTTTGAGATACCTTACATGCCTCCCAAAGTTGGCGAATCTTGATGCATCTGGGACCAACATGAAAGTAAGATAAGTGTATTATGAAAGATTCATACCACAGTCTGTCGTGTTATGACCACAAACAGCATATTTGATTTGGATTTTACGTGACAGACCAACACAAAGGAGAATGTACTTGTAAAGCTCAAGGAAATGGATACCTAGTTTCACATTTATTTTACAAATTAAGTTGGACAACTGACCTATTTTTTCTTAAAGCACCTTTTACTGCTACTATAAATTCAAGTACTTCCTTGAAATATAACTTTTTCAATTATCAAGAAGCTGAAAATGTCAAAAGCAGGGATTAGGGTAGATAATTTAGACAATACATCTGGCTTAACAGGCACTATTTGTGGTGTATTATACTTATCTGGGTATTTTTTTGTTTTGGGCCTGGGAATAATTTATCATTTATATATGAGCTTGGCACAGGTTTGAAGACAACCGTGTGGAACTTATTGGGGCTAATTCATTCGGAGAAACCACTGAACGCCTTCGATCACTCGGGGTGTAAAACAGAAGGATGGGCAGAACAGGTAACCAGTTTTAAGCAATACCAGGAGTGTAGATAATTTGTTTCAATAAGCAGAATCATTTGTCCACATTTGTCTTCTTTCCAGGTTGTAAATCAATGGGAAACAAGTGGCTGCCAGGTGCCTAAACCGAAGAAAATGGAAGAGTCAAGGGCTTCAGCACTTCGCTTCTGTACGTCTGTTACATTTTTCATTTTAATTTGTTAAAACGACTTACAAATTAAGTGCTGAGGTGTTTTTTTTTTCCTGTAGTTGGCAGACAGAAGTTTGTCAGAGAGGTACTGAATGCAGCACCACTGGACAGTGAGAATGGCAAGCAGACCAATATGGAGAAATTACACTTCTACAAACCAACAGGAAACGATCATCTATGTGGGAAAATGGATCCATCCACAACAAAATGTCTCCAAGTTAGGAATATGACCTGTAATGTTACAAAGACAAAGCAAGAGTCAAGCAAGTGTGACGGTTCTCATCAAAGCCCTCCGACTAAGAAAAAACGTTCATCCTCATTTGTTCTCACAGCAGAGGATACAGAGTTGTTGAACAGCTATTGAATAATGGAATTCATCCGGGCAGCATTCCGTAATAATTAGACAGGGGAGCAGCGGTCAACATGCTGCATTCACACAAACTATTAGCAGTTCAAGTATACTTAGCAAAGGAAGTGTTTTGGCTATTTTTCTTCTTTAAGATGAATAAAATTTTGTATTTTGCCAGAGTGCCTTTTTTTTCTTTTCTTTCTGCAGCTTTTAACTGACTACACAGTGAACTTTAATAATCAGAAAACTGAGTGTATCACGTTATATGCAAGTTTTGTGTAACTCACACAGGGACGAAACTCATACGTACAGAATTCCTTGTTGACATTTTCTATACAGACAATGGACATTGTCAATTATAACATCAAAACCTTTGGAGGATTAATTTTTTACCCACAGTAATCTTACACATTTCCTGAACACTCAGTCCATGTTTTTGGCCAATTTGTAAAATACTAATTAAAACATTCCCCACCAATTCACCAGTTCTGCTTTTAACTGTCTGCTGCAGAGTCAAGTCGATATTGGCATGTTTTCTCTTTCCTAATTTACTGAAGGGTTAAACAAAATATAATCCAATTAAACAATTTCACAGTTGTATATTTTATTTGTATTTATTACCAAGGAAACAAACAGAAGAGCAGGAAAGACTTAAATGCATGTACCTTTTCATTTTAGTAGGAGCACTGACTTTTAATGTAAAATGGATCAGGATGATGCAGCAATACAAACATTAAAGGGGGAGTCGGCAGTATCCATACAATCAGTTTTACCTAGCATTGTGGATTCGGGTAGAAACTCGCATCACTTCAAGTCAGTTCATTACATTCAATAAAACAGAACTAATACACACTTGCAGGAAAAAAAAAAACCTAAAACACTTTATTCCTATATTACCCTCATTATACAATTATTCCAATATACAGAAAAACGTTTAATTACCCAAATGTCAGGTTTAAATAAAGCAGGGACAAAAACCAGTTATAAGTAAATGATCTGAAAGTTCTGCTGAGACCACAACCAGTTTCGGCCTTAAATTGGATATTAAAGAAGAAGAAAAAATCAACAGTATACCAATGATCAATAGGAAAGTTTCCTTTAAGAGTGCAGTCTTGTTTTCTAGATGTTGGACTGTCCCAGGTTCACCTTGGAAGGAAGTGGCCCCGCCTCTTCCTCTAGCCCTTTGGAGGTGATGATAATCAGAGAGGATGCTGGGTAAGGAGTCAGTTTCTGCTCTTTGATGTAGTCCTGGTCCCCATAGATGCTCAGTTTCTACAGGAAGAGGAAAACAAAGCAAGAGTCTTTATGTATTCAGTTTGTATGTTAAGCTTGTCAGAACAGCTGCAGGTTTTACAAAGACATCTCGACGTTTATCCATACTCATTAAACCTATTTCACATTTTGTCATGCAGACAAATTGACTTTAAGAGGACAAAATGTTAACCTTTTAAGGGGTATAAACACATTTGCAAGGCAACTTGTGCATGCTTTTAAATAATGTGTCACAAAAACATTTAAGTAGTAAAAATAAGCCCATACTCCATAATTTACAGTAACATCTGAACGTTAAACTGCTCTTGAAAACTGTAGGTTTTACTTCATGTTCATCTTCAAATGATTCCAGAAGATAGTTTTTTTGTGAACAGTTTGATGTTCCAGAAAACCTTCAGGTTTCTGGAACCTTTTAAAAAGAAAATGGCCACAACAAGCAACAGGTTTCAAGGTTAAACAAATAACCTAGAAACCACGACAAAGAAAATAACCTAAGGCTTACCTCAGCAGGTACATATTGATCCACAGCAGTTGCCACAGTAGCACAGCAAATCCAGATCAGGACCAACACAGACAGAATTAAAGTAGTTGTTAGGATCCACCCAGGCAGCCAGGGGTTCCTGTGGAGAAAATTACAGTTGGTCTGTGTAGCTCCACAGCATGCGGATGATGATGATACTAAAGTTGCTTAGGCAACAGAAATGTGCAAACCTTGACAGGCAGCTGAAAAGATTGTAGCCGTCGTCATAGCTGTGCTCACCACTCAGCTCTCTGTCTCTTTCTTGGATTAAAGTCCGATGGTATTCTTTGTAAATAGGACTGCTCAGCCGGGGGACTTTAATAATAATAATAAAAAGACAATTACAAATTAAGGAATGCACCTTCATGTTTCATCTTTACAGTTCCTTCGCTGCATTTCTAGATCATGGTTGCTTTCCAGGCAGATTCTCAAGTTTCAAAATAATCTGGATATTTTACATAAAATTGAGGTCAAGGTCATGAGAACCAGATTTTAAGTCGCTCTGTGTTAGCTTGCTAAATATTGTCATTTTTTATCAAAAGTTTAATAAGAAGAATCTGATCCAAGATGTAGCCATTTGATGAAATGGGGATGGTTGAGATGTGAAACAACAGCCAAAACCTGAGAATGCTGCATCAGCTGTATAAAGCGGTACCATCATGATTGGGTGCGGATCAGCGTTACGGGTTCCAGAGATAAATATGAAATAAAATTTGCAATAACCTTTTGTACTACATTTTGAAATAAGTAGAAAACATACAAAATAGAAAAAAAAAACTTTGTAGTGTTGACTATAAGTTTATCACTGTGTATTAGAAACCTTTTTTTTAACATTTGTTGATTTTCTTAGTAAGGAAATAAATCTTTAAATAGCAAAAAGCAGTAATTCTACCCATAGTGTCAGCTGAATTTTAGAAAGAGTTTGGTGTTCTTAGAAGGAAGAAAAAATGATCACAAAACTGGTGTTGTAATGGAAAAAGCATGCTAAATGTTAAGCGCAGGGTGGCCCTGAATTCAACTGTTAAAAGTAGAAATTGTGCTTCAGTACCAGGCCTGCGTCAGGATAACAAACATTTAACAAGATCCAAAACTGGACACAAAATGTTTGACATTCATGTGGATGGTGTCTGAGCTGAGCAACATGTCACAATGTCTTACATTTTTTCTAAATTGAAGACCATTGCATAAAATTAATAAAATTTGATGCGCTTACAGCTTTTCTGAGGCTCCTCCTTTGAATCTTTGTCCACTTCAATTTGAGAGAAAATCCTAATCTGTGGTTCAGACTGGGAAGCACAGAAGATAACTGGATTTTTGAAATCTGTTGTATAGAATGGCCCATCACTGTCAGGTTTATTAGAACTAATCAGAGCAATACCTGGAAAATAACAACTTTTCCATCATCAGCTTGAAGGTAGAACGTCCAGGTGGAAGTGATGAAGCTGTGGGCTTGACTAATAACATCATCCCAAAATCCTCTGACCAAAGTCAGGGGATAAAGAAGATGAATCCTAGGCATCATGGCCTCCAACTGTTCAGAAAACAACAGAGACACTGAGCATGCCATTATTTCTTGAGAGAAATTCTGCATTGATTCAATACCAGTATACCTGATCCTGACGTTGCTCAGTAAATGGAAGCTGATTGTGACAGCCCATGTTGCACGCATACTGCTCATCAGGCTGGGTGTAGGCTTCCCGACAGGCTGCATGAGTTTGGAGTAACAGACAGCAAGACAGGTGTAAAAGAATGCAACACAATCAAATGATTTTAATGTTTAATTGTTATGCAAGATGCCTGCTCATATTTTATGTCAAACCTCTATAAACTTTTTCTGATCAAATTTTTTTTTTTGAATTTTGAAGTCACTTCTCGAATTCACTATGGTGAATCACCAAAAGTGTCAATATTTTGTATTACAACCACAAACTTCAATGTATTGGAGATTTTATATAATGGGAGATCACACACAAGTAGTACATCATGGTGAAGTGGAAGTTTTTATTTTTATATAGAAATTCTTAAAGTGTGTTTTATTATGTTTTATGAAAACGATGTATCCTTTTAGCTTCACTTCACACTTACGCACCACTTAATGCAGGTCTATTAAACACATTAAAGTCTGTATTTTCAACGTGAAAACAAAGGCGGTGGGCGTACTGAGTATGTACAGTCAGTTATATTTACACAATGGCAGCAGCTGCATATTCATTTTCTAAACTTATGTGCACCAGAATACTACTCAGATGTGACTTATATGTGTCAGGTGGAGCTTTCAATACTCTTGGTGCTGACCAGTTTCATTAGACGGGCCTGAACCCTGTGGATGGAAGTTGAAAGTTTGCAGTTACTTACTTGATTCACATTCAGTTCTGGTCTGATTTAAATCGTCGCTGTCACGGACAAAATGACAAATGGAGAACAGACGACAGCCTCGCTGGCAGGCGTACAGTTCCTCCTCCTGAAAAAAACAAAAACAAGCCAAAAGGACCAGTTGAATAACTCTGCGAAAAATGACGCACTTTTCGACGAATTATTCACAACAATGCATCAGACAATATAACTGCACTTAAATAAATAAACCTAAATGATCTTCTATAGCTAAATTGCATAACGTTAGCAAAAGCTAGCTGACATAAGCAAGATAAAAGCACTCACCCGTGGATAAGTGTGCAAACTGTATGTCATTTCGCAGGACTTGTGACAGGACGCCGTGCTTCCCAAAACGCTGTCAAACACGTCAGAAGACGCCAATGTGCAAACAAGTAGGACATTAAGTCCCAAAATACCACCAACGACAGAAAAGGTTCCCATTTTGCCTGTGCAAAGCCAAACAAACAACTCCACTCCTCTTCCCCGTCCACCCTAAGCGGAACTGTAAATCTCGCGAGATATTTAGCTTAAAGGTTGCGTTTAAGGACTCCTAAATACATGTTCATATGTTTAAAAGCGGCAATTTATAACTAGAGATCTTTATGGCATTTTATTTTATGTTACGTTTTATCTCATACACATTTGACATTTTTTTCAAAATTAAATTTTTCTTAATGCCATTTTTTAAGTTGCATCTTTTTTAACATTTAAACCAACCTGGATATTGCATGAGGTAAAGGAAACAATATATATGTATGTATCAGTGCATCTACAAATGTTTTTTCTTTAGTTATTTTTACTTGACAGTCATTTTACCATTTTATACTAGATGACTATTTTAACCAAGAGACATTTTTTTCCTGAAGTACCTGAAGGCAACATAATTTCTGCTACAAACAGGCTTCCATCGGTATTTCAACTTCATTGACACTATTTTCCCACACGTAAACATAGTTTTAGAGAGTGCAGACAAA
Source organism: Poeciliopsis prolifica (assembly GCF_027474105.1). Lineage (NCBI taxonomy): Eukaryota > Metazoa > Chordata > Actinopteri > Cyprinodontiformes > Poeciliidae > Poeciliopsis > Poeciliopsis prolifica. The sequence continues at coordinate 2,664,834 of NW_026562425.1, forward strand.
TGGCATGATCAAATTGATAAAATCTCTCTTTAATAGTAATTGCAAATTATTTAACGAGAATATAGTTTTTATCTAGCAAACTGTATCCGTTAGCAGTGGTTAGCTTACTTCAGCTAACGCTAACAAGCTGTAGCTGAAGAAATATACTTTTATTTGAAGATGGACAAGTTTGTCGTTCGGCTTCCGAAGGGAGAAACACCCAAACAACCGAAGAGCGACGAGAGAGTTTACAAACAAGCGACAATTGAGTCTCTACGGGTGAGATATTAAGCATAGTGTGAATAAAAACAACATACGTTTCTACATTTAAAACTGATGAGACGCCATTCACAATATTTCTCCAAGAGAGTAGTTGTAATTGAGGACATCCTACGTTACAAGTCGACGCTAGAACTGCCAGATCAGAGCAAGGAGAACTTGATGGACGCCCTGACTGAGCTGAGCAAGAAGATCCCGTCCAAAGAAGTGCTCAGGTCCACTAAAATAGGTACATACAGGAGAAACCTTTAAATCATCATTTTCTGCTTTTGCTGGTTTGATATACCACACAGGATAGGTTTGTTATTAAACGGTCGAAATAAAAACAAGATAATTAATTTTGGCCCTGAAACACTGGCCATTTTCTATTACTCTATTAAGAAATATGGCACATAGTTATGCAGTCATAGTTGTCCTAAAACATCAATAGTAAGTAATCCATCTAATGTTTTTGGCCAAATCTGGCAGCCTAAGTAGAAAAGGCCCGACTTCCCTCCCCACAGTCCAGGTGAGAAACGTATAATGCCTTCGGGGACTTATGGGTCCTTCTTTGAGGATCCTGGGAAACATGCAAACTCATCACAGAAAGACCCCAGATAAAGATTTGAACACTTGCTACAAGTTGACAGTGCTACTAACTGCCAACTTGAAAAACTTTGATTATGGTAATTGCCAATTAGTTTTTGTGTTTATGAAAAAAAAATCATTTTATTCAGCTTGTCTGATATTTAAAATTGTTTAAGGATATGAAACATTTAAGTAAGATGTAAAGGTAAAAGCAGAAGATTTCTGTAGAGGTTAAAATATGTTTGTGCTTCACTTTTAGCAGATTTACCATACGTCTTCATTTTGGAGAAAGGTCTGCTGAAATATTACTTACTGTTTATTGGTGAAAGTCCAGTTTGTCACAAGCTTATTGCTTAAAAACTTGAGGCTAAATAAATCCTTATGTTTTTTTTTTTCTAGGTCACACTGTCAACAAAGTACGGAAGCATCCAGACCCTGAGGTGAGTTATCTGGCAGCAAAAGTTTACACTGACTGGAGGACTTTCATTGAGGAGAATTCAAATAAGCCGTCTATTGAAGTGCGCTCAGACAAACAGTCTGAAGCACTCCGGAGCAACGCTAGGAGACTGCTGTCTGAAGCACTGGAGGTCAAGGTGAGAAACAGGACAAAACACTTTAATGGCATTTCACACGTTTACCATCTTTTTGGGTATCTGCATGGCTTTGGCTGCATGGCATAGTAATCATAAACCCACAAAAACAAATTTTGCTTTAAAACAAGACTACACACTTTTAAATAGTTTTCTTCAGGACTCCGAATCCATAAAGAAATGTTATTTTTATCACTAAACTGCACAAAGTACATGCTCTTTGTTAAATAATTGTGACTTTATTTATATTTATTGATGCTTTCATGGGATAAATGATGGAGTAAAACATGTAAATTGCAATTTTGACAATACAGACAGCTTTAAGTGGATTTCAGACTTAATAATTTGGAATTATCATGATTATTAAGTGATAAATACAGGTCAGAATAAGAAATCTTTCACAATAACAATAAAAAATAGGATAGATTATAATCCTTACAGGCCTCTTGTTTAATTGATTATAGTTAATATCTTCTTGGAGATTTAGTAGGAACTAGTGAAACTTTCACCAAATTCTGTACTTTAGTTGAAATTGTAACAAAATTTATCTATTTGTTAAAATCAGGTTTGTTAGTTTCATATTCTGTGAAGGTGTTTTTATTATTTGCTGGTTTATTTCTTTGGTTTGCACTTTGGTCATTTTGTATTTCATTCCTACAGATTGTTGAACTAAATGAATTGAAACGTATTTTTGTTTGTTGGTCTACGTGTGATACAGGAGGACTCTGGTCTGATAGACAACATCGAGAGAGAAGTTTTTCATCGGAGCTCCCGGTTAGTCAGCAGCTCATACAGACGGACGATCAGGGCGCTCGTGTTCGCCTTCAAACACAACCCTGACATCAGGAGTGAAGTAAAGGACGGCAAAATATCAGTCAACCAGCTGGTTTCTAAATACAAAAAATAAGTGAATACAAAGTTGTACTGTGACTCGGACCTCTTATGGAAGAAATTTTAATACCTGTGAATTGTTTTAAATTTATTTTTAGTTTTTAATTGTGTTCTCTGTTGGCTGAGAAAATACACAATATTTTTATATTTTGAGGCACATCAGTAAATGTGTGCTGTTTTAAGAGGAAATGCTCAAATTTTAATATGAAAAGCAGACCTCCACTTACACAATACCGTACCATATTTCATTAATTTTGTTTTAAAACTGAATGAAAAAAATGTCAATTAAATACAAAATTCATGGATGAAATTTGGTTTGTAAATATACATGTTTCATAATTTAGAATTGTTATAATATTTTTTTTTGTGTGTTGTCTTAGAGGTTTTTGCATTAAAGGTTTTATTCACCAATTATTTAGCACAGTGGTGCCCAAATGTAGTCCTGCAACTTTTAGATACATCCCTTCTCAAACACACCTGAATTAAACAAATGGCTCATTAAGGGGCATATGCAGAACAGAATAACCAAATCTGAGGGATTTCAGTCATTTGAGTCAGGTGTGAGATAGAATGCATCTTAAAGTTGCAGGATAGTAGCTCTTGACTAGGTCACTGCTGGATTAGTACATTAACAGCGCTGCAACGATACTTCTGGGAGATAAATTGTATCTAACACTAGTGACACTTTATATGAGTACAATATGTTTTCCAAAGACACTTTATCATGACAAGTGGAGAAGAACAGATCAAACTTCTTTGTGGATTCACCTTGCCAGTTCAACTTTGTGTGAAAATTAAAAATCTTAAAAACAACCCTCCCCCCAAAAAAACCCACTGTGGCTCAAACAAATGCATGCACGCAGACACACACACACACACAGCCCTTGTTAAAATAAGGTGTAAAAATAGGACCTTAATAAATAATTACAGAATATATCATTTTCAAACATGATATATTCTGTGCCATTCAGTTGGAAAAACAAATTTATCAGAGGGGAGAACACACACACAAAAAGCTGGTTGCATAAATGCCCTTTAACCAGTGTTTTTTGCTAAGCCACTTTTGATTTAGTTTCAGCATTTAATCTTGAATTAAGTAGGTTTCCTTAGTATGAAAGTTTACAATTTCCTCAAACCTTGTGGACAAATGTGCTAAGCTAAACAAAGTTTGAACCTGAACTTTTGAAAAAAAGCATACTTCCATTTACATACCTCCAGATCTTTTTAATTATTCTGTGTCAGAATAATCAAAGAGTAGTTAGTAAAATGTCTTCTAAGATTTTTTTTGGTTATAGACCTTTTTCACGCTTCCCGGTTTGAAAGCGGATGTGGGGTCGGACAACGTCCGGTGGCTATAGCGTTAGCATTACAAGGCTAGGAAAATGGCTCAGTCTCGGCGCAGTTGTTTTTGTTCAGTCCCTGGTTGTTCATGTGTGGCAAGAAAACAGCCTTATCTGTCATATCATGCGTTCCTGACGGACCCGGACCAACGGAGGCAGGGGATCCAGGCGATCCGAAGAGATGAAGGTCCGGACTTTTGCATAAAGACGGGGAGGACTTTCGTATGTAGCCGCCACTTCACACCGGAGAGGATTTTGTTAGCGGATCCACCACAAGCCGCCTTAAAAGTGGAGCTGTTCCTTCCCTGTTTGCCTGGAATAACTTGACTGCACCGGCAATGAGAGAGTCTGCTTTCGAGAGGGCTAAGAAACGGCAGTTTGTCCTCTCAGAAAGCTAACCAGGCTGAAGATGCTACTGCGGACCATGACTACACGGCACATCCACCCGCAGGTAAAAGATAGTATATTGTATATATTTTTCATGTAAGAGAATTTCAATAAAATATAACTGTTGCTATAATAATATTATTGTTATCATGATCACATAATAATGAAATTATGAGATTATGTGGTTATGTATTTGTGGAGAGATTAAGTCAATGGCTGTATAGATGGCTGATCACATCTATACATGCTATCTATGCTTTTCAATCCACAGCACTAAGACTAAAATAACCTTTTTTTTTTAATGTTCCACTTTCTTTTTTACAGACCTTTGTAAAAGTAAATTATTTTTAATGGTTGTATAGATGGCTGATCACATGTATTGATCTTCACAGAAGTAAGTCTACAAAGTAGACCATGTTTTATATTATATTTAATAGCAAAACATTTTCATAAAACCTTACAAAAACAAAAATGAACTAAAAACATCACATTTTCATCCCCCAAAGTACTCCTACAAAATGTTTCAATGTCTATTCAGAAAGTAGCTTGAAAAATTGTCTAAAGTGTTATCACACTGCTAAAAATTATACATACACATAGTTCAACAACCACATTTCATAAATTAACTAGTTAGCTTCTAGAAAGCCACATTAAATATTTGGTTGCCAAAACACTTAAGTAGCATCCCCAGCACAACTTGAGTCACATTCATTGATGCAAGATGGATAGAAAACCTTACATAGCTGACAGTTCCTTTATGTAAATGTGAAAAATGTATGTACAAAACAATCAAAAGTACAAAATGTTTGTAAATTAATCTGCACTGAGCTTGAAGTTAAAATGTTTGTTAGTAGAACTTGGTTTATTATGACACATTCAGAACGTTTCCTAGTGTACATTACCTGCAATGCTTTGCACAGAATTGCAGGTAAGGTATTTAGAGAGCAGTGTCAACATCATAAAATTATGTTTTCTTTTCAATTTTGTCTTGTTTTTTGTATAAAAATTAATTGAGACTAAGAACTTGTTGATGATCTCTGTGTAACTCACTAAAGAAGCACCAACCAAACAATTGCTATCACCATGAGGATGACAGCCAGAACACAGATGCTGATAAAGACAATATCACTCAAGTCGTGAGGTTCTGCCTGTGGTTCTGCCACGTATCCGCTGTTGTCGCTTTCCGCCTGCTGGGCCTGCTCCTCCAGCCGTCGCTCCTCCGCAGAAATGAGTGACACGAATGCGACCTTCCTTAAGGCATCGCACTGCACCTTGTATTCCTGCATGTTCTGCTGCTTCCCATCAGAGAAATCAATGTAGAGCTTGTTCACCAGCATGGTGATGTTGCGGTGTTTCTGTGAAGAATTATTAGTCACAAAATGGGTACAAAATAAGTTTAGTCACATTTTATCAGCTATATGTTCTATAGATTGTGGCACTGGTTTAAAAGGCATTGAATCCTTGGACATGGTAAAAGCTTCTTGTTACTCTATGTGTATACATGACTTTGTGAAACATTTTGGTAATTTATTTAGGAAATATAGATTCATAGGAGAAGAGTTACATGTACTCTACCAACCATAGAATAAACATATTATAATGGCAACACCTTTAAGAAACAATCCCTGTCCTGTCCACATGCTTAGAGGTGGGAATGTGGAGAGCAGGGTTTGCAGGTGGAGCAGTGCCAGGGACCGACTTGTTGGGTTGGGTTTGAAACCCATTAATAACTGCTTGCAGTTACTTTTAAAGTCTGCTTTTCAATCCACAGCACCAAGACTAAAATAACCATTTTTTTAATGTTCCACTTTCTTTTTTACAGACCTTTGTAAAAGTAAATTATTTTTAAACAAGAAATAATTACATGGTGCATTAGAGTATGGGAGCCAGTTACCTGGCTGGCTGTACCACAGTTGACAAACTGTGCCAGTATTTTATATGAGGTTGTTGTTAGCTGAGCAGTGCACGTTGGGTTTCCCAGGTAGATGCTCTCACGGTCCAGCTGAGGTAACGACCGCTGAGGGATCAGGATGGTAAACTCTGATCTGGTGCAGCTAACGTTCACAGGCACCACTGAGGAAAACATATTCAAACATTTCGTGAGTAGAATAGGAATGACATTGAGGAAAACTGTTTGCTGGGATGAATGTTTAGAATTTAAAGAGCAAATTTAGCTGCGATTAATACTGCAAACAGTGTACTCAGTGGGGAGTACATATCTTTAACCTGCAGTCCCCACAGGATACACTCAATTAATAGTGCCATTAGCTCCTGATAAAAGACAAACACAAACACATTTACCTCCTAGATAAGAAGCGGTAAACCCTCTGTGAGCTTCATTTCTGTCTGTGCTGAGGACAACCAGCAACTTGTTCCCCTTGGAAACGAGGGAAGAAGGCTGCTCCCTGCCGCACCAGCGTCCCATCAGCGTGTCCGCCTGGCTGTCCCCGTCATAGACCGACACTGAGTCGTAGTCGCACTTGTCTGACAGACTGTTGCGGCCTTCCAAATCCATGACAGGAAAGAAGAGCTTGATGCGGTACCCCGCTTGCAGGACGATGCTCCAGTGGCAGTTGATGTTGTTCGGGTAGATGTTGGGGAAATGTGGGCTGCTGAAGTTGCCGCTCACAGCGGATAGAACTTGTTGGCATTCACCTATTTTAAGTAAATGACATTAATTAGCCATCTTCATTAAGGTTTCTGTTCTGTGTTTCTTTATCACAAGGATGCTATTTAAAACAGTCTCAAAATTAAAAGCTCACGTTTATAGCAGGTAATTGAAGTTTATGAGGAGTCCCTTTAAATTTATATGTTTCCAGTTTTGGGAATCTGACTCTTTTGTTTACTTGCGTTGGAGAAACTTAATGAGTAAGCTTTGCATTCTAAAGTTTAATTCGTCCATATGAAATCCAGCATCAAGTAGTTAAAGCTCAAGGGGTAAAAACTGGAGATTTATGTAAGGTTATATCTGCATCACAGCGAAACCATAATCTTTTATCTTATTTAACTATCTAAGAAACAGAGAATAGATGTGGGAAAAGGTGCTTTGGGCCTATGTGCAAAACTCCATATGACATAGAACCAGGAGACATCATTCCCACAGTGAAAGTTGTTGGTGGCAGTATCATGCTGTTGGGGGTATTTGTGTTCTGCTGAGAAAATGAAAATGTTCTGTCTGGAAGAAAGACAGAGTGAAGATTCACCTTCCATCAACACTAAACATGCAGCCAATGGAATTGTTTTAGACAAAAGCACTTATTCATTTGTTGAAACAGCCCAGTCAAAGTACAGCTGTAAATCCAATTGAGAATCTGTGGCAAGGTTTGAAAATTGACGTTCGCAGATGCTCTCCATCAAATCTGACATAACTTTTGCAGAGAAGAATGGGCAAAATACGTTCTGCCGTGACAAACTGGTATTGATCAAGAACTCAAATATTTAAGTCAGACATAACATTTGTGCACATTGTCCATGCCTGTAGATTTACACTCAGCATAGTCACACTCACATGGGTTCCATTCTGGACTTTGACAGGACCACTCATAGATTTTCACATTGTTGCAGTATATTTTTTAAGATTCAAAAGATTTAATTTTAATCATCTTTTTACTCCTTCAAATGACTTGTTTTAGACATTCAGCATCATCAATAAGATTTGTTAACTTGATGCTTTCTTTATTTTTCACTCTATTAACAATTAGTCTAGAAAATGTTCTTACCCGAGTAATAGTAAGCCTTGAAGCCTCGCCCACCAATATTGAAATCTGACTTGAAGACTACCAGGAGTTGGTTAGCAGTAGTGACTGTGTTGGGGGGTTTATCTGTCCCACAGTATTTGCCGAGATGGCGGTGGGTGACTGTTGGCCCATCGAACAGGGCAACAAAGTCAAAGTTACATCCCTCGTTGTTCTCCAGCTGGAAGTCCAGGAAGACCAAGGTGACAACACTTGTATTTGACACGTGTATTGTCCAGGAGCAGTCTGCATTGTTGCTGTACTCCTGAGGGTAGCCTGGGCTGGAAATGACACCTGATAGTCCAGTCAACACTCCACCACACATGTCTAACCAGGATAGGAGGCAAAAAGGGAAAATAACTGTTACATAAGAAAAATGCCCTTTAAGAGGAGAAACTTGAACAACATTGAGCTTATGAAAACAAACAGCATTTGTTGTATTATATAATGATTTGTTAAACAAAGATAAGCTAAAATAAAAAAAATGATAAAAGAATATAAGCAAGCTACAAATATATGTTCCAAGGCATACAATTCTTGGCTGTGTTTCTGTTCACCATAACTGAATATCGGGTAAACAGAAACCATTACTCAATGTGGATCATGTTATCAAACATCTCCCTTATTTATGTGCGTAAATGAGCAAGAACTTGGGAGATTTATACGACAGTGACTCAAAGCCCACAGCCAAGCTCAAAAGGTATTTCAACGGTTTCTCTGAATACTTACTTTCACTAACTTTTGTAAAGATTCGTTAGGTTTTTCATTTGTTGTGGGAATGGGCATGTTTTTTCTATCTGTTGAACTGGTATTTCAATGATTAATTCCGGATCTGGTTTTACTTGGGATTTCTTTGTTCCGGTCTAGATTTCTTGTTGTATTATTGTAAATTAAGTTTCCCCATACACTAGTGTTGTCCTTTTATCTAATTACCTTTGTAATGCAATGTAATGAAAATACAATCTGTAGAGATGTGAGTACACAGTTTACAGATGTGCTGGTAGTGGTATTAAAGCAAAACCTTAATGCCATTCTTCAGTATTGTTGCATTTCTATTTTGTGTCATACCAAACATTCAACAACAAAAGATCAAAGAACCATTGAAGCACCTTAGGCATGTGTCGAAGGCAAAAGAAGTCCAATGTCCAAAGTTGAAAGTTGTGTTTGACTGCTTGTTGATCTATTTTAGCAAGCAATAATCAAAAGTTAGTTCTCCATTGTTTACTTTTGCTTTTCTTGGTTTGATCAAATATCTTAGGCCCACAAAAATCTCAGGATCTAAACTTTAACCTTTCCAAAAACGTTTATGCTGATTTTTTGCTAAGTACATTAGATTAGATTAAATTCTTTATTGCCATTGTAAAACATACAAAAATTACATTGGCAGTATAGGATCATTAACCTGTTGGAAGAGTATCTTCAGCTGTCTACAACTTCACACATGTTTTTCTCCAGAATTGTGTCATTCTCTTTTTACATGGTTCTTTTTAATCTTTAAAAGTTTTGAAAAATAAAGAAACGTGACATGCTCTGACTGTCAATTTTGAATTCTGAAATCTAAAATCCACATCCTCATTTCAAAACTACTCTCATCTTTTTCCCAAAGGTTTTCAGAAAATCAGAGCTTTTTTTGACATGCTTCATCTGTGTGGAAGAGTCGTCCTTGCTTGAAAGAGATGGGAAGCAGCTTTGTACACAATGTCCACAGTACCGTCATCATTGTCATAGCAAAATCTCCCTGCCTTTATCATGAACCTTGGGTCTAGGATGAATTTGAATAGAAACAGGCACTAACAGTATTTTGCTTCAGAACAAATTTAAACGTGAACAGCATTTAACCAAAGTTGTCAGAATTAATAGTTCAATTAGCGGGTTACATTGTTGGAGGCTTAAGGGCATGTACTTTGAGACAAATGGCGACTGCCGATTGGTCAGTTGCTGTCAAAACCTCAAGAATGATTGACAGGCAGTGTCAGGCCAATTATTGGCGCTGATTCTATAACCCCAAGAGAAGGCTGTTATTGCTACCGGCTTCAGTAGTGCCAAGGCAGTCTCTGTGGTGCTTGCTAAGGCATATTTGGTGTTTGAACTATTAAAATATGCAGCTGCGAACATTATAAAAGGGAGTCTTAGATATTCACGGATTTAATATATTTGCTGGCGATTCTGGTTCCTTACATATACGAATACTGTGAGTCTATTATACTCCACTCACATTTGTTATAATGGCTGACTAGCTTTTTCTGTATTCCCACTGATAGTTTGATGATTTATTCTTGGTGATGATTCTTTATTATCCTTGTAAAACAGACAATAAATGCTTTTGGCAGAATAGGATCATTGCCCTGTTGGAGGTTAATTGCTATCACTCTTATCTTTGGCTCCCTCCAAAGATTTTCTAGCAAATAAAGTTGGGACATTGCGTGGGTAACACAAAAGGGGTTTAAATCACCCTTTGGGAGGAAAAGCAAGTTGACAAAATTTAAAGATTGCTTTAAACCTAAATCTGCCAAGCCTGTATAATTTTGGGCTCAACTATACCACCCTGCCTTTGAGGTAGTTTGAGGTGAATTTCTTTAACAATAGTCCACAAATGGCATTATTTTACACACATTAAGAGTAAAAATGTTTGAACTCAATAGAAAACTTCAAAAACAGTCTAAGATTGTTGTATGTAAATTCTAGACATGCATACAAGGCCAGGATGTTTAGGTACAATGCAGAAGTTTTGCAGAGTTTAGCCTCAATATAGCTGTCATATTACATTAAATCTAACCAGTTACCTTTTCTGTAGCCAACACTGAAGCCCCTGTGGGCCACATGGCGGTCTGAATGGAAAATAATGGACATGACATTCCAAGAAGAGGTGAACTGAGGTGGGGAAATGTCACCACAAAATGTCCCAAGGAGGTTCCCCTCGTCCTCCGATATGCCATTGTATATTTTGATATAATCGTAAGCACAGCTGGTGTGGTACTCCAGCTCAAAGTGGTGAAAGGTGAGGAGGACTGAGGAGCCTTCAGCCACTACAATCAGCCAGGAGCAGTCAATGTTGTAGGGATACAGGCCTGGGAAGTTTGGACTGGAAATGTTACCAGACGGAGCAGAGAGGATGCCTCCACATTTGACACCTAGAAATTACAAAAGCAATGTTTTATTTTAGCTCAGAGGAAAAGATATGAAAAGGCTTACTGCTTATCCCTGACTGATATCACTGTTTTCTTGCCAGCTGATACGATCCATGAAATTGTATTACACTCTGACTTTGAACAATGAAGGCCCAGCTTTATCTGTATATATAGCCTCTACAAAATAAAACACTCCTATTAAGTCTAAGTAGTATTCCATCAGGATAAAAAATGACAACTCACCTTTTTTAGTATAAGCCCCGTCAACCAACAGTAGTAAATGAATCAGTATAGCCACCCCGAGACTCATATTGTTATTGTGGATTCGGCTTTTCTGAAACCTCGACTGCTTTTCCAGCCGAGACACACAACTGTAATGTCACAGTGCACCGCCTTGAGGTAATAGGACTTTGAAAAATTTATCCATTGCCTGAATGGGGGAACCTGATGCCTATCCACCTACAGACTGCGCTTTGGCCTCTTTGCTAAATTTTAATGACTGATATCCAATGAGCTCTAGATGCTTGTCAGGACACTGTTTGCAGAAAAGTTATGCATTTTTAATGATGGCAGAGTGCACACAAACACTGTTGGACAACCAGCTTTGAGGGGCCTTGATACAGACAGAGAAAAGGCATTTTATATTAAATACTTCTGTCAGAGTTACTTGAAAAATAAAAAGAATGTGTGAACCGGACTGAAATGTTCTTAAAGTGATGGTATTATGTATTTCCCAGGCATTTTGTAGCACAATCAAGTATGTTTCCTGAAGTTGCTTTAAAAATTTCAAACATTGCTTTAAAAATGACCTTATTGGATGCCCTGAAAATGGGCTTCTGTCTCTTTAAGAAGGTCCTTGTCTTTCCAACACACTGCCTTTAGCTCGTCATCACAGCAATGCTTCTCCGTTATGTTAACAAATGTTCTGAGGTGCATTGGATTGAGAAGTAGTAGGATGATGGGCTCAGCAGATACGCAGTTCAACCAGGTGTTTGCTAATTGTCGCTGTCACTAGTCTGGTGGAGCTGAGAGGAAAAGGCGCAGAGACGGGGTACGCTTTTATGGGAGCAAGTGTTTAGGTGCCTCTTTAAACTCTCGCAGGAGATTGAAGGATTTCTCAAACTTGCATGGAAGATCTAAAGTAATACTCCAGGTATGTTTTTGATGAGGGAACAACATTATACCATTATATAAAGTTTAAAAAAAGTCAGTTTTACATAATGCTTCGCCCGCCCCCTTTCAACATCAAAAAAAGTGTTTCTGAACCGCAATAAGGATTAGCCCCCACATTTAATCCAGTTTTATAGCACAACCATAATGAGCTCATGAAGCTTCCCCACAAACCAGTTCAGTTTCTAATGAAAATAGTTTGGCCATTCACAGGGTTGTGCTAATAATATGGCATAATTACAGTTGTGCTTGTGAAAAAGACGTTTCTGGTTACATAAAAGAGTTGCAAAAGTATGCATGTCCCTTTAATGTTTTTATATTTTGTCAAGTATTTTACTTTGACTTTATATGGTAGATCAATACAAAGCAGTGCATACTGAAAAAATGTGATGAACACAATTATTAGAACTTTTCCCAAAAATCTCAGAAAAATTTATTTTAGCAATCAGTAGTGTTATTAATGCAGGTTCATTAAAGTGTACCTCCAAGTTTTGCACATAAAGAGAATGATTTTTTTCCCCCATTCTCAAACACCTCATGCTCTATCAGATTAGATGTAGCTCAATTACAAACATCAATTTTCAAGTTTTCCCACAGATTTTGGTCTTTGAAAGGGTCATTGTTGCACATGGATATGATACAAACTATTTCACTTTAGGTATAGACTTGTTGTCCTGCTGGCAGTAGTTGATGCACTACTGCCATAGACTCAGGTCTTCTGCAGCCTCCTTCACGGAGTGCTGGAGATATTATCTTATGTCTTTTGGGTGCATTCCTGCTCCACCACACCTGAATCCAATGGTTAAACTCCCTCATCAGTATGTCACTCAGATCTGCAGAGCGTCTGGTAACAAGCAATTCATTTGATTCAGGTGGTTTGCAGAAGGAATTCATCCAGATGTCGCAGAACTGGACATCCCTTCTCTAACAGATTTCTGTCCAGGATTGCTCTGAATTCAGATCTATCCAACATACCATCAACTCTAATTTCCCAGTCATGCTATAGAAAAGCACCCTATTTTCAGATCATGAACAGTGCTCTGTGAGATTTTTCAAGGCTGTTGATTGTACTGGATTTTATTTTGGGTATCAGAATAAAAGGAAAATGATTTACTTGCATGTAACATTTAACAAAAAACTATTGAAATTCATGTATAATTTTCTGTCCACAATTATGGACACATGCAATCCTAATAAGTACATCAAAATTTGCTTTTGTAATTAGACACAACTTGAAAAGGTCAAAGGGTACAAATACTTTTTAAAGGTACTGCGTGTGAATTATTCCTTGTTTTGATTTTAGCTCTTTATAGGACTCAGCAGTAAATAAAAAAGGTCATCTCTCAGAAAGAAAACACCTTTTTGAATGCAAATTTTGTTTACATTCTCATTTCTCATTCTAAGAAACATAATGCAGGGGCTCTCAGATGGATATTTTCCTGTATTTGCCAAATGCCAATTGTATTCCATGACTCACTCCCCCTGTTTGGCAGTCTTATAGCTCAAAAGTGCAGATAGATGTATACAATAACACTGACTGAATGGGGTGGATAACAAACAGGGAGATAAAGAGCTCTTAGTGAAACCATACTCTGCAAATTAATGTTTGCTGTTCAGCAGTACTGTGAAGGCAGAGCTTTTAGACTGACATCTAATAGCTTTGGTTGGTCTCCTTTAATACTCGCATGAGACTACTAGATGGCACTGTTGCACCATACCAACAAAATGATGAAGGCGCTGCAGGCTTCCCAAATAGTAATGCTGAGCTATAAGCTGAAATAAATAAGAATGTGATTAAAATCAGTCAAGTGCTTTTTGCACAGAGGTCTGTGAGACTGAAATGAACTTTCCTTGTCTTTGAATTTTAATTTTGTCCTCTCCTAAAGCTCGTCATTGTTCAAGGATGTGGGTGCTGGGCAATGCTGCAATGTGTTTCAAGAAGATATTGCGTGTGTTTGGAGCAATTTAATCACCTATTAGGAAACGAAATACTCAGAAAAACACAAATGAAGGTTGGAACTGCTGGAAATTTCTAGAAGAGGAAAGGGAAACATTTAGCAAGCAACTGATCTGGGATATCTACATTAAGCACATAAAGTAAATGAGGGCAAAGACTTTGTCTTATTAATTACAATTGCTTTGCCAAAAAGGATTTTATGCTGTTTTGCAGGTCTGATGTGGGCTCTGAATGTAAAAGCTTCAGGGCGACTGTGTATGGCAGGTTTTAATCAAAAGTGTGTGTTGACGTCTGTATGCTTTAGGGAAACTATGTCATTGAATTTATTCCACATCAAGACAGATTAGAATCTCCTTTGAGACTGCAGCATGAGTGCTACTAATATAATATTTCATACAGGTATATTCTCTTTGAAGAAAATTATGTGTAAACGGGATTAAATGAAAACAGTTTCAAATATTGATACAAATTAGTGAAGAGACAAATTCAGTCTCCCTATAAAAACCTTTTTGCACAAACAAAAACTAAGATTATTAACACAACCCACAGACATTTAGCCTACATCAATAAATAGCCACTTTTATTAGCTTACATTTCTTATTTAATCTAATGAAGGTGTTCAGTGATGCCTGCAAGTTGTTGCATATAATTGAAAATGGCAATCCTTTTAATATCTTTCTACCCAAACTGGGTGGCCATTTTGACCAGGTTTGGTTAAGATTTTAATTTTATAAGCAGCAATTTCAAGATTTTCAAAACTAATATATAGCATTTAACAATGTATAACACATGCCTGTCTGTATTCACTTAATGACCAACTCTTTTTTCAAGGTGTGAATGCTGAACATAGTTAGCAGTGGCATGTGCTCGCTTGCCAGCAGGTACATTGCTACTGTTAATTTGAGTGAACAAACTCATTTCCAAGTGTGAACTGAAATCATTACAGCTCATTGACATTTACATTACTACAGAGCAAATCTGGTCAAAGGGTTAGTTTTTGAAGAACTGATGTCCAACACTGGGTGGCAATTTTCCCTCTAATGTTTGGGTAAAATTACTCAACTTCTGTCTTAGCAACTTGAACCCAGTATTTAGCTTGGACAAATAATCCAGAAGTTTTTGAGTTTTTTATCAGCTACCCTATTTATTAGTTTTATTTTGCTTTCTTTTTTACTTTAGCCACATTAACGTAACTCTTATTCTACAACTGTGATTTCATTCAGTGCTGCCTAATAGCCAGAAATGTTTTTTTTCCCTGCAATCCTGGAATTTTGTTAACATTTCTACCTTCTCTAGACCAAGGACGATATTGTTATGTCATTGCACTGCCAATTCGGGGAGCTCAGATTGGATTATGTGCCATAATGAGCTCAGCCTCCTTCTATAGTTATGAGCGTAATGAAATCTGTTATCCGAGTTAAGGAGCAAAGAGGAGAAAGGACAGGCTTCCATTGGCAACTGCTGCTGTACTGTCTTCCTTCAGATGAAATAACATTGTTATGGTAGCTTTTCTGTTGGTTATACAAATTGAATTATGGAAAAAGAAACATCCCGGTGTTTGCCAACTGCACTGTGGAATGTTGGTGGGTTAATTAGCTTCCTGGTCTGACAATGCAGCGGCTCTTGTCACATTGTGTTTTCTTTATGTTTTCTTGAGCATTTCTGCTAAACTTTTTCTATTCAAAACAACGTTTCATTACATTTCTCCATCCTTTTTTGAATTTTAGCTAACAGTAATACGTTTGCTTGTACTTTTGATAAAATCTATTCTAGAGAAATTTTAGAAGAGAAGAGGAAGCAAAGTAAACATGTAATGAGGTAAATGAGTTTGAGACAACAAATCCTCAATAGGGTTATGTAGAGTTGTCACAAATTAGGGGAAAAGGATAGCAATCAAAATGTGAGTTTTATCTCTTCCTGAAGAAATTTGGTCTACAAGACAGACAACATAATAGTATCAGTTATGCAATATTATTTTTTAAAAAAGACAAAAAAGAGCATATTACACATCCCATAACCTCCCCTACTGTCTTTCATATCCTGTTGACATTCATCAATATTATCAGTAAACCTTCCTGATGTTAGTCGCTGTTTTCATCCTTGCATCTGATGTCTTCAGTTGTGCTGTCTATGCAGTTAACATAGCTCTGTACAGTATCCCTATTCATAATCATTAGTACCAGCACACTTCTTTATACTTCAAAGGTCCTCTCATCCTAAAACAATAATAATAGAAAGTTAACCCATTAACATTTTAGTTTAATTGTATCTGTTACCATATTCTTCAGTTTCTTACAAGACCAAACAAACCCAATACACAATAGTCTTATGGAAGATCCCTGGCTTGTTAAACCACTTATGTCTGAAAATAATTACATTTTATTTAATTATTTCTTTATTTTTCTCTCTTTTTTTTTGCTCTCCATTAGCAACTAAATTGTTTTTTACATTGAAATTTGTTGTCATCCATGAAGCCTAAGCTTTCAAAGGACTTCCACTTAAGTTGTTGAAAATGCTGCGATATGGAATCATAATTTCTACTTGCAAGGACATTAAACCAGCGACAAAGACCGTTGTTGTTTGTGTAGGTTACATAATGGCTCATGATAAAAATGAGCCTGGACATTGCTTCCAAATGAATAACGTCCAAATAATTTTTTTTATTTGGGAACTTTATGTCTATGATTCAATGACATGTCATATATAATATATAATTTATAATATTGACAAGTGTGATTTGAATATGGCTCCTGCAAGCAGTCATAGAAGACCAATAAATAACGCAATCTGAAGGAACACCGAGCTGCACAGTAGCCATATTTCCAGACAGACATAGCATATTGGTTGAGTTGCTTTAAAATGTATTTTTAATAGTTTTTGAGAAAAAAAACACTTGTTTACACAAATGTGTTGATGATTAAAGAAATGACTTAGTTGAGGTTCTATCCATGATTGGAAAAGTTTGAAGACTTTTTCAGCCCATTTTTCACATATAAATACAAAGAGCAGATATTTTTGCAGTGGCAAAGCTTTAATTACTAAAAATCCAAAGACAAATGTGCTCAAAACAAATTAAAAATGTTTTTTTTTCCCCATAACAATTGTGGAGTTTAGCTGAATTCTCATATTTGCTACAAAAGATCATTGGAGAAAACTGCAGCCCGTGAAGGGATTTCATGTGAGCTGCCCTTGTGGGAAGTTGATGAAATGGTTACATGATATAGTGAAACAGCCCCTCTTCTCCCCACCCCAAACACACACACATGCTAAAAGAAGCATTTCCATATTCCATTCCTGCAGACAAAACACATTTGAGTGAAGGAGGGACATGTGCAGCATAAGATGTAGAGCAGGGAAATGGAACAATCTAAGCTTGGTGACCATGCAACCTTTCGAAAATAATAAGGTGACTGGAGTTGTAGGCAGGCGTGGAGGGAGATTGGCAAGATTTTATCACACAAGACCAAAGGCATATTAATCATAGTCTGGGCACAACAGTAAGAAAAGAACTCAGAAAAGGTTAATGTGTGGAAATGGGTGTAATAATGTGCAGCATTGGAATACTAAAATGGTGCGGCAAAGCTATCATGCACTTTGTCCTGAGTCACTGTACATAAAGCAATGGCAAGAAAATATGATGAAAAAAATGTATGCCATCTGCCAAACAGCATGATTTCAACAATAAACCGGAACTGTTTGTATGTGGGAAACTCAGCTGGTTAGGAATGTCAGTTTAAATCTGACTCAGCCTTTCCTGCATGACATTCTGCTCTCTTTTAGTTAGCCTGCATCACTGTACACACAAATGATCTCCAACATTATCCTAATCAGCCTCAACATCCCCCTCTTTAGGCACATAAACCCTATCAAAACCTTTTCAGTTAAAGAGAAAACCAAGTATTAATCATTCTCAGTTCTGTTTCTGAATCTATGTGACTGTCATATTGATAAAAGGGACTAAGACAGCAAAAGTCCTAATTTGAAGGATACTTTTCAGTGACAGGCCAGCGGGGTACAAGCTTTACATCTTTATTTCAAATGTAAAATCAAAGAGACTGTGTACTCATCAGCAGGCTGCAGAGCCAGTGATCTTCCGATTTGTCTTGGGGCATGAATGCCTTGGCAGCTGGCCTCTGTGTCTGTGGTGCCTTTGCCTATTATTAATAAATACACGCATGAATTCAAAGGCTACATTAATACAAAGCAACACAAAGAAGATATTATTCAAGAATGGCCATTTTTGTTGAAGACATAAAAACATACTTAGAACAACATACAATGACATTGTTCCAATTGCCCTTTTCTCCGTCTGTGATACAAAAAGCATTTTTAGGAAAACCATACCAAGCTTTCTGTTTTTACTATATCAGGAAGCCATCTATTGATGGCTTCTCAGATAGCTTATCATTAAAATCTTTAAAGAAGATGACCAGATGTTTCAGTTTCTGTAATTTTTTTTTTCAATATGAAATGTTGTAACTCATTGTCCAAGGTTCTTCAGAGTGCTTGTTGATGCTGATGGCTGTGGGCAGGGAGGATCTCCACTAGCTCTCCATATTACAGTTAATCTGAAACCTTGGGCTGAAGACACTCTGTTGTTGTAAAGCAGCCTCATGAAGAGGATACTCAGGGTTTTCCACAATTTTCTTGATTTTATGAAGAATCCTTCTATGCACAGATATCTCCAGAACAGAGGCAGCTTTCTTTATCATGTTGTTGAGCCTCCTCTTTAAGTCCTGACTGATGCTTTCTAAGAGCAGGCTGCCCTGTTAAGTCCTGATATCTGCTTGGCCTACTCAGGTGGACCAACAGAAATCTATATAGGACTCTCATGATGTTGAGGCAACAGGGCTGTAGTTGCTGATGACTTATGGGGGAGTTTTCTTTGGGACCGGAACGAGGCAGGATGTTTTCCATAACCTTCTCTTGGGTCAAGCTAAGGTTGAAGAGGTGTTCCAGAATCCCACAGAGCTGCTCTACAGAGGCATTCAGATCACCTGGACTGCAGCCTTGCTGTGGTTCAATCTCTCTCGCTGCCTCTTCACCTGCATTCTTGATGGAAGAGTAGGAGGCAAAGAGAGCAGTAGCATCTCCTTATTTGGTTGAAGCAGAAGAGATCATGACTGAAGTGGAAGATAAAACATCTGAGGTGTGACAGGGAAGCTGTGGGTGAAAGGAAGGTGGGATTTCTATTTGACTAGGATTGGAACAGGAGAAAATTATCCAGAGTTTGCTCCTGAATTTTATGAACAAGCTGAACTGTTCGTTTTTCAAAATCAGTACTATTTTTTATGGTGTTTGTCTCATTAGTTTAATAAAAATAACTGGCCTAATTTTTTTAGGCTGAGGTGTCCTGCAAAATGAAAATGTTGACTATGTAATTTTTTGTTGATTTTATTGTACACTCTGTTCATTAATTTTGTTTTTGATTTGCTTTTGGGTCTGTCCACTCTCATAAAATCGCAATGATTATGACCACTGTTTAAACATAATTAGTCTTGAGCCACCCCCAATTGGTAGATGATATATATTTGTTATTTAGCCACATTTAATTTCAGCTTATTATAAGAAAATAACAGAAAGCATAAAATAAAAACAGAATTTTTCTTCCTGTGTAAGTGAATTTCATATCTAGTCACGGTGCTCAGTGTTGCCTCAGTTACTGCTCCCTGAAGTTTTTTTGTTTGCTTAACTTTGAGCTTTCTATGCTTTCGCATCTGTTCAGTGTCCAGGATGCCTCACTTTTTGCTTTTCCTTTGGCTGCTGCCTCAAAGCCTCTTTTTCTGCGTTTGGTGTGGCCACCTTTTTTTTTTCTTGTGACTGACCTTGATGCTCTTTTGATTTAAGTATTCCTTTTCTCATTGTGCAAAGTCCAATTGGGAATTCTTTAAACAAACCATGCTTGACATTGTTGCTAATCAATGTACTGTGTGATGTCACTGCTTAAGAGAATATTTTTCCTATGACAGATAAAGGTATTAACTTTTGCTCTTGATGTGACATCTGAGCTGCTGCCTGATGCACAGGTGTTGTGTGTGTGTGTGTTGGGGTTGAGGTGTTGACTTTGCATGAAGATAGAATTTCTCCTTGTTTGTAGTCCAACTACACCTTTTGCTGCTCTGTTTTACATTGTATTTGTTCCACTTTAGCCATTTCATCTTAATCCCAGTAAATAGTAATACTGAATAAAGCCCAGTAGACTGACATTGATTTATGTTTATTTGCAGAAATTATAGAAAATATTTTTCTTTGATGTGTCTTAACAAATTAGTCTTCTATATTTATGAGCTGTCTGATTCTAAAAGTAATTTTAAAAATAAATAAAAACAACCCTACCTCTGAAATGAACAGCAATGCATATTTTAAATTAAAAAAGCTTGTCATTTTCATGCTAAGTTTTATTTTCAGCAAATCTCCTTAACTGAAAACATATGCTACTTTATGTTGCATGCATAACTTTTTTTTTCTGCATCATATTTTGTAAAAATCTGAGAAATCTTAAACATTTGAAACATAAACCACAAATTGTCTTTTTATTGTTTTTCAAATGATTCAGAAAAAAACATAGTGACACTTCTTTTTAAAATGGAATTATCAGTATGTTAAACAGATGTTTGGCCATTTATTGGCAACACAGAAGAGGATGAAGAGAGCTCTCGCTTTCTTCAAAGTTCCTCCATGTGAACTGTGTGTGACTATAAATTAAAATTATTACCATCTGTCAGGATGAGAATTTGCTTTGACTAAATCTACAATCCAGTGAGACCGTTTGAAGTGACCTTCACATCTGAGCTGTAGTGTAGTGTTCTTCACTACAGATTTGTGAAAACAAACAGACGAAGAGGATAAATTTATCCATGGCCACATAAAACTCTCTCCACTCAGCACACTTCTTATTCCAAGATTATGATTCAAGTATTTAATAAAATCCCTCCTTTAAGGAAAGAGGGCAGCACAGTTCATGACAGTTCAAACCAGGAATGGCAGGGAGCCAGGGATCAGGCTATCAAAGCAATCCAATATGTTTTTTTTTCGTAAAATGCTTTAATTTACCTTGGTCTTTACTTTTTGTGGCATCTGTTCACAAAACATCTGCGAACATCCTTAAATTATTCCAGTAAATAAATAAGATGTCCATTTCCTATGTTTGTCCAAAATTATAAGTCTAAGTTATAAGTCATCAAGTCTTTTGTTCTCAGTGTCTGAGCTAAATCAAAGACAACTTGTATATCCATGTTATGACTTTTTAGGGGACAAACAAGGTGTGGAGAACAAAACTATAGCAGATTTATATAGTTTTAGTAGCGTAAATGATGATGCTTTTCCAAACAGAATGTTTTGACAGCTACACTTGTGTAGGAAAATTAAGCCCACGTGTAATCTTCGACTGATTACATGTACAAATATTAGATTTTAATCTGCTTCCATTCACTGCCACTTTTTTCGCAAAGTTGTTTTGAGAAATGGGAATGCTGATCTTTTGTTTGAAGCTTTATCATTGTATTTTTGCTGAAGTGTTTAACAAACTTAGCATCTGCTAAGTAAACATTTTCACATAAACTCTAAAGCACTAATTTATTCATCTGTTTTGTAAACCTTCAGTTGAATAAAGTTCTACATCTGTTAAGAAGACTAAGCAGTCAGACGTTTATATTCATGCTCTTATGTTGAAATGGGTAAAGACTGTTTATACATTTCTGCTCCTCATGTTCTACAACCTTGATGCTGTGCAATGAATAACTTTTATTCTTCACCCAGAATTCACTGCTGCAGAAGGTTCTACAGTTAAAAGGTTAAAATCTACTTGTGTCCTGGTTTCTGGCTGGAGTCCTATGCTTAATTAGGATAGCTCAACAGCAAAGTAACTAATGCACTATGCTAAGCATCATAGTGCATTAGCAAATCTGTAACCTACAGTTCTCAGGGAACATTTCTCCTGACTTCATCCTTCTAAGTGGAAAAATTGGTTTAACTCTTTTAAATATTAGATTTTTGCCATCAACACATAAATCTATCAAGAGCTTGAGGAAAATTGAAAATGTCAAATTGTAAAGGGATGTTACAGGTTCTTTAAACTAAACTGACATGGTTGTGGTTCAGTTCACAATTGGAGTTTCATCAGCTGAACTTTATGCTCATTTATATATACTGAGGAATAAACATCTTGTTTGTGTTTAAAAATTCACCAGTCCAAAGTATCTGAAGGTTCTACATGAAAGAACCCATTGTGATTCTATACATTCACTCATTATCTTAACAGCCATGTTTTCAAACACATTCTCCTCAAGAGACATGGCTCATTTGTAAGCGAATTTCAGGGAAAAAAAGGTGTTTCTGACATTTCCTGAACTCAACACTGATTTAAATCTAAGCCTCAGGACATCAGCAAAGCAATTTCCCTTTTCTGTGGTATGAACTGTTGTTGTAATAAGCATGTTGCTGCCTTCCATCATAGCACTGTGGAACATCAATCAGCACTGTGGTTACTAATGGAGCTTCACTGGTCATCATAGATGGACAGCCCACTGATAGATGAAGGAACAGAGCAAAAACATCATCTTGTGTTCGTGCAAGAAAAGACACAAACACACTTTCATTAGAGGACATAAGTGATGATAATATGCTACAGTGTGGGAGATACTGGAATCGGAAAACAACATTTATATTTACAAATGTGAGCAACATAAATGTAATAAAATATGAGCGCAGACAACCTCTCGCAGTTTTATTGCACCGAAAAAAAAACCCCTAAAAACATTACTACCAATGTTTTGGAGCAAGACTTGGATTTAATTAGACCCTATTAAACACAGAAATTGGTCATTCTGCCTCCCAGGAGTCACACTGGGCCAATAGATGTTAACCTTCTGTCTTTATCAGTGCTGTTGTCCCCAGAACTATTAATATACTGGTGGGGATCATGTTGGAGCGACTCCAGGGAATGTTTTCATTGGTTCTCAATAAGGGGCTGATTATCTCCAACTGTTTATTCATGCGAGTCAGATTATTCCTCAGGAGTATTTTGAATTTATATCTCAGACAAACAGTCCAACTTCGGTGCGCATTGAGTTCAGTGTCTCATAAATTGCAATTTGCTTGCTGAGCCACCATGCAGCATGGGGGAGTGAGATGTCATATAAATAAAAGTTTGCTTTCCGACCCATTCTGTTTTCTCGAGAATATGAACTACTGGTACATTAGGTGCACAACCTTGTATTTGGTTTTGACATTGTAAAAACATAATATGTACTGCTGTCTCTGAACAAATACTTGGATAGTGAATGAGAGTTATACCAAGGATAATCTGCATTTCCCCTTGTCTGTAGAATCAGATGGTGCCCCCCTGTTGTTGGGGAAATGACTGGTGCACTTGACCATCTGTCAGGAAGCAAAGAGCTCTTTCTGATCCAAAATGTTACTCAGGCCAAAAAGGTCAGCAGCAGGGATAAGGGCAAATCAGAAAGATGCTCTATTATTTAAACAATGTTCACTGTACTGTATTATATGAACTCATTTTATGTATGGTGCAAAATTTAAGTGAGCTGAACCCAGTGACGTGCAGTCAGGGGAGGCATCAAAATAATATATAATGACAAAATAATTTATATTGCTATTTTCACCCAGTGGTTTGTATTACAAAGTATCTATTTTTCATTTACCTTAACCAATTCTGATTATTTTTTCTTCAAAATGACTACATTTTCAAAAATGAAAGTAAACTGATACAGATTTTTTATTTAATTTTTTTTATGTATCTCTATTTTGTTTGTACAAATAAAATTTTTAAATGAGTATGACTCATCTGTATTCAGCCCTCTTCATTCTGATACCTGTAATTAAACTCCAGTGCAAAGGTTTCCTTCAGGTGTCACCAAATTAGTAACTAGAATCCACATTTGTATGATTTAATCTCAATCTAAATGCAAACTATTGTTTGCATTTATACTGAAGTTAAATGACATACAATAGGACGCATTTCTGATTTTTATTCAGAAAAAAAAAGTTAAACCCCCCACCAAAAACATGTAATAGTTATGTTCCGGTTTGTAATTCTGCAATATTTTGTGTTCCTCCATTGCATTAAATCCATATTTAAAAAATGTCCGAGGTACTGTAATCAACATTGTAATTGCTTCCCAGACTTAAATGTAATAGCTGTCAAACAATTTGAAATGAGTGTCATGCTGGAGAGAAAACATTATACTCCGTGTAAGTTTTCCCCACCAATAATCGGTCTGTTGTTCATATATTCTTAATCCTTACAGAGTTGTCGAGGGAGCTGCTGCCTTTCTGCACCAGTCGGTGGGCGAGAGGTTATTGAACAAAGTCAAGTGAAATCAATCAATCATATGTACAGAGCAAACAAACTTTAGATAAACAGAGTAAGTATATAGTAACGTTGACAGTAGAACAACGACAAATTTAAAGCAGTTAATCATCAGAAACTGTGGAAATGCAACTGAGTGATGTAACATATAAAAAAAGAGAGGAATAAATTCAACATGACAGTTGTTTTACAGGGAACAATTTAAAGACAATGCCTAACAGAAATCAAGCATCTGTAAAAATAAGGTATGTATGACTTATTATTCTAAATTTTATTTTAACTGATCATAATAGCTATTTAAAGTAAAATATGGGCACAACAGTATGGCAGTCCATTGACAAACTGTGTTCTGCTGCATTAACGATTATAATGTTAAAGCCTATGAAAATAAATTTCAACAAATGATTTTACAAGTCATAAAGATTTTATTGGAATGGACAGGAAGGACATTTCCTATCAGAAAGAAAAATAATTCAATTAAACAAAATAAATTAAAGATCCACTAAGGAGTAAGCGCTGTCAATACCAGAAATATATGGCTGTCTTTATGAATAAGTATTGGAAATATTACTGTAGTGAATCACTCAACCATGACTTTATCAGGAACAATAAAATCCAAGTATCATCAAAATGTCAGGGGTTTAGTATTTTAGGGTAATCATGGAATATCTTTATTTCATTTTTAACCTACAGTGTTCTGTGTTGAGAAATTATGTTAATAAACCAACACAACAAAGATAATAAGTCTAACACAAATAAAAGTTAAAGAAGGACAGATTTCGTTTTGAAGACTAAGCTTACTTCCTTCTTCTACTTTACTGTTCTTGATAATTTGTTAGTTTTGTGTTCCCTGATTGTAAGATCTCACATAAAGTCAATGCTTTTAGTTGCAGCTCTTTTATGTTCTTCAAATCTGGCTTTGTATTTCATATATTAATACCGCTATAAGGCCTCCTGTATAAATAGACCTTTGATAGATCTCATTGTGTATGACTGAGATATTGGATATGCAGTGAGTGAAGGGTAATAAGACAGCCTAATCAAGTGTTCTTGCTGAAGGCCACAACTGTACTCTGTTTATGTGCCAGGGCGCTCCTCTCTGCCCATGTGAGTTTGTGTTGTCTGAAGTATTTACTCTGCAGCAACGCTGTGTGAATATCTAATTAAACTGCTGTCACATTTAGCCCAAAACAACACTGCCGTCTACACTGTTTAGTCAGAGATGATTTACAAAGCTCTGCTTCTGATAAACTGACATGTTTGCTGTGACATATATTAGAGACAAATAAGCAAAAACACTTTATTTGTTGTTTATGATGGCCTTCCAATATAATTTGTGCAATTTCTAAAGCATTACTGATGTGCATTGAATTAGGAAAAATATTAGTTTGTGCATGTGTGTTAGGGGCTCTCAATCTGTATGCAAAGGAGTTATGTCTTTTTTTCTGATAATGTCAGATGGTTTAACAGAGAAGTTTTAGAAAATTATTATTATTATTATTATGGAAAAGTAGATTTTCCATAATAATGCCTCTTAACTTATTAGAAACCAACCTTTAAGTTTTATTAATGTCACACGTACTTTGTCAAGGATTTGGAAAGTAACCTTTCAGGTCCAGAAAACTAATTTCATTTCTATTTATTAAAAATATTCTATAAATTAGAAAAAAATAACAAGCCTATGTTTCAGTTAATTTTGGGCAACTCTAAACAAATGGATTTTTAGCCATAATTTTAGTGTTATTGTTTTTAAGAGTCTTCCCATGTTAGTTTATTCCTCTGTGGGTTGTCTGACAAAGTCTTCTTACCTTCTAGGTCCTCAAAAACCTCCAAACGTGATAGACATAATGAACATGATGTTGAATTAAATGTACAAACTTTGTCTTCCTCATTGTTCTCCTGCACACCTGAAACCTCCTTTTTGATCTTATATTATGGATAATAAGCAGAAGATCAAGATATCAGATACTGGTGGAGTTCATTTTCCTTTAAAAGGTGGCTGAGTTCACTTTAATGGGGAGTTTGTGGGCACCCAGCGGTGTTAGATCATGTCACTGGGGGTAGACCTGGAGGAAAACCTATAACTCACTGGAGGAATATTACACTATGACCTGGAAACACCTCTGAATTCCCCACGAATCGTGCTGCTCAGGAAGGATATGTCTTGCCTTCTCACCTTCATCTCCTTCCTTTCTGACCTTGAATAAAGCAGATGAAAATGTATGGATGAACAATTTTTATTATACAGAATATGCTAAGAATTACGACATATATTACTCAAAGCCATTATTAATCACCAACACCTATTGAAGCCAAGGTAATATGGAGGAATTATGTGTATTCGTGTGGCTGTTTGTCCCAAAGTAAAGCTCAAATATCACAAAATGACACAAAACTACAAATTTTAACAGAAAATAACTTTGTTTTGGTGTTGCCTTTACAATGTAAGTCATGATTTTCTTTTGTTCCATTCTTAGCCTTATTTAGTTGGAATGGGTTTGATATTCTGCATATTTGTGTAAAACATTTCAGTTTTATGTTCATAATTGTGCTTTTAACTCTGGGTATTTGGTATTTGTTGCCTTCTCTCTTTTAAGTGTAGTTTGCATTACTCCATGTAAGGTCACATGTCTCCAAATTATTTGGGCAAGAGGCCCCCATAAATACCAATACCTGGATATAGTGCCTTGCTTAAAACTTGACCAAAACTTTCTTGTGCATGCAGTATCATGGGAAGACTTACGTTCGGTTACTATTAACTAAAAGGAAGGAAACTATATTTTTTCCTTGCACATCAAGTAACTGTCTCCTTCAAAAGTGCAGTAGATATCAAACAAAACAAATAAATTACTTTGCAATTTGAAGCTGGAAAATTGGCCTCTGTCTCTTTAAGAAGCTCCTACTGTTTACAACACTGCCCTCAGCATGTTATCACAACAGTGCTCTTCCCAGATGTTGTTTACAACCATTCTTATGAAGCCTTGGAATTGAGAAATTGTACGTATGATTAGGTCAGCAGACTTGCACTTCCACCAGGTGTTTGCTCTTTGCTACTGCCGCTAGTCTGGAGTCTGGAGTTACTGCAAAGTCGTGGGGGAGGGGTTCTCCGTCAGCCCAAAACTCAGCTTGGGGAATGCAGGTTTGAGGAGCTTTTGGTGAACAGTACCTATGATTTATCAAACCTGCTTAAAAAAAATAAAAGGGAATAACATTAGAATATGATGTAAAGCTCAATGAAAGTTTATTTTACCTCCCACCCATCTCTCTTAAATTGTCTTTAAGTAGAAGAAAATCATTTTATTTGAATTTGCTTTAGGTTGTTTGCTAAGGCTTTCATGTCAAGATGTAACACTAAACATGAACAACTGAAACAGCTCTGCTCTCATAAAATATTGATACAAATTCATAATCAGTTGAATTTGTTTTTTCTGCTTGAAAAGCAGCATCTCTCGGAAGTAACAGAGGAAGATATGCGTGCAAGCTGTTTTTTTAGCAACTCATGACTGATTAGATTTTTTAAAATGACAGTATCTGGAATCCGTTTCCTTGAAAATGTCTTTCTTGAGTGAAGCTTTCATAATATTTCCCTGTAATCTTTTTCTGAGAAAAGAATAGGCATACAGTGGTTTATTTTGCAATGTTTCTGAGATTCTTGTAAGAAGAATCCTAACTATCTATCCCTGAAACAAGCTTGCTTTTTTTCATGAGAAAAAAAAGTCAGACAACACTGACCGGAATCTGCTTGGACAAAATGGCCCGTGCATTAACTTGAGCCTGGCCTGACCGAATGGACCTATTTATCCACAGACTCAGTTTCAATTAGAACAAAGACAATGGTGAGAAGACATCCATTACCACCCACAGCGTGTTTCCAACTGTGGCAGTGAAGCATGTTGGTGGACAGAACAAGAGGAGGAGGAGATTGCTCTTCTACAGGACTGTACTGTAGCTTTTTAACCGAAGAAAGTGATTGAAAGATTCAGCAAGTTCACAAACGCTGCTGCTGTGCCCCTAATGCACAAAGTAATTCAACTGTGAACTAGAGAATACTCTGTTTTAAAAGTGTAATTCTAGCTGAAAATTATTTTAACAAAACCCAATAGAAGAGAAATAATATGATTATTCAGATTATTATATAAGATTTTGAAGATATAAATAATACATGACAACCAAAACATACTGCACTTCGATTTTATGTATTATAAAGTTAGATAATGACTGAAGAGCGGGAAACTGGGAAAAACACATGTAATCATCAACATAATGTCCTTGAGTATGGAATAATACTGTGGTATAAAATAGCATATCCTTTTTAAATATTTGTTTTTTGCTCTTCTGTCATGTTAAAGATTCAGATCATCTAGAAAATTTCAGTATTGAAGGAAAAAATACAAAAACTATTTTTAAAAGATGATTTTATTTATTAAGGCATAAAAGCTATCCAGTCCTATGGAAAAAATATGTCCTCCTTTTAAATCTATGAATAACTCTGTAAATAACTACACTTTTGAAATCTCTTGGTTTCACAAATCACACCCAGGGCTGAATATTGCCTGATCTGTGTAATCAAGAAATGCCTTAAAATCAATCATCATCAAATTCAAGAACAGAGGAGAAACAAAGTGATTGACAATTAACAATCCGGAAAGTGTTAGAAAACCAATTCTAAGGCTTTGGAACTCCAGCAAACAACAGCAAGAGCCATTATCCACAAATTAAGAAATAATGGAACAGTGGTGAACTTTCCCAGGAGTAGCTGACCAACCACAATTACTTCAACAACACATCGGCTCATTCATGAGATCCCAGAACAATCTAAAGCACTGCAGGTGTCAACTGCCTCGGGTAAGGCTAGTGTCAATGATTTAACAGAAAGAGAGAGACTGAGAAAAACATCATCCATGAAAGAGTTTTATGGCCATTGGCAAAATGCACACTGTGGATAAACAGGATTAAAGAGCAACTTTTTGGATGGCGTTTCGTAGTGACCTTATTCAAAGTCTGGATTGAGAATTATGAGTAGGTCCTAGTTTACCAGTATGTTCATGTTCTGACGCTCACCAATGACTACTGGAGATTAGGAGATTCATCGATGGAAAGAAAAGAGTCACACCTTGTGGAAATTAACACGTAAACAAATAAAATAAGGACTACAAAACAAGACATAGACAACCAAGATAAATACACAAAGACATAAAAGGATGTAAATTTATGAACAAATATAAATATTTGAGAGCCTAATTTCATACATATTTTCATGTTCTGCCTGAAAGACAGCTTTTATCGCAGTGATATATGAACAGATGCTGGCAGTAAACAGTCTGACAGCTGTTAGGATGATGTACTTGTAGTGTAAGATGAGTTTCTTCTTGCACAGTGAGTGCAGTGTTTGCTTGCTGAAGGAGCTTATTAATGCATCCTCTGTGTCATGCAAGAGCTGAGAGTTCTTATGAGTAACATCTGCTAAGCTAACATCATCCACCCACTCACTTCCTCCATGGAGTCCAGAGGACAGTCCAGGAAAGAGCTGAATATATCCCTGACTCTTAGTGCTGCCACAGCACTGAAAAACCAGTGAGCTGAAAATTGCAAATAATACGTCAGTGTCAGAAATTGCTTTTAGCAGTACTCCACAAACTCCAAAGAACTTCACTTTAGCAGGTGGAGATGACTTCAGCTTCCCTTTCACAAAGCATCGCGGTGCTATTTTCAGCCCGATTTTCGTTTTCACAACCCTCATCCCCAAATACACACCTTGTATATAATGCACAATTAACAACAACAGATAAACAGATTCTGGATGGTAATGGTGGAGCATATCTTGTGATTTTTAAGTTGTCCAGCACAATTACAATTTAATCTGCATTATTATTCTCTAGGATTGTTGTTTTTCTTTTGGCTTCTGCGAACCAGGTCTCAGAACAGTGATATTTGTCGAATATCAATGATGTTCAAATTGGATGAATGCGACCTGTACAGACGCAGGTCACATTTGAAAAGATCAGAAGTTAGGACCACATATACAAGTAGCTTAGGTTACATTTGTGAAAATTGGATCTGTGTTATGCAGACTGTCAGATCAGATATAGTAAACCAAATCCTTAACATTACATTTTACACACCAAAAATCTTATCATCGTATAATTTCTTATTTCATCCTGTGAAAGGTGTTCAGTGAGATTTAATCAGGTTGTATTGTTAAAAGTGGCAGTCTGTCAATAATGAGGCTCCTTGTTATCTTTGGTTAAAACACCTGTCTCTGCAGTAAAACCCCCTGTTTGGATTTAAAGGAAGAACTCTGCATGTCCTTTATTAAAAACATCCTGTGTTTTCAGAGTCAAACAATCATTGTAAAATAATAATTGGTCAAATTTGAATAGCATCATACATTCATTAATTATTAATCATAATTTAAACTACACTTGATACTGGTATTACTTCTGCTTATTCATTGTGATGTATCTGGTTTTAGTGAGTAGCCTATACTGTGACCATAAAGTGTCTCTTTCTCACCATGAATTCTCTCTTGCAGAAGTGGCTAAATTTGCATGACCATATTTGCATGTTTGATTTTGGGGTGACAATTTTGAAAACTTACACACTGTGTAGATGCCCTTTCCATTTGGACCTAATGTCACCTTTTTCACTTTGACTGACTGCATTGAAGGAAGTGAGGGGAGGTCACTTGCTCCATAATGCAGGCCCACCTGTCAGAGCAAACAGGTTCACAACTGCTGATGTTTTGGATCAATGTGGGGGCAGTGGACTTCACTTCAAGGATATACTCTATGAACTCAATTGTCATGCATTCATTAAACCCATTAGCACTAAATTTTAAAAGGGGAACAGTGTAATTGACCTGAGTAGAGCAATTTCTTTGGGAACAATCATTCATTTTAACATTCTGCTGACAGATCTTTCCTCTGGAGTCCCACTCGTCAACTGTCTTTTTAGCTGATGGCCTATATCTGCTTTTTTTGATTACCTTTAATTTACTTTTGGTATGTGTCTGAAATTCCCTAGTGTGAAATCCCTGCACTTTTCATATGTGTCACTTTATGCAGGTGATGCCACTTTGAACAGGATTTTCCCAGGGATAGGTGGTCCCCTGCTACCATGGGATGCTCAGTGAAGCAGGAAATTGAAAAAGGTGGAGCACTGGGTTTATAGCCCATCATCTTTATTAAGGCTTGTTTGCACAGACAGAAACGCAACTGTGTTCATTTCACGCCTAAAGTTTGAAGTGTTCGTTGTACCCTCTTCCTGCTTATCTTCAGAGTGGAGCCGAGACAGATCAGCTGCTTTTTTGCCACCAGCTATTTAACAGATGGGGACATCACAGAACATTATCTCAGCATGTGTAGATTCACCTGAGCAGACAAGTCAACAGAATCAAAAACAAATTTAAGCGTAAACACTGGAGGAAAATTAGTCTGTTATCCTGCAGAATCAACCTTTGCTGCAGGATTAGGTCTGTTTTCCTCAGGAAAAACTTTGTAAAGACTTTTACTTGTTTTTATCACAGCTTTTGATGTTTGAGGTTCTACATAGCACTGTGTTACTGTTTCATCTTTTTTTTTATGAACTACATCACTTAAAAACAGCATATTTTCTTAGCAGCAACTGTATCAGAACAGTTATTTTTTCCTGTCACATCACTGTCTTGTTTCTCTTATCATACGTAACATTCTCATGATTACATTCATGTCCCAAAGTGGTTAGATAATTATAAACTGATTCTTTGAGAAAATTGGTCAAACTGTCATCAGTTGGTTTCACTCCAAGCATTTGGCACAATGAGGTCAGGGAGTTTTCTTCAATGCAGACAAGATGTCTGTGAAGCAAAGTGTCGTCCAGTTTTAAGAGAGATTGCAGTTATGTAATGTTTATATCAGGTGCAAAGCAGGGTACAAACCTATTCTAAAAGGCAAATATGAAGGTCTAACAATCCATTAAGATGCAAAAAAATAACTCATAACGGGTAAGTTATATTGATTTATCTGATGCCTGTGCAACATCCTATTTAGTGCCACGTTGGATGACTGCACATATTAAAACTGCTACTGTGTGCAGATATTTGCAAAGAATGAAGGTACTAGATTGATATTCAAGAAATGGAAAGCACTTTACTGACTTAGCATCAGGGACAACAAAATCTCAGTCACTGCAGTCGTCCTGTGTCAAATACATTTTCGAATACTTTTGTGTACTTTTAGCATGACTATGTGATTTTTTTTTTTTTTCAGAATCCCAGTGCACATGTCACAGCGGCATTGAGACAAAAAATTGTGACATATGACATAAGATTGTGGCA
The DNA here is from genome assembly GCF_027474105.1 of Poeciliopsis prolifica. Classification (NCBI taxonomy): domain Eukaryota; kingdom Metazoa; phylum Chordata; class Actinopteri; order Cyprinodontiformes; family Poeciliidae; genus Poeciliopsis; species Poeciliopsis prolifica. The sequence goes on from NW_026562425.1 coordinate 2,697,497, forward strand.
CTTTTACCCTTAGCGGCATGAGAAATCAAATGGGTCAGAGTTGTCTCATGGATAAGTCTAATACAACAATCTGCTGCAGCATTTTTGGATGAACACAGAAGTTCAAACCAATAATATGCTGACAGTTTCACCATCATTGTGAAGAAGCCTTGCCGTTGATCAAAAATGCCAGTGGAGCATGTTTAGGAATATGAATTGTTCAAGAATATGCTTGTTCGTTGTGCACTGCAGCAATAACAGGAAGCCATTGCTGTTTGAGACAAAAGTGGGTCATGGAAGAACATCTTAGGGGACTGCTGTGAAATTCTGAAAAGTAATTTGCTGGGAATTGGATTTCTAATGACGCTAAATGAAATTGGAGCTGTGAAAGCGTTCCGCGTGTGCTCCAGCTTCTACAACCCCAAAGAGACTCTGAGGCGACACATGAGGGTAGTAAAGACAGAACTTATGGAAATGAATGGCACCATGTGAGAATCACATTTCATTGTGCTTTATTAAACTTTATGGCTGCTTGATGAGGCCCCGGGCCCTTAGATACGATGTGGTTACTTTACAGTCTTAGTGGATCTTTTTTCTTTTTTAAACAGAACGTATAAACATTTAACTGGGCAGGCTGACAATTACATCGCCAAGAGGAACTTTATTTTTACACAAGTTTTAGCTGTTAAACTCACATACAGCAAGGATACCTGCAGTTTTGAGCCGTACAGCAGAGTGAACAGCTTTACTTTGGCAGCAGGGCATGCGGTTAATCGTTATTGATTCAGGGATCAGCAAGGGTTAAATTGGTATTTGTCAGGTGTGCACATGTACGGGAATAAAAAAAATGGACAAATTCAGACTAGTGAGCAGTCTCCAGAGGCTATATACTTTACAAATTAAAGTTTCTCCTCAGTCTAGGTAACTTGCTTGGAAGCAAAATTATGGCTTGTAGGATTCCTAAAAACATGCATGGAAGAATGAGAGCAACACTGTGGATATGTTTTAGATGAGACAATAACATAACATGATACAAAAATCAGAAAGCTCAATTTTACAAAAAACTTGTGTGTTTATGTGTGTAGTTTGTGAAAATTTGCATCTTCTTAATAGAGACAGAATGCAGCCCAGGCGTAGTTATACAAGTCCAGAACAGCAAGTAAAACAGTAATGTGTATTAAAGTCTTGCTAGTTGTGTCCAATAGTTACACTGGACTGCAGAGCTGTGTCTCTAATTGTTGCATTAAGTCCTATCTACATGAATACGTAAAACACTGAAATTGTATTGTGGTGATGCTACTGAAAACTTTAAATCAGGACATAAATAAAGTGTCTATTAATACAAACGCGACAATATGTTAATGCTTGACAAACCAGTTGTCATTGTTTCTTATTTGCATACAACAAAAGAAGAAATCTCCATCGGGGAAGCAAATACTGATCAAATGGCAGTGAAAGCACATTGATTATTGGGTTTAACTTATATCTGTTACATTGTCTAGACTTTTGTCTGTGTTTTTCTGTCTCTCTTGTCCCCTTTAGCTCCTGCTTTGTTGTATATTTCCCATTGCTATGCAGCACCACCTTCTTCTCAATTACATAAACATATTTACTACTCCTTACTAGCAAAAAAAAACCCCAACAAATAAATAAATAAGTAAAAGCAAAGTGGATTATCTGTGACTCATTCCAACATTTGTGAGCACTTGAAGAATTTTCTAATTTGTTTGATTATCTTTGAAGTGACAGTCATGCATAGTAATCCCAATTTATGCTAATGTGCCGCTCCTTTTCCTCCTCTCCCTCATGGAGGCTCAGAGGATATTGGCATCTTTTGGTTTGGATGTGTGTGTATGGATGCAACTGTGTATGTTTATGTGTGTCGTTTGTGAGGATGTGAAATATAAAATGAAAATGGACCAGTGTGATCTTTCGTTCTGAGTGCATAAATGCTCTGCCACAGATTCTGCTCATTGGTCTTGTGGTGGAGAGGCTAATTAACTGAAAAAAAGCCTGCCAACATCAACAGAAGGGCATGTTCTAGATACCAGCTGCTGTCAGGAGGGAAGCTGCTTTTAGATTATCGGGGAATTCATAATATTTTGGAGGCAAAAACTGATGCTTCCTGGCCACTAAGTCACCTCGATAAAGATGCTCGGGTTTGCATCATTTTTTGATGAGGTGGAGGTGATGAAATGACAACCAAAAACATAACTTGACATTCAATCATAATGGAAAAGCTTTGGAAATCTGCTGAACAGATTGAAGAACCTTCTAAAAAAGACGACGTCTTAGCAGAGTTCAATCGCTGTGTAAAAATTTGTTCATGACTGAATGTAGTCTTTCAGTACAGTACATAAACTGTACTGCCAAGCCATATAACATTTTACCATTATTTGAAAGATGATTTGTTCTAATTTTCATTTTAAGACTTAAGTGAAAATGTAGAATAAGCCATAGCAGGTTAATACAAAAACAGAATAAATCAGATATTCTTAGGATTGGCATTCATGTGCTGATTGCAGAGATAATTAGACATTTTTCCTGATCTGAAACCACAAGTGTTGGCTTGTGCAATCTATACTTGAGTTTTTTTGTAGCATGTTTATTACTCACACTCTCACTAGTCTCTCATTAACATGACCGTAGCAAAAACATGAAGAAAGATATTTGTAGCTGTAAACCTATCAAACTCTTGATATTTTGGTGCTGCTAATGGTTCCATGTGTGTGTAACTGATTTAAAAATAAAGTCACTTCACATTCATGGTCACTTTGAAAAGAATGCTGTATGTCATATGCCAAAAGACTGTGCAGGTTGCGCGCTATGCTGCAGCATGGCAACAACACAAAGATCAACAATGTGAATATCCATACGCAGCAGTTCAGGAAATAATATGTAATCTGCATACCATGGAGCTGCTGTGGAGATACCACAGGCCATTTCTCAGCATTGAGCACCCTGGAATTGAAATGACAAATGCAAGAAATCATCTTTTTTTCACAGTGGATATTAACTCACCAGTGTCAGAATTTACTCTCCTAACATTCAAGGAATATTTCTAAGCTTAGCATAGACAAATAATTATATTCTAACATGACTACTGTATTGAACAGATTTTATTAGAATGTGTTTATATGACAATATTGTTTGTCATATAACCAATATTGTTATAAAGTCTTATGTCATTGAACAGCTGCATTTGTGAATTTCCTTAAGCTTTCCTTGGTGTTAAAAGTTTTTAAACACCACTGAAGCAAAAGAGATATATATAGAAAAATACTTGATTAGAAATTTAATTTAACTGGCCTTTATTTTATTGTAACAACATTGATCCTGTAGCATTGGTTGTCTAACATTGAATTTTCTTAGCGGCAAAGTCTTTCTGTTGAAACATTGAGACAGTTTCAAAAAGAAGTAAGTAAAATAAGCATCTTTTTGAAATAAGCATCTTTTTGAAACATGTGAATGAAACAGTGTCCTCTGAACCAGCAGAGGCAGAACAGTTTGAGGTTTCTGTTGTGGCCACAAACATGCAGCCTGGTGCCTACAAAAATAATTCTTTTAAGATCAACAACTCACAAATCTCATGAGACTCTAGTTACTTTGCAAGGTAAAAAGACATTCCCCTGTGTCCTCAGTATAAATGACACATTCCCTTGTTCCTACATTTATTAGCACAAGTACTCTTAGCATTGCAGTGTTTTAATAAAAGAACATTTTCCCTGTGACTTACTATGGATTTATGTATGTGTAGAACTCCAGTCCCCATAGGCATGCAAGGCATTCTGTTTTCATCAGCCTCTTACATAAAAAATGTGGTGCAGCTTTTATGGTGAAAGAACACGAATCATAGCTGCAAACACAAATGCTCGTGCCAGCTGTCCAGAGATTGTTGACAAAGCAGAAGTAAAATATGGCATCAATTTGCTTACATTGCTAACAGTCATGGCAAGCTAACAGAAACAATCTCTTCTTCCTCATAAAACAAACTATTTTCAGAACAACATTTTGTTTTCACAAATAACTCATATGACATTAAAGCTATAAATATCAGTATTTATATATAAAAAAACATGTTTTCATCATTGTTGTTTAACTTAGTACTACTGAAAGTTAGCTGTATTTAAAGGAATAATAATTGCTTAGTTATAATTAAACATATTTTCCATGTCCGATTTTCTCTTTATTTATTCTGATCATTTTTGTTCCACACATTTAATGTTAAATTTTCTGTTAAAGTTGACATAAACATCAATGGTTAAAGTTATTCATAAATAATCCATGAATGTACACCATCTAATGGATTAAAAACCAGGCTTTTATTGTGGTGTTCATCTCCTGCAAAGGGAAGGCTGTTTTTTTTCTCCACGCATTTTGCAACATTTAAAATTAGAAGAGCCTCTCTGGAAAACACAAACATATTTGGAACTGTCAAAATTAGAAGTGGAAACACTTGGACTTGAATTAGAAAAGAACAAATGCCAAAATATTCCCCTCAGGGAGCAAATGAAAATAAATTTAGTAAATTAATGTGCTAGTTTAATTACAAACTGTTGGTTCCTTGGCATGCCTTTGAGTCAAATTCTGCATTTATTTCTGGCAACAGGCATTCTTGTTCAGTAAAATTAATATCCGTCTCCTATTGCATTCATATGCAAAATGCTATTCCTCCTTTGTAGGTGCAGAGTCGCAGTGAAATTGGGAGCTGATGAAAATTAGTGAATATTAGTTAAACTGAGGCACATTCTCTCTTTTTTGTTGATTAGTGTGCAGTGTCCGTGAAAGAATAAAGAAAATTACAATCCCTCTTGGCACTTTCTTTTGAAAACAATATAGCAGGATGACAAAGAAACAAAACAGTCTGATTGAAAAATATTGAACTTCACGATATGCAAGTTTTGCTCATATTTGGTCTATGTCAATACAAAATGACACAGCTGAATAACTGTTGGGAAAAAAACAGCTGTGGAAGCATAAAACTTTGGAAATTAATTTTATAATGTCAGAGAACTTGATAGGAAGAGCTTATAGACATGCTTAGGGGATCAATTTTCAGTTAGTGAATAATAAATTCTGATTTTGTGAAAAGTGTTTTCTCTGTTCTTTTAGTGCTCAGTGTTTCTGAGATCAAATAATGGCAGACATGATTTGCCCTCTCTCCTTTTCATACATTTGACGATAAAAGAAATCTGTCTGCCTTTTATACTTAAAAAAATAGAAAGGTAGTTAATAAAAAAAAAAAAATTAGATTTTGTATTGTATATTACAAAATATGTTATTGTAACTACACAACCACAGCTGCCTTTATTTTTTTGTAAATTAGAGATGCTTTTATTTTTATCGTGTACATTGTTCCCTTCAGCTTTTTATTGCATCCATGGCTTAATAGATTAACAATAAATTTTAATATATGACAAAGATAACCTCAATAGATACAAATTTGAGTTTTCAAATCATTATTTTTATTGGAGGAAAACACTATCCAAATGAACTTGATTCTAAGTGGAAGAAGACGTTTCCTAATGTCTGGTTTTTGTCATCTTCTCTGACAGCATTTGTCACCAAGCCTTTTCTGCAACTGAGAAGGTATTTTGACCCATAACTTACTTACGCAATAGTCTTATTGGATGATTTGTAGGCACAAAATGCCTGTTTATTGTAATTCCTCAGCATCTCAGTCAGATTGATCTCCAAAGTTTGCTGATGCATCCTCAAAATATGCTTGAGCTTAAGGTCACACATTTGGTGGTCAGGCAGGAATCACACCTGGATTTAGAGATTTATCATGGTTAATCCACAATTTGTCAATTTCACACAGGGTCAAATTGGTTTGGTTAGATCATTTAATTTCATAAATTAAGTCATCATATAAACATTTTATTTATTTACTCCAGTTATCTCTAATTTAGAACTTTAGTGTGTGACAAAAATGCAAAAGACCCAGAAGAATTGGGAAAGAGTTTTTTCTCTCACTGAACTGTAATGTTTCCATAAACTATGTGTACCTTTTTTTCCCCTTCTTGTTTTTCTTTTGAATAAGAAAAACAATTATTTAAACATATTTAAATTAGTTTCTTTTTTGTATAGTTGATGAAGCAATTGATACCATTACCTCTATGCACACAGTTTTTCAAACATGTGAAAAGTACCAGTGTCTCAAATGGCCACTAATATTCATTATAAGCATGTACTTTACTCATATTTTAAAAGAATATTACAACATACACTTTTTTACACATCTATAGTCTTTTGAGCAAGTCTGAAGCAAAACAACATGGGAAATAAAATCTGTGCTGCTGTAAATTCAAATTAATGCAGATTTTATTCAAATGAAACATTGGTTAAGGAGTGATTCCTTTTCTCACATTTGGATAATTCTGCATTTTACAGTCTGCTTTCTTTTGAAATTAACAATTGTAATTAGGTGTGTAGTCTGCTGTTGACATGTTCAACTGGAAAAAGTCCCAAATGGTTGAATCTGTGGTAGGAGGAGATGCCAGTAAAAATGCTTTGCCCTTGAATGCAAAATGAGCAAAGTACACTTGACGGAGTACCTGCAATCTCTGAAGACGCAAACAGATCAGTTTACATGTGAACATTCAGCGCCCTGACAAATTGCGTGTATTGCAATCTTTCTCATTGTATATTTTTAAAATTAATATTATTTAATATATTTGACTTGTTTTTGAGAGTTCATCTCAAACTTTTAGGTTTATTTCTGCTGTCTTTGTGTTACATGTGTGAGACTTATCATGCCTACAGTGGAAAGAGTTGTGTTAATTTTTTGGAGGACAGCATGAACAAGATCTAGTTTTACAGATAATGGCAGAGGGCTCCACACATTCATTAGTAGTCAAGCTGAGTAAGACTGTGTTTCTCTGTCTAGCCTCCCCATGGCTTGTCTGAGAAGAGAGCTGCACTTGATATGATACAGAGTGCTATTCTCTCTCCCTGCTGGTAGCACAAACATACTGGTTAGCACTGAAGATATTTGTTATACAATATAAAACCATAACTTTTAATAGATAACTTATATTTTTGCATATTGCTCTTGTTTTTAATGTCTGGTTTTACAGTTTGGGGTTGTTTGTTGATCTGAAGACACGCCTGCCTCGTCATCCAGCTAATGGTGACAATTCGGTCTGGAGATGAAAGGGCACAACTCTCAGGTGGTCCACTATCGATCAGGGGACGGCGGCACATCTTCTATCTTTATCAGCTCAAGCAGACATTTGTAACAAGATGTAAAGAAGCCTTTAGGGGCTCTGGAGCACATCTGATTTGAGACTGCACATGTTTTACAAGAAAGAAAATAAGAGACTTACCGTGGAGCCATTTGTTTGCATTATTATTACCACATCAACATATATAGAGAGAACTGATTTCGGCTGAGAGCTGTAATACTGAAAATGCTTATGAATATAGGAACAATTCTGTAATGATATCATCAATCAAAATAGGTCCTAATCTATTATTTTGTCAGTGCCTGTCTGATTTCTGTCAGGGAACCAAAAGTGTTATATAGGCTTCATTTCCACTCGTCAATAGCCAGGTTTCAGTCACATGACTGTAATGACACACAAACATAGCCTGCTGATGTCACAAATTTCTTTGTTCTTTAAACATCCTACAACACCAAACAGCAGATGAAAAATCTAAAAGCTTTCGAGTTTTGTAAGCAGGTGCTTCCTCTTTGTTTTTTGTTTTTTTCCCCGCTTTTAGTGTTACTTATTACATTTGCACAACATAAAGCTGCATTTTACACACATTGGGGTATATAGTAACAATGCATTTATTTGATGCATATGCAAAACAACCCAACAGGTCTGGACCAGATATTTTTGCTGCTGATATATGTACCATTTGTTTCAAAAGCAGACAGGTTCTTTTGCCACGATGAATAATGAGCAATATTTACTAAGGTGTAGTAAAACCCCAGAAATGTAAAAACAGATCTACAAAAAATAAACTCTGTAATGTACCAGGGAAAGCAAATGTAAGAACAGAAGATCATATAAAAAATGAGTGAATTCCATAGGGCATAACAGTGCTTATAAGTTCCTGTGCAGATGTAGTCATCAGCGAAGCTTCCCGAGGCTGGCTGTGTTTACTCTTCCACTGCAATTCGTCATTAATCAAGTGGGCTACGGATGAATTAACATGCTACATGCAGAACGATGTGGGACATTAACATGCTCCCCCTTACTGTCAGATAGATGTGAGGGAGAGGAGATAACGTCTGCAGTTAAATATTATCACTAACCACAGGAGAGACAACCAAATTCGGTGAAGGTGGATTGGAAGGTAGATGTTATGTTTTAAAACACTCCATCAAGAAAAGTTATTATGCATAAAAGTTTAAATGTTTTAGATGAGGAATAGGAAAAACAAAGACATGCTTACAAGTACGATTTATCATGTATTTGACTCTATACTTCAGGGCAATTTTCAAGCATAAACCAGAAACCTCACAATTATGGCAATTATGGCAGATATATTTACAGTGGTCCAGTTTCAAATATGGCAGGTAAGAAAGGAAGGAAGGAAGAAGGAAAGGATGGAAGGAAGAAAGGGAAGAAGGAAGGAAGGAATACAAGTGGCTCTAAATGAAACTTCCACAAAGTAGGATATTGAATAAATTGTTGAAATACAATTTGAAAGCCAGCTGATTTGGACATCCGTTTACCTTTAACTGTAATTGTTATTAAGGTTGGATACCTTAGCCTGACTTTCAACATTTTTGCTTAGGGTTTAGACACCTAAGCTTAAAAAAAAGAGCTACATTTGCAGTGCTTTTTGGAGGGCGGGGGGAGCTAAATAAAAGTAAGTACTTGTCAAACTATAAAACAGAGACTAAAAATATGCCCATAATGCTCTTTGTTTGGAGAATTCTTTTATTCCAGTTTTGACCCCAGAAGGACTATAAAAGGGATTCAGCAAAAATCTTAATGTCTGAGATTCTATGGTACTGCCAAAGCATGGTGTGCAATAAGTTGGACCAGCCTGTTTATATTAAAAAATGCTTTAGTCATGCATTGTGTTTTTTAAAGAAAAGTTTTAGAGTTGATCTATCTATCTACATCTTCAGTGCTGTTGGTCATGTTTGTTTTCCAATCATCAGGGACACCCATTCCATCTTGTTCACGCTGCCATTACAGGGCAAAGCTCATAGTCTATTTTCTAAGTCTGGATCACGTTCTGTAGATCTCTCTAATAAACACAGGTCAAATAGCCTCCATAAATCATAAAACACAGCACTTTTCCTCTGGTTTCACTGCAGCTCAACTGTAATGGAACAAGGAGCCAAGATAAATTGTTATTACTGTTCCTGTAGCAGGAACCACTGGTGGAAAAAAAAAAATCAATTGTATAATCACTCGTAGAAGAGAGGAGGAAAGGGCGACATTGAAGTGTTCCTCCATTTCAGGTTATTCCTCTTATAGAGGCTTAGCAGCACTCGCAGCCTGGGCAAGGGGCAAAGGGAGGCGAAATACTGGGACAAATGATTCATACTCAACAGCTCTCATCCAACTCAGACCCCCAGATGGAAATAGCAGGTACGCAGCTCTTTGTTGGCGGCGTTACAGTTCATTTGTTTTCCCAGGAGGTAATTTTCATTAGTAAAACCAATTTCCCCACAAGTCCTCAACCTGAATAATAAACACAAGCTCTTGCTGGGGAGAGACATTGAAAGCAACAATCCAGCTCCAACTCTTCTAAGTAGTGCTCGGGAAATCTTTTAGGGTGCTCTTTTTGTTTGGGCTCCAGGTAAAAGGTGTCATAGTTTGCAGAGCATGTCGTAATCACTCGCCTTAGGAGGAAACCGCCAGAGAGCTAATCATTACTGCTCTGAAAGCTTGTAGGAAAGAGGTTGCATTCCTCCCGCTTCAATTGGGGTTTTTCGTCACTGTGCATGAGTGCTGCCTGTCAAAAGAGCCACCAAAGGTTGAAACTGAGTTTGTATCAAAGCTGCTCACAACAAAAATTCATTTTGAAGTCGGAATGAAAGATCCAGTGCTTTCTATCTTTAATCAGTGCCTGGTAACAGTCTTTTCTGCAAGCAGTTTGTTTACCTGGAAACAAGCTACCTTTCACTGCGGGTTATTTTATTTCACAGTTCTTTCTTTTATTTTAAGGGCGCTTCTCTAGGAATATTATTGGAGAGCCTGGCTGGAATAGATATGTTAGAGTGTTTAATTTTCTTACGATTAAAACCATTAAGAATTCCCTGCCATGTTATCAGGTTGGGCTTATGTCTTATCCTTCAAATTCTTGTGAGGCCACAAATACAACCTTCTAAATGGCTCTAGAGTGAAGCTTTCAATAGATATAAATCTTTGACTCAAGGGCTACAGCAGCCGTCATGCTTGATCAGTTTGCCACTTCTTGTTCAGGCTGAAATATTTCAACAGTAACTGGATGAATTGCAATTCATTTTTCCCACAAAAGATAGACCTGCTTCTGTGAATTCATTTTCAAGGCTACCGTGTTGCTTCCATGATCCCAGGGGCTTTGTGTTTACTTTAGGTGGAGTTTGGTATTCTTGTTCTTGTATTTTGAGTCATTTTGTATCCCTAGCTCTGTTTCCCTGGTGCTTTGCTGCAGCTCTAAATGTAAAATTTTTCAGTTTTGTGATTAGCCATGATAACCCTCACTCAGCTGCCATTCATGATATTGATTGTGCTCACCTAGGGTCACTAATCATACCTACGCAGGATTTAAGATATCTGATTTTTATTGTTGGATTCTATTGCTGCACTTGGTAATTAGGAGTAACCAAGTTACATGTCTTAAAAGTTGGATGTTTAAAAAGAGAGAATTGGGATTGATAGACTTCTCTACAAATCATATGTTTTAATAAAAGGAATACATTGCACCCTGACAAAACAAAACCCAACTTTGCAAACTGACCACCATCTCAGAAATCTTCCACTTAGTAGCACTCAGATGACTTATGCTATTTCTTCTTTAACTTTTTGCCAATGCATGTATTCCAGTTGAATTGTTCATATTCTACAACTGTTTTATTCTTCTTAAGTGTCCAAGTTTGATTAAAAACCTTGACAAATAAAATAATCATCATTATAATTGTCATAACTGTAGAGTCTCAACAACAGAGATAAAAAAATAGCCTAACACCAAATACACTTTGTCATTATTTTTATCATTAATTATACAATAACTGTTCAAAAACACAATAGAAAAAATGTTTGCTGGGAAAAATACAGATTATATGATTTTATCCATCCATATTTATGGAAAATTTAATAGACGTAATAAGCTAATGAGCTGTTTATACTCAGACAATTACTATGTAATCAAAATTTGGGATTCTTGCATCTCAAAGTGTCCCACTGTTCATACGTTGTATATCAAATAATTTTCCCAAGTGGCTCACAGGAGAGATGGAGAGAATAAAGATAAATTAGTCATGTGATTGAGTATTGTGAGAAATATTAAGGTGAATATCTGTAACAATGGTTCTGCTATGTAACAGATTTGAAAATCTGCGTTTCTATATCTATACACTTCTAGCTGTGTATTTGTCCAGTGACAAATACACAGCTGACCAAATGGAGATGCGGGTAGAGAATTGGGAAAAGACAGGGGTGAAGTATTGGCTTGCAGCAATTTGATAATAAAAGTAAATTGGCTGATTATTTAATACAGTTTTATATTAGGGCTGGTGCCTAGTCATGTGTAAATGCACTACAAATGTGGCCAATTATGGTAAAGAAGAGTACTACTACATGAACAGGGTCAGGAACATACAGTAGGGAGGGAGCGACATAACTTAGGTTTTTTGGCAATATTTTTTGTCATTATTGTGATAGATTAAATGTCTCAAAGCTATTCCACATTTTGCTATGTTTACCTCAACTGGGTCAGCAGCAGCCAGAGGTTAGTGGAGGCTCAGGGAGTAAAGGTGTCAGGATTCTGGGGTGTGATTTTTGTGTCTTTTGGAGAGGATCTTTGTTGGAGCGTGCTTTTGGATCTGCACAGCCTGCACACCTGGTGTTAATCAGTTCATCAGGAAACATGATTTAAGGAGCTGCAGGACCTTCATTCTCAGGTTTTAGCCCCTCAAGCCCCAACTGTAAATCATGAACATCAATTTCAGTAATGCTGCTAACATCTCTGAAGAGAATAAAGTAATTCAACAAATATGGCAGCTGTTAAAATTCAAATATTACAATAATTTCAAATAAAATCCATCTGTGAAAATAGTTATATTAACAGTTTAAGCACAATTGAGGGATTGTATTGAAATGTGATTATCATTAAACTCATAATCAAACATTTGTCTTATTGTTTAGGAGTCTCTTATGCTTTGTTTTATAAGCTAATTATTTTCTCCCCCTCCCACAAGACTTTTTTATGCTTTCTGTGGTTCAGAAAAGTGGCCATTTGAATAGTATATAAATTATGCTTTTAGTGCATTCCTTCACAGTTTGGTGGTAAAGATGGAAGTAACTTAAAAGTAGGCCAGAATTTTGATTACCTCAGATCAAATCTTGATAGCTCAATCTTTAACATTCACAGCAGCACTTTGTCCACTCCCTAGAGGGACTAGATCAAATTCTCAATTAGGCTTGTTGTAAGCGTGCCATCGTCCTTGAGAAGTGTTTTTTTTTAGAGTTGTTCCTGGTTTGAATGTTAAACCTTTGAAGTCACATGAGGACAAACAGTTTGTTACTGAAGTACATAAGTATTAGATGGCACAAAAATAAATTTCACACATCAGATACTTTTGATAGCTCTTCTGTAACTATCTCATTGAAACTAAAGGGCTGAAGAGGAGTGCAGTATTGCAGTAGGTTGCTCTCATCTTGATGTCAAGAAGTAAATTATAGCCATGACGTCTATTGGTCTAAATTAAAGCTCTGTGACTTATTGAAATCAATTGCTCATATCCTTTTGGAGTGTTGAACTTCAGAAGAAGACTAATTAAGCTGCTTGTTAAACAGGTGAAATGCTCAAATTGTGTTATTAATTCCCCAGGCAGCGCCTTTCACTAAAACGTCCTTTGGAAGGTTTAAATGTAAGTATTACAGTTTCTGAGTTTGTTTTGCTTCATTGTCAATTCCTAATGAAAATGGGGCCAGACGTAACTAATGGCAGGTACACTGGCTCAGGTGAAAGATAAAAAAAAAAAGGGGAGAAAGGTGAAGGCTCTCTGGCTAGACCGCTTTGAAATGAGTCAAACCCAAGCAATTATCCACCAGAGGGAAACAGCAATTACTGAAAAAAAAAAAAACCTGAAGGGATTTATTGGAGAAAACAAAACACTGAATAACATTTTATGTCTGAGGGCATCAGCCAACATCACCCTAATATAATGATGCTGACAAGCATTAATGCATGCCTTTCAGAATATCAGGCAATGTGGTGATCATTTCTGTAATGAAGCATCATTCACTCTAATATATTTGTATAAGTAATTTATTAACACCAAACACTGTGTGTGTTCACCAGTTGTTGTAATGAACAGCTCCCTCAATGCTTATTGGCACCCCTGGTAATAATGTGTAAAAAGCCCCACAATATTTTTAGATTTGATTGCAGAAGCGTAATCTCACTTTGAAAAATTGTCCAAATACTATCATTTAACTTGAGTGTATCTGTTCAGTGTGGGGAAAAGTCTCACATTAAAATCTCCTTTTATCAAAATCACTGGTGCCTCAATTATTGCCACTCCTGCTGGTAATACTTTGCGCAACCCCTTTATGTGATATTTGCAGTGCTAGAGGACCCGAGGACAAACAGACAGAATCATGTGGAGGGGAATTAATTATTGAAAGCTAAAGACAGAGGAGAACCAGCAGGATCAGGGTACAGTGGAACCATGGCAGGGTAGAAAAGAATGATGTAGCAAGGAATGAGTGAAAAGTAGATGCCCAAACATAGAATGACGAAATACTGGAGGAAGAAACAGATGAATCTGATTACTTAATGAGCAATAGATGTGCAGAGAGAATGATGGAGCTCAGGGAAACAGGGTATGGTCAACCAGAGAAGAGAATCAAAGAATTGACCAAAAATAACAAAACACAGCAATTTATGTAATGGAGGCAAATAGAATAATACAAATATCAAGTCCAACAAAACATGAAGCTATATACTGCTTTGTATGTTATTTATCTTTTACAATATTTCACAAGGTTAGACCATTAGGCATTTCTGCTTTATAAAACACACCCTCGGCGCCACAAGTCCTCCACCATACTGATCTGTGATTATTCATTCATCATCCATTTCCAGAATGTACATGCATCAAGCATGAGCTGAGTCAGCATGATAGGACCTTTGTTCTGTGTGGCTTGTCCTCACTGCTGCCAATATTCTCCCAGACTCTAGAGGGCAGTGTAACATACATACGGCAAGCATATAACGCTACGCAACACATTAGGTGTGAAGTCGTTGGTAAAGGGGTTTTTCAAGTCTCCATATTTTATAGACACTGGCTTAATCAACTGACATTCACAGATGGAAGTAGACTGAAAATATATTTGAATAAAATTTTCTAGGACCAACAGTTATACTTTTTTATTTGCACTTTTTAATCACATTAAAACACTTGACTTATTAGAAAATTCCTGAAGAAACTTAGACAGACGCCTGTCAAAAAATAAATAAAAATAAAATGGAATAACTGATAAAAGATGTACAGAAAGGGATTTGAGCAAGATGTTCAAAAGTTCCTCATGAAGGAAAACTCCTTTTCAACAGATCAAAAAAACCCTCGGGAGGTTTCCAACAATTTCTGAGGCTTGTTCTGTAAAACTGAATGTGGGGGGAAATACACGACCAATCCCTTCGTCTCGTAGCGTGAAGAACATTGTCACATCCTTGTCAGTGTTTTCTCATCATGCTCCTAGAAGAGCAAGACTTGAAAAACCTTGCACAATGTGTCATGATACTGACATACTTTCAAAGACAGCGGTTTCATCAAAAAAAAAAAAAGCTTAGGTGTTTAATGACGGTTGCATCAATCACCTGGTGACATAAATCAGGAGCTCCACTGCTCCAGCAGCTGCAACAGCTCAGACTATACAAGCGCAATTCCAAATTTCAGCTTCATTCGGTCTTTTCCGGTGCAACAGCAAATCTTTTTTTATTTTTCCTTCTGGGGGTGTTTGCAGCTATCTTAGTTGTTAATAGAGCCTACTCTGCAATTATATATTTGTTTTAAAGCAATATGCATACTTTGCACGTAAATATAAGAAAGCTTAGCCAGATGGATGTCTTCTTTTGTGTTAATAGAGTGACTCTGTATTTATTCGTGGCCCAGACCTGTAAGATTAATGATGGGGGCAAAGCCCTGTTTAAGGCTCATTCATTACCTCAGGCTCATCTACTTGCAGCTGAAAATAACGTCATGAATCACTGTGCAGACGTGCCACATGGCTCTCTGGACATCTCTGGATCAGTTTACTGTTTGTAATTTCCTTTTCACAAACACTCACAGGAAGATAACTGTTGTGATGGCAGAGCTGCAGGTGCACTTTTTGTTATTAGTGATATTAAAAAAAAAGAAAACAAAATTGCCACATCTGTGTGATCTAACACACAAAGGGAATGTTTGTTTTCCTGCAAAGCAATGATGCAACACCTGTCACAAAAAGATATATCCTTTTTTCCACCTCTTAAATGGCACAGAAGATTTTAGTTCATACTTGGATTTCATGCTTACTGTAGTTACATTTCAGGGAACCTGAGAAAAATTATTTGTTTATATAGAAGATAAAAACTTATAAGCTGATTCACAGTTATGACCAGCAAAACTAAATGAAAATAAATTCTTGCACAATACTGATGTTCACTTAGTTTCACATTTACTGAAACTTTTTAATTAAACTCAGTCCCTTGTCAAGCACATACACAAAGTTTTGCTTAGACTCATTCAAGCATCTTTGACAAATCCTTGGTAGATTACTCAGGTAACAACCACAGTTGTTCTTGTTTTCTACTGATTGCTGCTGAACACCATCACCGTCAAGCGCTCCAAGCAGGAACGAATCATTTCATAAAGATCTAGGGGGCTCAGGGCAAATGTGAGCTTTTTAGTCTGGGAGGAGTAATATTTATTTTACAGATAAAAACATTTAGAAAACACAATATAATTAATTTTGTAATTGACAGGGACCCATTTTTTTTATTTATATGAACAAAAAAAAAAATAAATGAATAAAATAACTGTGGAGGGCCCCCTGTTGGTCAGGGGCTCTTGACATTGTCATAACTCCCCGACCCTGCCCATCACTCCCGCTAATATGCAACAGACTGTTCAGGATTTGAATTTAAAAATCAACTCCAGTTGGGGAACCGTGTCAACTTTTAAACAGAAATAACAAGTGCGTGAGTAAGCTTCACAAACTCATATTTAACTTCACAGACTTTTTCACTAATTTCAGTCGCAAAATTTATTTGTAAACTGTTTCGTAATTCACAACTCTGCAGACTCCATTTGTCACTTTATGTAGCAGAATGACACAAATAAAAAAAAACAGTTTTTACCCTGGAGAGCAATTATTAGCTTTTGTCTGCCCAGTTCTGCACAATTTTTCCTTTCTTAATGTTTCTCAATGTGGCAAAAAGAAAAAAGAAACCAAAACATCACAGATCACACGTTTCATTCATAACCAAACAGGTGTGCTTCAGTACACTGAAGTCTTTTCATCTTACAAATGATCATTATGCATTTTTTTATTGCAGTATCTACAATTAAAATAGTTTCTAATAAAGAACTTCCAGTCGACGCTGCTCATAGAATACAAATAACACATTAATCTTTGTGGCCAGTAGCCACTCATAAACTATTTTGCTATAAAACAGATAAATCAAACACCAACATCCAAAAATAATACATTATAGTAGAAGCACTTTTCAAATCATTGTACAGCTCAAGCAGAATATAAGAAACAAATTAAAAACTATACTTAAATAATTGCACAGCAATAGGCGATCACAATAAGTAAGCAATCTTGAACAGACACACTTTGAGTTTGGATTAGAACAGAGGTGGAGTATCTGTGTTGCATATGTTTGCAGGGAGAGAATGGCAGAGTTTGGGAGAATACAGTGGGAGAAAGCTCAGCTCTCCATTGTGCTGAGACGAGCAGAGGGAACAGTAAAATGCAGAGAGGAGGAAGACCTAAGGCTGCGTCAGGAAGCAGAAATATGAAAGAGATCAGACAGGCAGGGAGGAGCAAGGTTACGAATAACCTTGAATGTACAGAGAATTCTGAATTTGACAGGGAACCAGAGAAGCTGCTGTAAGACTGGGGTGATGTGATGAAAAGACAGTGGTTTTGTAATGATGTGAGCAGCTGAATTCTGTACCACTTGAAGCTTATGAAGGTACTTTTAAAGAAGGCCAAACATAAGACAGTTGCAGTCAATTGTTGCAGAAGGTGCCAAGGTTATGGATAGCAGATGTGGAGTGGAGCACAAAGGAGGGATGAAGACGATTAACATTACATAATTCAAGAGCAGAAATACATCTACAATCACAGCTGTTAAAAGCAAAGGAAAGTTCCCTTACATCTTCAACTTGTCTTTGATAAGAAACCATGTGTGGTGTAGCTGTGCTCTGTTTGGAGCTAAAATGTCCTGAAGCAGCAAACAGACCACTTTGAGAGGCACACAACGTCCTGACTGGGCTGATGAACTTCACCAGTGGGGTGGAGAGTGCGAACCAGGACGGAGATTTGAGAGGAGACCTGGCAGTGAACATTGATTGGTTTTTGTGTTTGTAAGAAAGCCACTTCAGCTAAACTACAAATGATTATTATCATTATTATTGTTGTGAGGAATACCTAACCTTTAATGATACCAAACAGATCACCCTGTAAACACATCGACCAAAAGCTGGTCGATGAAATCAACTGGAAAGCCCTCTGAAGTTAGATTTGGCATTGTGAAACTGTGAGGAACTTTGACATTCATTCCTGCCCTCACTGCTGGGCATGTTCTGTTCTCCAGCAACCATGATGGTGCTAATAACAAGCTGATAGAAATTAGGCTTGAAATCTTGAAGATTTTTGTATTATTTAATGCTCTTTCATTAATTGATTATTTTTGTATAACAACGTTTTAAAAAAAGTTCCATACAAATGACAAAAGCCTAGCAGCACAACTGCTTTAAACTTTTAATTTTTGTTCTTGACATCTGGAGAAGAGCAGGATGCAAGTGGGCTGCACTTAGAGGAGCCCTTGGATTTGGACAGCCTTCATCATCTCTATTTAAACAAATAAAATATTTAAGACCGTTTTAAAATAGTGTGATGCTACATTGAACAGAGGCTGAGATTCATGAAACCTATTTTTGCCATATATAAAAATTGGTATAGGACTTTCTCATGTATTTCCATCTCAGATAATTTATGAACTCGATGCATTCAGTTTTAAGTGATTTTTATGACAACTTGTGATCTGTTTCACTTTTACTCTATGTGAGAAGTAAAAAAAAAGGGAGTCAGTTTTCCCATAAGCAATACTGGAATCTTGTTATCTCCTGTACTTTTCTCATAAAACTGATCATCTGTATCGTCTCATCCTGGGAGTTAGATGTAAAGAATGAATCTGATTTGACTGTTCCCATTTGCACTACAACTAAGTAATTGTATTTAAAGTTTTCCTGTTTATTCTGGACTACATAAAATTAGTATTTTTCAAAATATAAGCTGCCATTGATTTTGAAATGTGAATTACACAACTATCCACCGAACAGAGATTCTCTGAGAATTAGAAAACATTTTTACTATTCATAAAAGACATAAAAAGGAAATATTTTCACTGCCTTGTGGCATTAGGACTGCATAAAACAAATGCAAGTTGCAGACTTATTACACTTAACGCAGCATCTTACAAAAGCTTGTGATTTGGGAAACCTTTACTTTCTACGTGAACGCAAAAGAGCTTCTTGTTTCCTCATGAACCCAAGATCATGCAATCTTTTTTTGTCCTGAATGCTTTGTTACTACCCAGAAATATCAGAGATAACTAATGGATTGTTTTTATCTAAGGACCATTTATTCTCTGAATATATTGCCGGTGCTTAAAGTGGTTGACCAACTTTTACTAAAGTAAAAGTATCTAAAAATATCTAAAGTGCTAATCCTGACAAAAGGTAGGACATCCACTTAAGATTTTTCCATGGCTTTTATTCTCTTAAATTTTTGCTGTACTACATCATGTAAATAGGGTCATGCAAATGAGCACTTGTTTCCGGTGAGAGCAATTTTGTCACTTGTAAGAGCATAAAGAATTGCATCAGGAGTGTGTAAGGGCAAAGTGAATACAATCAGGCGTGTAATTCTTTGGTCATAATGGCATTGACAAAGCGTAGCTTCAGCATTGACAGATTGCTGCTCTCAAGTACAGGCACTGATGTTATGTAATGAAATTCAGTCCCTAATATTCTCTTTATTTGTTTTATGAAAGTGAAGCAAGGCAGTTTGCCTGTCATATAAATCTTCTTCGCAATGGTCTTTCAAAGATCTTTATTTCAACACTGCTTTTTTTTATGCTTTGGGAACAAAAGCATGGTAACTTATTGACTGAGAGACCATCATATTGGAATTTCATATTAGATCCAAGGTCCTTACAAGTGCCAAGAGCAGGAGATGACAGTGTAATGCTGTTCTGTACAGGGACTGTGATTGAATCACAACTGTAGTCCAGTTGGCAACAATGATATTGTTATGGGCCGGTATTGGCTGGTTGGAAAAAGGGAGAGAGCCAGAAATGTAATCGAGGTATAATGGAGTTCTTCACAGGTCAGTGCAGAACTATTGACCTCTCGGTGGGTTCTTCTGTCTTCCTCTCATCTGCTGCAGCATTCACTGCTCATCAGTGAATGCTAGAGGGAGAGTGTTGAAGAAATGTGAATCCTGCCTCTGTCCAGACATTTCACCAGTTCCATGTCTCTTTCGTTTTGGATTCAGCCTAAACCCCTTCCTGGGTATGTATTCAAGCATCAATCAAAACAGCAAATAGTTGTTTAATGAGACGAGATGGTAGTGTACAAAATAATCGGGCAGCGTTCGAGCACATTAGTCTCTGTAACAGTTTTCTCTTTATCAGCAATTTCCCCAGCTTATCATGGTCCATTTATTATTCTCCCTCTTTCATTAGAGTTTTACATTTTAGGTAGAGGAAGAACCGTTAAATTAGAGGTTTCCCAAACAGCTCATGTGGATTGAATTTATTTCTTTTCCTTTCTTAACTGTGCGAAAACAGCAGCTTTTTATCTACAGTAAATAAGTGATGCTTTCCACAGTCTTGGCTACATCTCCTATTATAATTTTCAGTTGATCTGTTGGGAATTCCTGCTATATTGTACACAGAGCTTTGCGCTGTTAGGCTCCTCTTGATGCTGGAGTTACAGAGCAAACTCTCAATTACACTAGAAGCTGGAAGTATGTGGTGAATATGTACAGTGGCTCTAACAGGCAGCAGCTTCTGCATGTGGAAAGGAAGGTTAAGTGTTGATGATTTAGGATGAGCACAGTCTTTTCTGTTGACGGATGCTGGAGATGGTTTTTAAGTCATAATTTGTGTTGTATGAACTACTTTGGATATTTCCTGCTTAAGAATTTTGATTATTTCCTGCAATTTGATTGGTTATGTGGCAGCAGAAAAAGGAGCTTGTGGTCGCATGTCCAAGAACCTTTTCTGCCACTGATACTTAAAAATTGCATATTTTATTACTTATGAAATGCTTGAATACAATCCCCTAAAACAACTCGACCCACCATGTGTTTCTTGTGCTCCTTTGTATTTCAGCCAGTGTTAATTAGCTTGACTGAGGGAATTGATCACAAACATTGTTCAGTCCAGAATAAACTGTTTAATTTGCTGGAGGCTTTTTTCAGATGTGTACCTATAGTCATCAGAGTAAATGCTTTGGTCCAATAAAAGACTAATAACAGAAGCAGATCTTATAGTGGGACTTGAAGTGGTAAAACAAACCATATTGTTTGTGTCTCTGGTTTTTCAAAATAGTTTAATATTTAGTAGGATGTTCAACTAACATTACAATCCTCACAAAAAGATCTTGTCATATTGATATTTCATCTCATTCCTGGATGTCCAACAGCATTGTACGAAATATCCTCATTAGTGGTGAGAAGTTCGGCTCGTTCTTTTTACATTTAAAAACAAAACATTCATATTGCTAAGTTTAGTTGACATATGAGGCTGCAGATCATAATAAATTAAGTGCTATTTGGGGACCAAAAGAGCCGGCACGGTTGTGGTGAACCGTACCACATCTCTGGCTCCCAAATGTCTTTTAATTTATCATCTATAGCCTCATAATTCAACTGAACTTGGCAATATGAATGTTTTGTATGGAAATAAACCCTTTCACGTTCAAGCGTTTTTATGAGAATTCTTAAATTTACCTAATTTTATGTATTTGTTCTGTCACAAAAGCAGGCATTATTGCTTTTTTATATTTTAAACTTTTCATTTTTATTCAACGCAAAAACAAATGAACAAAACACTGCAAACAAATCTACTCGCCAGAACCACAATAATAATTATTATAACTTATGATATCTTTAAGCTGCAGCCATATCCTGCTTTGTTTACATGTCAGTCGTAGTTTTTAGTTTTTGCAATGTACTCTCCTCACCGCTGTCTACTGACTGAGGGAACAGACAGATTCTGGAGATATCAGTTTAATCTCTGCTTTCACATAAACTCACTATTGCCCAAGGAAACCCCTCAGACCTCTTGGTTCCTGCTCTCGAAGCAGCAATTATTTACTGAAAACCAAATTAATTAAATATTTTTCTATTGCTTTTTTTCCACAAGCAGACATTAACCCCATAGAAACAAAATACACTTTTCAGAAGCATTACATTTAATTTCTTATTCTTCCTGTTATTTTATTTCACAGGGAAGAAGTCCGTGACCATCTATTTCTTTCCAAATCCACTTCTTTGATGTCAACAAGAAGGTAGATTGATGGGCAGCCTTGGACTGTGTACTTTAGGTATGTTGATAGGTCTTCACAGACTTGTAGCCAAAAGCCACTGATAAGTGGACAGCGCCGAAAAGCATGTCTCTGAGTGGAGTCTTCTTAAACTGTCTGACAGAGTTTGACATTTGATTTTGAAGGTCTGGAGAATTATGGAGAAAAGTGAAAATGGAATAAAACAGCTGTATTTCTTGACTTAATTCTATAACCTTTTGTCTAAATGTTTTGTTCTCCCTAATGTCCATACTTTCTTTTTCCTGCTTCTTTTTTCCCCCTAATCTTTTCATTTCTTTTTTTTTTCTTCTTCCCTCACGATTTCCGTCCTTCCACTTTCTGGATTTTGCAGGCTCAATACTTAACATGCTCACAGTAGAAATACGATACCAGAAATACGACATGTGGCTAAATTTAGTGTTTCAAAGTTTAAACTGAACATAGATGACTGAGAACTGAAAAAGTGAGTGTGAAAGAAGTTTAACTTTTACATTAAAAACATTGTGTTGAAATTCTGTGTACTTTTTCATCTATGTTTTGGATAATTATATCAGGAGACCCAGTTATGAGTTTTATGACCAGGTTTCTGTTCAAAGTTTCTGGCATTTCAAAGAGATCATGATGCAATAATTGCACCTTTGAAAGACAAACATGCCCTCAGTATCACAGATCTTTCACTATACTGAATAGTGATTCTTAGATTACATTATTTTTATCCTTTACGTCAGAGCCAACTGGAGTATCGGTTGCCAAAAATTGTAATTTGGTCTCATTTTACAGACTCATGTATTTCTAGTGGACTCTACAGTGTTTGTGATGGTAGGACAGAAAAGCATTTTTCTGCTGCATACCGCATAATTGACATGTAGACAACGTCTCATTGTTGTGGAGACTTGTTGATCCTGTGGTGCCACCTTTTGCTGTAATTCCCCACAATAAAAATTTGGGGGTCGATTCACATCTTCTTCGCGTTGTCGGTTGGGAAAAAAACCCTTCCACTAATGGTCAGTGGGTGGAGTAAATGAGCCAGCATGTAATAACCTCAGGGAAAAATGAATCATCAGAAGAAATACATATTAAAGTTTAACTGTAAAAACGTGTCCAATATATCCAGTAATTTTCCGCTAGTGGCTTTGTACAGTGTAGATGGATGGAGATTAAAAAAGCTTATTCATTCTCTTTAAAGAATAAATGTGTTCAGAATACAAGTATGAGTTTTTGCTGCTGCAATGAGAGGAGAATGTACTTTTAGGCTTTTTGCACACCAGAAGTTGCCTTGACTATGGAGTCAACTGGTGGTGCTTTTTTGTTTTTTGTTTTTTTAATTGTATTTAGATGAATTTAAGGTGTTCTGTTGACCAGCAGTTTGGATCACATTTACTGCTAAGAGAGCAGGAGATTTAAGCACCATGGCTGCTTAGAGGAGCACCAGCTGAATATTGAGAGGATAAGAGATGGGTTCGTGTAGTAATTTGTTCTATTCATGCTACATTACACAAGCAGTTGTTGAGCTAAAGCACTTTAAAGAATCATTCTTTTATGCAATTGTACCCGCTACACTGGAGAAGCGGCACAGTTTCTGCCACTGATGGTTTGGTGAGAGGTTTTATTTCAGTTAAATTAACTTAAAGCCGTGCAGTGTCATTCAGGTCCACAAGCGGAGTTTTTCTTTTTGCCAGAGAAACTTTAAAAGTGCTCCCAGAATCCCATTCCCTTTGTGGTTGCTCTCGCTCTAGTATTGGAAATATTTCTGTGATCCCCACGCTTCTTTAATAACAGAGCGAAACCATCAGCAGAGTGCAGGGAGAGGACGGTTGACATTAATAAATCTCCAGCTTGAAACCAAGACCAATTATATGAGATGTTACCATGGCTTATTCTTTTCTTGTGAAGAAGCATCCAATTATCAGCTGATCTCAGGGTTTCCAGGAGATTGAGACAATTGTCACTTGTAATTTAACTTTCACTGTGGTGATGGAAAATGTAACTAACCAACGAAATTGACGTCTCTACAGTACAACACCAGGTCAGTTTGTGTTTCCTCTAATGAGATCAATCTGAAAAACACATCAGCAATGTATTATTTTTATTTTTGCTATTTATATTTCGATTTCTACACATATCCAAAGGTGTGATGCTCCAAAACTAATCCCTTTCTGAATTAAATAATTCATATTTGAATACCTTGGCACTCTGAGCACTCAACCCCAATGTGAAATTCCTTGTTTATGCACACAATCTTGGCCAATAAATTCTGATTTTGTTGTCAATGGACTTGGCAGAGTCAACCAGTTCAGCCGTTTCTACTTTGCAAACTGTGCCTAAGTGAAAAGTAACAGCAGCAGATGTGCCATTGCAATAAAAGGGCAACAGAAAGTCCACCTGACTGCATACTTCCACTCTAACTAATGTTACGTTACCACTTTAAGACAGTCTATGCTCCAGAGCTCCAGCTTCAGGCATTATTGAGCCAGTAACCAACAGCTCAAACTGATGGGAGGCAGGACCGATGTAGTTCACCCCGATACTAATGTCTGCTTCAGGGGATTCTGGAGGGAAAAATCCTCCACCTCAGAATAACACCTTGTGTCAGTTGGCCTGTGAAATATGTCTCTATTTAACTTGCTGCTCTGAACAGCTCAGGTCCCAAACATATTGACTTCAAATAGAAGATAAACACATCTACCTGGTATTTACATCTACCTGTGAAAAATGTTGTGTGTGATCTGATCTCGGTAACCCAACATCATTTGATGATTTTATTAAAATTGTGCATTTTCAGGGTAAAGTTTATCACATTTGTAGCATTTGAATTTTTTGGCAAGACCAAAAAAATTATGTCTGTAGAGTAGGGGTGTGCAGATCATTCCAAATATAGTAATGACACCAAATTATATATCTTTTAAACTTTATTGAGGACAAATTTGTTTTGTTTTTGGATTGTTTCTTTCTTATTACAGTGAGTACAGCATTATTACAGTGATTGTGATCAAGCCGCTCAGTCTTTCTCTTGTTTTCTTCAACAAGTCAATTTAGCTTGTCTGTTTGGGCGGCTGCAAATTTCAGTTGCACTTGAAGGTGGCAGCGTTGGAGGAGGGGCTTTTTTCTTGGTCAGCACCCTATTTAGTAATACTGGTATTCCAGTAGATTCCAGTTTATGTTCAACTTGTTTTTTTTTAGTGATCTCTAAACATAATAACAAAGGAAAAACATGGATAATGATGTCCATGTCCCTGATGTTTATTTACGGTTCTCAATGTAACTAGTTTTTTCCCCCTGTGTTGTATTTTTATAGTTCTTAAATCAATTCTTACAAATATTTTGAAGACCTGATCCAGTATCTCAACTCTAAATTTGGTCAGAAGACCACAAATGAAAGGCATTTTAGGATCAATATAAGCTTAGATATTTCTTCTTAAAGAATATTCCAACTAAAGAGGAATGAAGCTCTAAAAAGTGATTCAGCTTTGCACACTGGCACACAACCTGCACACAAGTTTGTATAATCCATTGGCAAACAGACCACTAGGGGGCAATATGTAACCTACTGTGTCCTCTCAGCACTGGTTCCAGAGGTGGGCTTCACTTCTCTGCACCGTCACTGTGGGTCTGCGACTACTGTCCGCAGATCCACGATATATGTGTGGGAGAATTGTAGACACGCCCTGAGGCAAGGCTGCATTACATACAGGCAGGAATTTGAACGCTTGAACTACGACTCATCAGATCCGCCCACACATGCAGAACTAAATGAGGAAGATGATTCTTTCTGGGCACTCTCCGTTCTTATTCAGAACTGACCCAGACCTGTTACAAAGAACATTTCAGGGTCAAGGACTTGATATTATTATTTTCTGTGAAACAGTTTAAGTGTTCATGGAGATTTATCAATAACTCAACTTTTATCATCTTATTGAGATGTTTTCATCGTATTTTTTTTTTTTAAATATGAGTATTACATCATCTCTTATATATAAAATGCTCTGTATTTCCCTGTGCTCTTGAACTAGTAGACTCTTTACTAATTTAAACTCCTGATTTTATAAGCAATCTGATGTAATAGTCAAGCTGCTCTGCCTTTTTTCCCCTGTCAAACGCCTACCGTTTCTATAGGCTACAATAAATGTTTTTGCTATTTAGGCACACTCTGTAACAGTGGGGTGCTTCACATGTGAAAGCTCTCGTGTTCAAAAGTCCTCTGATTTTCAGAGCTCAGATAATGCAGGGGAGAGGAAGAAAAAGACAAACATGTGGAAGCACGTATGCATTACCTTATGTGATAACAGATGCTTATTCTGGTGAAAGGGAGTAAAGAATGAAAAGGTACCTGCAGGGAAAATAACAAGGTCCACCTACAGGAGCGCAGAAGTTGTGAAATTCATCTTCATTTCTGTTTGGTCTACTTTGTGGCTTCTGCACAGAGACTACATCTTACAACTGATGGATACAGTACCATATTATTTTACTTCTTACATTTTCTAATCTAATTTTTGTCTCGGTATATGTATTTGTGATACAGTGAGCTCACTTTTATTATGGGAATGGGGATATTTTTCTTATAGCAATTACCTTTTTTCATTTTAAAATGTCATTTGTTCAGTGAACCGTTTCTACATTTAGTTTGTTTCATTCCCCTATAAAATTACCCAACATTTCTTGACAGGAAAGAAATGATCTTAGGACAGACAGCTCTAGCTAAACCAGAAATTTCACATTATCTTCACAGCAAGCACAACTTTTCTCTAGTTTATTTTCATCCTAATGAAAAATTATGTGCTGATTTTCACTTTTGTACATTTCTCTCTTGATATATCATTCTATAGTTGTAATAAGCGTTTATTAAGAGACATTTTCTATAATATGTACCCCAGGTCTCCTCAGGAAATGGGGATGAAATTGATTTCTATTTCTCTCTCTCTCTGAATATATATATATATATATATATATATATATATATACCTTTTTAAAATTAAAAATGTTATTTATTAATAAATGTCATCTTTTCAGTTAAACATATTGAATCACCACAATGAGAACGTGTTTTTTGTTCTTCACATTCTCTATAGTAACATGTCAGACTAGCTAGATCCACCAGTGGTGGAGGCAACAAAAACCATCTATCAAGACAATAAAATCTACATCCTGGTGCTTTGGTAATTCTCTAAATTCATAAAACCCTATAAAGTTATGAAAGTAGTAAACTACCACCACCCATCAGCCAGTACAATGGTTGATTACCATGGAGCCTGACTATGGGCTACTGGACTAACTGGCATGACTTTCATATTAAAGAAGCATTTGAAATTATTGAATACATTTCTGTACTCTGGGGATTTGTTATATATCGCATCATATCTTCTTGTGTTTTTGAATGTTAATGTACCATTTGTGTGAGTGGAGTATACAATTAGCTGAAAAATTGTACAAAACCTAAAGAAGTTATTGTGGCTGATCTCTTTGATATTAGCTCTGTAAGTTATCTAATTAATAGATTTTTTTAAATCCCAAAACATTTTTTTGGAATGAAGTAAGTGATAGTTCAGTTTTGTTTATTTTAGCACAAATTCCCAAAGTAAATTCGAGGCACTTTTTCAGCAGTACCAATACATATGCAATTCATATGAAATTATGTGTAATCCAATGCATTTCATATCCAATTAAGTCAAACCAAAGGAAAGTCATTAAATAATGGAGTGAAAAGATGGTGGGGAGGAAGATACATCAAGTATAAGTCATGAACAGAAAAACACTGCGTTTTAAAAAGCTGCATTTTAAAATGTGATCCATCCCAGAAAGCTTAGAGCAGAGTGTTCCAGGAAATGATGCAGTTTTGTTTTTAGAAATGTTTTTCTGTAGTCTAAAATGATAAAATATTTTCTGTGCTTTTTGAAATGTTGAGGTTTTATGCTGTTGCTCTGTTTTGTCAAGTGTTGTGTGGTGCACCTCAGGGTGCAAGATCTCTGACCTAGATCTGTAATGAGCCAAGCATTTTGCAATGGAAAAATAAGCTGCTTCTTCTAAAAGCAAATAAAAAGAATTTTTAAATCACTTTTCCATCTCTGTATTTAGTGAGGGAGGGTCATTGTGTCGTCTCTTTCGGCAAACACTTTCGGCAAACACTTTCGCAAAGCGGTTGCAGCAGCTCCTGCATAATCTGTTGTAAGTTAAGCGTCACTTTCAATGTGTAACACAATGGGCGGTGGGGAATCAATAACCTACTAGGGAGTGTGTGTGCATGTAAGGAAAATAGAAGCTTTGCATATATCCAACCGAGTGGAGAGAGTAATTTCCTTTCTGGCACAAAGCACTGATCCCTGCGACATGGTTCAGTATTTAGGTAGAAAGCACAAAACATTTTACACTCCATAGCCTTTTTATCGGGGATAGTTGGCCAGTGCCAGATTGGATTCTTTTTTTTCAGCAAGACACTTTGAATCTTTAACTTATTCATATGAAAAAATTCTTAAGCGAAAATGAAAATAAACAAAAGGAGTGCCATCATTTTTGCTGTTTTGTGCTGAGTTACTGGATGGTCTTTGGGGCTTCATCCACTGACATTGTTAAAGTGACAAATTGCATTAAATGTATAAAAAGTAAAATCACCTTAATTCATGGTGCTTTGCAAAAATTAAAAATAACATTACCACATTTTGTTGCATTACAGCGACATACTTTATTGCATTTTATTGAATTTTTTTAAATGAATACAACAGGGTCTTTACTACTTTGCAGATTATAATGAAGAGCATTTTTAAAGGAAGATACAATAAAAATGTCACCAGTGTTTTCAACCTATTTTATGTTGATTCCTTCAAGTAAAACTGAGTGCTATTAATTCCCTTCATGTCACCTTGTTGTATGTAATTTAATCCTAGCACTATTAATTTGTGAACGCTTGAAAATTTTCAGCGCAGTGAACAAAGCAGAATTAGAATAAATCAGCTTGAACTTTGAGCATCTTTGCATTTTATTCTATACATCATCCAAACTGGAATGAGTTTGTCACAAGTCCAAACATACCCATGTAATTTTCCTGTCATCTCACAATTGTGCACTATTGTAAAGTAAAGCATAGAGAGGCTAAAAAAATGCAAAGAAAATCTCCTAATTAATAATATGTCAAGCCAATATATATATTTTAGGCTTTATTGGGTCTAGTGGCCTATAATTGAGAGTGTTTAGGCCACAAAGTGGGTAATGAGAGAGGGGGAAGACACGTGGCAAAGGGTCATCAGGCTGGGACTTGAACCTG
This sequence comes from Poeciliopsis prolifica, assembly GCF_027474105.1. NCBI lineage: Eukaryota > Metazoa > Chordata > Actinopteri > Cyprinodontiformes > Poeciliidae > Poeciliopsis > Poeciliopsis prolifica. Next base: position 2,726,716 of record NW_026562425.1, read on the forward strand.
TAACTGCCGTGTCGAGGACTAAGGCCTCCATACAAGGGTTGTGTTTTACCTCTGACCCTCTGCTGCACACACCCAGCCAAAAATGTTTATTGGTCGGACACATTCTCTGATTCTGTAGGGGCAGTTCTCTCCACACTGAGTATCTTGTACTCTTTTGCATTTGTGTGCAAATGTAGTGCATTCCTCTGCTGTGGAAGGCTCTGATTTACAACACTTGACAGCCATTGGTGGGAAGAGCAGCATTTTTAATTTATGACATGCCAGCTATCCTTTTTCTTTAATGACAATGCTGTACGTCTTGTTACTTGTCTGGTTTTTCTGACAGAGGAGCAAGGCTGCTGACACTGAAGCCCTTTGTTCTGCTCTTTTTTTTCTTCTGAAGAAGGCAAAACTAAGTTTACAATTGATTTTCCAGATCCTGCTTGTGAACAGACGTCTGTTCACAATGTCTGCAGCCTTGCATATTTACTGTCAGCACAGGGTCAGTTGGCAATTTTCTTTTCCATTTTTATTTTGAAGATCTACCCTCCCTTTTTACATTCTTAGTTTGTGCTGATCTCCTGCTGTCTTGTCCCACTTTGATCCTTGATGAGTTTGTTTGTACAGAGAGGCTCCTCTTCACAGCCTCATTGCCCAGAACTCCTATTTTTGTCATTCTCTGTGTGTGACTAACGTTGACTTTTGTTTTTCTTCCCACCATCTTCAATCAGTGAATCCATTTCAGCACACAGCACCAACACAGACTGAAATTTTGGCACACCTTCTCTGATGTCCAGCGGGAAGACATTTCTGGCCACCTTTTTATTGCTTTTGGATTGCTGGGAGTGGACGCATCAGCAGTTGTAACATATTTGCACATCTTGTCACTTTTAACATGTACTTACATCCTAGAAGAAATTTCTTCTTTTTAAAATGTATGCATCTAAACTTTAGCTACGTAGCAATCTGAGGGAACAATTTGTGCAAATTAATTTTAGAGAGCACCTTTCATGCATGCAGGTATTCATGAAAAATGCATCTGAGTAGATCAGCATATCAAAATATGTAACTATATTGGGATTCAGTGGGACTAAATCAGCACTTAGAGGATATATGTAAATCTCTATTTCTATACATTGTGCAAAATAGGATATGAAATGTTCAATTTAAATATGAAAAAGTGGACAACCTGTGTGACAACATGAAGCAGTAAGATCTCAAAAAGCAACACGTTATCCCCTAAAAAAATTTAAGAACAAATGAAAAGGAAAGAGTTACAAGACCTTTCCTAAGGTATTTCCAGAATCATAAAACGCAAACAGTAAAAACATGGAGGAATGAAGAAGCTTCCCAGCAGTCTCCAGTCATCCAAAATATTCAGAGTGCATCGATGACACAACCAGAAGGTCACAAAAGACCCCAGAATATTATCTTCAGAACTGAAGGCACAGTTAATAGAAATTATCTTCATTTTTGAAAAACAAAGTGCACTAATTGTGCAAAATAATTCTTTGAAATGCCAAGAATCAAGATGTCTCTGATCGAGTTGTGTAAGTGTGTGTGTCCATTTGCTTGTAAAGTGCAAAGCTTCTTGTTACACCCTGAGGGGCTGACGGCTGAGCAGCATGGGAGAGGTGCTGCAGTATTTACCACCTGCTTTGAAATAAGCCTTCTGTGCAACTGTGATAGTGTCATGTGAAGTGAAATGAAAGCGATGGCTGTGCATTTCAATGGCTCCTGTTTTTAGACTAATCTTTTCGTGGCATTTCTACTTTTATTAGATTGCGTACAAGTGGTGAGTGGGGAGGCAACGAGAGGAGGCAGAGTGGGGTTGACAGGCAACAATTGTCATGTTCATTTCTTTCTGACAAGTTGCTGGCTCACTGGGATATTTCCATTCATGCAGCATGTAGACTCGGCTGATGTCCAAGTTTTGGTATCAATGCATGACAACTAACTGAGCTACTTCTGTCTCTTCAAATATACCTGATCAGGACCTAAATTTAGTTGGAATTAAGTTGACAGCATTCTCCTAAATCAGTTAAGATAACTGAATCATTTAAGAATTTAAGTCCAAACCCTCAAAACTCCTAAAATATCCTGTCTTCATTCCACTTGTTTTTATTTTCTATGTAGCCATGCTGCTACTCTGAAATGTCTGGCTCTGCAGCAGTAACTGAATGCACATCACACACTGACCCCCTGCCGTGCCCCAAAGCTGCCTTGGGTACTCTCAACAATAAGATGAATCAAAGAGAAAGGATTTCATTTTTGTATCTTTCATCATTTCACCCACCTTATAAAAGCTCTAACGCCTCGTACTGAGAGAAAATTTCTGTAACGTTTTTTTTTTTTTTTCCCCCACTTTTCAGTGACAGTCTGATTTTACAGGGAAGAAGATTACTTTCACTTTAAACATGACTGGTCTTGTCAAGTTCAGCATAGTGTGCAGTATCCTGGCCCAAATTTCTGCTTGCTCTGCCTTGTACGGGTTCCTCCCCATGTGATCTTTTAGGTTTTAGGAAGAAAAAATATGTAGTTTGAATTAAATGCATTAAATCTGGATTCCTCACATACATTCTAAGTCATTCTGAGGCCTTAGCAAATTGAAGAAACAATTGTCTTTCTAAAAAAAATCTACTAAGAGTGTGTAATTTTACAACTGACATTGGGGAAATCCAAATAAAACCTTATCAATTTATTCTGGTTATCATTCTTTAATGGATGGATGGATTCTTTACGTAATATTCTCCCAACAGAGGGTGTCAGTTGATGGCTTTTGGTTTTAAATGTCAGACAAAATCAGTTTATGATGTTATGAACTAGTCTGGCCAGGCCTCTGCCTTTGCCTGCAACTCTGGATTAAATTGCACCAAACCATGATGTTCCTCCTTCAGGGTGGTACAATTAAAGGCCAAGTAAAAAGAGCATTCCATATGCCATGTCTCACTCTGAGCCGATCCAAACCGCAAGAGCCAACGCTTAGGCACTATGGTCTCCTGGAAAATTTGCTGGCAGTCAAAGCTCTGGAAAACAAAGCCATCAGGTCAGAGAGCCACTAAAACCTTTTCTGCCGTTAAAAATTTAAATTGGGATTTTTCTTTTACCTTTGGGAGGTTTTCTGGGTGGATTCCACTGGTACCAGATCCTTTTGGGATCTACAGTTGGAGTCTCACTGCGGAGATGGATATCTCTATCTTCCTAAAACTGGTTAGATGGATGTATGTCATGCATATGTGTTTTTGTCATAAATGATGAACCTCCACTTTGCAGTGGAACCCTGTCTATTCATGGCTCAGTATTCATAAATTTTGCTATGCAATAGTGGAATGCTACTACAAAGATTTCAACAAAAATCTGCACATTTTTTTTTGTGCATTTCTAAAATATTCTAAGAACAACCAACTTGTAAATTTGCAATATTTAGTATTTTGTTACTTGAAAATCTATTGGATAGCTTTTGAAAAGCAGCTAATCATGACCCTCTGTGCTGCTGGTTAGTCATATGGTACAGCCTATACCCCAAAAAGCAAAGATGAGGAAAAACTTTAGATACTCATCTCTGCGGTTGTGCTTGGACAGAAAGATTTTCTGACCCCTTGAAGGGAACTCAATGCCTCAGCATAGGCCATTAGGTTTTCAGCTCGATTGTCGCTTTAGTATTAAAAAAGAATAAAATATAAGGCACAGTGGGCGGCTCAGTTGGTAGAACATGTGTCCATTGTGCTCTGTTGTCGTTGGTTTGATTTCTGGTCTCCAGCTGTTTAGTCTTCCCCTTCTCTCTCCTATAGGGTTAAGGCTATTTCCTTTCTTCTTATTGTTCAATAAAGGTTACTAGTGACAAAAAAAAATCTTTAAAAAAATTATATGGTGACACTATCAAAATGAACTTATATTAGATTGTAATTACTTTTTCCTATACACACGAATAACATAATGAGGCTGAATCACACAGGACACAACGAATTCAGAGATGTTATGCAATTTAAGTCTATTTTTTTCCTTCCATTTAGGCCTGCATAAAAAACATATTTTTAGATGCATCAACAGACACGGCCAGTCAAGATATAGCATAACAGCAACTTACCAGGCTTACCCACTGCAGGGGAAATAGTGACTATTCAAACTATGAACAGAAGCCCACTTTAAAAATTCAGAACATTCTTTTGAAAATGAAACAGTTAAAGTTTTTCTGTAGTTTGCATTTGTTGTCCACCATAATGATGTATTGCTAAGAAAAATATATGGAAAAACATCTGGGTTTTTTGTCTCTTTTATGCAGAAACTGTCATGTTTTATATATATATATATAACATTCTGAAAGAGGTCAAGTTCATTTATATTGCACATTTCAGCAACAAGGCAATTCAAAGTGCTTTACATGATAAAAACATAACAGTTGTCAAGAGAAACATTATGTCTCAGTGGTAAAATAAAGATAAATAATAAAAAGATGCAATCAAGATTAAAACCGATGTTCTAGTTGTGAAAATGTAAAATAAATTTGCATGGTGTTTTGTGACATTTTTCAGCTGTTTCAAATGTAATAAATTATTTGTGAATCACAAAAGTCTGCACTTGTTAAGATTTCAAACTCCCTCAACTCTTTTGGACAAGGGTTTATGGGAACATCATTAAAGATTAATAGAATTAAATGACTATGGTGTCTCCCCTGTTCCAAACTCTAGTAAAGATGCTTATTCAGGGACACGGGGACTGGATTAGGTTGCTGCTAAACACTGAGAATTGCAGCAGAAATGCAGTAAAGCTGACAGAGAACAAGCTGTAAGTTTGTTGGTGAGTGTGATTCATTGGACTGTTGACCTTCCTTTAAGGGAGATGATGAATAACCTGGTATCAGACCCCAGGCATCAGGCCCCGCTCTCCCTCTCAGCTGTCTGCAGCTTCACCTTCAGCTCACATTCAATCACTCTGGCAGCCTTTGCCTGATAAATACCCACCATATGGCTACCTTCCTCACCTCTTGGTCTGTGCTGAAAAACAAACAACTAAATGTCAATGCAACAGCAATGGTGCCAACCCATCCTCCCATAAGCACAATATCCCTTCCAATCCCCCACCCCGCAATCCTCCCCCACCCACCCATAATAGCCTGCATTACTGCAGTTAATGGAGGAGATGACAGACAAATTGGTGCACTGTTGCCCTTGCTGGAGTACTTGAAAATGAAAATGAATACCACTGGTAAGGTTTGTCTTATTTTTAAAGCACATTTTAGAAAATAAAACCTTTACCAGGCAGTATTCTGTGGTTTTCGCATCTAATATTTTATATATGGTCATTTTCATTAGGCACATGTTATGTTTCACTTCATAACATGACACAAGAATCTTTATAGTCCATAAGAGGTCTGTATTGGCCCACAGAGACGTTGTCTTAAGCCCTGCCGAACATGCTGCTGGCATGTCTAGAAAACAAGCGCGGGCAGGTATAAGTCCTAAGGCATTTCTGTTCAGCCTTGGGGAATCTTGGCTTGGAAGAAATTAGCTTGAGGGTCTGCTGCTGAATTCACAGATGCACACATCATGCATCAAGTTCAGTAATATTTCAAAGAGGCGACAAGCATGATACATTTTATAAACAAGAATAAAATCATTGTGGCTGGCATGCAGCAGGAGGATTTAGAGACACCTTTTATTGATATATTTTTGGACAAGAGTTGAAGTTTTGTACTGACAGATGACAAACGGTGAAAAACAGTGGAAAGGAATGTTTTCTTAAATGAAGTTGAACAAACAACGGCTGTTGTCACATAGATGATTCAGCTGTTGACATCCTGCTGTTGCTACCTGTGTCACCATTAGTTACTCTGTGTTGTGTTCTCTTTCTCCACCTTCAGGTTGTTTCTTCCCTTTAATCAAGATCCCAATTGTTTCATAATCCTTGGCTGAAGTGTTTCATACTAATTGGGGGAGAAGTCTTTCCTCTTCACCAGTTGATTTCCACAGAGCTCTTCTATGTTTCCTGCATAGGTTATTACTGCTGCAAGTACTGAGTTCATTCTTTCTCTGTGCTGCAATGAGCAGCACATCCATCTGACACATTCCAGGTAAAAAGTCCTACTTTCTCTCTTTACTGCCATAGACAGTGACAGCTCTTAAGATGTAAAAAAAAAGTAGGGCCATTATCAATACATGTAAGGATATATGTAGTATTATATGTAGTCAAAACGTGCTTTTAAAAATGATTTTTTTTGTGTGTGTTCATCTGCATCTTGACGCAGGGGCATGGTGTTGCAGTAATGAGACCTCCCAGAGAGCAATTAGCTTTTCCTTGGAAACATTCATTAATTATGAAGCCTTAATATGAATGAACACATTATTCAATGGTGCTATGTAACATTTTAATGTTGCTATTTAAATGCAAATTTTGACTTAATGACCCCAATTGAAATGCAGTGAATAGTTTCAATTTTGATGTTTACGTGTTTTTCATTTGTCGATATTGTTCCAGCCGTGGATACTGGTCACTCACTTTAGTGGACAAAAAAGGCAGTAGAAGAAAACAGCTTTGTGTGTATTGTGGCAATCACACCCACAGTGTATTATTCACTGAAAATATTAGATTGACGTCAATACAAAAAGTCCTTTTGTGAAATGATTGTGAAATTAATTCAGCGTAATAAGCGTCAACATAATAGTGTTATTAAATTGTCCCCCTATCATGCCAACTGTAATTGCATCTGGCATAAAGGTTATAAAAAGGACTCTAAAGGGCTATTGAATATTTCTTCTCAAGATTTCCACATCCACATCATGCCTCGCATCATGGTGGGCCCCATCGCAGTCTATTGAACACATGTCTCTGTTCTAACCTTCGCCAAACCTCTGGTCCCTCCAGGGCTCATGTCGGTCAGAGAGGGTTGTAATGGGAACAATCAGACGCTTTAACTTTTATGTAAATAGCCTCGACTTATGAATCTTTAAAGAGGTGATGTCAAAGACAAAGGGGTGGCAGCACAAGGGGAGGTGAATGAAGAGCACTGTCAGGGATGTTAGCTCTAAATCTGATTATCCAGTGCTGCTTTGAAAAGATACGGTCATGCAATTAGTCTTTTTAGAGATGCCACTGTCAAAGCTGGGTAGTGATGCACTGAATCTTTTTCAGAGTAAAAGGGTTCCGTCTTAATTAAGCACGGTCTGGTGTGAGGTTCTTAAAATATGATGTCCTTGAGTAAAAATACTAAAATTTTTACTCAACTCACACAAATACTGATATATAGATTGCTTTTATTTAAAACAGACAAGGAGTAATTTTTTTATAATTTTGCCAAAATGACCTGTCCCGTTGATCTTTTCACCCTCTGATCTTAAGCTCTTTTCATAAATTTCCAATTAGAGTCAATTCTTTGATGCTGGACTCATTGGCCTATAAAGAAGTTTTATATTTAAGGTTTCATAAATAATATCTCAGTAATCTTTAGTAATAGGAAATGTACTCAAAAACAACCCCACACTACACTTACTAGACATTGTTGTACACACAATATCTGGTTTAGAAATATGCTGCACATCACAAGAATTAAATTTTAGACTGATCTTCCGAGACTCTATTCTCTCAGCATTTGATTGCTTTGAGCAAATGTTAAGCAGCAAACTTTAATCCAGCTTCAACATGCCTTTCCTTCAGCAGTGGAGCATTGTGCTGTGAGAGTCGATTGCAGTTGAATGTGCTAAGTCTTGTTCTCACTAAACAAAATATTTCTGCTAACACCAGGTCTTTTTTGAAGTCTCTGTTAGTGGTTCTTTTCTCTTGAACAAATTGATATGTATTTTTATTTTACGCTAGTTTGTGGTGAAATATTGGGCTTACACACACATTCTGAAGCACACATATACAGCTGTCACTAATGTCCTCACCACGTTTTAGGAGTGTGGAGGCTTTGACATATCAATATGATGATACTCATTATAAAATGCTTCCTTTGTGATACCTTGATTGTTAGAAATCTTTATGTAGACCCTTGTTTTCAGTACTTATTCCCTGTGCTATACTACAGTAACTTTGTATGGATGAATTACTTGGGTGTCACCAACATCAAGCATTGACTTGTCCTCAACAGTTACATTAGAAACATCTGTATAACAGAAACATTTATCTTTGCAATACTTATTCTGCTCTTCAATTTACATCATGATAAAGTTTTACAAATGTAACTTAACTAAAGAAAGGTGTTTCAGTTAAGGACTTTAAATTAACTTTCAAAATGTACATGAAATTTTAATCCTCAAGTCCTTATGGGTTAAATAATAGAAAGTCAAATAAAAAATAAAATACCTTGATACTGCTAACTGGTTTATTCTTTGTCTTGACAGGGAGAATATGAAGAAATAAACACTCATCCTCTTGTGCTTAATGACCCAGTTTAAAGGTAAAGGAAAGGAGCAATTGTTATGCCTTAAGGTGTGAAGAAGCAGCATCCATATATTGACTGCAACAGATTAACAATGACATACAGATTAACAGCATTGCTCAGTTGAGCTAAATGTAATTACTGGCCTGCGTCTTGTGTTACCCGAAGGCTCCCACGTCTAGATCCACACACACACATCGTAGACACAAACAGGTATATCCCTTATAACGTTGTTGCTGCAGCAGAATGATTTTATGATTCAGGTCAACAGGAGGCTTCAGGCACCAAAGCTTCCTTTCTTTCACGACTTAATTTGCGAAGAATAATGGCTCCGTTGTACAGAGGGACCAAAGTATGTCTGGAATTTTAAACAAAAACTGTTGGTGCAAAGAGCTGGAGATCCTCTGTGAATAATTATCAAATTAATTCGACTTAGCAAGTACAACATTTATGCATGTGTTTGCTTTGAATATGCAATATATGTGAACACTGCAACCCTGTAAAATCAAGATGTGTACTTGAAAATTTCTAAAATATACAGAACTGAAGAAAAGCCTCAGGTCATCGTACATTTCTTTACACGATGCTTCCAGAAACTTAGAACTTCACCTCATACTTTAACGTGTTCTTGACAAAGATGGTGTCTTAAGTCTGGAATTTGGACAGAAGTCAGTCTCAAAAATGTAGACTTCAGACTTGACTAAGAACATTACTGTGAAGATGCAAGTCCTGACTCAGATTGGAGGTCTGGAAACTGAGTCCGAGCATCTTTTCGTGAAGCCCAAAATTCATTCATATCCATGATAAATTAAAATGTAAAGTAATGTTGGTAAGTGCATTAAACAATATGTACATTTTAGAGAGTCCCTGTCAGAGTCCTGACTTGAATCTGTTAATCTTAGCTATAATATAATGTCATAATGGTGACCACACATTTGAACCTGGCATAACATAATTTTAGGCATGTGAAAGGTTTAGTGGGTTTTTTTGTGTTATGTTTTTATCATGTAAAGCACTTTGAATTGCCATATTGTTAAATGTGAACCTTAACTTGATATTTAAAATAAATTTGCTTCCTGCTCTGTTCATTCAGAAATTACACTCTCTCAGCTATCCAAATACTGCTGTGCCACCCTACAGAAAATGTTTTAAATGCAAATTTAGAATGTGGTTCCCTAATGTTTTAGCAAATTGTTAGACCAGGGAGAAGAAAACCCTCTAAGCTCTCCATATTGCAGTATCTCAATAACATGGACACATATTAGCAGGTGTTACATCATGGGAGATAAAGTTGATTTGTCAGAATAAAAGCCCTTCCTATCTGATTCACATCTTCACCCATTTCAACTATTTGCAATTTTGCAATTAGAGTAAATGGTGTCAAGCTACAACTAAGACAGCCGCATTTTTATTTAAATGTTCTCCAAATATTTGATATTTGAGGTTTTGTCTATGCAGAAAAACTGTTGTTTCTCTTTCTGTTTAGTCAGATACAGATTTAGTGTTCATAATGATTTCATATCAGCTCTGAAGAAATTTAGAAAAGCTGGTTTGTTCACTTTGTTTTCTGTTTTTGAGGATTTCAATAAATAGACAAAAAAACAAAGGTCATGAACTGTTCGGTTTAAAAATGGGAGAACATGTTTGCATTTAGAGCATCCCTCTTCTGTCTTTGCCTGACTTCATCTTCGCTTTTTGTAATTGGGACATGATTGGATTAAGACAGGAAATGAAGAGGACAGAGAGGGGCTGCTACACGGCTAAACATAATCCACTTTCAGAAGTACAATTTCTCCAGTGCCACTTATTTTTGAAGAAATTATTTCAAATGAGGTTCTTGAAAGACTATTTGTTAGTCTTGTAGGCAAATAGTCTAATTTTATTCTGAACTCGTGGTAAAAGGGTGATAGTTGTTTTGTATTTTCCAGCAGTTAAAAACATGATGATTTTGCTCAGTGTGTTTTATTTTAAAAGTTTCTCAGTTGTTGTTGGAGAGAGAGAAGAGAGGAATAGGAGACCATCTTACATAAAGGTTTGTTCGTGTGTATCAAAGATCCTAGCTCTCCATGTTGCAGACATTGTGCCTGATCTTGCAACAAAAGCCGTATGAAAATAACCATGCCTCTAGCGCTGCTCTTCACTCTAACTTCTTTCAAGAAATCGGCAGAACACAGAGGCCGGGGTAAGTCTTCAACATGATGCAGTTCTGTAAGAAAACAGCAGCTGAGCTTAGATATTTTGCTGCAAACTCTTTGTTTTCCTCTTTATGTTGTGGCACAGATAGAATAACACTGACTGCAGAAATCGCCTCCCTGTCAGAACCCATTCACGCGCTGCAAATTAATTCCTGTCTCTTTTCTTTTCAGCTGAATGAAAGTTTGAAGCGTAAATGAGACACCCTCCAATTTAGGCGGTTCTCTTTGTGGAACAGGGGGTCATTCGTATGAAGAAAACCAAGCAGACTGTCTGATTTAACAAAAGTCTACATTTTACTTCAGCAAATACATTCATGTCTACAACTTTCTAATTGGGTGTATTAAACAGCCTTGTACATAAACAATGTATTATAAAAAAATGAGGGAAATGTGTTTATTTTGAAGAAATTATATTCTTTAGATTTAAGGTTTATACTGGGAGCTACAGCAGAAGCATTATGTAAATTGTCAGAAACTGTAGCTTGTAGTCATGAAGCAGGAGTAAATTTCTGGCTACCTGAGTGCATAGAGGAAACTTTGAAACATGGCTCTAATATTTCTAGGCTTGTGTTTGTTTTATTTCAATCCAGTCTAAGTTCCTTTGTGAACACATTTGCTTTGTGTGAGGAAGCCAACCAGTGTCAGGCCTATTATTGCCAACAATTTTCACTTACTAAGTGATGTATCACTTCTGATTTAACTGAAATCATGTCCTGAAAAAGTATGAATAATTATTAATTTGATCAGAAAACATAAGACAGATGTAAGGGTGGGAGGAAAGAGGTTCGATGCAGCTTGGAGAAAGGATAAGATTGTGAAGGAGCATCTGAGAGCAGGCAGACAGAGTGGAGAAGGCGATCAGAGCTGCAGATGACAACTGTGGCGTTTGGCTTGATTCCAGGTGAATGTGGTGCACTTGAAAAGCCAGATGCCTTGAGGAAGAGAGATGCTTCAGAGTCTGAAAATCTCCAGAATTCAAGTACTCCAGAATGTAACATTTCTGGAAGGAGATCTTTACTTTTCCCATGTGTCCTGTCATGGCATATCAGGCAGTTTTGCTATACATGAATGGAAATGGTATCTTAATTGGTTGGTTGACATTATGAAATCAATTCAACTCAGTTTACTTAAGGTCCACTGGTGTGTCTGTGCGTGCACTTGCGTGCACTTGCGTGCATGCGCGTATGTGTGTGTGTGTGTGAGAGAGAGTGGGGGAGTAACGTTGGTGTGATTGCAGGTGTGTACATCCAAAATCCATTAAAACTAAGGCTGGAGGTGATGTTTCAGAGACTCCACTGCTAACAGTGGAGTCTCACCCACCTCCACACTAAATCTCTACGTTTCTTAGATGCAATAAGTTTGAGGTGCAAGATGGATCCAAGAGGAACACTGCAGTAGACTTTTTTGTTGTCAACATCTTGACTGACACGGTCATAACCTATATTTAAATGCCAGTTTTTAAAATGATAATGACATTTTTAATTGCATTTGATTAACTGTGGTTTAATTAATATTCAACAAACTAAACCGATGATGTGTCCTCACATATTGAGGAGATGAATATATTTATCTTTTTCTCTGCAATGACAAGTTTTGAAATCAGTGAATATTTTTCAAAGTGAAGTGATCAGAGAGAGAGTGGAAGTCACCAACACTGTCTGAATGAGGGGCAACATGAGCGTGAAAAAATATAGGCTTTGCCTTCCAAAGCCTATATAACTCTTTAACGCACTCATCTCCCAGGTAGCAAGATGCATTGACTCTGTCCGGGTAGGAGACAATACTCTTGTTAAAATTAATTTTAGGTAGTACCATCTGACCACCAGCAGCAGGCAAGGCAGGTTAACAAGAGACTGGATGGAGTAGGGACCAAACTGGCAACCCATTGATTGCAGGACAAACTCCTCGATACCACCGTCCTAAGAAGTGGCAGTAGGTTGAGCAATGAGATCTTTGAACAAAAGTTAAGCTAAGTCAGTGTTTCCCAACGCTGCTCCTCTAGGTATACTGCTCAGCATGTTTTAGCTGTTTCTGTGTTTTAATTCAGATGATTGCAGTTCAGCAAATGCCTATTTATCAACCATCAATGGAAATGAGCAGGGCTGGAGTGAGGAAATACTTAAAACATGCAAGGCAGTGTGCCTTGAGGAACCGGGTTGGGAAATGGAGCGCTAGATGAAACTGGCATTGTTGACCATCCGTTGTGAAATGGTTGTCAGGGAGCTCTTAATGTCCTCCATTATTGAGGGATATTAGGAGGTGATGAAGAGATTGCATTCTGGTGTATCAATCAGACAAGGAATCCAACACACTCAAACCACCAAGGGTGTTAGGAGGGCTGGGAGGCGTTGGAAGTCATTTCAGAGGAAACCCTAGAAGCACGGACAGAGAAGGAGCTCAAACATTGGCTGGGGAAACACAAGGCAAATCTACAAAGATTTGCCACAGGGCTTGAGGTAACACTTTTGTTGACACTATGGTGTCGAATGACCAATAGCCAGCTACTGTTGATGGGCTGATTAGGAACAGGTGTGCAGGAGCAACACTGGTCAGTCATGGCCTCCAGAGGAAACCTGCAGCTAAAAGGAAAGGAGAACACCACACACATACATAACACACCAAATCCCTGACAAAACTATGACATGATTTATCTCTCAAAGTACCTTGAGATGACATTTGCAGGGAATTAAATGTAAAAATATAAAGCTGAATTGAATATCTAAATCTGGTGTAGAAGATTTATCCACAGGTTTGAGGTAAGCCACAAAGTATGTGAACACTGAGCTGTGACAGGCTATAAAACACAATTCAATAGGTTTCAATCTAATTTCTGCTCCACAGCAACTGTTTTAGGAAAAAAATGTTTGGATTTTATTTTATTACCCTATGGTAATAAATTAATGGTATTAAATGTGACATCTGTTTCATTGCCTGTTGCTGTAAATAGTTTTTTATAGAGAAACGTTTTCAGAATGCCTTGATTTATGCCTCAATTAAATAAATTGTACATTTTCACAATGATTTAATTCTTTCTATTTGATGAAGTATTATATTTAATAAGTCTTTCTTTTTTTTGACAGAAAAAAATGAAAATCCCAATTTTTACAAAATATATATTTTTTCAACAATCAGTTCCGTGTAGCAGATGCAATTTGTCTGATTAAGTAAACACAGCACACCACTTGTTCTTCTGCTGGGTATGTCTTTGTACCCCTGGCTATATGATAATAGGATATAAATTCAGTTTGAACCATTCATTTAGCCCAATGGAGACTAATCTGACCCTGTAAGAGCAATCTGATAAATTACAACATTGTTAAAAAGTTTTTTTGTATTTATTTTTTAGCAAAACCTTGTTGCTCAGGGGTATTTTATTTTCCAGGTTCTGTTTGGTCTGATTTTGGTTGCTGTGTTTAATAAATGTTACCATAAATCTGATTGGTCCATTTCTTGTCATACTATATTTTATTTAACATTTGAGCTGTTACAGTCCAATATTGTCCCTGTTTTTTGTTTTTGTTTGTTTTGTTTTGTTGTTTCTGTTGTGAAAAGAAATTGACATACAAAATGTTTTTTCTATTGCCTCTGTAAATTTAGCAATAGCATAAAGATACACTTGCAGTTCATAGGCTTTGTTATTGTACAACTCAACAAATAGGCTTCCAGTGCTGTAAATAGGAAACTGTTCATCATTTTTACCAGAAAGAAGACTTATTTTGACACAATTTCCCCTGCCTTCGGGGGGCTAGGACAGAAATGGAGGCCAACAGCTTTGTAATCTGTCCAGCACTGGAGAAAATCCCCAGACCTGGGAATATTTGTCTCATTTGTTGCTCCTCAGAGGTAGCATTGAAAATTATGTTTTGAAATGTCAGGCTGTGCTCGGCACATTTGTCTAATTAGTGCCAGTGTCTTTTTAAAGGATGAAGATAATTTTTCAGCTTTACAAAAACAATAGGAATACGGAAGCTGTGGCATTGTGTATGCATTCCCATGTTATAGATAACATAGGTGTGGCTTCTAACATAAACAAGATTTGATTAGAGTTCATTAAGCTGTTTTTTATTGCCTTTGTTGTTTTGCTGATTTTTCAATCCCTGCATTTAAATGCTGGGTCCAGCGGTGTTTATATTTACATAAAACTCGCTTTGATAGTTTGAGCCTTTTTTCATGCTGTTGGAAGCAAATTACACAGCTGTCATCTCAGTGGAGTGGTGCTGATAGATCTCTTGTTTAATTTTTAAGAGTGGTGTACATGCATTCACCAAATCGTGTTACAGGAGAGAAAATCTTCAACATTCGGGACAAAACATTTTAATTTGCAGAAAGGCAAAAGTCTGATGCAAGAGTGTTGAAGACATGAAATAAAAAAATGTTCCAGCGGGTCTATTTGAAGTACAGTAATCCATGGTTACTGATACTTCCTCTAAAAACCACTTACACCTGCTTTTTTATCTTCGCAATGTGACTTTACCTGTTTTAATAACCACTTACTGCATTTTTATTTGCTCTGTTGATCTTCTTAAACTGCTGAAACATAAATTTAATTATTTCAAATCTGTGAGCGTGTCAAAACAATAAAAATAGTGATTAGCTCAGATTACTAATTAATTATTCCCTTCTGTAAATGCTTAGGAAGAGATGTGTATATCCTGATCTCCTAAGAAAGCCACTCATGATGTGCAGAACTTAGGAACAAAATGTCATGCAGAAACTTTCCTCGTGGAAAGTCCTAGCTTTCTTTGTTGCAGCCTCTTGTTCCATGTAGTCCAGGGATTTCATCCAGAGCCCTGTTCTTTTGCAATCTTGTTCATACAGTGGGGCAATAATAGGACGTCTTAGACATAGCTCCCTGACACTGACTTTCATGTTTCCAGCAGCATCTGTAACTATACATCTTACTTTATTGAAGATGCCCCATTCTGTCAGGAAGGATGCCTTTACTCCAGCTATATTTTGAGGTGTATGAGCCTCATGGGAACCAACTTACAGCAAGGAGAATTGTGACCAATTTATGCTTGCTTTCATCCACCTAGTGGCAGATGACGACCAGGTGGATGTGCAGAAGTCCAAAGAATTGGGGCTTTTTGCTGCAACCTTCAGAATCTGTGGATTCTTATTTTTCTTGTTTTGAGTCGACAGTCAGCTTCAACTGAAATGAAAATGTTACGTTCATTGATTAAATTAAGGAGTACCTGTGGTCTTTTCAGAATACATAAACACATCTTTCTGTTAGGTAGAGCATAAGAAAGATTCATCCTGTCTACAATGACTCATAACAAACCTAAATGCTACACTTTGTAAAATGAACCCTCACCTTGGTGCACCATATTCACAAGGGCGTCAAACAGCTTTTGTTTAAATTTTTTATGTATGACACATATACTCTTCATAAATAAATATAGTACCTTCATTATAATGCACAATAAAGAACACACTTTCACAAACCTTGCCTGTGCTTTCATCTTTATATAAGTGTACTCATGGGAATCGCAAGGTCAAACTAAGCCTGACCCATGTGAAACAAGTTCAAACATTGTCAATTATGAAATATAATTCGAAAGCAGAATAACAGCAAATCCTTTTATATAAATTCTATTCAAATAGTGCAAGGCAAAATATTTTATAGCACTTGCAAACATGCCCTCATACTTTCATCTCATCTACTGTCTCCAAGATGTATTTCGTTACAGAAAACATCAGTGACATCCCTGAGGTGGATGGAAAGAATCATTGATTAGGGTCATCATCTCAATGCAGGGCTGACATCTCCCAATTGTAAGTCTCATGAAAACAGGGTGAGGGACACAGAGGCAGAGCTGTCGGGAAAGTTGCAGCAGGCGAAAAATCAGCAAGCAAGAGTTCAAAACTGAGGACAAGCTCGAATAAAAAAAAAAACCTGACAGCAAAGAAGAACAGAGTGGATTAAAACTCGGCAAAATTAGAGTAAATAAAAAATCCATAGGATAAGTAAACACAACAGCAGTTCAGGAAGACATTTATTCAAACTCTAAACACAAAAACACAATAAAAATGACCTTCCCAGTTTGATTTACCAATTTCAGTAAGCATATGATGAAAAGAAAACATTGGGTTCTTTAGATTTTTTATTCTAAATGTTTGTGAAGTACTAATGCTTGCTCGGATGTCTATGTAAGGGATAGAGTAACATTTCCTGTCTGTCCAGCCTGTCAGTAAACTGGGATTATGTTGGTTCCTAAATGATGAAAAATGTGTCATTTGCAAAATGTTCATGCCTGCAGCACAGAAGCTGATTGCACATCTTGACTAAACTGGTGTAGCACATTCATAACGGGCCACAATAATCATGCTTAATGCTCAACACATTGCCTGTTATGGCTGAGTCAGTAGAGCAGCATATATCGAGCAACTTCTTACTAATTAGATGAAAATATATAAAACTGGGAGATGCAGGAAAGGTGGAATATATTACTAATGTAATGATTGCAACATGTGAAAACTGTGAAAGCAGCACTATTAATTTTGTGTCAGATATATTCCCCAAGGTGGACTTTTACTTCAGCAAAAAGTACACTTCTTTCTTCTGCTATGCAACCATGTTTTAGTGTTTATGTGGTTGGATTGTGACTGATATTCAAAGTGCTGCTGTTTTCCGGTGAGAGTCCTTTCTTTGGCGCACGGCTGTTGTGTATGAGCCAGAGTAACACTCCCTTTGAAGACTGAGTTTGCTTTAGGCCTATGCTGTATGAATTATGCTCTTTGTGTCAATGGCTCCTAGTGGTGATTAAGGAATTGTCAGTAAGATAAAATTCAAAGGTCAAAAGGTAAAATGCTTAAACTAAGAAACTTCCCTTTACCTTTACCAGTCATTTTAGGCAAGAGGCTAATATAAATACAGCACTTTACAAAACCATCTGTTTTGTAATGTGCTGTCTCCTCAAACTATTTTATTCAGATTTTAACTGACCACAACAAAGTGCATAATTTTAGTATGTTTGTATAAACTGTTCTTTACGCTGGTGTTGCAAAATCCAATGCCTAAAGAGTCCTGAATGCTGAATGCAGTTTACCTGTAAGGAATTTAAGCTCAGTATAAATCCAGCTGTCCTGTGAAGGATTCTGAGGTTTATTAGAGAACAAAAAGCATCATGAAGCCAAGGAACACAGCCGACAGGTCAGGGAGAACGGTGTGGAGAGGTTCAAAGCAGAGTTGGCTTATTAAACAATATTGGCAGACTGTTTAGTTTATAGTCTGAAAATGAAAAACACTACGGCACAACTTATAACGAGACGTATCACACGAACCGTCAGGCCATGCACGACGACCATTATCCTTTAAAGCATCCCAGAAGTCTATATGAACTCTGGAGCAGGTGAGTTACCCAGAGCTTTGGTGAATGACTATGTTGACAGAATTACTTTTAGCAATACATTCCACACATCTGACAATTTTTTGAAAGAAACCTCTACAGCTTTCATTCAGCAATTAGTACCATGTAGAAGACATTATAATGAGGATGAATGTGAAAACAGGCAGGCATTTTTTGTGTGTATAGCGGAAGCATTGCATGGGAGTGTTTAACTAACACTAACCATCACCCTGAACACACAGTTCCTACAATTGTGGTGGCAGCATCAAGCAGTGGTGATGCTCATCTTCAGGAAGGCAGGAAAATTGGTCAAAATTGATGGGAAAATGGACTAAAAGCATCAATCATGGAATAAAAATCAGCCTAATCAAAGTCTAAATTTAAATGTGGATCTGTGGTGTGATGTTAAGTGAGACTAATGTTTTAGCCAGTAGTTGTTCAAAACTGACAGTTACATAGTGCATCAGATCTGCAGCTGTACTGCAGTACATTGTGGTTCTACAAGGTTTTGAGGGTCTTAATATTTATTTCTAGGAAGCATTTATGTATTCTGTTTGTTTATCACGTAGAACCCCATAACATACACTTAAGAAACAAACACCATCCATGGGATGTGAATAATTTAGGAAGGCACAGCTATGTTCATTAATATTTTCTCTTTTGATTAAATAATAAAAGAAAAAATCATGATTATGGATGTAAATCATATATGTTTGTGAAATGTCTGCTTCTGTGCTCTGAACACCACTCGTTTTATTTTTGAAACATTGCAAATATAGCTTGGAGACCAGAGAAAGAGCAGCTGAAAATCTGGACGCTGCAACAAAAAAGAAGATAAAGCTGCCAATATGAGTGATTGATTTGTTATGGGATTCTAGAGGCTAGCTCCAGTCATTACAGTGCCAGGAAAGGTTATAGGAGCAACAGATGAAATAGTTTGGATTACAGTTATCCTCACCAGATTGGAAGTGGGGGAGATAAGGAAAACCATTTTTCTTGGGAGGAGCAGAAACAGGAGGAGTTGTTTTTTTTTTAAACTTTTTTTCCCCCCTGTTCACTTAAGAAGAGTTGTGGTAGGTGTTGCAACATAAAGGGAGAGAAAATTACTCCTTGTATCGTAAACAGACGCCCTGTTGAGAGGAATAAAACCTGCATTAAGAGATGATCTGTTTAATGCTTTAGAGAGTTTTAGATCCCTTTCTACTCGTTTTTGTCACATTCAAGTATGTTAATTTTTTTATGACTTTGGAACAGATGGACGACCTTTCTCTAAACAATTTTAATAAATAAACATATAAAAGGAATGTGGAATATTTGTCAATGTGCGGAGGATGGCGAGGAGCAGTACTCGTTTAAAAAAGTTGGGCTATGACAAGAATCAAATTATACACAGATGCACCAAGCAATCTGTTTGCTTTCTCAGGATATTCTGAGCAAAACAAAACATACATATGTATTGTGATAAACAATGCACACGGATTACTGTATTCTCTTTATCTCTTAATGTGGTGGGGGTAATGCAATTTTGGTTTCCATACAGTTAGAGGAATTACATTAAGAGAGAGAGAAATCCAATAGATGGAAGTAGCAGCAAAACCTTATCAAATCTTAGCTGTTGGAGAAAGCTCCTCGCTCACACATAAGCATGTCGAGATGCACTTCGCTACGTCAACAAAACTCAGAGAAGCGGTCCACTTAACATGGAAATTGTCCTTTCATCTTTTTGGGAGGGAAACGCTGTGAGGAGGGGGGGGAAAGAAGAAGAGCCAACTAATATTCAACAAAGAATATGGTCAACTTTCTCTTTGAGTTTAGGAAACATTTTCAGTCCACCCTCTCTGAACTCAAACAGTGCAATTTCCTGTCTCGCAATATTGGCTCTAAACCTGTCGTAGTAAATTCAGTTAATATCTACATTCATATGCGCTGTTGTTATGTTCAGTATGGAACTGAGGGTCCCCTCCATAATTTCCTGCAACAATGCAGCACAAATTGCCAAGAAAAGACTTGAATGCCTCCTCTGATGGAAGACGGATGCAGAGTTTAAACCCTTGCTTCGGGCCAATGGGTCACTGAGAAGACATTCACCTCTGGTGTTCATATCTTACATTGTGGCAGAGATATGGACACTGTTGCCCTCAAAGGCTATTTACATTAAATTTATTTGAAATAAGTCATGAGAATAGGACTCGTGATTTACACTCATCATGTAAATTCTTTACTTTAACCTTAAGAAAGACAACTTATTTCAATTCAATTATAAAGTGCCAATTTGTAGCAAACAAACATAGCAAAAGGTTAAAAGAATAATTTGTAATATAAATGAATCTGCTGGGCTTCATCAGTACTCAGCACAGGTTGTGCTAGATTTTTTTTTGCTGTCCGTCATTTTGACTGATGGGGTCAAAAAAGTTACAATCAGAATCTATATTTATCCACCAATTTTCAAAATGGTAATTTCATTTTCTTTCAGTTTGACTAATATTCAACAAGCTGAATCCACATCATGTCATCATAACACAGTATGCAGATGATGAACATTTTTCTAAGTGAAGTGATCAGAAGAAGGCAGGACTGCCTGAACAAGGGGCAACCTGATCCCACAAACATTCAGATGATGAATGTCCTTCATATTTTTCCATCATCGTTTAAAGAAACCCCTGTAAAATGTGAAAAATATTCAGTTCACGTGATCCCTGTTATTCAGACAAGAAGTCTATGTCATGCTCCCATCATTGCGATTCTGAGACATGGTGTTCCACCTGAACTGACAGGCCAGAAGAGCATCAGGCAGAGATGAAGACCAAAAAGTCCATGGTAGCTCTGGAGGAGCTGCAACGATTCACAAATTAAGTGGGATAAACTGCTAAAAGCATTACTGTTAGTTGTGAATGCAGCAATTTTGCCCATTAAGTATGAGAGGCAAGAAGAAAGTCATGAAAAGGCATGATGCAGTTTGCATCCAACTATGTGGGGAACACAGTAAACCTGTGAAGAATATTGTTTTAGTCAGATGGCGAAAAAACATAAAAAGTACAATTTCTTTCAACTTCACCATATTGCAGTATTTTGTCTTAGTCTATCATGTTGTATTTCTGTAAAACACTGAAATGTGACTTATGTTGGCTTGAACAGGTTAGGATAGGCTTATGGGCCATACAAAACATGTCCAATAAATTTATTTTTTTTTCACAAAGTTATCCGTTGATAGTGAGATTTTGATCCGATCAGTTATTTTGAGCTCCTTTCAGAATGATCGGTTTTAAGGCCTCTTGTTACTTTAAATCCAAATAAGCTGCTGATGGCCACGCCCCCCTACTCAACATTTGCACTTACTTACAAGTGAAAATGGCTGCAAACAGATGAGCAATTATACAACAATAGCAGAAGAAGTTCCTGCTGAACAAACAACCAGAAAGTGGTATCTGAATGGTAAGTCAACAACAAAACACACTGGTTTGTCCAGCAGCCATTTTAAAGTTCATACTGCAGTAAAACCAGCTGAACTAACATGCTCAAGCTCTGCTTGTTGTTGCCTGCTGATTTTGTGATAGTACATATTGTAGGTTTTGAAATGGCTCGTTTTGCTGGCACCAAAAAACTTTTAACTTATTGCTAAAAACAGTAGAAGCACTGCAGTAGAGATATCTGGTGGTAACGGGGCAACATTACAAGGAGTGTAAGTATGTTTACTCTGTATTTAGGGAAATATTTGGCTTTTTCTGCCTGTTACTGTTTTAAATATAGAGCCTCCACATTTTGACTTGTGTAAAAGAGTGGGTTCCCACTAATTAGATGACAGGTGAACATTTGAATCTTTGACAACAAGTGTTACAGCTTCCTGTGTGAAAACTGCTTCCTGTCCACATGACGTAAAGTGAAACAAACACCCAGAAAATGACATGCAGAGTTTAGCCTCTTAGAGGGGACATCAGAGAGCCCACTGGCTAAACCAAATCTAATTAGGTTTGCAGTAAACCACATTATTGCCTCATTATCGCTAATTGACCTCCAGGAGACCTGTTACAGGAACACTAGAGAAGATGCCTGTATACAGACAGAAACATTAAAGGGCTATGTTGAGAAGACTGCAAGGAAGTGAATGGAAAGCCCATTAGAACACATTACCTCATTGAATGCACACATATTCATCCCTGAGGACAATTCCAGCGCTCTCCACCTCTGTACAGAGACCATCAAAAATCTGATGTAGCAGCTAATAAACACACTAAAAAATCAAGACTTGCAGTGGGGTGTCCTGATATCAAAGAGTAGCTGGAGACGCTGATCTTCCTTTACTTCAGATGTATGTTGCCCAAGGCATGCCTTTGAATAAGGCTCGCCTTTCAACTAAAGATGGATCAGGGGATTTTGTGAGGGTGCAATGGTGTTATCTGACAAAGACAGTTTTAGGTAAATGTTATATGCGGTGTGTCCTTTCAGGTCAAACGGTGGCTTTGAAGCAGTTCAAATCAAGGTCACAGTGAGCTTCACAAGCAGATATTAAAAAAAAAAAATCCTATCAGGCAAAATTTGCAATACACTTGCTTTGTTTTAGACTGGCATACAAACGCATCCAACATAAAGGCAAAGAAGAAGGAATCCCCTTAAAACATCTCACATCAATGGGCTGCAGTAGCTCCAGGCTCACTCCTATCTTGCCTCATTAAATTCTCATACAACCCTCATCAAAACGTATCTTTCATCCAAGACTCAGATTAGGTGCTGTGCGACAGAACAGACTGAAATACACCCAACAGGATCTCATTCCACGGTCTGTGTGCCGCAGATGGACGCTTGCTACTAAGGGTGGAAAAAAAAAAAAGAAACAGCTCGGTTTTGTTTCCTCCTTATGAACAAAAATGCATTCTTGAAGATATGTAGAGCCTTTCAAGTTAATCTTTCGGCAGCAGCTGGTGCCAGCGTGGTGCATGGTCATCCACCGAAGTATTTAGCTGCATCCAAACAAAATAGGACAGCTGTGAAGGAAAACAATTCAAGCAAAGAAAAAAAAAAAGCACTGGGTTGTGGGTTCATTCACAAAAGTTCCCTCTGAAAGTATCACAAATCTAAAATTTATGTCAGAGCTAAACTGTCTTGATAGTGTTGATTTCATTTGGCAGGATTTGTAGGGAGGTTATGAACAGCTGGTATCTTTGCAAAAACACTCCCCAAAAAACAGAAATATGGACAACATCAGTTTTAAAAAATAAAAATCTGAAATGTGCAGCATTTTTTAGACATCTGTTCTGTGTAGAATCTTTTTTTTTACTGCAGCTACAGGTTTTTGTGGCAACAGCTTTGCATATCTTTGCAAAGTAGCTCAAGGTTAGTCTGGCTGGACGATGAGCTTCTGTGAACATCAGTCTTCAAGTCCTAATATGGCTTCTCATTTGCATTTAGTCTGGACTGAGCCATTCAAGCACATAAATAACTACAACTGCATGTGAAAAGCTGAAATTCTAGAGATCCCCCATAACAACAATTATAACTGCCTCTTTTAGTAATGTAAACACAAAATATACCTTTATACATGGACTTGTACAGTGGAAATTGTAAAGCAGAAACCGACATTTATGGTCTTCCATATATCTGCTCTTGGCTGTACAGTCAATTAGCGAAACTGGAAATGAGTGCTGCTGCTGCACTGGCTGCTGAGCAAATGCCATCTAATAGTGTGTCAAGAAGTGAGGTAGTACCTAGGTATTTCAGCTTCAGAAGTATTTGAGTAGCTTAGACATGCTCTACAAATAAATCTGCGGTTAGGAAAATGAATTCACAACTGGGTGAATCCACAACTCCTGACCCACGAATAGACATGGATAGATGTAAATTTACTTATGTAAATGGAAAGTATCTTTGTGCAACCTCTTGTCCTGTTTGTTTTCCGTCAAAGAAGCAACGTGAAATGTAATTGATTTGCTAAAACATTGTCAACAGAAACATTGACAAAAAGTCTACTCAAAATCACTGATTAACCTCATTGTCATTTCGTGCAGTTTGAAACATCATCTAAGCGTGATGTTTTTGTATTTGAGACACATTGTATGATATCATTTTGCATTCTTCTTCTCAGTCGAAGAGGAGCCCATTAAGATATTATTTATGCTGAGAAGGCCAGTGTGTCAGTATTTTTTTATATCTCATTTGTCCATTACCTGCTTATATTTATTTTCCGTCTATGTTGAGATTTTGTGTAATTCTGTTATGGCAGGCAGATGCACTGCTGTCACTATCATTCCTGTCAGGTGGTGGCAAAAAATGACAAGTTGATGTGTGTAAGAGACAGACATGATGTCAAGGAAATGTCAGTATTTTTTACACATTTATTATCTTACTCAATTTTTGTTGTTTATGTACTGTTGTCAAGACGCATCATGTTTGTGAAATGCTGCTGAAAAGCATTTTCCTGCGTGCAGATGTCTTGTTTTTGCTCTTTTGTCATATTTAACCTGAAGCCCTGAAGTTCAATCCACTGCTTAAAAAACACATAATGAAGATGTTGATGTGACCTATAAAAAGTCTGATCATAGATCCAGATGACATGCTGAGGCATGACATTAAACAGGCAGCTTATGCTGAAACGGGCTTTCTGCAGAAATCTGCTAATCAAATTTAGTGCCTTTTAATGCCAATTTAATGGCATTTTTAACCTTTATAATTCCATCAACAGTGAACGCAGATGGTGCATGAGTATTTTAAGTTATTTCAATGCTATGTTATGCACTAACTGTAAATGGATGAGCACGTTTGTGTTTCAACAAAAGATCAAGTCTTGTGCCTTAGTTTGCAAACTTTTTCTTCCAGTTATAACTCAATATTTTTCAGTTAATTCTGCCAGATTTTGTTATTTGAGTCATCATTGTGCTGGTTTGTTTTGCTCAGCTAGCTGATCAGCATTTGAAGGTGATGCACATTCCCATCAAGATCATCTTCCTCCTTACCAGCTAATTCTCCCTTTTCTGCCACAGAAGGCTTTTTAGCCATGTTTTCAGCCACTTCCACTCCTCTTCAACTCCAGTCAGCTCAAGTGGCAAAATATAAAGCCTGTATTAAAGAGGGGAGTAGCAGGCCAAGGACGACTGAGAGATTTCACTGTGTTAGCCCACAATGAGCCGTCGTGATCTATGACAATTTTTTTTACATTTTTTAAAAACTAAACTAATGAAGCCCTGGCCCACCACGCAGTCCCTGATACATCAGAGGCCTCTGTCTCCAGCAGAGACAGAAAGGACAAGCAAAGATCGCCTGATTTTTCTTCATTTACAGGTCAATTGCACGTGGTGGCTGCTGTTCATGACGGTCTAAGTTGTAGCCAAAGACGTTCCTTTGTTAGCGGCAGAAAAGGAACTGAACAGACTTGGTTGTTTTTCTGCACGTGTAATCTCAAAAGGATTCACTACAAAATCTTTCTCATCTTCTATCCACCTCAGCTGGAATTTCCATTCATGCACGTTCATGACGTTTTTCCTCCAGCCTGCAGTCCTTCCAAAATAGTGCAATAACTAGCTGGAAACTTTTACCAAAATGGGACCATGTGTTAAGCTAATGTACATTCCTGACACTAATTCATAAAATCCCCCAATGAGCAAGTCTGACTGAATCATTCAGAATCAAAACAGATGAGATCTGTAACATGATTTTTTATGGTTCTGTAATATTAAAAGCTCTATAAATTTCAGGTACTATAGCTCATCAGCGAGCTGTTGACTTTTGTGCAGGATGTTTTAAACACATGTAGCGCACACACTGAAGGTGTGAGGTGTCTCTGCAAAAATAGACCTGTCTTCAAATCACAGAATGAGTCAAGTTTTATCCTTGGACTGGAAAAACAGAACTTTTCCCAGGAGAGTTGTTTAGACTAGAATGGGGAATTGTTTACTGATAGCTGTGATCCTTAAAATTACATTTTTTATTCTTTGAGGGTGGTCAGTTCTCTAGAACACTTCAGGCATAAAATACATAAATAAAACAATAAATGAAAATAGTGTTTCAGCAATACAATCCTGTATGCTTATAAAGTTTCTTGCTTGACAAACTTGGATAATCTGCTTGGATTGGCAGAGAAAATCTGGATGAAAAGGTTTTCTCTGAATCTTAACTGTAGTTTTATGTTTTGAATCTGGATACAGATTGAAATATTTAATTAGTCTACTTGAACTCTTTTCTAAAAAGGCTCTAGCCCAGCCCAACGTAATGGTGTCATAGATCACTAGAAGAAATGTTAGCGGCTGCAAAGGATTTGAGACTAGAATCGAGGTTTGTCTTTGGCTCCATTCCAATCTAAGCTTGGCCAAGTCAAAGTCCAGACCTACTTTAAATCTAATTCATCATCAATCATCTTCCTGGACACCAGGGCTAAATACAAATGGGCTCTAAAATTTTCAGATTTTTAATTTTAAATATTTTGGGAATATTTTATTTTAATTCTACTTCATTTATGCGCTGATTTGTGTTGGTCTGTTACTTGCAGTAGAATCCTAATAAAACACATAGAAGGTTCTGGTTGTAAAAATGCTACAATCACAAATAATAATTAAAAAAATAGCTTGTGAGGTATGAATAGTTTTGCAAGGCCCTGTTTTTGTTTTTAATCAAAACTAAATTCAGCATCACACGGCAATGGTTTGCAATATCTTTCAATCACCATGCGCTCTTTGCAGTTTCAGCACATGAATATTCATAGGTCTGTATTATTATTCCATCCGTGGGGAAAATGTGGATGTTTATCATGGCCTGATAAGCTAACAGAGATTAGCAAGCATGAACATTAATAAATGCTGTCGCATCCAACAGCAACGCTCAATTTCACACTGTGGTGCTCCTTAACAAAGACTGATGTCCCATCATCCCACCTTTTGTAGTTGCTGAATAGACTTGCATTGTACTGTTCCATGAAAAACAAGTCAATAGCCACTTGAGTTCAGGAGGACAGAGATTTTCTAAGAGGTGCTCTTGGATAGGTGGGGGGCAGAGTAAATATTATTTCTTTACCACTATTAGTCTGACACTTGGTGCATTGCTTGCTCTAAACTTGCTGACGTATGAGACTTCTCCATGTGCCTTCACTTTCAAATCTCTGCCGATAAAAGCATCTTCAAGATGAAATGAAAATAGGCCCTAATGGTTGTTCTTAATGGCTATCCTTGGCTCTGCAGTGTAGCAGCAGTGACATTCTGTTTTAATCATCTCAAGAAGAAATGGAAGTTAGTGCTTTTTTTTTCACCCCGGCTAGCTGCCTACTGAGTTTCCAGTGATGAAGAGTGCCATCTTATTTCATTCTGCTCTATTGTAAATCTGTGCACTCCTGCTTTTAGTGGATTTTTTTTGTCTAAACATCTTCCAAGTACCGCTGATGTTCGTCAAATGCCATGCTGATGTTCAACAATCACAGATAAGTACTTGTGATATGTTGTAATTTCAAACTGAGGTCTGAGTAACACCATATACAGTAGCTTTCACAGTTATCATGAGTTCCTGTCTCCAATATGCTCATGTATGTGCTTCATAAAGTAGTACCAGACTCTTAACACAGCACACATGACAGAAATGTCTCATTAGATTATCTTTAGAGACATCACAAAATAATTGCAGCATCTTTAAGATTGTTAAAAGGGGAACATTGAGTCAGAAATCGGCATAATTGTCATATGAACATGACATTAGGCAGTCTGGTTTGGGTTCTCCTATATTTATTTTTGCTTGCTCTTGTTTGAAAAAAGAAAATTAGTTCAGATTTCTCTAACCTTTTTTTTTTTTTTTGATTAAAACATGAAATATATTGTGGTTGAAAAAAATCCTTTGACACTAATATAGAAAACAAGAAACTTAAGGTTGATTACAGAAACTAAGAGAAGCCTTGGGGTGAGTGTTTCTGTCAGAGCAGAAAACCACACCTGGCTATATTTTCAAATGATGAACTGCTAGATTTTTAGGCTGGACCTTATCTACACACGAGGTAAGAGCATTATTACTGTAATAGCCACCTTCGGCATCAGCCCAGGTCGATAATATTTCTGGAAAATCATTATGGTCTGTGTTCTCCCTTGGGGAACATCCTATAGTGGCGAAAATAGGAGCTGTGGAATGATGCTATCAAATGATCTAATCACTTCAGCAAAAACCAGATAGTGAAAAGTGATTTCTTGTCCTTTCTGTGTTAGTGTGCTTGATACACCATGGAACAAATAGTGCAGGAATAATATCTGGCTAGTTAAAATTCAGAAGTTGTTTTTTTATGTGGGTGGTGGAGCTAAGTAGTGTTATTAGCATGATATCTGTGCATGGACCAATCTCTATGTGCCTCATACTCAAATTCTGCCTGCATTGTTTGCGAGGAAGTAATCAAATGCTACTTATCTTCACCCTCATTATATTAAACAGAAATCTCAGTCACATATGCTTCTTGTAGACAATGGCCACAGATGGGTGATTAGTTGAAGTGCTCTAAAGGCAACTCTTTTATTTGACCAATTGAAATTGAGCATTAGGCCAGAGAACAAAAATAAGAGCTGCAATCAGAAAACCTTTCGAGCTTTTAGGACGTAATCTCGTTGTAACCGTTTAAAAACTCATTTAGAAAATGACGATAAATCCACAAGTATGATATATTCTACACTGGAAAAGCTTTTTATATTGTGTTGCATTGTAATCACAAATTTCAATGTTTCTTTTAAAATGATAGATAAATAATAGATTAACAGTGAAGTAGAAGAAAAGTTGTTTTTGATTATTTTTTATTATTGCGGGTTGATCAATGTATTTAGCTGCATGAACTGTGAATTTTAGCAGCAGCTGCTTCAAGTACTATGGATCTCTTGACTGTTACAGATTACTTATCTTCTTGTATTTGTATTATTAGGTCCATAGAGTAAAGAGTGTGGAAATGAAAGGAACACCACTATTTTCAGATCTTTTATTGGTAAAAAAGTTTATCAATAAAGCAAGAATTTGTCTTTCACTGTATGTAGGTTTAGTCTGTTATATACCATTTTAAATATGGATGGATCTATATATCCATCTCTCTAAATCTATCCATGCACACGTGTGTGTTTTTAATGATTCACTTTTCAATACAGCTATGCAGCAGACAGGCTATCCCAAAATGCTGTGTAAAGCGGATTTTCCAGCCAGTATTTTGAGAGGTATTAATGGCTTTGTGAATATTTGGATGATTAGTCCTAGCTCCGACAGATAGCGAGCATTAATCATACTTTCTGATCACACGGATGTGAAGAGGATCTCAGCACTCTTCTCAGAGAGCCTGTGGAGGTCACTAATTGAAGTGGGTTGGGGGTCTACAGAAAGTGTGATCCTGTAACCTGGATCCCGGAGAAGTGTTGATGAATCCTGAAATAAGCGTTTTTGTCTATGCATCTGCACAAATGTGCATGTAAAGTATCAGTGCACCGAGCAGAGTAAAACATTTTTAATATTCCACTCAAGAATCTTAAAGACTATTGTTAATGTTCCATCAAGGGCAAAAACCAATGTCTAGGGTTGGTGGATTTACTGTTAAATCAACGACAATCCATCTGTAATAGTCACTGCATGTAAATCCATTTGGATTAATGTTCCTCAACTAATGTAAGTGCCAAGTTAACAGCTTCCCGTTCACACGCCATCATATTAGCAGGCTGAAAAACAATCCTTCTGTTGCCAGGAGTTTGTCCACATTAAGAAATAAAAGCATTTCTTTGATATTTATTTATTTATTTATTTATTTATTTATTTATTTATTTATTTATGTTATTGCTTAGCACAATACCTGGACACTGAATGAAATACAATTGTGATACGAACAAAAAGATAATTCAAGATTTCAAATCAACTAATTCCAAATGGCAGAATATTTATTTTGTCACCAAGCTTATTTCTCAGAATACTTATTTCTGTATTGTTTCTGTTTAAATTTTGCAATTCCAGATAAATGCTGCGAATTCAAACAATGACACATTAGACAAAGACTGCCCTAAGTGAAGAATATAAGCTTTCCATTTACAAATTAAACATAAGAAAATGTCTTTCTTACCACAGTTACATGGGGTGCCATGCATGATGACATGACACATGGTATTTAATGAACAGAGACAAAACAAGCGTTTAGCAATATTCTTGGGAAGACACAAAAATACCATTTTTTATCAAATGAAGTAAAATGAGTGTTAAATCATACTATAAAAATAATGAAAAATCTATACTTACACCAAGCTCCTTTAGAAAACTTTGAATTAGGATTTCAGTACAGACACGAAGCTACCAATCATCTATGCTATGGCATGCAACTTGCATTTTGCTTTTTGCAAGTCACTTTTATTCTGTGTGTTACTCTTATTTTGAAAATCTTAGACGCTTTCTAAAGCCTTACAAAGCCGAGTGGTTTCAGTCTGTCCATGATTAGGTCTTCATGAATGGATTCTGTGTTTCATTTGCACTCCATTCGTTTAAAATCCTCTATATAGATGACATGCATATATATTTAAACCACAGTCTCTTAACTAAAACAGTCTTTGAAATATCCTGCCAACATTTCATTTTGAGCGACTTTCAACCTGCTTGATTTGAAATAGGGAATAAGTTAAGATTTTTGGATTGTACTCGGCGGTAAAGTTCTGGCAAGCTTTCAGTCTACCATAAAACTATTGATTTTAATTTTAAAATATGTTGGTTCAGAAACAAACTTTCACTTAAAAATAAAGTTTTAATTGAAGGTGAAATCTTTTTAGTGTTTGGTGATACGGAAATGGGATCCACGCTTTTAATATATCCTAGACTACTGCGACATTTTGTACGCTGGTGTTAGTCAGACTTGTCTTTTACAGCTATAGTCAATACAAATTGCTCATATTTCCCTTGCGCTTGCTTCTCCTGCTTGGATCTGTTTCTTTTATATTCGATTTTACATGTCATTCCTGACAGCACCTCCTGGACAAGCTGCTGCATATCCCTGAACTCCTGTTGCCTCATAAAAGCCCAAAATAATAAGCTGAAATATCTTTGCAAAGTTCATTTATTTCAGCTGTTTATGAGAAAAATAGAAGCTCATATATTGCATATATTCATTAATCAATGAGCAATGCATTTCACAACTGTTGCAGGGTATTCTTGAGGAAAAAAAATATTAGTGAGCTTTTGCCTGGTGAAAGATTAAATGAAGGAAACAGACTTAAAAAAAAATCAAGCATTCATAAATATTGGTGGTGATTCTGATGCAGCCTTAAGAAGCTTGGAAGGGAATGTTTTTTTTTTGTTTGTTTGTGCAGGTGATTCATTATTTTAATATCTAAATTATATGTTATATTTAACTATATTTTGTAGTGAGAGTGTAAAACCAGCTGAACACCAATGAGTTATTTTCAAAAACTCATTGGTGTTTACTTTGAGTGACTGCATCTTCATAAAAGAAAAAAAAAACTTTTTCACAACTTTGTCTGTTTGTAATCATAATTTTTTTTAATTGAACTAAGGTTCTGTGTAATATTAACATTATGAGGTTTATATAAAGTTATTATCTC
The DNA here is from genome assembly GCF_027474105.1 of Poeciliopsis prolifica. NCBI lineage: Eukaryota > Metazoa > Chordata > Actinopteri > Cyprinodontiformes > Poeciliidae > Poeciliopsis > Poeciliopsis prolifica. Next base: position 2,758,130 of record NW_026562425.1, read on the forward strand.
ATCAAAAACTGGACTCTTCCTGCTTTATGGCTCCACTGAGAAGGTGGGAAGTTCTGTTCTTTTTTTAACCACACTTTTTGCTTTCAGTCAACCTTCTGTTGATATGCTGGGATACAGCACTCTAGACAGCCAATTCCCTAATTAGCAAACCTTTTTTTCAGAGGGGGTGACTGACTGTCTGCTGAAGAACTGTCAAGTCAGCAGTCTTTGACTCAAGCTTTTACATAAGCATGAATGGATGAAGGTAATAATTTTGTTTTAAGTAGTTATGCATGCTTTGCTTGTTCACAGTTTGCTTTTGAAATATCATTCACCATTTAATTCACACGTATGTACTATTTGTGACTGAATCAGTTAAACACATTACAGCTTGTATCTCATTTACTGTGGTAACAAGCCATGAATACATTAAACACTATTCTTCAATGTGGGAGGGAAATGTCACAGGTGTGAATTTTGCCACATGCAGTGAAAATTACCCTTCCTATTCAAGCAACCAATTTTTTTTTTCAGAATCACTTCTGAAGCACCTGAGTTGTGTTGGAGAAATTTATCCCTGCTGAGTCCCATCTTTTTGACTTTTTTTTAAGTATATTAAAGTACATTAAATCCTATTGTCCAGTTATGCAATGTTACCCCAATTGTTTGTCAGATTCTGGAAGGATAGCATAGGCATTTTGTGGAAAAGTTGAAATGGCTCTTCAAAGCAAGGTGTGGCCCAAGACCAGACTGTCCATTTGCTTCCATCAGCTTTCCCTTCAAGATCATCATCAGAGCACAATGCATTGGCCAGAGAGCTTGAACAGGTGCCAGCAGTGAAACATAACCCATTGCTCCACACCCAATGTCCTAAATTTGTTTTTGCGACTTCAAACAACAAACGAGACACAAGCGACACCCATGGGGATTCAAAGCATGGGTGAGAACCGGCATATCTGGCGCGATGCGTTACTTTGACGTGTGCCAAAGTTGCATGTTTTGCAGTTATGTTGCTATTCATCATTTTTTTATTGGTAAAAAGATAAGCAATTGATGAGGAAAATTCTGATGTTTTTACTGAAGTGAATTCTTCTAAGTTATTCTCACAATGACTGTCAACAGCTCACAAAAAATTCTGCCATCCAAATCACCCAGTGTTCTAACGCTGTAACATTTTCCTAAAACGTAACAAAAATAATTGAAGAATATCATATTTTTTATCTCCAAAGTACTCCTATAAAATCATCTTAAAGGTTGAGCTTTTTTTCCTGTTTTTCCAAGGCCGGGTCTTTCAGGATTAAGAGAGTTCTCAAACTGAAGCTGTGAATTTGATTCGACTTTCAGCTTTCTGACCAGTTGCAGTGCTCAGCAATATTTTCACGCAGAGCTTACAGTGGGGCTTCCTATTGAAGTGGCATGCACACAGATAACAGCAAGACTGTTGGGTGTAACTGACTGACTTTAAAAAAAAAAAAAAAAAAAACGTTCCTGATGCCCCGAAGCTATGCTATGCCACCTATGTTGCCATTTTGCCTACATTAAAATCCGCCACTGACTCCGTCTGAAAAAGCAGATCATGTTCTTTATGCTGTCTGTTTCAGGCATGAAGAAATTAGAGGTCTCACAGGAAGCATCCGAAGTACATGATCCTCTTTACATGCAGAACTTGGCGTATGCAAACCATTGTGCTGTTGGTTTATTGTGCAGAAGTACGTTCAGGTTGATGACGAATTTTACTTGCAGAGTAAACAGTCCAGTTAAGAACCTCTGCCAGCTTTAATGAGAGGATTTTAAGTTGAGACCAGTTATGAGTATGCGATCAGCTTGAAGCGTGGCTTATTTCTGGAAGACGGTGACCTTGGAAAACCTCTATAAAGTTCCCTAGCATGGGATATGTTAAAATGGATTAATTTCTCTCTGTCTGAAACGCCAATTAAATTTGGAATTAAACTATCACAGAGTTCTTAGACCTCAGATTGGACTCAACAGCTCTCACCTAACAACAATAAAAGAGTGTCATCTAGTTCACAGGCAAATAATTAAGGATTATCCTGCAAGAGTGTGTTAATTATGTCTGCAGCAACAACGGGATCAGCCTGATGAGCGGCTCAGCAATGATTAGATAATGACCACTGGCTTTTGACTGGAGTAAATGAAAGCGGTTGTGTCAGATACGAGTATACAGTAGTATTGTGCATCATTATTTTTGCCGGGTTGATGAGATGCATACAGTAACATAAATTCATATTTCGCAAGCTTGACATGATGAGGCTGAGCAGTCATTATCGCTCATGAATAATATACCAATTCTTCACCCACTGTGGGCTGTATTGATCTGTTTTGAAAGAGATTTGCTTGAGCTCCTCATTTTAAGCTCCTGAGTTTCTGCTGCTGCTGATGTAAAGATATGGGCTTTATATTGAACTTGCTATCATTAAGTGCACTTTGCAAAGTTGAGCATATTTTCCTTTCAAGTCATTAACTTGATTAATAGACGCTCAGTCTATTCTGGAAGCTCGGGTCAGGCTTGCGCTGTGGAGCCTGCTGCTGAGAAAGAGACCTCGAGCTGGAAGCCGTCAGACTGAAACTTTTCTCCTGTTTCAACCACAATTCCAAGAGAAAGCTTCTGCTTTGTAACTGACCAGCAGGAAGACTGAGTACAATGAATAATTGATTCCTTTAGATGGATAGATTCCCCTCTATCGAGGATTACTTCAGTTGTGTGTTGTATTACCTGGAAGGAGGGCTCAATTCTTCATCATTTGGTCCTAAACCTTTTTTTGCCACTTAAGGCTTTGAGTCTAAATATTTTTCATTTATGTTTCTTCAGAAAGTCTGGAGCTATGGAGACATCCATGAGCAAAATATGTGACTAAAATCACAACTTCTAGAAATGATTCCTCAGTTCATGCTTCGAAAATATTACTTTACAAATAAATGTGGCATCCAGTCCTGAAGACAAGTTTTGAAAGAGAAGAAAAAAAAATGTCTTGGTTGAATAAAAATCCTAGACTCCCAGAGGTATGAATGTTGTGCAGTATGATGTTGATTGTGGTAATTTCACTAACAGATAGCTTCTCACTTTCCATGTTGCATATAAAAAACCCTTTTTTTATTGCTCTAATCATTGCTGGTAAAGAAAAGAAAATTAGCATGACTCATAACTCATTACTTCTGTTGTATAATTTTGCCGCAAGGTCCTTGTATCCCTTTTGGTATTTCATATGATTTGGTGAATGTTTTGCACATGCTCCTCACCTACAGTCTGAGTCTAACACATAAAATCTAAACGCCAGGTCACTTTTTCTTATTGTGCTTTGACTGGCACAATAAGAAAAGAAACATTTTTTAATTTCACATTCATCTGTACAGGAAAATTTCACTGAGGGCTTCACTGAACATGATGAGACGAACGTTGTGTCATAATGCAATTCACTGACCACTTGTGTGTCGCCTGCATATTAGCCTTTGACTGAGGAGATCCAGCAACAATAAATGCATTCAGTCATTGGACGAATAGATAATATTAACCATAACCTTCACTTCTCAATGGCACCATTTTAAGAATCTTGACTACGTCTTTAAGGTGCGTCACTCCTCTTTTTTTCATTAGATTTGCTGTTATCATTCCAGAACTTCTCCTTCATTAACCAGTCATGCTTAGCCGATTTCTTGACATTTAGCTCCCATTGAAAAGTCTTTAAAGCCACCAAGAGGACTTGTGATATTTAGCAACTCCTGGAATTTATATGTGGCATATATGAATATCCATGATTCATTAGATGTGTTGTGAAATATGCTGATGAGCCTAAAAAAACATAAAATGAAGTTTGGAATGAATGGCTGCACCTTTGATTTATTTAATTTGCAAAAGTTGATTCATTTGGACTTAAAACTAGCTTTAAATCAACTAATTCTAACATCAAAGCATCAAATCACATTAAAGCTCCACATATAAAAGGAGCATATCTATATTTAATAAAAAGATCCATATATAATGGACACACCTGTAACTACAGATTTTAAAAAGTTTTAAACAGTTTTGTTTTTGCTGCAGTTGTTTGAAAATGGTTTTGGTTTTATCCAACTCTTAAGTAGGAGGGGAAAAATAAATCTGTACTTTTCAATATTTTACACATCCATAAAGTATTGACAGTGTTTCACTTTTATCACATTTTGCTATGCACTGTAGAGAAAGGTCTCCTTAAACAACATGATATCAATGTTCTGCACAGCATGAGTTTCAGCCGGATTAGCAACAAACCCCTTATTCTTAAGCACGTATCGACAAGGCATCATATATTTGTAATTTAAAATTTTTTTTAGTTCAGTTGGATGCGATTGCATTTTGAAAAAAAAAAGTGTGATTGTGAGCTAAAGATTGCTTTTACAAGCATCAAAGTGTTGCAGCATGACAAACATTTTTGATAAGTCTACTTCTCAGGTGAGTGACTTTGTATTGACTTTATTCTGGGTCTCAACATTGCGCTTAAGAGTTTAGGGCTGCACAGTGGTAGCATAACTCCGGCGTAAACAGAACAATGTTTTCCTCTGACCTCTTGTCTTCTCCCTCAGGTGGGAAGGGAATGAAGCGTAATGTGACATTGAGAGAAGGTGTGAACATTTAAGTGGCACCAGACACCTTCAGTGATATGCCACATAGAAAATTTAGCACCTCTAACACAGCTCAGGCCAGGACTATTTCAAAGTTGACAGCAGAGCCGGGGTCAGAGAAAGGTAAAAGAATGAGAATGGCTGCATGAAACGTGTTGGGGAGCAGTCATTTTACACTTTTATGCCTCTAGTGAATAATGAATGAAGGAAACAGAAAAAAAAAAAAAAAAGGTTAGAAGCTCAGCACAACTTCATTCTCAAGGCGATGTTCAGTCCTTTTGTTGCACGAGAAACAGTGCTGATTTTTTTCATGGGTAACTCAACAAGCCTTTCAGTCAGCAAAACAACTTATTTGCTATTTTTCTTGCTTTTTTTCTTTTACATTGTCAAGTTCCTTTACTTTACTGCACCAAACTCTGGACTAAAGACAAAGAAAATCACTGTTGTACAAAACTTGCTGATGTCAAAAATTTCACTCGATTCTTCGTTTTGTGCTCAAACACTGGTATGAAGTTTATCCTCTCCTATAAGATGAAAAACCCGATGAGAGTCTTTTATGGCCGCAGTTTATCACAGGCAAGGTTCATCCTGTGATTTTTATTTCTTTCTGTCTTTTTTTCCTTCACTGTGAAAGAGAGGCGACATATCGGTCTCTCCTCTTCTTATCCAGTCATGGTTGATCCAGGAAGCTGAACATAGTGATCACTCATCTCAAAAAGATTTAAAATCACTCTGGGACATTGTCTTCTTGGAAGAAAAAGCTTTCTGTGGAGCTTGTTTGGAAAGCATTTATGTCATCAGTGTACTAGAAAAGAGCGTTGTTTGTGATTTCCTCTTGTGTTTGAAAATGATCAATCAAACTTTATTCACTTTTATCCAAACTCAGCTACTTCAGACACTAAGACTAAGTAAGTTTATTTTATTTTTTGAAAAAGAGATGAATATATTTAAATATGGCATTTAATTTTTTTCTACATTCCAGAAATATTTGCAATCATAAATGTATAAATTGAGATTTAAATGTCCTTTTAAGTATTATGGAATAATAAAAACTTTTTTGCCATTAAAGTCATGATTCCAAAATGTTAATATTACTCTCAAGCAGCAAAAACTCAAATTAAACCATCCATAAACAAACATGGACTCACTCAAAGGTAAAGGCAGGTTGAAATGGGTTGTGAGCATGACATGTGCTTCTTTGGACTAAATCAGAGCATCAGGAAATCCCAGTCATGCAAAGTAACACAAAAAAGCTGAAACCTGGTCATTTCTGCTGTGGAGCGACTATGCAAATTGCTGGCCTGGTGTATTTAAATAAAAATAAATTGTTGCCATTTTATTATTACCAGAGTTGTGTTTATGCCATTATGCTAAATAATAATATCTTTGCAAAATGAAAGACTATTGCTAATATACATATTATCAGCATTGGCGCGATAACTGCATTCAGGTGCTCCACTGTAATGTGTGAGCTGTGTAATGTGCTCTCAATATTTAATTAGAGCATCAAATCCACCGTCAGAGAAAGTGAGATATGGCTCTTTTGTAACCATTTTAAATGAATTTTTCTCTTTGCATTTCTGTGGCACTCTATTGAAATATTTAATGTGATGCCTGATTCCCTCCCCCTCCCCCTGCTGAAAGCTGAGAGGTTAACAATGAGGATGCTAATCATACCCTTTCACTGATAATTGACCAGTATTATCGTATTACATGCCCCCATTAGACAGAAATTGATTCTCCTGCCCAGATGGATGCCAGCGGTTCAGATATCTCACCAACAGCAGTGAAAAATATTACTCAACCTGTCACTGCTGAAGTTATGTAAAGTCTTTGTCAAGTTTAAACTTTGAAATTTATAATTGAAGTAATCTATTAACATATGGCCCATGGCTCTAGAAAATGGGATCCCAGGCAGAAATGGCAAAGTAATAATTCAATTCAAAAAGGGAAGTCTCCATAGGTGTCAAGTTGGATCATGCAGATCCTATTCACCAACAGTGTGCTTCAAATGAGACTTATACAAGATGCTATCTTACAAAGTTATGGTCTGAAGGATTGCATTATACTACGCCGCTCTACCCGGAAAAAATAATAGCTTTAATTATGTGATCAATTATGAAATATAAAAAATTTAACAACTTTACATATGTACACCGTTGTGTGTAGCATCAATGTTCTCAAAAGGGGTTGAGGGCTCTCTGCTGGGAAATCCTTATGTGAAAATTGTCTTATTCTCTCTGAACCCTGTAATGGACTGTTGACCTGAGCGGCTGCGTGCCGAACAGAAACCCCCGCCCCTCGGCCTGATGGCTGCTGACAAATTCTCCAGCCCTCACGCCATCCTCACAGTACATGGTGAGTGCACAAAATGGACTTAGCGGTAGCTTACCGGTCTTCAACTGTAACTTTGTAAAAATGGCCCTTGTCATTCTCTAATTTGGCCATGTCATCAATGAAAGAAAATATAGTTTTTTTTAACAACTAATTCAAAAGGTGCAATATGTCTCCTTTCAGTGAGGTCACAAATTTTTCTATCTTTCAATAGACATTTATCCACTTGTGACTTGGTTCAGTTCTGTTCAGTCTTCACAATTTCAAATTAAATCCATCTTTATCAAATTGAATACAATATACTTTAGTTCAGTACAACCTGAGCAAGTTTGAATGGATTTATAATTTCAATTTATTAAAACAAAACGGTTACAATTTTCATTTATTTAATGATGACTATTGTGGATATTAATGCAACAACTCTCTGCCAGCCTCCATTCAAGGGTCTCCCTGGTAAATCGACAAACAGCACCTATGTTTAAAAATTACATCTTCAGTAAACATGATGATTGAACATGACTTGTGCCGTAATAAAATCATTTTGTTCAGCTCTAAGCTTTCCAACGTTTGATAGCGCGACTGCTGTGAAACTTCTTCACTCGGTCAGCTCGCTGCCTGCCTTGCAGCCGGCTATGTAGCTCCTTTATAATATGTTATCTATTATTTGTAAGGCGTTATCGAAGATTATCCTTTCCTACATGACAAAAACCAAAAAAACAACTTTCCTCAGAAGGATCTGCAGAAAGAGATGATACTGAGAACTTGAAAACTCAAAGCTTTAGCGTGTCATTAGATGCCAATGCCCTCTAAATACTGTAGATTCTGTCTCGTAAAAGGAGAAGCAATCTCGCTCCTTCTCCTTTTGCCCAACTCAAAGTCTGCTGATGAGGACAAGATGTGCCTGCACATGATAATAGAGATTTTATAAGCTGCTGTCAGACTATTGCAGATGCTTGATGTCAGTTGGGTCTCCCTCTCACAACTCAAAGCTCTGTTGTGTTTACTGTATAAAAGTGACCTTGAGGTCTTCTGCTGGTATTCACAAGCTCTCTATAGACACGCTTAGAAATAAAGTGTTACGGTCACAGTATCATTTAACAAAGTCTACGCCAAGGAGATCTCTTTCCTGTAGAAATACTGTCGCTATACAACTTGGGCTCAATTAACCAGTTAAATGGTATTTTCTAGGAAGGTATGAACCAAATAAGACAACTCCGGCTAGTGTAACAGCAAAATGCCTTTTTTTGTTCTTTTGTTTTGCAACAAAAGAATCACAATGATTCTTATCATCTAAATCCTTAATGGATTGATTTGAATTTGTTTCATTCATTAGGGCTGAATCTCTCATTGAAGGTTGCAATTTAAAGAAAGGCCACTGACTTCAAGTCTGTTGAGAATAATTTGTACATTCCTTGATGCTTTGACCCAATTCTGACCTTTTTCGAGGTTTGATGCTCTGACCTTTTTCGAAATACTTTCCTCTTTACAAGAAATACAAGCTCTGGCTTTTTTTCTAAAGCAACAGTAGCACTGCATTGCATCAAATATTAATACAGAAATGCCTTGATATGATACTCATTTAATGAAAAAAACTAGTTCACTCCCACATTAAACAAAGGCTCTCAAAGGTGCTATGATGATTATTTTCACATTTGTCTCTCACAAGTAGAACACAGTTCACTGTCTGAAGGAAATTAATCATCTATTATGGAATGTGTCATGTTTCTTATTGGTAACAATTAAGCAGAGTGGAGCAAGAAAATTAGACTCTTTGTGCAATGGATCATTTATTTATTTAGTGACTGTAGAACAAATTTCAGAACACATATTTTTCATCATGATGTATTTTTTTTAAACACTTTGATTTTGTTAGTGTTTTCAGAGAGGGTCTAAGGATTTTAGCTATGTAGACTTTTTTTTCTACAACTGGACAGGTGGTGAGACATTGTTTTACAAATGTTTGTAGATGCTATATGTTTGCCCATTAGCTGGATTTTATACAACTTTGTATGTGAAAGTAATTGGATCTCCTGAATTTATTGATCTTGAGGAGTGAGTGAATAAGTTTGCTTGTGTGGTAGCTCATATGTTTCAGCTGTATCTTTTTATCCACACTCTAAACCTCACTACATATTCTGTTCTTGTTGATATTTTGTTGTAACACGTGGTGCTGAAAAAAATAGTAATAAATCTTCCAATACAGTATGTAAACGCTGGCAGAAATCACTGTTAAGAAATATCCTTCTAAGTTAAAAAAAAAAAAAAAATCTGAAGAAAAGTCAATGCTTGGTCCCAGCACAGAGGTAAATGACCTCTGTGGAGTATGTCGCAAAAAGCTTATAGACGACACACATGGCCCTCCTTGAAAAATGTGACGGACATTTACATTTCACATCATGCACTTCGTTTGGATTCACGTCAAAAAGCTCTGTTAGATATGCCAACATACATAGCAAGATAAGAAACGTTATGACAGCATCTGGAACCACAAACATGCACATTCCTGAAAATTCACATTTTAATGCCCATTAGAGCAACGCTACATGAGAAGTTAGAGGGTTCTTATTTACTGTGAGCTTTATGAGCCAAGTTAAGAAAAACAATGATAAATGATATAACTGTTTAAAAATCAAAAATGAAAATATAAATTTGTGCTTTAAAAATTTAAATTTTTTGCGTTCAATAAAAACCGCTTTTGGGTTTTTTTGTTTTATTTTTTACAAGAGATTGTAGGTGTTAGTAGAAATATTGAATATGAGAGATTAAGATAGAGGTTGCACAGCTTCAGCATACCTAAGTTTCTTGCTGTATTGATGTTATGACTGTGTTAAATTGCTCAGAACCCTCTTATCAGTTGAGACAGTTCTTATCCAATTTTTTTGTGTGTTTTTGCTGCCGAGTTGAAAAAAGTGCACGTCCAGTTATGTGAAAAAAGATCACAAACCTACTCTTCTGTTTCAAATTTTGTGAAGACTCACGGCTTGCTTTTTTAAGGCAGCTCACTGCACTGAGCGACTATCATTGTGTCTGCATTGTGTCTAATGCAGACACAATGGATGATGTACAAAAAAATACAATAATTTGTTATCAGAAGAAAAGGTGGGAGGATTCTGCAGTTCGGTGTAATGTGTTCCTCTTGTACTCATGCTGTGTTCCAGCTGTACTCTGAACTGGAAAATCCCTTCTTCCCAATTTGAAAAATCAACAGAAGTGCTCTCAGTAGTCAGATTTCCCACTGGGAAACTAGGAGCAACTCAAACTACCCACAGTTCTGACTTGTAAGATGAACCTTGCGTTTCAATATGACAGCAACAACAGCAAGAAGTGGTGGAAAAGTGTTTGATTCACAAGACAGTGCATTTAAAATCAACATTACATGTTGCTCGTATAACTACAGGCTGAAAAGTTGCTGATCGAATGTAAGGTTATTGAGAGGTTCTACAAACAATGCCCATTGCTGCTGCCATGTTGAAATTCTGACTTCCTAACTAGAAAGACTCTTCTTTGATGGTGCACATTGTCCCCTCCCTCACAGAGGCGAGTGAATCTCCCTTTGTCCATCTCTAATTATGTGCATATCACCAGATGGTCTTCTGCATCAATTTGTTTACGTAACTTACATAATGTTCTGTGTCAAACAGTTTGTTACTTCTGGGTTAATAATGTATAAGGTTCTGTGCCAGATTATTACAGAAACATCATGACTCAAAACACACACCCCTTTTTCTGTCTCTGATTATGTTATTATTCAGATAGTTTAATGTATTGAAGCTTTAATAACATTTCACTAAAAGCAGTGAGAAAAGCATATGCTCTTTGTGTACAGATTTAAGAGGAGGAAAAAACATCACCTATACAGGTTTTGAGTGAAATTGGCAAATATCAGTATTTTTAGAGCTAGTGAAGCTAAAAACTTTAAAAGCATAAACCAAAAATAAATCATGTCCAGCTTTTCTGTTGTTTTCAAAGCAGATCCATTATTTCAAAACAAAATTTTCTGACATGAAAAAAATATTTTGTGTCATGCCTATTAAAACAGGAAACACTTTCATATATGGATGACAGTGTCTATGAATGCACTGTTTTGAAGCCTGTCATTCTCTAAAGTGATAGAAAATAGATTGTTTTCATGACAAAATGAAGCCTTTCTAATGGGAATATGTTCAATGGATCTTTGAAGCTTATTATCTCCACTTTACAGTGATGCAGTCAGGATTTGTACTGCAAAAAGCATCAGGAAACATGGGTGAGCTCCATGAAATAAAGCATCCCGTATACTTCTTGCCATAAGACTATACAACAATTGGATTTAGGAGGAGGAATAACTCAAAGCTAAGGAATCATGCCACTGCTAAGAAGTGAGAAGTGAGTGATGGGTATTTTTTGTGAGCTTTAAGTTTAGCAAGTTTAAACCCTTTTTTCCCAGTTGCTTTTACTTTCAATGTGTCTTCTGTTAGTACAAAACATCTGCAAATGTCCACAGATTGCATTGAATCAACAACAGCTTCTTCCAAGCAATCCAGCTACTCGTTCAGCCATGATAATTAGCTTCAGCTTTGACATATTTTCTTTTGTCTTTGCTTGATCAAAATGAAGGTGAGAACATTTTGTTTCCGATGCTGTTTTGTAGAGCATGTTTTTAGGACCAAAACCTTGTTGTGAACTGATAGACTTTCTTGATTTGTTATGGTTGAACTCCCACAAGTAAGACTTGCACTAATTAACAAGACAAGCAAGAAAAATGAACCATAGTTGCACAATCACTTCATTGAATCTGATGACAACTGTTTTAATTGGTAAAAAAAAATGTGGGGTGATATATTGTTTTTTCTTGTCAATAGTATTCAAGCTTGTAGATCACAAGATACATTGATAATTATGTTTTCAAATAGTACAAATAAAATAAAACATACAAGAGTTGCAGAAGAGGTTCGGGGTTATATCTGGAAGGCTAAATTTGGGCTTTACTGAAAAATACAATGGCTGCCTAAAAGCAAGAGACAGAAAAGGCTGCAGTTTTAATGTGACTTCAAGCTTAAATGGCGGTGATCTTTAAAACAATTCAAGATTTTGTCTGCCTTCAGTCATACGTCACAATTTCTGCGCCAGTTCTGCTCAGATTTCTTACTCACAGAACCATTAATGTCTAACTACCATGTCTAAGTGAAGATGAAATTTAGGTATCACAGCTGTAAAATGTAAGAAAGTTTTCTGTCCCATTTAGGTGCAGAGTTCAAATCTTTTGATCCTTTTAATGAGTCACAGGTGACAAAACTGCATTCCTGTTTACTACCTATTCTGAATTCCCAACAGAGAAAATAAAATGCATCTCTCAACAGTAGATGTTCTCCTCTCTGGACTGCTATTGGCTTTACATGTAAAGTCCATGCAGCTTTTCTGTCCAGTTTTATAATGATGCTGCTTTTTGGAGGTCACAGTTCATCCATAAAATTGTGCACAAAGTTATCTAGCCTGGTTATGTCAAAGCACTTTGATTTTCACTGTAGGAGTTGTGGTCCATTACTTCTTAGACAGAATTATCACCACAACTCACAAGCATTCAGAGAAAATGTCTGCACAACTGGGTAGACTCAATAAACCAAACCTCCCAGTGAGAAAGCTTGAAGGTGGGCTCGTCAACAAGTCAGAGCTTTTTTCTCTCTCTGACTCCCCTGAAACATTTATCACCAGAACTTATCAGCCCCTTGATCAATTATACACCTGCCATGGGCTTGGAATGAATTATTAACATGCCCCTGATAAGCATATCACCCATTGATTTTTGTCACTTCTTTGAGATGGATATACTGGGTGGAGTTTTCTCCAGTTCTTTCTCTTGACATTTGTCCGATCACACCAGGGAGTCAATGTGAGCTGACATTTCTGGCATAAATAGCAACTTCTTGTGGAAAATAAATAAATAAATAAATAAATGAGGCCATACCACCAACCAGCATCATTCAAAATTGGAGCTGTCAGGAATTGTTTCTTTAAAGACAAAAAATATTTATGATTCATTACAGTATTTCACACGCAACTAATGAATTTACTCTTGTTACTCTGTATTGATGATTTAGTTTTTGCTTAGGTCTGAGCCTTGGTTAGATCAGACTAACACATACGTTTGCTTTAATCCAAACCATTTCATTTCAACTTGGTGAAGGTGAATTTTAACCCCAGATTAAAGATTTAAACCCCAGTTTAAAGATTTAACCTCCATCCATTCCCAGAAAGAAATACTGCATATCAGCGGACCACGTCACATAAACTGACGGTTCTCAGGTTAGCCTGACATTTTTATCAATTTAGTCGACAGTCTCAGGTTCTGAGGCCTGCAGCGCTACAAATCTTCACTGAATGAAGCTGAACAGCGAGAAGAAAAAGCGCAAAAAAAAAAAATCAATTCATTCAAACGAGTAAAACAGTAAAAATCTCAATTCTCAATAATTTCACAGGCCAGTGGGATAACAACTTTAATCAAAAATCCTTTGTGTAATGGCAGCTGCAACCCCCACTGATCTCTCACCTGCCAGGTTGAAAGGAGCCTGGATTAATTATTTCATTTCTCCATTTCCCACTACAAGAACGCCTCGTCACCTATTCATGACGGTTTCATCCCATACCCAGGATAACATATGCTGGCTGCCAGTAGGAGTTGAGGAGAGGAATTCGAGTATTGCTTTTTCTTCTCTTCATAGCAAGCACAGCTCCCGGTTTTGACAGACTTACCCTGACAGCAGGAGATTGATTGCTGCAGAGATTGAGTCTGAAAGTCGGTTTTCACATTGGATAAGGCGCTCAAGATTAGCTTTCAAAATGATGTGCAGATGCCTTCAGATTTGGCAGGAGAAAACTTAAACAGAGACCTAATTTTTGTTCTTTTTCCTTTTCCCTCAAACGTAAAACATACATTTTACATGAACTCGGCCGGTTTGAGCCTTTGTTTAGTAAATGGAAACCTACAGATAAACTCAGAGGTGTTTTTTGGCTGTCAGGAATTAAAGAATTCTTGAAGATCATTTTTGAGTCTGTGAAATTGTATTAGGAGAGGAAGAACAACTGGTATTTAGAAAAGGGCACAAGAAATGGAGAAAGTGAATGAGACACAATACGGAACATAGGACAATAGGAAAGAAAAAAGGACATAAAGAAGGAAGTACACAAGGAAAGTAGATGGAAAATGAAGGTATGGGTACCACGCCATATATATCCAGAGAGGATTGATGCAACCCTCTTTTTTTGTCAAAGAGGAAAAGAAAAAATGTTCTCCCGAGATGCACTTTTTCAGACAGACACTCTAATTCTAGAGGGAAATTTTAAACATCTCTAAACTTCTCTATGTGCAACAGTGAAGCAGAAACATGGCAGACAAGATAAGCTGATTGTTAGCTGTTTAAATATTGACAACTTGATGTTAGCCATTCCACTGCGACTTCCTCCATTGAGATGTTTCCCCCAGTGTGAACTCTGCACCAACTCACATACATTGATTTTTTTTTTTAAAGAAATTAGTTGTTAATTTTGGTAATGCTTTAGGAGGTAAATGTTAGAAGATGGATCCAAATTAGAGAAGAAACTAGTTGGAGATTGATGGAACCCACCTGTGCTGATCACCAAAGAAAGCATGACGCAAAAATAGCAACACCTAAATAATATTTTTGTTTTCTTTATTAGAAAGAATCCTGAGCCTTTGAATAGGTTGCTGCTGTGGTCTTGAAAATAGTTGTAAGTATTTTTCTTTGTATTGGTATGGAATTTGAAATTTTTGTATTATGACAATAATCCTCACATTGATTAAAAATTGTTGTAATTGTTTCATGCAACTTTCTAACATTCCTAGAAAGTGAATTTGGAGATTTTCTAAACCCTAAGTATGACCATTACCATAAATTACTATATCTATAATAAAATCAATGAGTTACACCTTTTGATATGATACGGTAATAAATTAACTTTTTTGATTTGATTTTAACTTGCTGAAATGTACCTTTAGGAAACAGATCAAACACTATGAGATTAATAGTAGTTCCACAATAAAGAAAAAAAAAGTAATTAATGAGGATCTAAAAAGGAAATTAAATTGAAGTCAATGCAATTATAGAGGTGAGTTCTGATCAATAACCTTGACTAAGAGCTTCTGGAAAGCACCATATAATAGAACATCATTTGTATGTTATGTAGTCTTTTTTTCTTACGTTTTTTAATTTTTTTTTTTTAATTTTTCATTAGGTCTCGTACACATCAGCACACCAGAATAAATTCCAGATTCAAAGTGAGCAACCGAGTTGTTTTTGCATGAATTTACTACTGATTAGCACCTTGGCTGGTATTTATATTCACAAGGAGATTAGAAACACTGACCTTATAACCCTCTGGAAATTATCATTAAATTAGTTAATGAGATGTTGTGTTAAAATTCACATTCAAGTGCAGTAGTCTGGTGTAATTAGCTGCAAGATAAAATTTTGAGGCAGGAATAATTAACATTTATTTTTAGTATTCCAAAATTATTCACTGTGACCTTTTTTTTTTTTTTTTTGTAGGAAGAAAACCTTAACTTAATTGCGTGAATCAAGAACAAATATCCTGTTTTTTCTTAACCCCATTATATAAAATAATGAGTTTTCTCTCACACGCAGCTCCATTATTTAGTTATTTTTTGGTAATCGAATTTAAATCAAGATTAATATATCACCCATTAGAACAGAACACCATGGGTTTATTTTTAACTGTTCAGCTGCAGCTGTCACTGTCTTCACTGGATTCTGGAGATGTATTCTTCTAAAGGAACCCTGTGGAGTTCTGTGCAAACAAAATGGTTTTATTTACATTCAGTATCTCACAGCAGAATGCCTCTTGTGCATCATTAAGGCTGAAAGAGTACAATTCTGACTGCCTTTATTCCAAGCATACATAACATTTAATAGATTTGTGCTGCATAGTGTTAGATTGTTACAGTTTGCGTTCCTTATCTATTGTTCTGTTACTCATGAGCAACTACAGCAATAAACATCACACCACATTACCAAATATTGCTCTGCTGGACCTTATTGAACCAATAGATCCTTCAGAGGATAAGGCTGCTGCAGTTTCCCTTTCCGCTACCCCAGGAGTGACATTTTATTTTTCAGAAGAATGTCCTTACAAATGTATATGCGCGCACACTTGGCACAGACATTTCAGCCTCCTTCATGTGGAAAATTACTTTATTGAACCGCTATCTGTTCATCTAATACCGCTATAATATATATATATATATATATATATATATATATATATATATATATATATATATATATATATATATATATATATATATATATAAAAGAAGAAACACATTTGGCATGGATGGAACAACTTAGCATTATTTTTTTCAATTACTGCCAATAACTCTGTGTTCTCTCTGTTTACTTTCCCATAGAAAGTACACATAAGTCAGGGATTCTGTGTTTAGCTGTGTCTCTCTTGGACAAAACCGCTGACTACTGAGCTTTGTGGCCTTCCTTCTCACATAAAAGGACTTTGTGTTGTGTATGCCTCCTGGAAAAAAAAACCCAAAACTTGGAATTTGCATTTCTTCACCACAAAAAACACTGAAACAGATACAACTGAGTATCAGGTGTATTCAGTGTTTGTAAATGTTTCTTTTCTACAAAAAGTCAATAAATATTTTTCATTAGTTTTGTGGACTTTTAACTTTGTGAAACCTTTTATTTCTCCAACATAGAAAGTATTCCCTCCACAGTGTGTTTTTCTGTATCTCTATCTCCATCTTCTCAACAGCCACTGCGTAAATCATGAGAAATCTGCAATGTGAAGGAAAAGGAGGGTTTAAAAAGCTGAGTCTAAAGCTGAAAGACTAATTTAATTACCAATACAACATGTTACTAAATGTTAAGATACAATTTTTATACTTTATCCAAAATCTCTGCCCAGTTAACTTTAGTAATCCTTCCAGTCGGATTCACTTGTGGAGAATAAGTCTTGTTCAACATAATGCAGTGCACTCAACAATAAATAATAGAAAAATAAAAGCACATACTGAAAAGTGGCAGAGCATATTTTTCTTAGAATACTCATTGCACAGTAAAGATTTTATAAGGAATGAAGCCAAAAGGAGACATCAGAATAGATGAGTGTGATGAAAGATTTATTCACTGTCAGGTCCAGGAATGGATTGGTCTCTCTCTCTTGTTCTGCATGAGAATCCTGACAAGCATCAGTTGAATTTTGCTGCAAACAGAGTTGTTTGCAGAATGAGAGGTAGGCAGATACTCATTGAGAGAAGGTTTCAGAAACGGGATCAACAAGGACTTTTTCCTGTAGCAATATTTTGAATTGGCAGATACAACGATTTGGGAGAAAAAAAAACAAACAAAAACAAAACACAAATAACCTGGAGAAGATGTTCAACTCAGAGAAGAGCACTGGGATTGTCAGGGAGACTGTTAGGGATCTGGATGCCTATACTGCAGAACCAACGAGGAGGAAAGACCAAGGACACCTATAAGGGGCAAAGAATGAAAAGAGAAATACAAATCTTGTAACAAAAAACCTGGATAAACAGTTTTATACTTGGAAGACTGAAGATAAATTATTCTTTTCACCTGCCAGCATGTGTAAAGGAGAGATTTTCCACTAAAGCAGTTCTGGTGCTGAGCCAGTGTTAGTGCTATAGTTGGTTCTTTTGGTTCCAAGAACCCGTATGGCAGTGTTAATTGCCCTTGGTAATTGGTAACAGGAGTGCTGTATAGAGTGGGAAAAGTTATGACAATACAAAGGGCCCCTGACTGACAGGAGGTCCTCCGCAATTTATTTATTTATTTTATATTATTTTCATGGAAATAAAAAAAATTACAAACTCCATCCATATTTGCACTGAAACCCCCTGGATCTGCATGAAATGGTTTGTTCCTGCTTGGAGCGATTGACTGTGTTCACAGCAGCAATCAGTAGAAAACAAGAATGACTGTGGCTGTTACTATGCCGCCGAGAAAAATAATAAAGTCAAGATTAAAAAAAAAAATAGAGAGAGAAAAAAACAAGAGTCAATTTATAACTCAGTTTCCCTCCAAGAGATGTGGGTAGACTGTGTGAGATTATTAACCATTTAGCATAATTACCTCAGCGTCAGACTACTGTTTGCTTCCTTTTCAGTAGCATTTTATGAACGAAGGGAAAAAATGACCAACATATTAATTTATTTAACTTGTCGCTTGTATCTTTTGCAACACTTCACAACAGATGAGTCAGTCAGCAGCAGCTCTAACCCACATTCTCCTACTGCCCTCTACTCAGAGAAAATAAAACATATTTGTTTTTTGTTTTTTTACATATTTGTTAAAACTGTCATTATGTTGTGACAGTATAATATAGAAATAATCTGTGAAAAATGTATTTCATCAGCCTTCTCCCAGAACTATCTAGAAACAACTAATAGGAGTCGGGACAGTTTTAGTGCTGCCAATCACAATCTCATGTGGCTGCTCATCCTCCCTCCTCTTGATGACGATATGTTGTTTCTCCACCATTAACACATTTAGAAGTGTTTGATTGAGGTTGGTTGACTAAGACCCTCCTCCTGCCTGGTTCTGATTGGTTGTTTTGGTCGGAACATTGCATTTCTTTAACCAGCAATAGTAGCTCAGGGAGCAGGTGGAGGAGATTGAGGTTTTCACAAATGATCTGTCTCATAACAAACTGTCACAACATGGTGCCAGCTTTGTTAAATATGGAGAAAACATATTTTTTAAATAATGTTATGTATTGCAGCTTGAATAAAATGCAACAACAGCATTTTTTGAGAAGTCTAGATTGCTTCATGTATATTTTGCATCTTGCCTATGACTGTTGCTCGTGGGAGAGACATTTCAGTAATCTACAACTAATAGAAAAGATTTAAGCAACCTACTTGTGGACTGTTGCATGTAAAATTCACGAGGAATAAATATTGTGCTAGTATCAGCATTGAACTGAAGAAAGCAAGGCTGTTGCATACCTCAAGAAATTGTGACACTTTTGATAGGTCAAGTAGACTCAAGAAATTGCAATAGCCCAAATTAATTTTTTTCTCATGGGGTCCAAGATTCCTGGCGGAGCCCCTGATTGGTGCATCGACAAACAGATGACCTACCATCACCAGCTTTATATGTTAACACTGTTTAAAACAACTATGTTTTTTATAGCCAATAACTAGTGATTTTTGGCAGATAAGTGCTGCAACAGTTAAACACAAATCATTTCACTAGATTATGTTTTTGATCCATCTCTCTTCTTTCTGTCCATTTTCTGTCTGATGCTTGTGAATACATTCTACAATTGCTACAAAAAATCTGATATAAAAATGGCATTTGTAGGTTCAAAACAAACATCACGTATGCATGGATCGATCTGCTTAACCTCCGTGACTGGAGATATAAAAAATAAATAGTGAAAGAATTGGGAACAGAGAGCTTTGTGTGAGCTGATTTTCTATCTTATTATTGATCCATGTTTTTGCTGGTGTTTTGCCTTAAATTAGACGGATCAAAAAAGATACCTGACACTTGCGGTGTTTTGATTGGTTGTTGTTCTCCATGAATCCTCTGCAGCTCCTGAAGAAAATGGTTCTTTCATGTGACCCAGATCAAAGCCAAACTCTGACAGGGATCATGTTTGTCAGTGGAAAAAAAGGAATTGGAGCCAGACCACAAAGGATGCATCAGAACAGGTGACTTCAGCACTGAAAATAAGCTTAAAGGAATCCCTGATGTGAATGGTGATAAAATAGGTTACTTCAGTACAGGATTGACATTAAATAGAGCAATTGTATTGCTAAATTTCACATAGTGATTGTATTTAGAACTGTTTTTAACCAATCTGCTGCAAACATGAACAATTGCCTTGATAGATCCAATTTTTATCACAAGAAATATCCCACCAAAAAAAAGGAAATACAGTGGACAGTGGACTCCTCGATATTTACTGATTTTTCGTAAAGCATTTTTCAGAATACTAGAAAGAAAATGGATCTTGGGATTTTGAAATGCCTAGATGCAATTCTACTTGACACGCCATTGGCTGCCATTTGAAAAACAGCCAATCGAGGATCATAATTCATTTTTCTTGCCACTGACTGGTTTTTCCAACAAGAGTGGACAAAAGAAAGATGGGTCAGTTGTACCACCAGGACGATTGTCACTGTGTGTATCAATGTATATTAAGATATATTTGGTGATAGAACAATTAAAATAGCCAGTCATTTACATTTTTAGAGGGAGTCCCAAGTATTCACAGATTGTAGCTATTCATCCACAGTTATGATTCCTAAACTCTGCAAATACTGGGGCGTCCACTATATGACCAATCACTAACAATTTGGTGGAAATGTTGCATATTTTCTTATAAGAAGCACTTAAATAGTGATCTACTGTAGTCCATAATATAATTCGGATGCACTTTCAGAAGACTTAAAACCATACCAAATTCCATATTAGTGTTGAAATGAGCTATAATTTTACACACATAATGATTCTCATGTGTGACTGTATGACCAACCCGGTTCTGAAGCCCATTACCAGCCTGTCGTCTACGTTCCTCCAAATGATGACACCAGAATCCAACCCTGATGATGTGTTAAGTCTCTGACTGCGCTCTAAGTCTGCTTTGAGGTGCACAAGGTTTTGCATGACCTCTTTTTGACAAAGTTCTGGGACCAACTTTATTCCTCTAAACTTTTTGGGTGTCTCATAGCTTCGCCATGTGCAGCAGTGGAGTTGAAGAAGCAGCTAAAAAGGGCAGTAACAGGATGTCTTTTCGGTATTTCTTGCTTGTACCATCTTTGCCCGTTGGAATTCTCAGTGAAAGCTGTCTTCTTTTTGTATCCTTCAGCCGCACATTCTGTATTAACTGTGTCAGAATTTCTGATTCGATATGAAAGAGGGTTCACATGTGTGAAAATATAAATGCTGTGCAATATGTAATTAACATTACTTAGTACAAGGATGTGCATTTTTTCTAAGAGATGCATATAAATGGAGAGTAAATCTGAGAAAAGGTTGGACTATTTTTGACACAGAGAAGCTGTACTGGTGCAGGATTTTTCTCAACAAATGGTCAGCGCTGACAACAAAATACCAACCTTTCAGGAGTTTATAGGCTGAGAGATTCATAAAAGGCAACTATTTAAATACATATACTGTACTTGCTGAAACAGGAGGATTAACCGCCTCAAGGCAGGAAGAAGCAATGGTTGAAAACTTGTTCTGTCGATAATTAAAGTTTAAATATTAACTGATGTATGCAGTCTCATTTTGTAGAGAAAGTATACCTTTACTTTAAAAGAGATTTTTATTCTCCAGCTCAGTTTTATTATTTATGCTTTTCAGTTGTTCTTTATTCACTTGTTCAATCATTTAATTACTTCTTATTTCAGTCATTCCTTCAATCAGTCATTTGATTATTTAGATATGATAGAAATTTATTCCATTTATGACTTATTCAACTGTGTATTAATTCATCCCTTCAACTGTATGTATTTTTTAATTTATTTTTTTCATTCAGTCTTCAATTCAGTTAGTTAATAATTTAAGTTGCTCCCAGTTTTGCCACTTGTTTATTTTTCATTCATATTTCTGATTGAATTACTTATTCATCAAGTCGTTCATTCATTTAATCTACGTATTTATTAGTTGAGTAATTTATTTATCAAAACAATCATTCATTCAAGTCTTCGATTTATTTCCAACATTAATGATTCTGTTGAACTTGAACGCCTCTTTTGAGCAGATTCGCTTTGTGGTGCATCCTTCAAATTGGACCATTGCTATTTCTTCTTCTTCTTCTTTTTTTTTGTCTCTGGATCCTGTTCCCCTCTGAGAGTCTTCTCTGAGCAATGATCCACAAAATTCCAGTGCACAGAGAGATGAGAGAGCGAGAGAATAAAAACAAAGTTAGGCAGGGGTGGGTGAGGTGGTGGGGGGGCAGCGGAGTGTGACATAGCCGTGCATTTCAGCTCGGCTGACTCCCATCCTGTGCGTGTGACCGTGGAGGATCTGAAAAACCTCTGCTTCGCCCCACAGCAACAGAAAGAACAGGAAGGTTCTTGGGGAGACTAAATTTAGACCCAATGTGCTGTACCATCAATCCCGATTACTCTAACTGCAGAGTTGCATTTGTAGTTAGAAGAAAATGGCTAAGTGTGGAAACCATGTTACATAAGTGTTATTTTGTGCTTTCTGTTCCTACATGTTTGGGAAATGAAGAAACTTTTATGTTTCTCTGAGTGTGGTGTTGTATTTCTCATCTTCAGTGACCTGGCCTTTATCCATATTACATGAGTTAATTTGAGGTTTGCAGCAGCACAGTTTTGGGCTCTAACACAGCGTTAAATCAGTGTTTTTTACACTGAACAAAGCTGACACTAAGTGCTCAGTAACATAGTGTTTATAAATGAGAAATTATTGTTTTCTCAGGCTTCTCTTGTTTTGTTGTGATCAATGTACAGTTGTTCTCTTGATAAACATGTTTAATTTTTATAGAATGTTTATACAGTGTTGTAAAAAAGCCTTCTGTGTTTTGTTCTTTACTCACACTTAAGTATCTCAGACAGAGATAACTGATAAATAGAACAGGCAGATTTAATTTATTTCCAAACTGACCTACCTGTATATGAAAGATTAACTCCCCCAAAACTTAATAAACAGGTTTTTCAAACACTCTATTGACATTATGATGAGTTTGCATTGCTACACAGAAACCCCCCGCACCCCCGGGTAAAATAAGAAGTGAAAGACTAAGAGTCTGTGATCAACACCTGTGAAGGAAAGTGCCTGATTTACTTCAGCATTTTTGTAATTTTAACAGAATGTCAAGCTTGTTTTGACTGCATATGTCACTCGTGTTTAATACTGCCGCTGTCATTTCTCAAGATGCTGATTAAAAAAGCTGCTTCGAGAAGTCATAAAACCATTAGCAATCACTTTGTAAAGTTGTTCTGACAAAATATAGAAGTCTGCAGCAACTGTGTGATGCTGTTCTGTAACATGGATCAAAATCTCTTGCTGAAAGTTTCTGACGTCTTGTTGAAGAGCTTTCACACTCCATGATATTTGTGAGTAAACTGTTACTCTGAACAGTAATTCTCCACGGAAAACAACAGGGAAGGCTAAATATGCCCAGAATATAATTTTGGGTGGCATAGCATCTCTCAAAGGAAGCTCTTTATTATTATTTTTGTGATTATTATTATTATTTAATTTCTATGAAAACATAAAACAGAAGCCTACAGTCTAGCACCAGAATGACTTCAGTAGCAGCACCGTTTCAGCAGAAAAGCCCTCACTGGGGCTGTGGGAGGCTGCAGGCTGCACCAGCTGCCATCAGCTGAGTGGCAGGAACCTCTTTGAACAGGTCACCAGTCACAGCAAACAGAAAGACACCCAGCCATGCATGCACACATTCACTATTACTGTTCATTTAACATCAGCAACACAGCACACAGGGATGTTTTCAGAGTGTGGGAGGAAGAATCAGACAAGCATAAGGAAATCACACAAACTGAAGGACATTAAATTCTTGCGCTGCAACACTTCAGGCCTTAGTGAGATTGTATTAATAGATGTTTGATACTGTGTATCCATTTGAAAAAGTTGATAAAACTTTAAAGACCCTTTTTATTTTAGCAGTAAGCTAAACATTTCAATTTACAACAGTGACAATGCATTTATCGTCCTCAATTTACTGCTAACTCATATTATACCTAGAGCAGTACACTCTTAAGACTTTGTCTTGTCAATTTACTCACATGTTTCATCTAACAAGAGCTGTACCTAATAACTGTGAAGCCCCTTAAGATAAGGATTTCTTACTTGTTTTGACATGTGCACACATTCAGATACACACATTATCTGATTTATAATGTCTCCATGTTTCTTTAGGAGCTGTTTTACTTTTTTTTTTTTTTTCAGTCTTGTGTCTGTGGCTGACATTTTCGTTTTCATCACCTCATCAATTATGAATGAAAAGCACCATAAATAACAAATGTCTGACAGGCATCTGAACACTGTAGTTTTCTTTATGCCATGTATTAAACTGCCTTTCTGAGCTTGTGCTGACTTTGCCAACATGCTTTTTAATGTATTTAGTTTGTTCTGTATTTGTAACAAGCATCACCCTATCTCAGTTTGAAAACTTTGTTAAACAGCTAGTAATTTATGCACCACTGTTTATTCCACCAAAATCGCAATGTACTGTATGTGGTGGCAAACACTTTTAAAGACTGAACCCAAAAAAATAGTCAAAACAAGGTGGACATGTCATCTTAAAGTACTTCCATCCATACAAAACCGAAAGTATAGCTCATGAAATGCATCATTAACTCTGAGACGACTAAATAAAATAAAGTGCAATGAAATTTCCTGCAAAGAAGTTACCTAATTGTAAAATTTTATGCATGTGCGTTAATCTCAGTATAAATCTCGCTGTTCACTTACACTGATTGCAATAATTAGAGACCTATGATAACTTTGGAAGAACTGCAGAGCACCACAGCTCAGGTGAAGGAATCTATTGTTAGGCAAGATAAGGCAGGATTATTTGCATTGTGCCATTCACAGACGAACTGCTTATTTCTTATAAACCTGAGTTCAACCGCTCTATAAATTTTAACTAAGGCAAAGATAGGTGGAGGATAACTCTGGAGGAAGACAAGCTAGAGACTTACCAGTTATGTTTTATGAAGTGCTATTTATAGAGCATCCATTTTGTACATTTAACTGTGCATCATCTTTTTTTTAAAATTTTTTTAATGAAAACCCAAAGTTGTAATGTGAAAAAGTTGAAGGGGTAGGAATGCTAATGTGAGGCATTATATCTATGTTTATATTTATTTATATCACAACTCTTGTTTAGCTCATTGACATTGAGACATTCTCATTTAAAGCATTGCCAAAATAATAATTTAGTGAATTACAAGACAAAGCCTAATCCTTCACCTCTTTGACTTTAAACATTCCTTCACTCTTCTTATGTTGTGCATTCTAAGTTTTCCTTGAACTCACATAAAGTCCCTCTGTGGGCATTTTACTCAACAAAAAGCTCCCATGTTAATAGCACAGTAAATGCCATCTGCATTAACAAAAAATTGTGATGGATTTTTCTTGTCAAACATGCATGTATTCTGATCCAGCATAATAAAATATTTATTCAAATGTCATGTTTCTGAAATAGTGCGATAGTTAACGCTTCACTTAGTAGGAGGGGGAAACTCGGTATTGATTAATATTCCCTGTTTTATTTGCATGCTGACTACCGCGCCTTGACTTTTGCAGATTCAATTCCGCTGGATCCTTTGAGCTGATGGTCGCATGATTCATCACTGAAATAAATGCATCAGTATTACAAAGTTGTTTTTAGGGGAGACATTTCGAACATGAATATATTACCAAACGCACACAATGTCAGTTTTGTTTGCTCTCTGGTTGTCAAATTAGCTGTCTGCCACATCCCTCACACAAAATGCGCTCTCAGTTGTGAGAGCATCCTTTATCCACAGCTCCATGGAAATTTATAATTGGAATCCAGCTGGGACACCTATTCTTTCAGCTGAGATGGGTTGTCCCCTGTTCCTGGCGGCACAGAGATGTGAATGCGTATGAGGTCACTGACAGAAAGGATGGACTCCTTTTGTCCAGATCAGGGTTGTTTCTTTCTGGAAGGAGGCTCCAAGTGGGTGAACGGGTCAGAACAATTACTCAGATTGTGTTGTTTGGCTGCAGACCTGCTGGAGTATAATCTACTAATCACATTCCTGCCTTCTTCCTCGTCTGGTTGAACGAATCATCCAAGTCCATGCTTCGATGGCAAAGCCCTAGACTCATCTTAGAAAAAAAAAAAATCAAATTTAGATCTTCCACAAAACAAAACTAAATGTTTTTTAATAACAAGTGAACTGAATTCATAAGGATTTTAAAAGTTTGAGACCCTATACTGGAACTAATTATAGTGCGCAATTAAAAGGCAACTGAACTTCTTCCTTTGTCACTAGAAGACGTTTCTCCTCTCATTGGACATAACAAGCAGAGAATACACTAAAATATAGAAGACATTTTTGAAAATTTGTCTTATTTTTACCTTTATTTACAAACATCCTAACTTCTTGTTATTGTCAATATATAAGACAATAAATAGAGCACATTAATACATTCAGTAAGGTCTTTATGAGATAGTTAGAACACGTGAACTTATTTCCTTTTTATATCAATGTTTTGGACATTGATGCTTGACCATCCAAGAATATCCCCAAAGATCCAGAATGCATGGCTGCTTCTCTAGACAGTCATGCAGTGAAATAGCAAATTTCTTCAAATTAAAAGCATTTTACTAGAATAACACCAGTGATGTAATTTTGAGTGACAAATATTTATTTGATTCTGTCAATTCTGTCTTTTTCCTAACATTTGTGCAAACCTTTGTAGCCATTCTAATAACTATGGCTTCAGTCTTTACTTAGTCTTTAATTCTGCTTAAAGATCTGAACTTTCTTTAATTTAATCAGTTTGTGTCTAATTGGTGCCTAATGTGATCCTAAGAGTCCTTCAACTTAGTAGTGTACATAATCATGCAACCAGATTATTACCCATTGTTTGTTTCTTATATTTTCTCCCCTTTACAGATGTTTCTTTTTTAGTTGAAGAAATCAAGATTCGTGTAACATTAAAGGTGGGAAGAAGTTCAAAGGGATTTATCTTGATATCTCATTGTTTACATTGATCTTGATCTTAGTCATGTTTTTTTTTTTTTTTTTTTTTTTTTTACTCCGCAGCTGAATAATTATCAATGCAAGTCAACTATTTTCCAGGTTTGCTAAAGTTGACGACAGGGGTTTTCGCCTCTCTGCAATCCAGCAGTTTGCCCAGGTACGGGTGGTCAAGGGAATTTTCAGTTTTCTGTCAACAAATGTCGTTGTTATCCTGAGCTCCAAATTTATCTGACATTCAGCATTGTGGGCTGAATACTACCGGTAGAGCCACCTCATGTCAGACTGATATTGTCATAAATAATGGAACCAAGATGGGCCCACATAACCCAGGGATAGCCAGCCACCCAGGAGTGATGAAAGGAACCTGTAGAGCCCAAGGACACTCATAGAATGGTCTAGCATTGCCAGTAGTACTGTCACATATCTCAATCAAACCACACAGCCGCTGCTGCCTACACGTACAGAATCTGGGGAGAAAATATCCTGTCGTGTACATTTGAAAGAGATGAAGATCAAATGCCGGACCACCGCAGATGTGTGAGCTCTAACATCCTCCATCTCATGGCGGAAAACTTTAAAGGTGTGTGTCAAAGAAGAAGAAAAGAAATCATGATTAAAGTCCTAGCACAGAAGACACTGGTCAGTGTTCACTAAAGAAGTGCTGGGTCCTTAAGAGGGAATCCTGCTCTGTGATCATTAGAGGATCCGTGTGCTGAGTCCAGATGGAGCTGTCACAGCGAGGCATGCCTACATGCGTCCTCTGTGTCTGTGGGATCCGTTGCTCTGGGCTAAATGGAGGGGAATGGAAAACCAACATAACCTTGCGTTGAAGGTTTTCCCACTCTGAAAGAATGAGCGACTTACTGCAGCAAACACTGACCTTCTGAAGTCGCAGACAGAAAGTACTTTTGCATACAGCCCCAGCCGAGTGCCATTCCCCATCAGAGGAACATCTCTGTTGCTGCTGGCTGTGTAATAATGGCATCCCAAGCCAGACGACTTGATCACATTGTGAAACTCATCTGACTCATAGGACGTGATCAAACAACTAACTGCTCTGACATTTTTTAAAAGTGTAGCTGTAATCCATTATCTACATGAGTAATAGAAGGCGTAAACTATATATGGTATGATGTCATATACTACCATGATGGGATTTTTTTTTTTGCTCGAATGTCAGATATTATTGTCGTCTTTTATGTTTGATCAGTTTTTCTTCCCACAGAAGACTTTGCACCGTTGTAAAACAAGGCTGTGGAGAAAACTGCAGCATTAATATCACTGTAATCTGATATCAATGCCGTGACCTTATTCCTCTTACAGTTTGTAATTGCTGATAATAAAATAATACATAGTCCAATCGTATTCCCAAACAGCTAACTTTACAGAGACCGCTTATTGTTTTTTGTAGATTATTGACCATTTATGAAGAGTCTGGGTGTTCTCCCATTGTTGAAATAATGTATGCAAGCTTCTCATTCTGAAGACATTAATAAAAAAATTAGGTGTATGTAAACATCTAGTTTCAATTTTAGATATGGGACCTTGTAGAATTAAAAAACTGCTGTACCAAGTATTGTTCCAAAAATATTTATACATTCTCTAAAGAAGTAAAGATGCCATTGACACATTAATGACACAAATGAACCAATAAAAACTTGCTTGAAAAAAAAAAAATAAATAAAAATTCTGATTGTTGTTTTTTGTGTCTGGCTTTAAAATTTTCAATGAACCACTGCATGTACTGTAGTAATAAAGATCAGATAGTGCGACACTTTGTGGACCTTTTTCTTAATTAACACACAAAAAACAGCAAAACATTTAAGGAATAGTTTTATCATGTGAAGTGGAGCAGTGCATTGCTAAGTCATCCTCCGTGTTATTATCATTTGTTTGCTTAGCTTGTCATTGCATGCCTTGTGCTGTGCTGGAATCTCACCTTCACTTGGAATGTTATCCTTGCCATTACCATTTAGCATCTCAATTTAATATATAATTGACATCCAAAAAGCCCAAAAAAGAAAAACAAGAATTTCCAAAAATAACTAGTTATTTGCTTGGAATGTCAGGAGGAAGATTGCACCTTGACACACCCGGACCTGATTGCTAACTGCTGTGTAAAGGCATCACTTTCTAAAGCAAGGAGAAATGTGATGGAAGGAGAAAGTTCTTTGCAACTGCTGAAAGTGCAAAAGTAAGAAGTAGGATGAAACAAAGTTGTTTAATAGAAGATAAAAAAAATGACTGAAATGTGTCAGTCCAGGAGGTAACTTTGAGTTGTGTAAATGAAGTTGGGGGGAAATCGTTTAGCGCAAAAACACATAGGGGCTTGTCCAAGCTATTTCAAAATTTGAAGCTGGAGATGAATGATTTGCACCAGACTGTGAGATAACACACAATAAGAAATCATTATCGCCTGAACACATTTCTGAACACAAACATTAGAAGGGACCTAATCAAAGCTTCATTCTGAATCCCAATGAGCCGGAAGGTGAATGTGAAAAAGGTTTTCAAACGTTGCGCCGTTTTGGTTTTGTACGTGACGTAGAACCTGCCTGTAACTAATTTTCTATAATAATCACTAAGCTTTTGCAGCTGGGCTTTAAAAATGGACCAGAATTGACCGAGAACTCTTCTAATTTGTCTTAGAAATCTATGACTTCAAACATTAAAATGGATAAGAACTTTGACATCAATTTAATTCCGGGGGGATCTGATTAGTAAATAAACACCTTTTATTCTTCAGTGTCACTATGATTTAAAAGAAGTGTCTTTTTTATCACTAAAGTTATTATTTTTTGTGTGTATAAATTGCCTGAAGATCTGACACTTTAGGATAATGAATAGATAAATAAAAGAACTCAGGAAAGCTTTTTGTTTCATAGCAGCACATTCACTGGGCCCTGTTGAGACAGTCTGGTGTTTTTACCCACTTAATGAGCAGTTCTGTGAAAAAAAAATGTTTTTCAGCAAAGCAGGATTTCCACTTTGATGACAAATGTGTAATGTTTATTTCATGATAACACAACATGGTTTACAGAATAACTATTGCAGATCAACCCGCTTTGTTCATCTGAAGCTGATTATAAGAGAACTGCAAGCGGTGCATCTTTTGTAGATACAGAAAGAGGCAAAACTATAATATCTTATTGTTCTATTAGTGTCATCAACTGTGAAAACTGAAATTTTAATGAGGAACAAGAAACTGTGGCATGTTGCTACTGTTTCTACAGAACCTACCTCTACATGAAGGATAATGAAGCAACAATATGCGATATTTGAAGGAATGCAATGCTGCTTAACCATTAATATTGATTTTCAGCTATAAATAGACCTTTATACTATGTTTGCTCAAACTTATTATAATGTCTTAGGCCAATCAGCTTTGAATGCCTAGTCAAATTTCATTGCAAAATAAAAAATGAAAATGATGAATAATGGAGCTTCTATTTTAAAAGAGATTAAATTATGGATATAAAATCTTGTGATAATTTGTCAAGATTCTGGGTTGTTTTAGGACTTTTATGGGTTTATAGTTTTATTCATTTGTCACTCTGTGTTTGTCTTTTATTGCTTGATTAGATCAGCCTTATTTTACTTTATGTTTATTATTTATTTCTTGTCCTTACTTTTTGATTCATTTGGATCTGATTATGCAGTTCCCTCGTTTGTGTCTTCTTCTTCTCCTCTCTCTCACTCTTTCTCTCTTTTCTCCTCAGTCTGTCTTCTGTTGTCTTCCCTCACACCTGCAAGCTGTTAGCTAATCCACCTGGTGTATTGTGGCAGCTTCACTCTCTCAGTATTTATACACCTCTCCTCCTCTGTCTTACTGCTCAGCTCCATGTACCAGGTTCTTGCTCCCTGTGATCTCCCAGTTTGTAAGTTCTTGTTTTTTGACTTTTTCATTAAATCCTCACTACCTATCTTTTGCCTCAGTCTGCTCTGCATTTGGGTCCAACATTATAAACATGACATATTAAGTTTTTCTAGTTCCTACACAACCCAGTTTTGAGATCATTTTCAACTTTTGTAACAGAGCAGTGGGTTTCTGATTCCTTGAAAAAGCTAAGTAAATAAAAAAGGTATATTTTAATTGTTCAGCAATAAAAACATAATGTCAAATGACAGATATACTTCCAAAATATCAACACTCCACATGATTTGAATGTAAGTCAAGGTGGTGAAATAATATGAAAACAAAGGAATTAATTTGACTGAGAAACTTCTTAAAGTTTGAGCACGAAACTTTACATTGAAACACCTTTGTGTAACTGTTTTTTTCCCATTCATCCATACTGCTTCCTGCGCATTATGGCTATTTTGTATTGCCTATATCCTCTTTGGAAGCCAAAACTGAAACATTAAATCAGCAAGTGACTCCTACTGAAACGTCAATTACTCCATTCCGGTGTTTACGCTTTCTAACTACTGTAGAGTCAACACATAGTCCACAAAGTCATAACTGTTTCAAACGTTTTTCAGGGATTTTGCTGGATGATTTCAGTGATGCATCAAGGAAAGAAGAGTAAGCTCCGTGTGGAGGTAAGGCTGTTTTCTAGCAAATAACTGATGATCATTTCACAGCTTTTACACTTTAAAATGAAATATAATTACCTCACAGTCCAAGGAATGTTTTACTATTCAAAGATATTAAATAGTTAGAATCACACATCAGTAGTGTCTTAAAATTGCAAAAGTAATTTTAAGAATTACTTTTCCCCAAACAGGGGGAAAAAATAATTTAAAATATCAAAATATTTTAGTATGTTTATTGGCCTATTCCTGAAGAGTAAATGACGGAACTGACAACTCTAAATAAAACCTATCTAACACAACTACATTAAAGAGAAGCATCCCTCATAAATTGCAGATATATTTTTAAAATGACTGACAAACTTTTTTTTCCTCTCAGTCTATTTAGAGCCTTCTTTGAATACCTTAAAAGCCTTAATGACATGAGGACACCTGATTCAGCCAAAGTGGGATCTTGATTTCCAAATTTCTAAATTGAACTCTGTGAAGAGAAAGTTTGAGGGAAACTATTTTCTGAAAATACAGCATTAAAACTGAACATTGCCCTATTTGAGTCCGCCAATCGTTCTCAGGATTTAAAACGGGACAAAGATAAGACAGTTCATCTCTATTTGTAAGACCAAAACAAGGTTTGCTAGCTGATCAACATGTGAGTCAATATATCAGAATGATGGCAGTATCTGTTGGCCCTCAAAATAATTAACACGTAGATCACTTTGAAATCCAGGATATGTAGCTTCTGTTTAGCCACCCACTGCAGATACATTAAGTGCCTTAATTTTCTGAAGTTTATGAGCTTGTGTTTTAGAGACGCAGAAAAAGACCTCTGTTCTTTTTCCCTATAGAGTCCCTGTGTGTATTTCAGTATTAAAAGTGATTCATAACATGAATGTTTTATGTGCAGAAAACCACGCTAAATGAGATATGGCTGCCTCTTGGCATATTTCTTTTACTACCCGCAAAGTTTCAAGTGATATGTGATTGAGTGCAACCTTGACAGCTTAGCAGGGCAACAAAGACATGGCTTCCTATGTTAATAGCTCTGTTAGATCAGTATCTGCCTGTATAATTGAATAATATATTCCAATTAGATCCCATTTACAATGTGCCAAATTGCAAGGTTGACTAACAGAGGGTTGGTATATGTTGAACTCCTCTGTAGCTGACAACTGCTTTTTTATGTGTAAGTAATTTTAATCTACAGTTTGTTTGGAGCAGAGCTTCACACAGGGATCACTCCTGGTGGAGGCAGTAATGAAATCATAAATCACAGCATCATTGGACGTCTTCTTTGCCTTTGATATTTCCCCAGACACTTTCAGTCCAGCCCTTTTGGCATGCTTACAGTGTTAAATAGATTGACCGTAGAAGATAAACTTAAATGGGACTTTCAGGGGCTTGTGACTCAAAGAAAAAAGGAAGTAGCGAGCTGTAAAATCGGCAAGCATTTGATATAACTGGAAGCTTGAAGCAACAGAAGAGGAGCAGTTTAAGGATTTCCTCTGCATTGTGCAGCATGATGTGGGTGGAATGGTATTTAAATGTCAGTAAAATATCTTTTTATAGCAAAATGCATGAGCTTGCTTGGTGATGGAAGGAGTCAGGCCCATTGAAGGTTTCCACCTTGCGCTGGTTTTGTTGTGCATAAACAGGCATTGACGGGTGGCAGCAGGTTGGACTTTTTGTGAAAATCAGCCCACCTCCCACCTGTTAAAGGGTACATTTTCTTCAGTTGTGTTATTTATTTCCATGACCAAAATCACAACATATGTGAAAAAAGCGAGAGTTCAGAATGCAGCGGAAAGTCAGTGAAAAGTAATAACTTTTGGAGTGCATAATTCTTAATGCATAATTCAGAAACCACAGTATAATACAATTCTGTATTCAAGTGTAGACATATGACAATGTTCCCAAAAAAACTTAATGCACAAAACAAAATCAATAAAACCAAAAAGGGGGCCGCAGAACGTCACAGAATAGGTGATGTTCAGAACAGCAGTATACCATTAAAACGCTTTAATTTGGTCAACAATTACATTTTCTACAACATGGTTTTGAGCCCAAAATGTCTCCTTACATAATTAATCAAACGCTCCCCCC
This sequence comes from Poeciliopsis prolifica, assembly GCF_027474105.1. Classification (NCBI taxonomy): domain Eukaryota; kingdom Metazoa; phylum Chordata; class Actinopteri; order Cyprinodontiformes; family Poeciliidae; genus Poeciliopsis; species Poeciliopsis prolifica. The sequence continues at coordinate 2,791,428 of NW_026562425.1, forward strand.
CCTTGTGGCTCAGACAATGAGAAAACACTCACAACTGGAGTTACTTAAAGTTTCTGAATGAAACAGGAAAGTTTGGAGTGGATTATTGATTGTCAACTGGGTACATCAATAAATGTTTTAAATTGACAGAGTACATATAGAAATAAAAAAAACACAGTTAAAGAAAACCTTTATCTTAAATGATTACTTATTATTTGTGGACTCATTGGTCTGGCTGTTCACGCCCCACGTCAACTGTTTTCCCTTGCCATATCAAGAACTTTGATGTTATATAATCTGTGTTGAAAAGCAATAGAGAAGTTGATTGATGTTTTATTTATGTTTCAGGTTCTAAAGATTTAAAGGTTTATGGTTTTAAAATTTGATGGCATTCCCTCTTTAACTAGATGATAAGAAAAGACAGGCAGCTCTAAAGATGTCAGGAATTTGTGTTCGTGTAGTTAGGGGAACATCACTCTACATGATTTCTCTTTCACCTGATTCTGTGAGCTTTGTGGTAATGACCATTTCATGATTGAGGGACACATTCAGCACCTGCCAGTCTCGTAATTAGTTTGGGCTGTGGCATGATAGAGGCCGTTTTTCACCCACAGGACAATGATTGCATAAGAGCTGGCAAAACAGGGCTGCGTGATTGCTTTCTTTTGTTGCAGCTTCAGAGGGTGAAATGGCTTTTCAGAGCATTGTGGGGGTTACCTGTCAGTTCCATTCTGGCATCTGCACCACCATGTGTCTTCATGCCTCGTGACAAATTAGCAATACAGTATATTAGCTCAGACACAAGGTCATCGGTGGTGGTGGGGAGCACTTTATTTACGACAGAGCAGGGAAATATTTCATGTTGTGTGTGAATGGGGTAGACAGTGCTGCGACTCTGAAACTCTCCAGCAGCAACATGTAACGATTCCCTGTCAAAGAAAAACCCAGGAGGCACAACTAAAACAAGCAGAACCAACTAGAGAATACACACTTCAGCCAAAGCTGAAAATAACAAAGCTATATTTGTGGCTGCGCCACTGGTTGCTGCTTGTCTTATGAGCTGCTGTGAATTTCCACCAAAATCTATTGATTGTTTGTGCTTCGTATTTGACAACAGGTTACAATGTGAATATGTCTGAGAGGAGTTTTCATGTATGTGAAGAAATTAATAGACAAACTGACCTTTACGCGTTACATTTTTTAAAATTTTTGTCAGACCATTTATTTCACTTTGTTTTTGATGGCACTAACCTTAAAATCACAAAAAAACTATATTTTTGGATAAAGGACAAAGGCATTGAAAGTTAACATATTTTGTTCATGGTTTGGAAATTATTCAGAAACAAGTTAATACAAAAAGCACAGGTGGGACACATTCATTTGACTTAACCTTGAGAGTTTATTCAGGTCTGCAAAATTTGCTTATTTCTGTGTAAAATATCTAGCTTCCTTTTCAGAGTTATGGGGAGAGATTATGTAGTATGAGCTTTTTTTAGCTTTATATCATTGTAAAAAGTTGTCCCTTTGTGACCTGGAGTTTTGCTTTGATTCTTTCATGCAGGTTTGATAAATCCTTGAATTTCCCCTGGCAGGCATTCAGGGTGCCTAAACATTTGCGCCTACAAAGCGCTGCCTATTTCCACAAAATTTCTTCACTGAGCTGCAGTACGTTCCACTCCTCCCCCACCCCTCCCTGACTCGGCTTCATCAGACTAGTGGCAGCAGCAATTAGCAAACACTCTGTGGAATTGCTCATTGATCAAATCCTTCATACAAAATACTTTTCAGTTCAACTGGTCCTAAGAATGGTTGTTGATTGTATAAAGGATAACAATTGTTGTGATAACATGCTGAAGGTGGAGTGTGGGAAAAAGCAGAAGCTTTTTAAAGAGACAGAGGCCAAATTCAAGATGCCAAATTGTAAAGCCATATTTCCTTTATGTTTTGTTTAATACACACAACATGCTATAAGAACTCAAGGTAACACAGTCACTTGACCTTGATGCACAATACATATTGTGTTTAGAACTATACCTGCAATCACAGAAGCCATTGATGTTATGTCTGCCAGCTTTATGGTCAGCAACACTCTGACCATAAACATTTGAACTGCTCTTCTCTGCAAAATTGTTCTAGCTCCCTCAGATTGGATGTAGAACTTTAGTAAACAGCAATCTTCAATTTTATCACATATTGGGGGAAACACCATTTTGTGAGATGTTCAAATGTTTTGTTTCTGTTTCATGTTGCATTAAGAGTTAGAATAAATCTGGGATGCCCAATTACAGTCCTTTGAGAGTTATACCCTGAAACTTTTAAATGCACCCTTTCTCCGACACAATCAAATAAAATGAGTGTATTGTTTCCAGGCCTCTGCAGAGCTGAATAACGAGGGAATTCAGCCATTTCAGGACTGGGCACCCCTAGGTTGAAGCAGCTATATTTATATCCATCCATCCATTGTCTATTCCCTATTATTCTTTGTGTGTCCTTGTTGTGAGGGGTGTCTCAGGGCGAGAGGTGGGTCCACCATGGACAGGTCAGTAGTAAATCACATGGCAACACAGTCAATCACAAGCAACCACCAAGCAACAAATAACCAAAGGGAACATTCAAACGTCCTGCAGAAATGCCTGGAACATGGTTGGATATTTTCACCGCGGGGTGAAACTATGTGTGCATTCTACTGTACATCTACTGAGAATAAATTAAAAACATATCAGCACTATTTGCTGTTGAGAAGATCTATTTAGACAATTAGATAAACTGCATTTTATGTAAGGTCATTTTTGGGTTTTCATTCATTTTATTTTCATAACTATTTTAACATGAATACCAAACAAATGAGCAAAACAAATCAAATATAAAATATTAAAAAAATGCATGTGGTTATGATGTGAAAAATGTGGGAAAGAGGGCTTGAATATTTTCATAAGTCAGCGTAACACAGTTATGCATGGAGACTACTTGCATATTTATGATTTGTAATGTGTAATCACGTTGCATCACTACTAAAATTATGCATTCACTATAATTTTGTGTTGACTAGGACTACAAATACAGAAATGATCAGTTTCTATAAAATTAAGCCTGTAATTGAATGTTTACAGTGAAAGTTAAAAATGCAATATCTTAAATGAGTGGTATACAAAAAAGTTTAAAAGTTAATTATTTAGCATCATGTTTCATGCATGCATCTCTAATAGTGTACCAACATTTTCTTTTAAATTTGGTTTTTGTCACAGACCTTTACTGGAGAGGGTCCTGTCAACCAATCATGAATCTGGAGAATAAGGGAGACTCTGCATTATAAATCATGAAATGAGATTTGAAGCAGATCCACTTTTGCACCAGAGCCACTGGAAGCCCTCAGCCTGGGGGGAAGCTGTGGTGCACAGGATGATGCAGGAGGGAAAAAAGGCAAGAGCGAGAGTGAGAGAGGCCATCTGACACCGTGAAGTGATGTGGAAGAAACAACTTGAGGTTTTGTGACTGCTGAGTGAGAACCGTTATGAAATGATGAGAGGCTTAGCCGTTTTTGAATATACCCTCTGTGTGTGCTTTGAATATGTGAGTGTGGAGGCTATTTTGTCACATCTCCTGACACCCCCGAAAAATAAAAGATAGAAAAATCTTTTTCGCCCATCAGAGAAAATAGGATGTGAAGCGGTCGGGTGGAGCACTTTGATCACAGTTCATCCAGTGTTCGATTTATGACCGCTATCCTCTGACTTGCATGGTCAAGGCCAAACATTTTGAAGATGTTCTAGACAGACCAGTTAACCTTTCACCCTGGATGCAGAGCAGGCGTGTTCTGTTGGCAGACCTCTCCTTAGCCTCCCGGTGCCAATCAAGTGATTTAATCCAGTTACAGAGAAAGGAAGTAGCCTTGGCTATCTTGCTCTAATCCTGGGAAATCCACATTCTTTTCCAAAGCTCCAGCATCAAGTGCTGTCAATTATAGCTTGAAAAAGCTTAAAGAAAAAGAAACCAGTTTTAGTGCATGCACAAAAAAGTCTCCTCTGGATCTCTGAAAGCGGAACAAGTACATTTACCGTCAACGTGGTACAACAACAACTTAATTAAGTAAATTGGCCAACTAATTGTAACTTCAGCATGTTTACCAATGTAGAAGACTTGTTTTAATAAGTTTACCTTGTAAATTGTGATTAGAATGGAATTGAAAATGGTAAAGCAATTTTGCTTCCCCTCCTGCTCCCTCTATTTTGCTCTCCAACAGTTTTCACATCTCTTCAGCTCGTCTACATTTTGTCACACCACATCCTCAATGCACAACAATAGAATTTTACGAGGAAGAATAAACCTTAGTTAATTGAGGAAATGATGCATGTTTTTTTCTTTTTAAATAAGCTGCAAAAGGTGTCATGCATTTTTATTCAGTCACTTGGGAATGAATTAACCTTGAATATATTGACGTACTAGATGCTGCAATACAGGCTTCTAAGTGAAATATCTTCCTTTTCTTTTCAGAGAGGTCATTTGTCTGCATATAAGTAATTGGAATAAACAGCCAATCAGAATAGAAATGTGTCATTAATGCTCCCATCTGAGTATTCTGATTGGATTCAGCTCGAGTGGCAGAAACTCATAATCTGAATGTGAATGGTGGTTTATGCTAAGTGATAATCTGGTGTGTTTAAAAACTTGTTCAGATATTCTGATAGTAGCCAATTGACCTGACGGATCATGTGTACACTATGTCTGAAAGGCAAAACTGAATGAATTAATTTTGTGTTCATATAAACATGTTCGGATTATTTTATTAAAAGTATTCTTGAGGCTTACACAGAACCACTGAATTTATTCAGAAATTAAATTACACACAGGTATCTTATGACGATGTTTTCTTGCATTATATTTTATTTAGGGATATCAGAATAAAGGAGGAGTCATCATAATTATGTGCCACTTTGTGGGTTTAAATATGATAAAATATGAAAAAGTTGAAGATATTTGAAGACGGTAGATGCAGAAAATGGTGTGGAATGTGATTAATGGTAAATGCACAGTCTCATTTGGTCTAACCACTGTGGCAGGCTTCAGTGCTGCATTAGGGGGTTTGATACTGTGTAAATGTATAATCTTTGAAATCTAAATCTCCAGCTTTATTTGCACTCCATGTTTCACATCTTTTGTGTATTTTTAGAAGTAGGCTAACTCGAATCTCACACATGCCACATTCTTTAAATAATGTATGCGTTGAGCTTGATCTTGATTTGGGTCATTGAGGTCTTTAGAGTGTGATCGACTCAGCGTTGCGAATGACAAGGGCTCATTTAACTATATCTGTCGCACGCTTTCCAAAGTTATTGGAAGGAGAGAAGAAGTGTCACATTTTAATGGTGGAGCAGAAGCAGTGAGATCACTGTGTTGATAACTCTTTTGTATTTTGGCCTTTTCAGTGGTCAGGCTTGACAGCATTCTCGCCTCATTTTAGATGACGGCAGCTGGAAGCGAGTTGTTTCTTTCCAAAGGAAAAACGGAAGAAAGGACAAATCAGAGCTGAATCGAGTAGTGGTAAATGTAATAATTGAAAGCCCCCTGTCCTGTATTTCATATTTATTGACAGCCTATTCATGCAGACAGCAGGTAGTGAGTTTGTGCCCCACAGTAACAGAGTGCTGATTATCTATAGGCAGCAGCGTATTTGTTTGAAGCCACACCGCTGCTTCGCTGTGAACCTGTCAAAACCTGATGCAAATGAACCAGTTTCTGGCTCACTGCACTCCACGAATTAATAACCACACACACCCTGCATTACAGTGCAATTAGATTGTCCATTATTTTGTAAACGCCAGCAAAATCATTCCGTCCTCTCCAGCATATTGTCATGTGGCTGCATTTGCCTAACAAACGTGAGATCAAAGGCGCGTTTTTGAATCCTAATCAAATCTATTTGGAGTCCCTCGTCGGTGCAGGATGGCGGGCTGCGGTCTGCGGCTGGCACGGTTTGAGGCCCTGTCTGAATACCTGCAGTGGTAAATAGATGGGCGGGAAGGATGATTTGCATATAAAAAGGAGCAATGATAAAAGAAAATACTTAACCTGGAGTTTCTCACCATCCAACACTCTGGCACCTCCAGCAGAATGACAGAAGACTGCTTTTTTATCAAAGGGGATCCCATTATAAGATAATTGTATTTATTCTGGTGGGAGAACGAAAGGGAAGGGGCAGACAAAGAACATGGTCTGCAGTGCTGTAGACCAGGATGAACAACTGTAAGAGACTGAAGAGCCCAGTTACTTTAAATACAGACGAGCGGAGCGTGGACTGTGGTGTCAGTATGCATTTGTGAAGGGACCTGTGTTTTCTACCAAGATGAGCGCTTTGAACTTGTAGGAATCCTATGAGGTATAATTCATGTTGTGTCAATTACCAAGAAGCGCATGTAACAAGATGAACAGAGGGACTCCCAAACCAGAACTCTTCAAACAGTGTGCGCTCACTTCTCCACCCCGTTAACACTTCTCCTGTCAGTCATGCAGTTAGATCAATGCAGTAATACTCAGCAGACTCCGAGGTTTCTGTCCTGGTTTAGAAGATTTGTTTGTTGATCCTGAGAGGCTGAAGCACATAGAAATACGTCTCTGGATTTCTCTTAGTCATAACATGTATTAAAGGGACTACAAGCCTGCAACCTTGCTTGCAAGGTAAGGTAAATGAATAATCTGATCGTATCTTTGCACATTTCTAACTGAAATCTTGTAAACTAGAAATTTCTGTCAGCCACTTTTAAAGCCCGTTTATGCTAAGCATTAAATACCCACTGGTGTACTGGAGGAGCCGTAAATCCGTCTCCTGTGTTCTTTTCATACATATTTTAGTTTGGCATCAGAGAGCTTTTGGATGCATATGCACACATGATAGTGACATTTCTACCATTGAAGCTGACAAAGAACAAGAGAAATGTTCTTTTCTGTCCACATGACACAAACAATTTAAATCTGGAAAAATCAGTAGGATAATTCTCACTGTGCATATCAAGGCATATTAAGAGTACATATGATGTTTGAATTATTAAAATAGGCAACAGTAAGTGTTTTTAGAGGGCTCTCTTAGCAAATCAAACCTTGACTGTCTTTTAGTTTAGTGACTCTTCAGTCAAGCAGCACAATTCCTATCAACCCAAATACAAAGACTTCAGATTAATAGCTGCAGGATTAACAAACCTTTAAACTGAACTCTGAGCTATAATGATAACATTTAGCAGAAAAATATAAATCAATTAGTCCTGGTATTTGTGTTATTCCCTGAATCCTGAACTAAGCCACATAAGAAATACAGTGCCTACAAGAAATTAATTTGCTCTCATTCAAACTTAAAAAAAAAAAAAAAAACTCCTACACCTGCTACCATTTCCTGTAGGGCATTTTCATTAACAAAAACAAATTTCTATGATTCATGCAACACAATATTCTTCCCTTTTAATCAAACCTATTTGTGAAGGTCTCAAAAGTGACCAAAAAATAATTGAATAAAATTAATTTACCTGTTTCATGATTGGACATGAACGTTTGGGCTTCAATCAAGCCACAGATCTGCAGGGATGGCAGAATATACTGTTGCAGTTTTTACTGCTCCACAGTTACTTCTTGTTTCCACATTGGAAACGATAAATAAGGACGGCAAGACTTGTTAATGAAATTAATTACCTTGCTTGCACAACTTTACATACTCATTTACTTGACTGAGAAAGTAAAAATACCCCTTACTTTGAAGATTAAAGTTTCACAGTTAAATATCAGCTCAGCTGGCTTTTGAGTGTTACATTTCTAGAAAAAGTTAGCTGGTCATTGTATGTGTACAGTGATATATAGGATATTTGTTCCCATTATTTCCCATATGTCTACACTATTGTTTGTCTCTTGGCACCTAATTACAGCAGAAGTTAAAATATTCCGCTATGAAAAGCGATTCTCGGTTCAGAAGGAACATGTCATCAGGGTGCACAAATTCATTGCATAGAAACGGATGAAACCGTCAGTTGCCTGTGTAAGTTATCAATATGTGTGCTGGTCATTGCACTGCTTTGGAATTTTGGATCTTTTCACTTTTGGTCATTTTGAACTTGACTTTATTTTTTATTTTTTTGACTGTAGGATGTTTCTCACAAACCATGAGCTGATTTGAACTCAGCTCATGGTTATGAAATGGGCAATCTGTGAAAAAGTTTTAGCTTCTCTGTCTTTTCAATATGGTCCTACTGTCATCTGAAGAAATGCACCGCTTGGTCAGAAGCAACCAATCAGAGGAGGATGTTAAGGCGGTCAATCACCAAGCACTCCCCTTTTCTCTCTGCTATTCTACTGCTAGTTCACCCAATTTCACCACAACAGAGGCTAACATGATGCTCAGGCTAGTTAGCATGGCAACCGATGACAGAAGATAACCGGTTGTACTGGAATGGCAAGTTGTTTCTCCGCTATCAGCACATTTAGCACTGCATAAACTCTCATGACTGACACTGCGAAGACCTTCCTTCTGAATCCGATTGGTTGGTTTTGACCAGGAGCTGCACATTGTTTTACACTGCGATAGGAGCTCTGGTGGATTATGGATCATCTGTAGCAACATGGTGACAGTTTTAAAAAAATATGTAGAAAAAAAGATTTTTGTTTTTCTGGTTTTCAACAACCAGTTTAGAACAAGTATGCATTGCTCAAACTTTGCACGGCTATGAGTAGATTGATGTGACATCTCTGGTGTAGTTCAGCAGATGACCAGCTTTGTTAGCCCTCCACTGAAACATCTTTAGGCTGCATTTAATGTCAAACGTGCCACACATCTACCTCCTCCTCTGGAAAAGAGACAGCTGGCTGCTGCCGCTGCTGCTGCTGGAGGGCATCACAATGAGCCATGTGGCCTGAGGGATTTGAGGTCTTCTAGAAACCACAAGGACATTTTCCTCATCTCTTATGGGCCTCTTTTGATGTTTTCATCGTGTCCTGTAGTGTAGCCATACATAGTTTTAACCTCATGAAAACACAAGCATCTGTGAAAGAAAAGGAGTTCTTTCTCTGAGCTTCTCTCACATAGTCCTTATGCTGTGAAATGTGTGTGTTCTCCCTCAAACTAGTGTGACGCATTGCATAATTGCCATGCCCACGAGGTGACCTTGATGAGCAGTGCAGCTGCATCCGCTATCTGTGTACCAGAGCCCACCTCTGGGGAGTCGTTCATCTAGATAGGAGAGCCATCAGTCAAGGCGGCAATTGATCTGCGCGTCAGAAGCTTTGATTTTTTTGTGTGTAATAATCGGCTCATTTTTGACACCCTAATGTGTAAACAAGAATGGAAGAGTGGGGCAAATGAATTGTGAAGGACAGCTTTATGCTTTCTCTGTTGCATTTATGTTCAAATGTCTATCCAAACCAATCTGGTTGAGAATGGAAAAGTAATTACCCCCCTTGTTAAATAATCATGGAATTTAAACACACTTCTGGAAGCTGAGTCATGTCAGTAAAATCAATAAATCAGCAATTGGATCAGACTGACATTAACTAGGCTAAAAGATCCCCAAAGCAACACCAATTCTAAAACAGATCAAAATATGGTCCTTAATTTCTCAGTCTGAGTCATTTCTAAGGCTTTAAGAATCCATAAGTTAAGGTTGGTAATCCTAATTAAACAAACAAACAAAAACTAAAACTAAAACTGGAGACTGAGCCAAAATCACATCCATGAGAGAGTTGCAAGGCCCCAAACCACTGCAGGCCAGAAATTACACAAAGGTCCATTTTACATTTACCTAAAAACATATTGACTGAGTTTTGTGGAAACATACTCTGTAAACTCATGAGACAGAAATGTAATTTCCTGGAAGGCTTGCATCTCATATCTGACATAAAACCAACAGAATTTTTAGGGAAAGAACTGTATATAAACAGATAAATAATGACTACTTTGCTGTTTCAGTATCCTGATGATTTGCTGCTGATCACTGGTGCTATGAAATTTGCTCATTATTAAATGCCGCAGGACAATGTCCGACCATCAATTTGACATCAAGTGAAGGACAGGGAGGGTATTATCCAAAGTACTCCAAAAGCATTACACCTACAGCCATTTTTTTCCTTAAAACAATTTAATTATTATTTCAAAACAGGTTTTCTTGTCTTTTAACTGATATCTTTGGTAGAATATTAAAATTTGTTTGACTTGAAGCGTGTCAAAAAAGACAGTAGAAAGCTGTGACAATACTTTTTCAAAGGACTGTATGTCATCAATACAAGCCACGCTGCACTCAGAAGATGATAAATATGTTGTCTGTATTGCTATTTTTCAGCGAATATTATAAGACGTATTCTCTGGAGAGCCCCAAATGCCAGGCATTTATTCATGATGCATTGTGAGACAGTGCCGGATTAGTGCGTTTGGTCCCCCGTTATGGTCAGTGTGCTACTAGGACAGTAAGAGGCAAGCTGACATGTGTTAGGAATTGATAATGACTGGTTGAATCACAGCATACCCACTGGAGTGCTGGGCAAAATAAAAGCGCACAACCATATCAGTCCCAAGCATGGCGGCAATCGCCCACAACAAAGAGCAGTGCCTTGCATGCTGAGCTAAGCTGATGGGTTTTATATTCAAATAATGAGGATGGGACAAGGAAGGAAAAAAAAAAAACTCCACCACCATTGAGGGATGGTGGTGGAGCCTCCATGTACATGCACATATGGTGGCTAAATTTATGGTACATGTCTGATCTCATATTAGGAATATTTCTAACTCAAAGCGGCATTCAGCATTTCAAGTTGAATTATTTTTATCCAGCTCTTTGGCAACACAAAGTTTCTGTCAATACATTGTTGATTTTCAATGGCCTCTCTGTATTTAATGAGGGGGAAGTGCATAACATCCTGCTTTGTTTACCAGTCCTTTTCTGTCTGCCTGGTCAATAGGTTCAATTTGATTCAGTCAGCGGGTGGGAAAATAAATTGGACTTGTAATGGGGGTCATGTTAGACAAGATTCAGCTTGCTTATTTATTTATTATATTCATATAACTAATGCAGACATACATTTTACGGACTTTTGATAATTCTGGGATGCAGAGCGTCAAGACAATGCATCACAAAGGTATTACCAGTGTGGAAACTTTTTATCATTTTGTCATATTACAATCTGAAACTTCAATGTATTTTATTGGGACTTGTGTATGTTAGCCCAGTGGTTAGCAACCTTTTCATTCAAGGCCATTTTTGCCCCCCTCTGCTATACATTTAACTTGAAAACTAGCTGGAAAAAGGGAGAAAAGAAGAAAATACATGTGTACAATATGCATTGTTTGGAATTGGAAATTACCCTCAACCACAAATACAGAAAATGTAGCAGGCAAATCAATAGATTGAAAGCTACTTTTTGCTGCACATACAGCTCATTCAAAACATCATTCTCAGTTGGAACCATGTCTGAACTTTGACTGGGCCATTATAATATCTGAATAAGCTTCCCCCATTATCTGTGGCTGCATGTTTTGTGTGCTGAGGAAAAGCACCCATACACAAGCTGTGGTGCTTTCATGCTGCTGTGCAGTGTTAGGTCCAACAAAACTAGCATTTTGCATTAAGTTTGAAAAGTACAATTGTTCATTTTTGGCCAGCACATGGCAATGCATTAGAGCAAACACGTTATATGCTGAGGCCAATCAGGACTTTCTCTGGATGCCTTTCCTCATCCTCTCTGCTCATTTCTTTTCCGATTTCTTTAAATAAAGGCCAGTAGTGTCACAAAATCTTTACAAAAGTTCAACTGCTCAATTTTGGTTGAAATTGAACAGAGTTCAGTTGAATCTTCCACATTTTGCTTGTACCCTACATCACTCATAGGAGACTGCACTTCTATGGCTTTTTATGACTTTCTTTCAACTTCGATCTTCATTTCTATTATGGGAATATCCAACTAATAGTAGTTGTGTCAACAAATGTATCCACCTAAACTCTATGTATCTATAGCTTCTTTAGAGCTATTGACCCTCTGTTGCTTCCCTGTCAGTTCAGGTGGTTGGCCATTGTTTTTTGTTTTTTTTTAGGTTTCAGTTGTGCCATACTCTTTCTTTTGTTTTTCCAAGTTGTAACTTGTTCTGAACTGACTCCTATGTCTCTTGAACTTCTGAGGTCTTCTCAGAACAGCTGGAAATTTCATAAATCAAGGTGAGTTACAAAGGCACTCGAGTGTGCTGAATTATAATTAGGGGTAAGAGGAAGATTAAATAGGAATGAATACAGATGCACACTATGCTTCACAATATTATTTGCTAAAACAACGAAAACCATGAATGAATTTCAATGCACTTCAGTTATCCCCTGCTTTGTGTTGATCTACCACTAAAATCAAATAGAATACAATAACATTTGTGGCTATAATGTGACAAAATGTGAAAACGTTCAAGAGGAGCAAATACTTTTAATCCTAAAGTAATATATTTTAATCCTTTCTAGCATATGTGCCAGTATCTGTGGAAAGATTCACTGAATGGCCCTATGATCAAAATGTTTCTTGACATCATTAAAAAGGCATGGTCACACAGGCTCACCATGTGATTTGGGAATATTTATACCCTCATTATCACTTTGCAGATGTCATTGTGGTGCCTGGATAATTAGCTTCCCAGAACCATAATTTAGGGGACTGTGCATCACCTGTAAAATTACTTATTTATATATATATATATATATATTTTTTTTTTGTGGAAATAGTTTTTGTATTTAGTACAGAGGTCCTAATTAAGATTTTATTTTTTTCTGATATCAAACAAATGTAAATTTGGAGTCAGCCTAATGTAAAAATAGGTATTTGTTGAACTGAGATTGAACTCAGTGGGGTCATGTAGAAATTGTACAGTATGCTTCTCTTTGTAGACAGACAGGTGCAAGAGACTCATCAAAAATAAAATCATACTCATCAAAAATCAGCTGGGATGTGTATAAAATCTTAGTGTATTTGTATTAAAGTTCAATAGCTGCTGGGAGGAAGGATGTGTGATGATGTGCCTTTGTTCACCTGTGATGCAGCAGACTGTCACTGAAGGAATTCTCCAGTTATGCAACACAAATACCTGTAGTGTGTTCAAGGTGTTGCTTGAAAATACTTTTCTAAACATGCTCCATTTAACTCAAATGTTGTAGATTATCCTGTTCTTGCAAAGAAAACACTTTCATTTGAACCTTTTTAGTTTCAAATCACAGCAATAGTACTGCTTGTAAGCTTCAGGTTTTAAATAAAGTAAAAATCCCTCTGGTATTTAGAAAATATGGAATAATTCGAGTTGTAAAACAGAAAAGAGATGATCTGATTTAAAGTAAAGGAAATAATCCATGTGTAATGTATTTCAAAGTACTATCAAAGTAGAAACAAAATGCCTGGGGTAGTAAATCAACTCATTGTAGTACATTTTTGTTTCAAAAACTAATGAAATATTCTCTAATCTTATGTTCTATGCAAACTTAGCTTCATTGACTGTATTGGTGTGAGTTGTTGTTTCTGTAAGGTACAACAAAAATAACCAATTGTGTACAAATTATAAATGAATTTGTAACTGTCAGTATTTCTTACAGTATTTTGTAAACATTGATACAAATAAAAATATGGAGTAATATCTGAAATAGCTGGATGATCTGTGGGCATTTTGATATGCATTAGCCTCATACTGACTGTCTAATAGCCTGGAAACTAATTACCCTCCAATGACTTATGCACACCTGTTTAAATTGGTTATAAATGCCTTCCTCCACCTGGGACTCAGAGGAAGACTCAATCATGGCAAGCTGATGGGCTGTTTGTGAAATAGAGGCTTCAGCATTAATCTTTGCACTCCAGCTTTCTCTTGCAGGTGTTTCTCAATACATTTGAATATTTTAGATGCTCATTAATTTCAGAAATTCAACAAAAGACATTCATTAGAGATAGCAAGGACTTATTTCAAATAATTGAATTCAGTTCTTCACAAAAGTTGAATATTACACAACTGATGAACAATTGATTTTTTTATTTTTTATTTTTTACACAGAAATGTGACATTATGGTTCACAAAATAATGGTGAAGACTGATTCACAGTTCTTTTGACGGTGACCCTCCATGAGGAGGATCAGGCCTAAAAGGTCATTGCTAAAGAAGCTGGCTGCCCAGTGTGCTGTTAACAAACATATGAATGGAAAGCTGCGAGAAGGGAAAGGTTAAGAAGCGACATGGGAAAGTCTTGAAAGCATTGAGAAGCAAAGCCTACTTAAGTGCTTGGTTGAGATTCAGAAGGTTCAGAGTGAGGATGGAGTCAGCACTTCAAGAATCGCCACAAACATCTATCCTGTTCAAATGTCACATTCCTTGTGTTGAGCCACAACTGAACTTGAAACAATGTAAGAAGTTTTTTTTTACTGGGCTAAGAAGAACAGGACTGGACTGTTGCCCAGCTGTCCAAAGTAATCTTTTCAGGTAAAAGCAAATTGTGTAATGATTTAGAAATCGCATCTCAGCAATGTTACAGGCTGATTATGCAACAGCTTATTGATATAAAATTAATGCACAAGAGCCCTCACCAAGTGTTCAGTGCATGTACTAAGCAGTTCATGGACATATTTTAAAAAAACTAACATTTCTGTCTTAAAAATATTTTTTCTTGTCATCCAAATTTTCTGAGATACCAGCTATAGCTTGTTCAATTTATCTGTATTCGTAAAATGTAAAACAGATAAACACTTCAAATGAGTCCATTAAATTTTAGTTTTTCAATAGGAGGTGAATCTGTAAAATTGACTTTTTATTTATAAAAGTTCAATTTTAAAATTCCATGTTTTTAATTCACGTTTTTAGATTTCTTAACTGTTCAAAAAATTGTAAAACTTTTATTTACACATTGAAGGCTCTCATTCCCACTTTCAGATTCAGATTAGTTCCTTTAAAGCAAGGAATTCATTTTTGTTAAATAAGATGAGCATCTACTAAAACAAGGTGAAAGATGAGTTTTGAGGGGGGGAATATGACATTTTTGTGAAAAGTAAGTGGAAGGTAAGAATAACCGAAGGCCTTTCTAAAAAATAAATAGAAAACTTTTATTGACTAAGTGATATTGATTAAGTAATTTTTTAAAATAAAAGTTACACTGCAGCTTTAAGTAGTGAATATGTTAATATTTTCTTTGAGTATTTACAACTAGAACATTAGCCAGTTCATTGCTTAGTTTGGTATTTAAACAAGACCCAAAACAAGACTACTTTTAAACCTAAACTTAATTTACCATTAAATATTTTTTGTTAGGTTCTTGTGGCTTGAAAATTGAACAATTTAGACAGAAATGAGATGAAATAAGAGAAGGGGAGGAGGAGATGTACAGCAAAGGTCTCAGGGTCGGGAATCTAACCCTGGACAGCTGCATCGAAGACTAATGTCCTCTGAACATGAAGCTCCTGCTCTATTGCTGCAGCACATGCCACCTCAAAATCCTCCTTTTTCAAATGTTCTATAATTTTCTATAATGCGTTTGTGTAGGTTTCCATACAGGAAAAAATATCTACAATTTCAAACATTTCTGAGTTTCTGATGTTTGCTTTAAAGCTCTAGTAGGGATGGACTCAGTTTAACTACAATTTATTTATTAAATAATAGGGGACCTAGTCATGAAAACTCTTTCAGCCTTTGATCTCATAAAACCTAGCTTTAGTCATTTATTTTATAAACACAGCAAACAGTGTTATTCACAAAACTACTTTCAACAGAGTCTCCTTTCAACATCTCCTAGATTATATCTTTTAAGGACAAATCTGATAATCAATAGAAACACAAAAATAGCTCTGATTGTCATCTTTTGAAAAGAGTACATGTTTCCTGGAACAAGCTCTCCTCCCTGACCTGCCTTTACCTTCTGTTTCAATTGTTCACTGTTATTTCCTTAGTTTAGCCCTGACAGGCTCGTTACAATGAATTGGAGGTTCCACAAAGGAGACTTTTTACGCCACATTAGGCAGGGGTCCCACACGCTTCTTTGGCACAGAAATACAATTTATTTGGACAGAGCAGCTTATGTTGGCAGAATGGCTGTTATAAGTTCCTTTTGATTTTTAGTTTTTCCTGCAGCCAACTTCTCTGTTGAAGTTGAAGTTTACTGATGAAGTAAGGGTTTGGTGCTGGTAGATGCATTCAAAGAATGGGCAGAATATTTTTTCATAAATTACCTGTGACGTTATTTCCCTGCAGAAGTGCCATAGTGAGAAAAAAAAGAAAAATATTTTTTCTGCATTGACACTCGCAACGGTGTTTTCATTATTCTTGTAAAATTGAGATTTGGTGTTCATGAAAACATTTTTCTTTTTCTTCTACAGGGAATATGCTGTGTTGTCTGTCTAGCAATAAAAAGCAGCTGATTAACCACAGTTGTATAAGTGGCCCAAACACCACTGGTGGGCCTCCGGGTCGTCACGTCAGTGAATCAATTTGTTGTGTGCCCGCATATAAAATAAGACCTAATGAGAAGTGCCTCAGTCTCAATCACAAGGCAACAGGGAGAGACAAGGACATATTTTTTTCCCTTTCTTTAACCATAGTATTAGCAGTACAAAGGCATCTAAAAAAAAAGTGATTTACTTCAGTGACCAAAGTGTAATGCTGTGATAAAGTATTTGCCTCCATGATGGTTTCGCTTCTCATTGTTGAGCAATTTCCGATCATGAAACACATTGGATGATCAGACAAAAATGTGGTTTTATTTAAGAAAAAAGTGGTACAAAGGAAAAATATGTTTTTTCTCCAAACATAAAACATAACTGGTTGTGTCACTGTTGGTAGGAAGAGCAGAGTGTGTGAAAGGGTTCCACAATTCCAAGAAAATATTTAATCATGATACCACAAGTGAAAATTGAGATAATACAATTTTTATTAACCCTGATGTTTGGGACTTTTCTTCTTTTACCATAGCACAATGAAACTACCACTCTCTAAGAGATGTGTATTCTGAGCCACTAATGAAATGCACCAGTGTGTGAGCAATAGGGGAACTTAGAGTTTACCCAACTGGCCAGATATGCTATAAATATGTGTGAACACATCATACTGTAAATAATGAATTCTACTAAATTTTGCATCTATGTCGTCCTTTGCGATTACAAAATTGCGCACACTGACGTGATGACTGCTGTGACTTTGTAATTTGTGCAGCTCTGTCTTAGATGTCTTTTCAGGATTTGATGTAGATGACCAAGAAACATTTAAAGCACTTGGGCCAGGTCTTTTTTTCTTCTTCCTCAATTAAAAACTATTGTGAATCATTTTCTTTTGATCTGCTCAAAAATAAAAATGCCTCCATGAAGTAAAATAAAGTAGAAAAGAACAAATGATTGTACCAAAAGGTTTTTGTTTGAAAGTTTTCTATTTTGTTGTTCTAACTTGTGTGTCAACCTTGAGGCCGCAGGGCCAAACCTGTTCCACCCCAAGACTCTAGACACACAAAAATAGAAATTTCTCATTAACATTTCTTTGCTCAAATATTATAATAATTAAAGCAGTTTTAAATGTGTATGCTGTCAAATTACATCACTGTGAAAAGAAGATCGACATTGTCTAAAGTTCACAGAATGATTTGTTTTAAATTGAACTAATGAAATAAAGTGACTTTTGAATGATCTTCTAATGCACCAACATACACCTCTACTAACTGAGAATGTTTTGTTGGAAGTATTTTAAAAATTGTATCCAATTTTCATGCTTCCTCCCAGGCTCTATCTTCATAGCGCCATCAACATGTTCTCCCCATACGTGCTGACTGGATAAGTGCAGTGTGGCTGCACAACGCGCAATTTGTGCATAAAATTGCAGGGTATAGTGTCTTTCTCAGCAAGAAGGGATATAATGTATATTGACTTGTTTTGATCGAGGCTGTTTGAGGGACATTTGAGAAAGTTCACTCGTATATTTTTGCTCACCACTGAAGCCTTTGATAGTGATGGACAGGTGTGTGAAGGGTAATAAGTACCGTAGCTGAAGTAAGAATGCACTGACAGAACCCATTACCTCTGCAGGAGAATACTTCACACATCCACTCAAATCAGAAAACATGAGGGTATAAATAGGAAAATGCTCATTGGCCTCTACATAGCGACTGGAAAATTGAACATTATTAGGGTGCTATATGTCTTCCAAATGGGTTTGTTACACTCTTCTGTTTATGCTGTGTGCAGGGCAAAGCTGTCAATCAGTGCAGAACAAGATGCCACTGTTTAACTTCAGGCTGTTGTTTCTAGACCCACTGAGACTATTACTCAAAATTGATGATCCTTGTGTCATGATGTAAATTAAAGTCTTATAAGCCAAGTTCATAAGAATTTCACAGTTTGATGGGAGTGATATTCATTTTGATGATCACAATCATAACTTTCTTTTCCAAACAGCCCCAGCCTTTGTTCAGACTATATATTCATGTTTATTGAACTTTATGAGGGGGTGGCAATTTAAATGAAAGCTCCAAATTAATAACAACAGAGGGATTGCTAAAGCAGTGAGGTTTCATCATCCTCTTGTGCTCTTAAATTTAAAGCTTCTAATCTTAAAGTTCATAGGAACTCTCAGTAAAAGTCTCCCTGCAAAATCAAATCAAATCAAATTTTATTTGTATAGCACATTTCAGCAAGGCATTTCAAAGTGCTTTACATCATAAACACAAGAACACAAAGTCATGTAACATATAATAGACAATACATTGTTACATATTACATTTCAAATACAATTCTAAACAGGTGTGTTTTTAGTTGCGATTTAAAGGAAGTCAGAGTTTCCGCTGTTTTACTGTTTTCTGGAAGTTTGTTCCAAAGTTTTGGTGCATAGATGCTGAAAGCTGCTTCTCCTCTCTTGGTTCTGGTTCTGGGGATGCAAAGCAGATCAGTACCAGAAGGCCTGAGAGGTCTGGAAGGTTGATACAACAACAGCAGATCTTTGATGTATTGTGGTGCTAAACCGCTCAGTGATTTGTAAACTAACAGTATTTTAAAATCTATTCTTTGAGCTACGGGGAGCCAGTGGAGGGACTTTAAAAGTATTCATATCACAGCCCTGGATTTTTTCCATGTTTTTGTGTCTTTCCAACTTCAATGCATTTTATTTGTGAAAGTTAGGATGTACAATTTTAGAAATGTCAACATTGTATGGTCGAAAGATATTTTTCCTGAGCATTCTCTTCATCAAAAAACAGTGTCTTCAGTCTGAAGCATCTTTACATTTGCTGTAATACAAACTGCTATGGAAGACTCTTTCTTTTCACAGCCATCGCCGTGAACAAAAACAGTTTGAAGAACCTTCAACTCTTGAATTAAAACATTGAATTTCCATTTAGAATAAAAGTATCTTTAAATAGAATTTGAAAACACAAATGCTACTCTGCCAGTATTTTAAGTAAAGCATTCATAAAAGAAAATGACATGCAATCCTAATCTCATCCTATTTTCAAATATATTCATATTCATACTTTATGGAGCCAGCAGTGGAGAAAAGTTTAAATGGAAAAGCAGCAACCACGTTCAGGTTTTCTCATTAGTTTTGGATTTGTTTGCATCATAAATCAAAGTTTATTCTTGGACCAACTAAACCAGAATCCCGATCAAAATCATATTTTACCCCCTGAAAATGAACAATACAAAAGTAGTCCATTCTTGCACGATGGCCTCAGAATTAGCTGAAAAAGCAGCCAGAGGCCAAACGATAACTCTGGAGCAGCTGCAGAGATCCACGGCTCGTTTGGAAAAATCTAATAACAGGACAATTATCAGCTGTGTTTTCTGCAGGTTAAAATACAGACAAAACACTATTGCATCTCAAATGTCCATCACCTTCAGCATGAGCTGATGGGAGTATAAACACAGACCGACTCCCTGTGGTGCAGAGTCTGCTTTTTTAGCCACAGGCTCCACCCACAAGACAAAAAGAATTACTTCTAACTCAAGTAAACTCGTATCAAATTGAGCTGGGGGCCAAATACAATAAGTAATTTTAATTTACAGCTTTATACAAAGCAGTTTAGATTTCACCGCCATCGTAAACCAGTAATTAAAATGTTATTTTGACAAAATTACCATGTCTGTATGATTGAGAAGTTAATGTGCAACTGTGGTGAGGAAGAACTTTAGCTTTATTAGCTCATTAATCAGTCTCTTTGGTCTTAGGCTGACTTTCTTACATGTTTTCTTGCAGAATCTCTTCATCGCAGTTGCAACACATTTAATTATCACAGTTTTCTAATCCTGCAAAATTAATTTATAAAAACTGTTTATCAGTGGTCAAACGCAACAACTTTGAATTGTGCAATCTCCTGAACATCAATGACTCACTTTGTATGTGAGTCAGCTTTGTCATTTAATTCATTTTTTCAAATGTAGTCACAAACAGTTTCCACCAGGCCTTTGTAGCACAGCTGAATTCATTCTGAGATTAAATTGATTACAAATGGGCTCTTTCCCAACTTTATTAATGGAGACATGTGGTTGGTCTAAGTTTAATTTAGGGGCATCACAGTACAAAGGAAGTGGAGATTTTTATGGGGTTTTTTTATTTTTAAGAAAATTGGAAACAATTTTTTTATTGTACTTTCTTTTTTTACCATTGTGTTCTTTGTGCAATTCTATCACAGAGAATCAAAATAAAACCTACTTTAAAAGAAGTTTTATCCTCAATTTTGGCACAAGAACATTATTTTAAGAATGACTCGTCTTAAGAGATAATAGCTTGCTTTTTAAATTTAACTTCTTAAGAATTAATTGTTTTTCTGTACAAGAAAAAGTGTACTTTGAAGAGCAGACTACTCACTGCAAATAAACAAGCATTTCACAATGGTTCTTCTGATTAAATCCAACCCACTATCGGTGTAAACAAGGGTTTAGAGGAAGTAGAGAAAGTCATGCAAAACTTATTTCTGTCCCCAGATTGTTTGTGCTTCAAAGGGTAATTTTAGGTTCGCTGTTATTCTGTGTTTCAGTGAAATTTGATGAGATCAGATGTGGTTACTGATCAGCGGTGTCTTGAGAAGGAACCTCCCTTGGTGGTTCTTGGCTTCCTCTGAGAGTTGGAATGAAGTTCTAAAAAAGAAAATCTTATCCCATAATTACAAGGCAGACATGAAACAGTTCACAAAAAGGACAGACACAAATCTAATATCTAAAACATGATTCATACCAGGAAACGGAAGAAAGGCATTGAATCAGAATTATAAAGTTTACTGAGCGCTGTATTTTGTGTCTTATGGCTGTGATCTAGCCATTTTACATGCAAGATTTAATCTTTTAAATATGAATGCAGTTCCTAGAACAGATTGTGGGAGGAATTTAACTTTTATATAGCAAAATTTTATGAAGAACACTGGTTTCAAAACCGACGTCAGTAAAGATCAACATTAAACACCAGAGAAAACCAACCGAGAATGTACAATAAAACGTAGTTTCTATCTACTTATTATAGTCTAAACAGAGAAGTTGGCGTCTCACCCATTTGAGCAAAGAAAGAAAGGTGCAGATGTTAGGCGGTGATAAGCGCAATGCACAGTAAATGTGCATGCATCTCTGACCTGCTTCCCTAACAATCACACATCCCAGATGATTTTCTTTTGACTCACCAGTTACAAGGAGAAACAACAAGGAGCTGGAAGATGTTAAACAAAAGCTAAAAACTGGAGAAGTTACAGAACTTACTTAATTTATGATCTAAAAGCAAAAACCGTACTAACATAATAAAAACACTTGATTTTTTTCTAGTTATATCAAAATAAGCCAATTTTAGGAAATACTGTTAATGTTTATTTGGAAATTGTTTGCAGGGACGTTGGACTCAAATGTGAATACTGAATATTTAAACTGCATTACGCAACCAAAAGAAACTCCTCAAACAGAAGCTCTCTTCCAAAAGTTGTACCATGACTATCTTGTTGAGACTTTACAATACCAGCAACACCAGCATCGTTACCATGTTAACATTGTCGCTTTTATATTCCATGTCATATTCTACCCCCACAGCTATTTTTCATCGTTTTTTTGCATGCAACTTTATATTATAAACCCCTGTGATGTGGAAAAATAGCATTACATAGTCTAAGCATGTATTCTTTTTCTGCTACACGCAGTTTTGAGATAGGAGAAAGCCTGAGGACACAAACGGCTCACAAAGTGAGTTGCCAGCTATTAAACAAGGTGGCAGTTCTGCAGTCACATAAGCAGCCGGGGGAAACATTAGGTGTGATGATTGCTCTACATGGTCATATAACAGCCAAGGAATATGATGGCATTTAATGGAAGTACCCCATGGTGCAAAAGCAGTTCACCTAAGATGTTGCTGTAATTTGCGTGTGTGTCAGGAGGGGAAGTAAAATCCATTCAAAGGTGGTTTGCTTAAGACTCAAATGACATTAAATGTATGCTTGTCCTTTTATTATTGTGATTCAAATGCACTTTCCTTGCACTCACAGCAGATTTTTTCACTAGGGGGTTTCAGAAGAATGAGTGAAATGTACCTTGGAAACAGACACTTAGAAACAATGGTGGTTCCTGTGTAAATGGTGCCGTGGATAAAGTTCTCCTTCTAATCTGCAGGACCTTATTGTATTTTTAGATATCAGTGATTTAGAGATGGACTCCTAACTTTGCCAGATTTGCCAAAGATTAGTTGTATTTTACTATAGAAATCTAATAGTTTAGACATTAAATTATTAATTTATTGTTTCCCCTTTGACTGCTTTTTGCACAGATTGCTCTTTAGTGTGGACCTTTTGTGTCCAGGATGTGTGGGGTCTTCAGAGATGCTGGCTGCCCATTTTGCTGACAATGGACTTGTACAAGTCCCAGATGAAGGAAAGGCCAACCCAGTTGATTGTCTGTGCAAACCTCTATGGTTGTTGCAGTCCGAACGTGTTCTGATGAACGACCACATTGCAGACTGAATGATGCAGAATAAGCGCCTGTGCAAGGTTTTGCTTCTTGAGTTACTGCTGGGCCTTTTTACAAACCATTATCTATGTGTGCGAACCATCGCTAGGAACTGGAAGCGATCGTCAGTAGACAGTGTCATCGAAAATGGAGAGGGAGAGGCAGTGTTGTGGTTGTTCTCCAGAAGTCAAAGGTCATCTACACTGTCTTGAGAGGTTCTGACCGCACCAATGGGCTAGTCGATCCTTCTGATCATTGCATGCACACTTTTATTGATACCTTACTAAAAAAAACTGTGTTCATGTCAGACTGTTAATATTTCAATAATTGCTTTTCATTTTCACTCCAATAACCCTTTTAACCCAAATTGGTCTACAGTTACTAGCAGTTTGAAAGTTTCATCATGCTTGCTTATATTTTTTGCACATACAAGTAAAAATCTAATTATTAGATGTAAGCTGCTGTGCACAACCAGGTGAGCTGATAAAGAGTTTTCTTTGTATTCTAAAAGGTTGAATCAATCTTCTCTAAGCCATATGACCAAAATCTCAGTTCTAGTTATTTATTTAATTGTTCTTTTGTTTTGGGGGTCTGAGCTTCAGTCATGTCAGTTGAATTTTTTTTTTTTTTTGCAACTATTAAAACATTGTTCAAAACAAAATTCAAAAAACAAATCTTATAATGAATTTCTCATTAACCTGATGTGCTTAATGACTCCAGTGGCCATTTTTATAGTTCTTGTTACCAATAGAGTCGGTTTCTGTTTTTTGTACATGACAAAGGACTTATGGTTGTTCCCGCTGGTGGACTATTGCGTCCCGCTGGCTGTGGGCTGAATGCAACCAGAAAATAAGGGCCTGAACATATGTTTTCCTTCAGGACCTCTGAAGTCTCCACAGCTGTCGGATATCTTTCAGAAATGATCATTTTAAGTGCTTCTGTTAATAGAAGCCACACAGCTTTGAAGAGGTTCCTCAGGCAGAAGACACAACAGAAGACAAAATTGCTACATGTGTCGATCCAGCCGACATCTTAATAAATGGTGGAAGATGATATTCATGAGACTGAGACCTTATTCAGACTTATCTGGTGTGTTTCAGCTGCCAAAAGGCTAAAATATGTGCCCTTCAAACTGAAAAAGATTTTAAGTAAAAGGGATTTATTGCTCCTATATAAAAACAGGAGTACTAGACCGACTAAGCGATCTTCATTTCCCTTCAGTTCGAATAAAATTCATCCCACTGAGCAAACATCACATGATTGCCTTTGGGATTAAAGTCAATAGCCTAGTTTAGAATCCAGAAGACAATTTCAAAATTAATTTCAAGACAACATGTAAAATTACGGAAATAAGGCGGAATATTTCTCTAAAGACTTCTCCTTTATAAATCCTATTTCATCAGTTTTATGATGCTGCTAGCAAATACCAACTGTACTGTATCAAAAATATGTATATGTTTGGAGTAAAATCCATCCTCATCCTATTTCTGGCAGCCCACTTTTGGCTTTGGGACAGACTGCCTTCACGCATCACAAAGACATGTAAAAATCTGACACAGACATAGACCTCTTTGTTTGATTTATTCATTTTAAAACATGATGTTATATTTTACAAAGAGTTTATCCTTATTTGTGTTTTGGTAAAATGTTTTTTAGAAAAAAAAACAACCCATTGTTTATTGGCCCAAGGCACATGATTTTTATGCCTGCCCTGGGAGGCTTTTATTGTGAAACAACTCATCTGCAAGAAGTGTCAAGCTTCATTATTGTGACTGTGAAATTTATCACAAACTACTAGAAACAGACTGAAACTGTCTAAAGTACTGAAAATCACAGAGTGCATTTCAAACTTTCTCTCTGGTGGATTCTGCCTTTAACCTCTGGTGCTTTCAGACAGACAGACAGACTAATACAAATAAGATCCGTGAATGCAAAAAATTACCTCTAACCTTCTTTATGTCTCTAAAAGGTTTTAAATGTTTTTCTTAACCATTAGATTAAATTAATTAATCAGACTAATTCCCAACATTAGCTGCTGGTGCTTGCAACATGATCAAAAATGTTCTGTAAATACAGTGCAGGGATTGATGGGAAACGATGAATCACTGGAAAGACATTCAACCTGCCTTAACATCCATCCAATCATTCCTTTGAGTTGTTAACTTGTCTCTTCATCCCTCTGGCCAACAAACAATTGGACTTATCTAGTTGTTTTAAGATTGACCCCAACAGAAAAGCCTTCAGTACTCTTACATCAAGCTTTTTCTTAAGAAATTGGACAACAATGAAGAGTGAACTCCTCTAATCTGAGTCTGTAAAACTACAGAATTATTTAGTGGAGCACTGCAATAACATTACTTATTGATTTACCCAAAACACCAAGCATTCCTTTGACAGAAGGTCTGCTGTTTCTGCTTGAAGCATGGCTCTAGTTTGAGTGTGACGCACGGGGCAAAGAGGTTTGGACCTTTGCTAAAGGCTATGGTGGAAGTCCAATATTGGTGGATTTTATCTGAGTGTAAACAGAACTCTTTCCAAGTAGTGAGAGAAGAATTTACAGGACAGAGCGGCTGGCAGGTGGAAGGACAAAGTACTAAATTCAAACACTATTGATTTCTTTCTCCAGGTTGAGAAAGAACAGGAGCTTCTGTCTCTGGTCAATGAAAAAAGTTCTTTTTTGTGCATTTACATTTTTGCTTTCAGCAACACAAAGGTTCTCTTCTTTTTCTTTTTATAATTGTCAGGAATGCAATCATTCATCAAGCTGAAGCAAGATTGTCAAACTGTGGTTGTGTCTGTGTCACCTTGACAAAAACAGTTTCAGGTTGTGCCTGGAGATAAAGCATCTAAATACAACTTAACTTTTTAAAGACTTTGGAATTAGAATGTGTCAGGGAAGCTCTTAATGTCTCCTTCAAAGCGTTTCGAAGCAAGATTTGCACTTTAGAGAAAATCCTTTCAGTGACTAATCTGCTTAAGACAGTGAAAAAGATAAAGAGGGTCCTGTGGAACTAAATTCAGTGGACCAAAGCAGTAACGCTTGTCACTTCTTATGGCACTCTTCTGCAGACAGCACTCATCTGTAGGGTCAGCAGCTGGGAAACGTTTAGCAAGCACAGCCCCAACTGGCCACCGTTCACTTGCAGATGCTGCTGAGGAAACCTAAAATTCACACCTCGTAAAGAAAGGAAGCAGATGTTTGCATTTCAATAGAGACAGAACGGGGAGGGTGTTGCAGCTGCTCCATTACAGAGTACAGTATACGGCACAGGTGGATGTGCTCTCTTTTCATCTCTGGGGCATTTTGATCTAGATGCCTTAACATGCCAGGTGCTTCAAAATCCACACTGCAGTCAGTACACATCTGTGTTCAAGATTGCAGTATCATTTTTTGTTTCATCTTTTACTGTGATTTAGAATAACTGGTTTTTGTTTTTATATGACTACAGGGTTGGTGTAGCTGTTTGTTATGGCAATGATCCTCTGCAACACTTTTGTGAATGTCAGTATTTTTTATGTAGCACTTTACAAGAAACATGTTTCACCAAAGTCTCGCACAGGGAGAACAAAATAATTAGGAGTAGTTTAAAAGGAAAAACAGACACAAGGCCTAAATAAAGAAAATTGTTTAGAAATCCAGTGATTTTCTTGAAACTCTTAAGTCATCGCATGTTGCTTTTTGATCGCATGTTGCTTTTTGAGACTTTATGTCGTCACATAGGTTCGATTTAAGTGATGTCTTGAGATGACAGTCAAAAAAGAGGTTGCTCATATTTGTTTATTAGGGTTCATTAACCTTCAGAGAAACAAACAATGGAAATTGGGTGTGATAAATATTTATAAGTAAATTATTTTACATAGTTAATATATCCCTGCAATTTGTTCAGTTGATCTTCTTTAACCAGGAAAAACCAAAATTTTTCCTGGTTAAAAATGTGGTTTTAACCACATTCTTAACAATATTTTACAGAAACAGACAATATTCTTGCCTGTTTTACAAGAATATTCTAACAAAGAAATCACCAAGAAATAAAAAAATATTACAGGCAGATGTACACCATTTGAACTAACTAATATATGAAATTTATTGAACAGGTCAGCAGAGATTTGTCTGCCTCCAACTCAGTCAGTGTTTTCCAAGTTTTCTCCATTGAGATCATTTCATGATGTATTTTTTTTCTTTTCTTTATCAGTTTGTTCCAGGCAAAGATGGCAGCTTCTGAAGGCTTTTTTTTCACATCTGAGTTCTTACCCTTGGAACTGAGGATAAAATATATCTTTCAACAAAACCTGGAAGACCCTGGACTCTTTAGAAGGAGATAGTTTGAGAGGTAAGACTGAAATTCACCAAGAATAACCTCTTCAAGAATATACCGGTTTCTTAGTCTGTGTATTGATACGGAGGACCAGCCAAAGTGTTTATATAACGTAGACCAATCAGAGAGGGATCTAAAGTCAGATCCCTCTCCCTGCCTACTGTTAGGCATTCAACACATCACCATAGTCCCACACATAAAGGAGAGTTGCATCTGGTTTTTTTTGGGGGGGGATTCAAATGAAAACTATTATTTAGTCCTGAAATAAAGAATTAATCTAAGAAATTAATCAACTGCCACAAGAAATTGATGGTTATGCAGTGGTAAATTTATGGTACAAAAGATAGGTGCTTCCACAACATCTCATTTAAGAAGTGTACTTGTGAACACTGATTTTTTTTTGAAAGATTTTAAACGGACAAAGCAGTTTATATAGATCAGATGAGAATTAGCTCCTCATGACTCGCTACTCTACTGTCTAATTGGCTTTCAGAAAGCACAAAGGCCAGTTGTCAAATGTGAATGTCACATTTCATAAACTACCCATGAAGCCCAGTCTGTCTTAAATGTAAACCCAGAAATATGGGGCAAAGTGTTGTTTCTCAATTCATCTCTCTCCACTGACATGAATCTATTGATTTACCCGTCAGCTGCTTCTCAGCCGCTCCAACAACTAGGACAGTCATTTACTGGAGATTGAAGTGGATAGCTAAAAATTCTGACATGCATACGCGCTTTAATGTTGTCCAATTAAACTTTCCTAAAAAAAATCTCCCTGAATGGTCACAGAGATTTCCAATGATGGTGTATAGAGGTAATTTGAGCTGCAATCAGCATCCACAGAGGGCTGCAGTTGGGAACAAAATCAGTGCAAATCAGACCAAGTTAGACGTCCACATATTTCTGCCCTGAATGCAAATTGCCACATATGAAGACATGGGAGGAAACTGGATGCTAAATTAGGCATTGCTGGGAGGTAGATTTTGTTCAGGCCGCCTGTTCTTAGTGAAGGGTTTATATCCGTGCTGAGTATACACTCACTAACAAACACACAGAGGGAAAAACATGGACCCGGAACAATGGAGCCACTCATCCCAATGAACTGAAAGCCTTTGGATTTCTACTGTTACGGATTAATAGCCGTGAAACTTCATTGATTGTCTGTTGTTAAGCCTAACAATCAAACTGACAAGATATTGGTGTTTGCTGTTTGAAATTTTCCAGTACATTAATTCTACTGGGTTTACTTTGAATGAAGGCATTACCATTTTTGAGCAGTGTCAGTAAAGCTTCAAACCGGTTGAAGAAAAACAATAGCTTGCTTTTAAATTTATTCAAAAAGAAAAACATTTACCTCTAGGTTTATGTGTTCCTCAACTGCATAAAGTATAGAAGGAGCCACAAAAATTTTAATTTTTCATTTTCCTTCTCCAGTTTAGCTTGATGTTATGAGGAATTGTCAGTTGCATTCCTTGGCTGTTTTCAATTTATCATTTGCTCATTTGTTTCTCCTGATGCTCATTTGACCTTATGTTTTCAGAAAATCTAGCAGCATGACATTTGATGGTTGACGTGCAACTTACACATTATAATATTTATAGTCTTCAGAAAACTAAGTTCACAAGTTAATTTCTTACTTATAAGACTCTGTCTGACAGATTGGCAGATGAGGAACCATCGTTTCCAGGTGCAGGGCTGTGAAAACACCTACCTTCCTCTCATGCTCAAGGCAGAGACTGTATTTAAGCAAGATCATCAAAGCTTCAGGTTAGAATCCTGGTGAGGTGTTCTCATCAAGTGCTGCCAAAGGGGAGACCCAGAGAAAGGCCCAGGACAAGCTGGAGGGACGATGTTTCTCGGTTGGCCAAGTAACGCCTTGGGGTTTCCCTGAAGAAACTGTCCCAGTTGGCCGGAGAGAGAGAAGTCTGGGCTTCTCTGCTTAGCTCATTCTCTGAGCTCGGGTCCTCTACCAGAGGTCTGGGAGCTTGAGGGTCCTGCGCAGTATCTTGGCTGTGTCTAGAACTGTACAGATTCAGCCAATATTAGGTTGAGCTGCTGTGCAAAGAAGAATGGGCATTATTCTTTGAAGTGTGCAAGACCTAGAATAGAGAAATAGAATAAAACATGTGCTGCTGTGATTTCGTCAAAAGGTGGTTCTGTAAAGCTTTGCTTCATGGGGTTTGCATATAAATGCACGTCATATTTTTCAAATTTGCATTTGTTGAATGCTTCACAAATAGACACTGGGAAAATATTCTGGGGTTATGGCTGCAGGTGCCAGGTACCGTATTGGATTAAATCAGTCAGCATAAGCAACAAGAGGAAGAGAGAATTAGCAGCTTTAACTGCAGCAGAAATTGACCTGATGTCTCTATTTCTCAGTAATATTGGAAAACGAGATGTAAGGAAGTGTGGGTTTAATCTCAGATTAAATTTCTTAGATGGTATTCCAAGCACATTCATTCATACTCTGCTCACTTTGAGTCACAGAACAGTTTCATTCAACACATTTTGCGTTGCCAGTGTAAATTACTAAGCATGCTCTTCTCACAGTTGCAGCTATACTTAAAGATGGGGAGGGGTAAATCTGGATCGCTGCCAAAGCCACCCCTCCGATCCCGATTCATATCCACCTCCTCAAGCCCTTTTTTTCCTCCAGGGGGAAAAGAAAGAAGAAGGGCTTGAAAAGGCCTTTTTCATCTTCTCTCTTTTTAACAGTTAGCGAGAAAGCGTGAGAACAGTCACTGCGGGGTTTCAGGAACAAACTTGTATCTGCCTGCAGGATGAAAAACCTTGCAAAGGAATGAAAGAATGAGAGGCGTTTTCTCCAGGACCCAGCTCAGTGCGAGACAGAGCAAAAGGGATATAGTGGAAAAGTCCACTACTTCCCACTTAATTAGATTAGGAGAATATTTATGTAGAAATGAAAACTAGAGAGCCCGTACGAGAACACTATCTGTAGAAGCTGTTTCAGCATTTCTTGATTATATTGACAGTGATAATGAAAAAAAGAACTACTGTCATCAACCAGCATACTTTCCAAGATGTATCACACATCATGAAAACACAATAAGGCAATAAACTGTGACTTTCTATGTGCAAATGCTTGTGTAGGCTGTACTCTTTTACTCTTTTTCATATGCATCGTGTTCCAAATTATTATGTGATATTTTCTCATATTTTCTTAAATGGTCAAAGCAAATGATGGTCAGTATAATTTTCAAGTCATGAACTACAACAGTATGTATCAAATTTTACTGAACAAAGCTCCCCATGAGAACAGTATTTTTTTTTTTTCAAAAATAAAAAACTCAAAATGCACAGTTCCTGCTTCAAATAACGTTTTGCTGCTTTGTAAAGGCATTTTAACGGCTGCTTTCTTAATCCGATGAATTTGTCTAACAGAAACCTTTCTCATTATGCCTTTATCTGTACAAACCCATCTTTGTTCTGAATCAGCTACAAATCTCTTCACAGTACGATGAGAATACTTTAGTTTTTGTTAAATATCTAATGTGCTCATACCTGCTCAGATGGCACTACACTATCTGGTGATTTTCGTCAGCAGAGAGATCCTTTCTCTTCCCATATAGCTTGAAACCTGTGGCCTGCTCAGTAATGTGGAACATCCTTCTTAAGTAGATTTTCTTTAATTGAGCTCATCAGACAAACTAATCAACCCAGATCTCTGAAATTAATTAATTCAAAGAGCCCTGATACACAATACCATCTATACATTTAATAGCACAACAAAATATTTAATCTTTGACACTTAAATCCAATTGGCATAATAATTTGGAACACGTTGTACACAAAATATGTTACAAATAAGCCATTTGTTAATTCTCATGATCTCAAACTACATTTTTAAAAAATGTTCAATAAAGAAAATTTTTATTTCATCTAAACACACGGCCTTGTTCACACTTCATGCTCAATTCCAATTTAGAATTGGAATCCGATTTGTTTTTTATTTGATCAGTCATACTAATATAGTGTGAACAGTTTACAAACCCAAGCGGCCAGTATGCACAGAGGAAGAACGTAGATGTCACATAACAACGCACTATTTCCAAACCAATAATGGACACTGCCATCTATGGAACGATTTTAAAGTTCACACAGCAATGGGAGTTAATTGTCACAAGATCATAAGATTAGGTAAGCTAAGAAAAGGTAAGCAAAACTAATAGTGATGGCCTTTTATGGAGAACTGACTGCAACTTGTGTTTGGATGTCGGACCAGGAGTGGTAGGATTGTGATGCACTTCAGTGACTTCTTTCTAAATTTTATAATTATAACTTTCAGCCATTGGAGACATCCACACTGACAGCATTTGGCTTCTTTTGGTGCAGAATTATGATGCATGTCTCAAGTTAATGAAAGTCAGATGAAATGCGACACGACCGTTCAGGCTGAAAAAATCTGACTTAATACCACATAACAGAGGTGGCGCAAATCAATTTTGGGGGGTGTAACAGAGGTGGCGCAAATCTATTTTGGGGGGTGTAATGATCAGAATTGAGCCATTCAAACTGCACTGAAAATGTTGGATATGGGTCACATTTGCCTGTGGTGTGGAAGTAGCCTATATGTGCATTATGTCATGGATAAAATACCCCTGCTGCTACCAGGCTCCTCCATGCAACATCAAGAACCACCACAGTCTCACCACAAAGGTTTGGAGGGTGCTCAAAGCTGTGAAAACCTGTCTATCTCCAATACAAACAGTCGTCACTGTGTATTAGAGTGCACCACAGAAGGCCTTTCACTGTCCCTGCAAAGACGATAAACACTCTGGATACTTTAGCATTTTCATACTGGTGTGAAGAAGGGCTTAGGATATGTTTAGGCTATTTTTCGCTGACAGTGAAATTTCTCTTCTTCGGATTCTTGATTTTAAAGGTTTCGTTTTAAGCAATTTGTTTTTCCAACCAAAGCAGATATGTTCCAAGTAAAAACTAACCCAATTTTTCTTTCTTTTTGGACATCTACTATGTTTGGAGAAATAAGCATAAAATTATTATTGTGTTATAACAAGGCTTAAATACATAAAAATATTTGAATTGGTTTCCTTCTCCAAATGAAAACATTCTGATGGACCACTGATCACTGAAAACACAAGTGAAGCCTATGCTATTGGCTAACCTGCTGCCTCAGCAGTCTGGGTGTGTTACTGATGTTTGGGTGTCACTTCATGCAGGGCATCAAGCCAAGACTTCTGTTTTGTGCCCTCATGGCAGAAGCTTTAGGACTCTCCATTAATCTGAGCTTAAGCTGCCTGACTTCAAAAACAGATGCTTGAGGAGGATAAGGTAACTCTGTGGGAGAGAAGTCACCTAAGCCTCACTCAGATAAGGAGAAAAGGTGGCAGTGTTGCTGAGTACTTTATCTCCTGGATGAAACTTTATGGGGGAAATGTTTGTTGATTTAATCGTTATAATCTCATTTTTGATGTATGAGTATGCGAAGTATAAATTAAAACATCAACCCTTTTACATAGAGGAGATAGAGGTCATTCTCAGGTGTCAGACTGACATACACCAACGTACTTCAGGGTGCTACCAATACACAAAACAAAGGCATACAGTTTCAGTGGTGGTTTTTGATCTGGAGAAATGGGTTTTCTGTCCTCAGGGTCAGCGACTGGGAAGGAGGGATAGTGCCTTTAAAACCTACTAAGACATGCCAGCCCAAATAAACTGACAAGCCAGTCAAAGAGAGTGATAATCAGAGAAGCAGACCTCGAGAGGCCCATCGTAACGCTGGAGGTCTGCACTCCACAAATTAGGTCTGTATGGAAGAGTGACAAGACAACTGAAGAAAACCAAAAGTCTTTAAGTCTGTCGTTTTCTACAAGTAGTGCAGGGAGGAACGGAAAATGTGTTTGGAAGGTACTCTGGTCAGATGATGGCAACAAGATACTATTTGGTTTACAATAAAATAGGGGTGCTGAAAAATTAATATTACCCTGAAAATACCATTCCTAAAATGGGTCATGGTAGTGGAAGTATCATTCTATCAGGTTACATGTAAGCAGGAAAAGGGACATTGGGACAAAGTTCATTAACTGTTCTAAATAAGGAGCAATTCTTGGAGAAAACTTTCCAGAGGCTGACATAGTGGATCATTTTCCAAAGGGACAATCAACTTTTACATATAGACAGAACTGCAGAATAAGATCTTTGTGAAGTAGATATCTGTCTATTTGAAGATTTTTTTTTAAGCATATCTAAAATATTAAAGGAAATCATTAAGCTAAAATATCTATGGCCAATACTTAACATGCTGTTGACTGCCGTTTTCCTCATGAAATGAAGCACCATAACACAAAGACTTGCATCTGTAAATGCAGGGAAAAAATAGCTTTACAAATTAATTTTTGGAGCTGAATACAAATTCAAATATTTTCAAATTTTTATGTGTATAAAAAAATAAGCACAATTTCCTTTCCACTCCACAATTATGTGCTCTCTGTTGTTTTTTTCTACAATAAAATACACTGAGGTTTGTAGTTGTGACATGTCAATACATGCAAATGTTTAAAAGCTAGTACATTAAGGCATTGTATGTTTAATGCCTGAGTGACCAACCTACCCAGTTTGTGTTTAGGGTCAAGGTCAAAGTTATTTGGTAAGCTGTAAGCACTATCAATACACACACATCTTTTTCCAGTAGAAGATTACTCCACATTGCCAGTAGACCAGCGCCAGTAAGGAAATCTGTGCAGATCATGTGATAATATGTGGGTCATACGACTGATGTAAAGAATGCCTAATCAATAGATGTCGTCATGCTCTCACGTTAAGCACATCATTTATTATTCAGGGGCTTTATGCATATTGTATTGAATATCCAATGATGTCTATTTTAGATATGTCTTCTTCACTTTGGACCGAAAAACGTCCATGACTGTGTGATTAAGTATTGTGTTATCGTCTATTATTATGTGAAATGTGCAACAAGGTTTGCTCTTTAGTCAGGCTTAGCATTTGCATTATGAGTTTTTGTCTCCACAATAATCAGCATCTTGGGAAGTTGATTAATGGCCTGAGACATTTGGTCAATAGAGCCAGCAGTAAAATGCCAATTTCTGCCAATTAACAGCATTGTTCTTTTTGGGACATATACCAGTATGTCATTGCCATCTTCCCAGAATTGCTCCATCTCTTCTTTTCATTTCATAAAACTCCACTGAAAATAACGACGGTCATAGCAACAGGATTACAGCCAACTCTTTGCCACTCTGTTTTTTACTTGCCTGTTTCCCTCTCATAAAAACACTTATGTTTAATGTCATTAAATGTTATGATTATGCTGACACAACTCACCAGAAAAAAAAAATTACAACAGATAAAAAAATCCAATTACTGCAGCCTAAGTCTGGAGTTTGTTTGCTTTAGTTTATGGTCTGGCTGAACTGATGGCAGGGAAGTGAGACCAAAAACGGAAATTTCTTTGGATTCTTAAACACGCTCTTGTTTTCATTGTTTTCTTCACCACTTTATATTTATATTATAGCTTTAAAGGTGTCGATGGTAAATTTAAAAGTTATTCAACTCATGAAGTTGTTCTAAAAGCTTGCATACATTTTAAATAGCTAGATATTACAACTTAAAGCATTCACGTTGTTTGAGTAAAATTCTCACTTCTCACTTTAGATTAGCCTATATGGACTGTAGCCTCAGTTACCTGGTGTTAGCTGATAGGAGTGGCATGTGGTGTTCTCTGTCAAATTAAACCATTATTGAACATTTTATAAACAAACTTATGAGCTTGATTAAAATTTAAAGACTAGTGCCTCTAAAATTTTCTGTTAGAACTAACAGGATATTAAAATGTTCCCCCTTTTTTTTTTTAACAGCACAAGGAACTCTTTTTCCGGCTCTATCTAAAGATAAAGCTCTAATCATTGGCTTTCAACGTGAGTGGTCTTAAGTACAGCTGCCTAATCTTGTCTCTTGTCAGGAAAAACTTGAAACTGAGCCGTGGCGATGTAGAGTCTTTTCACAGAGAGTTTGGAATCCATATCATGGCGGATTAAATTGTCTCCAATATCCATTAAAATAGACACTTGTAATCTCAGCTCTCGCACTTTTTCTGAATGTGCCTATGGCTCCAAGCAAGCCATTCGCACCCCTAAAACTGGTCTAGAGGCTGATCTTGTCACAGGTTATGCGAGGGGGTTACGTGACGTGCAGGGGGAGGAAAGTCACCGTAGTATTCAGCACTTTCCCTAATACTCCAGGCGTCGGTTTGTTGAGTGTACCCCATCACAGAGACATACATTCCTCACACAAATGTACATAGAGGCTCCAAGTAGAATGTGTGGCCTCTAACCCTCATACTTCCACGCCGTAATTAAAGACAGACGGTGTATTATATGACAATGTGCAGTTGCTCTGATGGAGATGGAGTATGTCACAGGGGCAAGAGAACCTTTGGGACCAATCTGAAGTCAAAATAGACCTTTGAGATTAAGCGTGGGGGTGGAGGGTGGCTTCTAAAATGTCCCATCACTTGTCCAAGAATGTCACAGCTTGACATAATATTTCTATTAAGGCTGCCAGCATTATTTTCCATAATGAGAAAATTCCTGTGAGCATGAGGGTTAAAAGCAGTCTCTCACCAGTCAGCCCTTCCCATAGCATGCTGGGCATTCCTATGAACTCGTATCAACTAGCTTTGAAGGTTTTGAATGACTTTCCCTGATCGAGCATCAAGAATAACATGCCTGAAAGTTGTCAGCAACATACATTTTATGTAACTAAGTTGGAGGGGTCAAATGTTCTCTGTTTTTATTTTTTCAGAATACCAGCCTTATTTTCCTTTTAGTCCTAAAAATAAAACAAGGAAATATCAGTTAAATGAAACAGAAAAAAAAGAAGTGGGATGCATGACACTAATATTGCTATGCTAACGTCTGGTTTGCTATGCTAACATCTGGTTAGCATGATAGCATCTGGTTTGCACACATCTGTCATGCACCAGATGTGTGCTTAACAAACATTTGGTGCATGATGTTTGTTAGCATCACAAACATTTGGTTTGTGATGCTAACAAATTGGTCATATACTTTAGAACACACAACATTAATAAAAAATTTAGAGAAAAAATTGATTACTGTTCGTGCTGCATTTCATCCAGTTACAATATTCTACAGAAAAAGACTAGATCACCTATTTCGGTTGGGTGAATTTTTGTTGCTGAGATTTCTCTTTCTTAGAGTCCTTTGCAAAGTTTCATAACTCCTTGCTTGAATTAATAATCCTGACTTTATTTATTCTCTCATTATTTGGCAGGACAGCATAATTGTCCGTTGCTATGCAAATTACTCTCAGCTATACTTATCTATGAAGCTAGATGGAACCAATCAGTTAGACTATAATCATGTCTTAAAGACATAGCAGGGGACCTGGGGGGTTAATATTCTGCCTCTAAATAAAGATAAAATTACAGTTATGTTCTTTGAGCTTAAATGCCTCAAACTAATACTGTAGCTGTTTCTTTTACTCAGGATGCCATTACCTTGGCCTGTGATATAATTGTGAGAAACCTTGCAGTTATTTTTCACCAGTAAGTCTTTTAGTCAACATAGAAAACAGCTTTTCCGTAGGACTGCCTTCTTTCACCTTTGTAATGTTGCCAAAATTAGGAACACCCTGTCTTTGGAAGAATGCAGAAAACCTTTTTTTTTTTCTTCAAGGCTGCTTTCTTATTATCGTGATGTGTTAAAGCTCTAGCTGATCCACAGTTCTTCAATGTGGGTTCTGAAGTCAAGAGAAAGATTATATTGCTCCAATTTTAGATAATTTCCAGTGATATCCTTTTTAAATGTATCCACCTACAAGATACGACTAGAGATTTATGTATCTACAGTATATTTACAAAGGCGGACACTATATGTATGCTATTGTCTTAGTTTTTGTTCCGTTTGTTTCATGTTCTGTGTTAGTTTCTTAGACTTTTATCAGTTTTCTATTTTTTCTGTTTTGTCTCCCAATACTTGGTGCTGATTTTCTAACTTTCAGACCTGAATTATGAAAACATAAGTGATGAAATGTGATAATTGGCATTAAAAATATGAGAACCACAGATCTACACAGGAACAGTTTATGGATTAGAGATATAAAGGTTTATAAAAACACTAGCAATGCAAGCCAAAACCTTCCTATGTTGGGTCACTTAAGATTAGCTTCATTATCACAATGTGTATTATTATATACCTCAGTGCTCCCTTGACTCCTGCTTGCCAGTGAGCATCATTAAAACTCACAGCTGGGCATTTTATCAGCTGTTGGGAAGACAAGGAGCCATTTTGAGGGCTTTGTCTCAGGGAAAAACGACGTGTGGCTTCTGTTAGGGGATAAAACCGAACAGAATAGTATTGGCACAAGAGAGTGTGGTTAAGTTCTCAGTCAGGCTGCAGATTTGAAGGATTAGAGGTAGAACAATGGGAATCTTTCAGGGACTAAGATAAGCATATTGTGAGAAGAGATGGGCAGCGCCGGTGCCAGAAACTTTTTTTTTTCTGTTTTATTTTTTTTTATTTTTTATCTGGACCAATGGATAAGAGACTGAGATATGGTCTTAGAAAATTGTGTGAAGTGGAAAATTAATTAAACACAGAACGTGTAGAATCCCTCTGAAGATGAAAACATCTAATTTAGCTAACAATCTGATCCAACATCAAAGTCACTGCTTCAGTCATTACAGTGGAAGGCAATATATTATTTTCTTTATGTGCACTAGCAGTAAGTAACTCGAACAACAATGTCCAGGCTCTGGTAAATGAGCAGCAGCCTGTCCATCCTTCAATGCACGGCGCGCAGCAGGCAGTAAAACACATCATCGGCGAGCGGCTACCTGGGAAAGGATATTTATTACCAGCGAGCTCTTCCTGGCACTGACTGCATTTCAGCGTCTTGGAAATTAA
The DNA here is from genome assembly GCF_027474105.1 of Poeciliopsis prolifica. Taxonomy (NCBI): domain Eukaryota; kingdom Metazoa; phylum Chordata; class Actinopteri; order Cyprinodontiformes; family Poeciliidae; genus Poeciliopsis; species Poeciliopsis prolifica. The sequence goes on from NW_026562425.1 coordinate 2,829,565, forward strand.
CTGCGCTCAAGCCTACAGACTTGTTTTGACGCAATTTGTCATGCCAGCTTCATATGCACCATTTAAAGTGGCAATTAGAACCCAGCTACAAAGCTACAAAAGCTAAGCCCTGGGGTAAGACGCTCAGATACAGTTCTTGACCTCCTTGCCGGCCGGAAACTCCGCCAGCGGCCTTCCAACGGCCTCATTCATGATCAAGAGCTTTGCGACATTCTTTTTTTTGCACCCTGAAGGGCGCTCAACATTTTGGTCCTTTTAGGGCTAATTCAGGGATGCATTTCTGCTTCATTACCATTTCAAAAATGCAGAATTACCTGTCAGAGCTCCATTGGGAGCCAGTGTTGCCAGCGCTCCTAAAGCCACAGTTACAAAGGGTGCTGCCTCTTAACACATAGATTGTCATTAAACGAAACTGGAGCTATTTGTAGGTTCATTAATTACACCCTTTCACACACCACTTCCCTTTTGCTGGAACAAAGGGAAGGTGAACGAGGACTTCCATTTTTGCTGTACATCAATGTCAGATTACGGCCGTCCTGGCTTCAGCTCACGTCCCTTGTGCTCTCCCTTTTGCCCTCCAGGTATGCGATTAATTATAATAAAAGGAATGGGGGAAATGATGACATTCACATCACTTGTGTATTCTCTCACCCTAAACTTTGTGATAAAGCCATGGCCATGAAATCGGAGGAAACAGCATTGACTTGTTATGATTGTTGCACATCTTATCCTGAGTTGGTGATTTCACGTCTGGTTTGGCCAGGGGAGGTCTGATGTGCCACTCAACGTCCATTTCTTCCAGACAGTTCAGCGTTCTGCTGCAATTAGCGCGGAGGGCGATGCCTGCCTTGACTCAGTGCTGTTTAGCTCTAATGACTGACTGGAAAATATGCAGTTGTTTGTCTTTGAATGTGATACTTTTACCGTACATTAGGCCATCCAGACAATAAAAGTAAAGCCGAAGCAAAATGGAAAAGGATGCCATTTCCTGCTTTTCATAAACATGAGCTAATGAGCCACTGAGATCTGCAAATATTACTGTCTCAGCGTTGTTTGTGCTGAAAAAGTGAAAAAGTGTTAATTGGCTTCTCAGTTAACACTGTTTGCAGTGTGCAATTATTTCCCAAGATGTCCAGATACGAGCACATGACTCTTTAGACCAGTCTGCCATCTTTACGTAGGTTAAGAGAAGCATGTAATTGCCTTGATTAATCTGTCCTATTCAGAATCCTGATTAAAGTAATAAATCATAATATCCCCCTGTGTTAAAATCACCAATCAGCTTACAAATCACAAAGCCAGCAGGGCAAATGAGAATACATTGGACTGCATCCCACTGTTGAATGAGACGCATTTTTGATCTGTATCTTTCAGTAGACAGCTGTTAAATGTACATCTGTATTGGCACAGCCCCCTTAATGGACAGGGTTCCCATACAAGCAATCAAAATAGGCATGTGTTCTGTCTGAAGCTTTTTCTATGTAATAAACAAAAAGCAAGTCTTCAGATGTCTCTGCTCTAAGTGCTTTATGGAGGAGGTGTGGTGTTGACGCAATACACTTGGGTTTGTCTACCTGATAAGAACAATAGTTCAATCTTTGATTTATGGTTTCATTAATTGGTGAACCTTCTATATTTCCAATGCTGTTAAACTTTTGAGATTTCCCTTTATTAGTAAAGGGACCGATGTTCATCGCCTGACATTCAAATCAGTACGATTAATTAAACCTGGACTAACAGACTCTTCACCAATTTTCAGTCACAAAACCTAAATGTTTATAAGACGACTGATGGTTTCTTTTTTTTCTCTTGATGTTTGTTTCTGATGTTTTTTTTAGTTTGGAAGGTAAAGAGGTCCCAATGGTGTGCCAACATGTGTTACTCTGTTTATTAGAGTTTATTAGAGCTGCATAATCTATAAAACTCTTAAAGTATGCAGCTGAATTATTTAAAGTGCTAAATTCTGAAATATGCATTTTCCTAAGAAAACATCCCATCACAAGTAATATCATTTATTCAAAGAAGACATTTAAAAACAGTAATTATATCTGACCAATGCACTGGATAATGAAAATAAAATAGGGAAAGACCGGTGTAAAAGAAAAACTATAGATTAAAGTGCAAAAAAAAAAAGAATAAAATCACAAGAAAATCAAACGGTGTCATACGCCACCAAGTAAAAGTGAGTTTTAAAACAAAACTTAAAAACAGCAAGAGACGGAACTCATTCGACAACTTAAACCTGGTTCACACAGCAAGACAATTATGCTGATTTTTGATTCAATATTCCAACAGTCTTAAGGACACCCCAATTATTTCCATGGCTCTAAAGACAGTCTTATGAGATATTCCTGTCTGGTATGCTTATAGTGATCTAGTCTGCTCAGAAGGATGTCAAGAATGCTTCAATCTCAAATCAGGGATATTCAACAAGTTAGATTGTCTGGGCCCCATTTCACAGCGTGTGTGGTGTTCCCCGAGGACAAACGAGAACACAGCCTGTTAAATGTGATGTGCAACAATCAGAATGCAAGGTGACACAACCCTTGAGGAGAATCCAAAATACTGGAAACAAAACAACCGCCATGAAGCTCCAGAAAGTCCTTTGGATACAGAAGAAATCTATTTGTATTGGAGGCAGGAGGTATTTCTATTAAAAATAGTCCATGAACTATAGCCATTGCTTCTTCCTTGTCGACCATGTTGGTTTTCTCTGAACTTTTATTTGATATTGAGAGGCTTTACAAAATTCATTGGCACAATTCAAAATGTTCACACCAGAAAGAAAGCAACCTTTCAAAAACAGACGTCACACAGAATGTGCTGCTTCAAAATTTCTCAGTACATGGGAAATGACAAAGCATAAATACTTTCACTAAGAAGAATAAATAAAAGTCAATTTTAGATATTTCCAAATTATGTATAGTTAATGTGTAAATACTTTTTTTCCAAAAAATCTCACATGTTACTAATGATTAATGCACAAAGAGCTATTTTTGAGATGTTTAATAAGTTATGAACGACATCTAATATCTTCATAATGCCCAGAGATTTTTGTGTTTTCCACAAGCAGCCTCAGAAAATATTTCTGTAGATAAAACTTGGAACCTGTTTTGACAATTATTATATTTAAATGCCCTGCAAGTATAAGTTACTGAATGACAAAGGACAAAGGCACAGATCCACTCACAATTTAGTTTTGTCTTGACCCTAAAATCTCTACAAGAGTAAAAGTCAACTGTTATCATCTGTGAGCTTAATTCTCATGAGGATGACAACCAGTTGCACAGCCATCCATATTTTATGCTTTTCTGCCAGAACAGGTTAAGCCATGATTAAGAATAGATACCAGACAGAGCAAATGTCTGTGCAGGGGGAACTCCAAGTCAGGGCTGAATGAGGCAAAGGAAAACTGGCATGAAAATAAGGTATTATAACAATTAAAGGCAAATAAAAGAGTTGCTGTTTAAGCTCTTGATTCAGGTACACCACTTCAGATTTAGAAAATTATGAAGAATCTACTTCAAAAACTCCGTTCTGGATAACCCTCTACTCCATCCGCTGCACTTTGCATACAAAAAGAGTCAGAGGTGTGAAATGTTGTCATTTACCTGCTGTGCAGTACATACTTTAACTTGAGAAAGGGAGTGTTGCAGTGAGAACCGTTTTCTTTTATCTCCTCTATGCCTTCAACACTATCCACTCCCCCCTACTGAGAGACAAGCTCTGGAAAATGTAGGTGGACCAAAATCTGATTTCCTGGATAACAGATTACCTTGTGACACCACAGTTTGTTAAAGCAAACTCAATTACCTCAGCTTATCTCTCGACTGAGCTTTAGTACCCTTTGTTGATCAGACTCACCTGATCCTGGTGGCAGTAAACACCGTCCTTCTTTTCTTCAGACCTTTTGTCAGATCCTCCCATTGTCATGCCTGCTTGTTTCACTTGATGCTTCATGCTTTTAATCTGAACATTGTTTTAGGATTCAGAAAGCAATAGTTCTTTGTTTTTGTACATTTTTGGACTTCATTGTTAGAAGTCCACTATTTATTGCCTCCCATCCTGCTTCCTCACCAAATTGATATTGTGTAGAGTCTAACCAACTTCATAAATCACTTCACTAACATAACACTCAATCCAATAACCTACTGAGAACCTTCTGCTTATCAGATTATTACACTTCCAGCTACTGGCAATTATAATCCAGAGTTTTTCCATTTTTGTGCTCATTTCTTCTCATTCAGTGTCAAACTGGGGGAAGAGGTCAACAGTTCAAGAGCTAATGCACACACACTCTCACTTATAGAAAATGTAGAACTTTTATTCATCCTTACCTTCCTGTGTTTTGCCTGTGGGAGAACACAGGGTCAAACATAGAACCACAGCAATGAAAAATTACAGTCCAATTTTACAGGCTATTGATCAGAAGGGCTGGAAAACTCTATAATTCTTAATTACGGAAGAAAACTGAAAAATAATGTTGATTTTTAAATACTGACATCAATCTTGAATATGAGTTGGCCTGTAACTGTATTTTGTTGATAGGAAAAGGGAAAATAAAACATTCCTGTGGTTGTACATTTGAGACTCATTATTAATGTTTATTCATTCATATTTAGTGAACTCTGTCTTTAGGCATGAATTAGACCATTAAGAAAACCTGAGCTAAAGAAAAACTACAAACGTGGATGTTCAGTTGTTAATGTGAAGAATTCATTATCCCTGCTTTTTCAGTCTATACCTGTTCACATGTACATGTTTCAGTAAACCTGGCAAATTCACACAAGAGTTGAAGAAAACAAAGTATACTTATCGATTTCACCTGCGAATTTTCCAAGACCCCTATCTTTCTTTGGCATATAAAGCTAAATTACTTTTTTAGAACGTCTATTGGCAACATCAAATTAAAAGTCACATTCACTCTGATTTCATTTACAGGGAGTTCATAGGCTGTTTCTATAATTAGTAGTGTCAAAATTGTGTAGCACAATTATATGTAATCTCAGAATAACAAATCACCGGACCATTTGATGTTGGTATGTAGATCTACTGTAGACGGTCTCGCTTTGCCACCTGCTTTGCTATTTTATCATCTGCCAGACATTCCCAACTTTGATCTTTGCTATCTGCCTCCCATCTTTTGAGAACACTGATTGAAGGTGACAGGGTGAATATTAGAGCCAGAAGTTTCACTGTCGTCTGATATAATTGGTGGTCATTTTAATGTTGCCAGTAAAGGTGGCATACCTCAAGCTTTGGATTATTCAATACCGACCTTTAATTTAAAACTGAGGACGATTTCTGAAAATGACTTTTATTTAATGGAAGGAATTTAATGATTATTGGATCAACTGCTAGGACTACAGTGCCTTGTCAAAGAATGCACAATCCTTGAATTTTCCCACATTCTGGCACATAACAACCAGACATTTGGTATATTCTATTTTAACTGTATGTAATAGATCAACAGAGAGTAATTTATAATTGTGACTTGTAACAACACATGGTTTTCAGACTTTTTTCTAATAAAAATATGAAATAAAAACATAACAATACAGTGCATACTTATATTTAACCAATTTCACTCTTTCATTGCCTGTAAATAAATCCATGCATATATGTGGTTGTGTGTGTGTATGAGTGTGTCATTTATGCATAAAAGACTCAATTTGTTTGTAGTTGTTACTTGACAAAATGTGAAAAAGTGCAAGGGGTTTGAATACTTTTGCAAGCCACTGTAAATATTGAAAAAAGGAGTTAAAGTGTGGGGAAATTGTTCTTACCTATTTGAAAAGTATAAATAACTGTGTAACAGTTCTTTTTCTGCCTCCTAAACACAGTTTTTCAACCATGGAGTTATAGGAGGAAAAAAAGCACAGCTCATGCTTTAAAGACTCCGGCTGAGTCACAGTTTCGGTTGCCTTAATGAGGCCCAAACCAGGTCCATTTCTCTTGTCGCCTTTATCTAGCGAAATGTAAACATTGCATCTCTGTTGATCACAACCGCTTTTTCCTCCCCCTTTTAATCGCCCACTGAACAACAACCGACCCTTCGATGCTTTCCTCTGTTTGGAGGATTCCGATTTTTGTCTTGTCATCTAAAATGGAGATGTATGGGCTTGTGCCGCCAGCCTCGATTGAGGCTTGACGTGTTGCAGGGTCTCAGGTGTCAGGAGCCATTTCCCGGCCAGGGTCCCGACCAGAACAAGATTAGGTCCATTTATCTGATTTCAGATTGCTCTAAACCTATTTCAGCTGTCATTTACTCTGTGAGTTGGTCATTAGTCCTGCATCTGCTTTGTTTTGTGCCACGCCTGTGGGGCTGTGTGTGTGAGTGTTGGCCTGCTGGTGTCTGCATTGGTCTGAACAGACTGAAAACGGCAGCACTGCACACACACACATACACCAGAGCTAATTTGTCTGTCGTAAGATGATGCAAGTAAAATGTACATTAAATGCAGTAAGGGTTTAACATCATCAAACCATGCTTGAAGAACCTTTCTAAAATATCAGAACCGAGAATTTAAAATAATTTTGAAATGTTAACTTTATAGCCTTAAAGAAGTACACCTGTTCCTTGAACTTTTTCGCACTCTCGCGTTACGACCACAAACTCTAGTGTAAGAATGTAAACCCACATCATGACGCTGCCACCACCAAACTGCACAATTTACTTAGAATGTACTTAAACTAAAACCTAATTGAAATTATGTGTGTTTATATTTCAATACTGAGTTTGATGCGAGTTGAAAATGAACAAAGACTTCAGGTCCCGTTCCCCAGAGCTACGGTCCAGCATCTCCAACACACCTGAATCAAATTAATGGTTCGTTATAGCAATCCTCTACAGGCATGAATGACTTCCTGATGAGGTTATTTAACTGTTTGATCCAGGTGCGCTTTGGGAAGAGATGCATGTAAAAGTTCAACAATGGTACTCTTGAGGACTGGATGTTTGCAACCCTGATCTAAGGTTTAGAATTGAATTAATACTTGCAATATAAACACCAGCAGTAAAAGAAAATAAATTATTAGATTTGAAGTGAAAATTTAAACTTTAGCTCCTAGGAATGAGTTACACTGGAAAGCCATAAATAAAAGCACCCAAGGCCTTGTCCACTGTACTATAATTCCATTTATCCCTGTGGTTAATTATAGCTACATTTTTTAAAGAATTGTTTTCAACAAAAGGTTATAAACCATATATTTTCCTCCCTGTTAATAATAGAGAGCTACTTTGTGCTAACGTGTCACTTATGAAGTACACTGAAGTTTGTTGCTGTGATTTGTCGAAATGGGATAAGGTCTCAGGGTATTGAGGCTGTCAGATTTACGTTACCTTTCCTAAAAAGAGGTTAAAGAGTCAGCACACGCCTAGATAAAAAGGCTCTAATAAAACCTTCCTCCCTTGTTTTTCACTTTTTGGTTATCAAAAACAAACTGTCGAGGAAAAATCTCTTCTAATAGATCTCAGAAGAAACAGAAACAAACAATATTCTCACCATTCTACCTCAGACTCTCTCAGAAACACAGCAAACTGAAATGAGACGCCCGCACAACATAACAAAATAATGCCTCACTTGCCACCTAAATGAAATGGTCTATGTTGGAAATCACATTGATTCTTTTTTTCTTCTCGCTGTACTTGATTGTTCTGCGGTAAAATAAAATTTTCTGAGAAATGAAAGTGACGTGCTGTAGTGTGAGATTTTCTTGTAAAAGAACAATAACCAGGGCTTCAACAAATGACTCTAAATATCACTATGGGTTTCCTTTCCCCGAAGTGATATTGAACTCTCTTTATTTATTTTTGTTGTTTAATTCAGCCGCATTTTGTCAAGCTGGATTAGACCTAAACTTGACGGTGTGTTTCAATCTGGATCTAACTCAAAAGCAGCTGGTTAGCAGCTTTTGTTTTCAGGCTGTTTGCCTCTCATACACCCACAGCTGATGGGCGACGTTTTGATTAATCCGACAGGACTTTCTTGGTAGGATCACAGCAGGGATTCTCTGAGAAGATTAGAAAATTATCAGCTAGTACCTTACGTTGTGATTTTCTCTGAAAAATGACCCCCGATATTCTCAACAGTTGCCTTTTCTGCCAACAGGAGCCAAAGCAAAAACTAAAGTATATCTGAAATGGTGTTGAGTTGACAAATATGGGCCACAGGCCATACTTGCTGAAATGATTAAACATGGCTGCAACTAAAAAAAGTTGTCAGTTTGACGAGGTAATTAGTTATTTTGGCTTTAACAGCTACACAGGATCCTGTCAAATATGAAGAACTTGCTTTTAATGGAAGATCTAAAGCATCCACCACGATTAGTAGCACTCCTGTCAAAGATGTGTACCAAACCCTCAAGGTGAGTTTTTGTTGTGGAGACTTGACCCCAAGAGGTCACTCATTGCTGCAGTTCTCTTACTTTGAGATTTGAATATTTTCTAACCACTGTACATGGTAGCTGCGTAAACTTGTTCAACCCCTCCAGTCACTGTTCCAGCCGTTATAAGAATGCAGTTATTGTTCTGACTGTAGGGTTATTTACTTTTTTCTAGTCAAATAAATTATTAACAGCTTATATCAAAGTAGATTAAACATTCAAGCCCTGAAGTTGTAGATCTCTTGCAGGGTTTCCTTGTCTTTTGCTACTTTCAGTCTTCTGTCTTTAACATGCCTCACAGTGGAAATCTTGTATTTGTGATGATGTGCAATGTTTGATTTCCACAAAACTTGTTTAATGGCCAAAAAAAGCTTCATTTCAGCTGCACCAGAACAAAGAACTTTCTCTTTTGATCGTAGAGTCTTCCTGATGCCTTTTGGCAAAATCTAGGCAAGTTTTTTTTATGAGTTTTTTTTTTTAAAAAGTGGCTTTCTTAGTCCCACTGTCCAATAAACATTTGATTGAAGAGTCTGGGCAAAAGTTGGTGGCCTCTCTCACTAGTCTCCTTCAGTTTGTGAGGACAGCCTGATCTGGTCAGATTTACACATTCTTTCCATTCATTGATGATGGATTTCACTGAACTCCAGGGGATGTTCATTGCCTTAGACATGTTGTTTTTGTATCCATCCCCTGACATATACATTTAAATAGCCTTTTCTTTGATTTGTCTTCATGCTGAAATGGTAACAAGGACGACTGAATAACCGGTGAATGGATATCCTCATTCCACTCATTGTGAGAGTATTAGCACCAGTTTGCTGGACCTCTGTTGAATGTATAAAAAAATAAAATGTCTAAACTGGTTTTGATCCATAATGAGGAAATGATGTATGGTGATTAGATGGAAAGTTCCTTATTATTTTTAACTTGGCTGCCAATACCGGTTCCTGTCAATTAGTGCCGTCGTTGATTGTTTTGTTTGTTGTATTAGCTACAAGATGAAAAGTAATAATTTAGTGAAGTAGTTTACACCCTGATTTAAGTTGAAACTGTAATGAAATCCAAACATGCTGCACATGATGCTGAAAAAGTCTTTTTTTTTCACTTGGTCATTTAAAGACGTGTCTAACTGTCTTTGAGGTTCATATTGTTTTCCTCTCCTGTTTATCCCCAAGTTTAGGGATCACTGTGACAGAATAAGAGTTTGTTGTTAGAGAATTGTATGTGTGCCAGTCTGATTTCATGCTGATTCTGCTTACTGTCCTGCTGTGAGTAGATGTCATTTCCTTATATAGAAGCAGCTCATTTGGGGGAGAAGGAGGTCCCTGAGCTTGCCAAAAGCCTTAGGGGTGCATTTCTCATTTTCATTTTTGATGATCCTTCAAAGGACAACTCTGTTATGACTTTTTAAACTAAACTTTTATAGCTGTAAGAAAACTATCTTTGTTCTTTTAAGTGCTTTGCAAATATATTTATGAGACTTTACATTTTGTCCACAACCATAAACTTATATGCATTTTATTTGGAATATCTGATAAACTAACAGTTATGCAATTTTTAAATGCATAGATTTAAGACATTTTTCAGCCACATGTACTCTGTGACCTCTAAATAAACTCTTGCAGAAATATACCTGCAGCAGTCACCCACTTAGTAAGAGCCAGTCTACCCTTGTGTTATTTAATCTAAGTGCAAAATTCAATTGTTCTGTGAAGGCCTCAGAGGTTTGTTGGAGAACACTAGTGAACAAACATCATGAAGACCATGAAACTCGACAGTAAGGTCAGGACTAAAGCTGCAGAGAAGCTTAAAACAGAGTTGGATTAATAAGCAGCATCAGAAATGCTGAACCTTTCAGCACGCTGATCAGTTTCCAATCGGCTGAACTTGGAGAGATTGGTGGCTTCTCCAGAATCAAGTCCTCTCCCTCCAGCAGTCTGACAGATTCCTCCTCTTCCTGGTGTTGCATCATTAAAAATCCTCTCCCCCAAACCAGTTTTTTAAATCTCAGTATATTTAAAAAAAAGACAGTTAATGATTTAAACAGACTGTTTACCATGTACGTGCATCCACATCAGCAAAAATCTTAAACCAATAATTCAGAAAAGTTAAATTGTAAATGAATGTGCCAGTGTGAATGAAAATATTAAAGTAAATACTAACACGGAGAAATGGCTGCAGGAACCTCCAGAATGCAAAACCGTGTGTGGGGGAAACTTACCACTGATGATCGAACGTTGGTAGGAGCAAAACACAGGACAATCTCAAAGGAAAACCTGTTAGATACAAAAACTTTAGCTGGGCCGCAACTACCAATTAATTTAGTAATCAATTATTCTACTGATTAGTCATTAGTGCATTCTGCAGATTTTCACTTAACCACTTAAGCTTTTTTTATACATTATTAAAAATCCTCTAACCATGCAAATAAAACCAACTATTCAATTTTGAAAAAGGAAACTACACATTTTGTTTTGTTAGTGTGAGCTTTCTAACACAGGATGCATCTGCAGCTAAACAAATATCCTTCTAACATCAACATGAATAATATATTGCCTTCTCTGCTCAACTTAACATGAATATAATGTAAAACAGATCCGTTGATGATTTTTTTTTTTTTGATTAACTGATTAATTAAAGCAATTAGTGGTTGATAGATGTTTTTTTTTCTTTTTTACAGAATTTTAACTAGGTGAAGTTAGAGCTATGGCACTTGAGGTGTTTGAGTAGAACATGCATGGAAACATTTTTTTTTTATCATAAATGTAAAATATATTTCTTTTTGTACAGTTTTCACTCATTTGCTGCTCCGAGTGTGTTATTCATTTAGGAAATGGCCTTTTGTGGGGTATGTATACTCCACTTATTGATTAATCAATTTCTAAACACCTAAATCATCTTAATTTTTTTGGAAAAGAAAAAAAGACAGAAGTTTCAGAGATGTACCTGAAACTGTGTACTTTTAAAGGTGGTCCCACACTCTTGTCTCATTTTTCTACGTCTTCAGTAAGCTGGTGCTTCTTCTTTGAGGACACATTATGCACAACGTCTCTCCTTTTTTTCTCATCTGCATACCGCTCCTTTGTTTCTGTGTCCAGCTCCGTGTACGCCCCCTCCAGGAGCCCTTGATGCTTCATTGTAATGAGGACATTCTTACTGTTGGAAGGTTAATGGTAGACAGCGAGGTACCTGACAAATCCAAAACCTCATGACTCCTCAGGCAATTTCACATAGAAATGGGCCTCTCTTTTTTCCTGCACTGGAAGGAGAGTCCATTCACTGTGTGAATGAGTCAGGTAAATCCAATTCCAAAAGGCAATGGGATTTGAGATGGAGAGCAAATTGCACCAAGGTGATGCCGGACTGGTCAAGAGACCCTTGAGGAAAGAGAGGGGGGAAAAAAAGTCAGCTCGTTCTGACACAATAGAGGACATTGGTGTTATCTTTGCTGTTAGTCGTGTTTTTATAATTGATTTCCCCCTCTAGCACAATAGCTGGGCAATAATGAAAAGTCTGTCATTCCTGTTCTTTTGTGTTGTGCGTTGATGAGGTCATTGGCTCAAGGTGGCCAAAGCTGCGAACTGTGTGGTCCGCGCATGGGGTCGTCAAAAGGTTGAGGACCGATAAGGAATCTAAAATCTGTGAATCGAGCCATACAGTAAGTTTAGAGGCAAGAGGCAATCACGTTCATTAGATTATAGTCTAATCCACATCCCTGTAGGATAAGATTCTGCTTTGACTCATCTAGGAGGTCGATCAACAATCCTTCAAAGGTCCTTGAAGAAAGCAGTTAAACGTGTGTGTGTAAAGATGAGACTTAAGAGGATCTGATCACCATAATAGTCAGGATTGTGGTCATGATCTTTGCACAATCACATTTGCTGGATGCCAATATTTGGGTTTGTCCGCAGAGTTGTGTTAATTGCGCTCCAATCTACTCAAGCAGACTTGAATAAAAACATCAGCTAAACGTCTGAAGCCCATTAGGTGATGCCTGGTGTCATTAGTGAGGTTAAAAATGAAGCCGCTGCATCACTGCAGTATCATCACTCTTAACACCTGAATCAGGGGAATAAGGATAAACTGCAGCTTGAGCCAGGAAGCAGCGGGTCGTTAAAGATTTCATTGTTAACCACATCGCAGTTCATCTTAGGGAAAACATTATAATCCACCAACTTAACATACTGATGAATTTAAACAGGATATATTAATCATAAAGCATGCTAACAAACACTAACAAACCCAGCTGCCTCCTGTGAACCAACCAGCCCAGGAGCATCCAAATAGAAAACATTCTACAGACAGCAAATAATGAATGTTTCATTTTCAGCTTCTCATTGGACTTCTGCCGATTTTCATCTGTAATCACCACATAAAGACATACGATTTCAGCTGTCATTTTCACAGTCTGCCATATGAAACACCCAATTTTATCATGCGTCAAAACACTTCAGGTTTTCCATACAGTCTATGACTTTGTCAAATTAAGCATGAAAAAGATTTTTACTGTAAAAGGGAGATTAAAAATGACTTTATGACTTTTAAGACTTGTTTTATTTAACAGAAAACGTATAGGAATTTGCTTATTTTTTGTTTAGATTAAAATTATGCATCTGGTGGAAATTTAGGGCTTTGTTTTGACCGTTTTGTGCCATTTTTCTTTTTAAACCATTACTTTCTTGGATTATTGCGCTGTTGAGGCATCCATTTATGAGGCATTTCCAGACTGATAACCTTTTATCAACCTTTATTGTCTTTACAAAATCCTGAATGTAAAACCTATTTGATTTTAGTGAAAACCTGTATTTTTGCTCAAATTTGAAATCATTTTAATTGTTCATGCATTTAAATTTGTTTGTTTAAAACAAATGCATAATTAGCAATGCTTTAAGAGAAAATGACCTACCCTATCTGTTTATGTGCCTTGCATTTCAAGGGCATAGTAACCTAACACTGTCTGTCACTGATTTATTTTTATACATTTGCTGTTATTGCTAAATGCTCTTGAACTTGAGTAAAAAATTTATATATTTACAGATTTCTTCAGTTTTTGCTTTTATGTCACACTTATGTGTTTTCAAACTAAATGAGATGTCACAGATCATTTGTATAACTACAAAAAGTAGTTTTTAGATCATTGTTCAGGGGAAAGCTACCCCCACCAACCTGAGCTAATATGAAAATCTAATTACCCCCTGAACCTAAAAGCTAGTTGTCACCTTCAGTGACAACAAGCACCAATCAGATGCACTGCCAAACTAAGGACAAACAAAAAGTAACTTTAAAACGCTGTTATAAAATGAGGGATTTTTCGGCAGATGAAAGTTGCAGATGATTTTAAGATCGTTTCACAAAACTGGTGTTGAAACATATGTAATACCCCAGGCCACCAACTACTGACCCAAAGTTTTTTAAATGTCAGTGAGATATTTTGTGCTTAAACATACCAAAATGTGATACGAGCTTACTGATTTGCAATTATATTAGCAAAATCATTTCTCATTCAATTGCAGAAAACAAAATCCTGGCTCAAAGTCTCTTTTAAAATGTGCTTGCATCTGCAGTGTTGTAGCAACTACAGTCGATTCCTGGATTTGTGAGTGATTAAAACATCCTGCATAGTTGCAGTTTACAAAGATTTTGTTTAAACCCAGGCAAAAACAATGACTAAGCAACATATTATGCCATTTGTTTTGAGACAGAGGGAAATATCAAAGCCAAAGTGTCTAAAGACAGAAAAATACAGTGGCATTGCTTTGCACCTGTGTTATCTCACTTCATGTTCACCTCTGGAACCTCAAATCTGTGACATGTCACTGTGATTATCAGTGGAGCGCAATGATTGTGGCAGAACCAATACAGCATGACACATTTGTGCTGCACATTTTTCCATCAGATGAACTGAGCCAATCTATGGATATCAACAGAAGTTGTAGATGAAAAACTTTCCCTTCTGCCTTGCTGGATCCACTCATGACAAAATCACCACAAGGATGAAAAACGACCGAGTCTAGATTTGATGAAAATGTCTACTGTTGAAGATTTTTAATCAGCAGTCAGGCCTGTGCTTCGTATGAGGAAGCTGAGGATGCGGGGAAAAGACAAGCTTTCCTTGAGGTTTATATCTCTTTCTTGCCCTAATCTCTGCACGTAATCACTCTACCCGCTGCGCAACAGCACATCCAACAACACTGTACATGAAAAACGAGGAGGTAAAATCATTATGACAGCTTGCAGCTCACTTGTGTGCACTGACGCCCTGTACACCCGGGTAGGCATGAACATTCACATATTCATCTCTTTCTCAGTGTGGCTTGCATCCTTCTTTTAAACCAGTACAAGCGCACAGAGCACAAATGTTGCTGAAGCAAGAGAGCAAATCGTTCTTTGTTGACTGGCTGGTGAAGCTCATTTGAATTCTGTTACACATGTAACATAATGACACAGTTGAATTTAGCTGACGACTGCTGTTTCGGCTCAGCGTTCAGGAACACTTCTTTTCCTTCAGCTTCACACCCACTTCCTTAAGGAGGTCAATTTTTTGCTTTTTATTTTTGATTTTAATAGAGGGTTTGGATGCAAACTGCTGTGCTGCACTTTTGATTGACTTGTCAAAAGCATTTCATGCTGCAGATCATGATATCTTATGTCATGTTTTCAGAAATGGGCCTTTCAGAGTAAGCAATCCTCTGGTTTTTCTGTATTTGGACACAATGTAGGTGTCCCTTGAGGCTGTGTATTGAGTCCAACCAATTTATAATTTTGGATTAATTATTGTATAATTAATCCAAAATTAAATTAACACATATTTAATCCTCTCATTTTATCCTGTATCCAGGATTGAATAGCCAAAGAAAAAGGATACAACCCACTGGTATTTCCAGCATGATGGCAACTACACAATTGCTAATTTTGAGAGACGGGGAATAAGCCGATGTTTAAGATAAGATCTGCATTTAAAACCCATAAAAGATGTATACGATAGCTTAGATAGAAAGTTGTTCCTGATTTAATGTTTTTAATATTGGCTTCTGCTGCTTTTTATAAAAAACCTTTGGTTCATTTTCTATATGTATTTTATTGCCTGCAATTAATTTCAGCAGGCGTATCTTGTATGTTTGTTTAGAACAGGTTTCTTTTAAAATGGAGTGAAATAAAAAAAAAATTCTTTGTTTTTAAGCTAGTAGGTGGTGGGCTGGTGTTCCGATGCAGCATGTCTTCGTTTATAACTGTCTTGATTAATTGTGGAAGGGTATTAGTCTTGTAGAAACAGAGCTTGTGTAATTAACTATCCACTCAGGCTCTGCCTAGAAATTAATAACTGTGATGTTTAATCAAGATTTACATCAAACAGCATGGATGCTGCATGAATATTTGCTCGTACTGTGCCCTATCGGTTCGATTATAGACTGCCCTATCTATTATTTGTCGCAAGTCCCCACAGTGATGTTACTAAAAATTATGGAAATAAGCCAAACTTGATCAGTTATATGTGCTATCAGCACCTGCCTCTGAGGTTACCAGTTCTTAAATTAATTGAACAGTAATTAACAGTAAAGTTGAGATCCTGAGAGAAAGTGAACTTGAAAGGCAAATCTAAACTAATGAGGTTCTGCTTTGAAGTAATGAACTCTCTGGGTTTAGGGTAATCAGAGGCCTCTGGGCTTTATTCACTTTATCTAGGAGAAAGACAGAACTGTAAAATATGTGGAAGGACGCAATCTAGTTCTTCTCTGTTTCTTGACAACCTTAAGTGGGAAGCTCAGTCTTTCACCTGGACGTTGTAAGAACACTCAGTACTGCAGAGGGATATTCTAAAAGCCCTTTTTAAAAGTAAACAAAAGCTAAGATTTAAAACTTTTATTCTATTTTTCCCAGGCATCTTATTGAGTAGAAATGTGTGAAAAATCATTAGCAGCCTTTATTTTGCCTGCTTACTTGCAAGGTTTCAGGCTCAAGATGTTTTTTTT
Organism: Poeciliopsis prolifica; assembly: GCF_027474105.1. Taxonomy (NCBI): domain Eukaryota; kingdom Metazoa; phylum Chordata; class Actinopteri; order Cyprinodontiformes; family Poeciliidae; genus Poeciliopsis; species Poeciliopsis prolifica. The sequence continues at coordinate 2,845,920 of NW_026562425.1, forward strand.
TTTGTCCTCAGAGCTTGAATACTTTTGAATTTAGGTCCATTTCATTCAGTTAACTTCTGAGAATTCTTATCTTTATAAATATAAAGTAATTAGCTAACAATCCACAATGGCTTTCTCTTTTTGCCCTCAAGCTATAGCTCTTTTAGCAGTTTGAGGTTGAAGCCATGGCAAAAGGTATGTCTATGATGACGAGTAATTCCAGAAAATAGGGAACGTGGTCTGTTTTGGTGAAAAAAGAAATCCATCTTTTGGCAGCTGATATATAGGGAATGATAAAGCGCTGTCCTCTCAGATGTGGAGGTCAACGTCTAAATATTCTATGTAAAAATGCTTGCAAGCCTCCTAAACAACTGGCTGATGTGTACATGTAGTTGGAATAGAGAACAATTATTTACCACTTTGGTATTACTTGTCTAGTCATGCTCTCCTAGTGCAGCACTCATCTTTCATTTAATTCTTTAATTAAATCTACAAGTCAAGGTGAAGTTAGAAGCAGGATATAAAATTTAAATGGACAAACTAAACTGTTTTTCAGAGACCTTCCTACACTCCAATCAAAGTCTTGAAACAAATAAAACAGCTTTCACCTGTAGGTAATAGCAAGATGTTGACTCTTTTAAATGACAGACATTGATTTTTATTTTTTTAAAATCTTTATGGAGGCTTATATCTCAGTTGATGAGTGATCTCCTGTTATTCCGCCTTGGGCAACATCATCTTTCAAACAATTTTAAACAATGTTAAATGTGCTTTATATGACTGTTTCACTAAATGGTCTCAGTATTGTCTTGTTTTGCAAGAAATAAATACAGCTGCATTAGAATTGTACTTAAAACAATTAGATGTAGCTGTGTAAAAAATTAAAAAACAGCATAAGAAGCATCTGGTGCAACTTTTTAAAAAAATCTTTCCCTCCTACTAGAGGTAAAAGTTTGAATATAAATAATTGCGTGGCAGAATTGCTTGTTGCCAGCCCACATTTCTACAAATCCTCACTCCCACCAGCAGCCCGTCCAGCTGACTTTTTCTGCCCCACAGAAGAGAGTGAGGCAGCCGTGGTTATTATAGCTATGCTGTCATTAATATCAGGTTTACTTTCTCAGCCATCCAGAGCTGCTGCTGCTTAGTCATTGATGGTGGGGGTCATTACATCGAGCTGTCTCTTGTCTACCTGTCTCTGCCTCCACAGGACACTAACAAACCCAGCTCCCTCCTGTGAACCAACCAGCACAGGAGCTCCCAAATAGAAAATTGGTGTGTTGCCAGTCAATTCGTCTACTAACATGGGTCCAGAGAGCAGGGAAAAGAGTTCCTTCCCCACTATGGCACATAAATAGTAATTATTAAGACTTTCTATCAATGAGAGTGTAGACATTTTGGGTTATTAGTTCTTGTTATAATAACATAAACAATGTGAGTATGTCACTGGGAGTAAATACTAATTCTAGTTTCTAATTACATATTTATTGAAAATTATATATAAAATTGCATACATTTTTGGCACACATTGAAAATCAAATTTCTACCGTTGCATATTTAACCAACATCCAGAAGCTTCTGCCTGGTCTGAGTCATAGCTTACTGAAAATGGCAGAAAAAATAACGATAGAAAAACCAGTAGTCTGATGAATCCAAATTTGAAATTCAAATGATAAGAACATTCTCTGAATGAAAAAGCACTGGGAATATCCAGATTGTTATCAACACAGATAAATTTGTAGAAACATAGAGGTAATACCAGTGCATTAGTGCAAATGGCAATGGGATTTTGTACAGTGGTTGAGTCAACATGACTGTTGAATAATTATGTAAAAATGTTAGAATTTATTTCAGTCAAATGTTGCAGAACTACATTCTGCAATGATTCATTTTATAATACCCACAGGTCTTTTAGCCAAATTCAGATGTTTCACTTCTAGTTCATTGCTTACTATAAAGTTGTTGAGCAACTTAGTTTCTGCTGCTTGTTAATCCCTCTGCTGTTGCATTTATTCCAATATATACTTGTTTTCTTCTCATCTTACTTTAGCAAACATAACAGTCCTAGTTATTTTATTTTTTTTGGATATTTTGTTTGAAGGAGTCAATTTAAATGCCAAGATTGTGGATGAGTGTTGATGAAAAGAGGGGGGTGGTGTCTATGGACAAAGAGAAATCTTCAGTGGACTTAACGACGTTTTTTTAAACATCACCTGATGATGCTTAAAGTTTTGCTACATCCAGGTTTTTTATTAGTGTGACAGAGGGTGTGTGTGGGGTGATTTGCATGTTGACGGTTTGGTGGGAATGTAAAGTCGAATGTCATTAGCTTGTCAATGAAAATAGAGAATCTGATGGTGCCTCGGGGGACGCCTAAAGACGAGGCTGGGGGTAGTTATGGAGAAGCATTTATTGATGCAGATGAACTGTTGATTGTGAAGTGTGATTTCAGCCAAGCTGCAACAGTAGAGTGAGTTCTGGTGGCAGGAGATGATGTTGGACAATGCTGCAGGGAGGTCCAGGAGGACACTGGATTGGCTAGAGTTCGAGGAAAAGAGATCATTGGTCACTTTGAGGAGAGTTTCTGTGCAGTGGTGAGTGCGGAAGCTGGATTGAAATGGTTTGAACAAACTGTGAAAGATGGGTTTTGAGATGGCACGACACATTCAAAGATGTTGGACAGAAACATCCTCGAAACGTCCTGAAGTTTGTGAGATTCTCAGGATCAAGACTGGATTTCTTTAGAGCTGAGGACAGCCATTTTGAGAGACTGTGGGACGGAACCAGAGGTGAGAGAGTTGGAAGATGACGTGTAATGAAAGCTGAAGTTCAGAGAGGTCAACTGAAGAAGTTGAGGTAAGGGTGGACAATGGCGAGTAGCTGAGTAGAGCCAGGGGAAATGATTCAATTGGGGTTCCAGTGGGGTTTGTGGAGGGAGAGAAAGAGCTTTACCTGGTGTTGACTTTGGAATAAAAATTAGGATAGGAAGGTTTCGCATTTGTCAAATGTAAAGAATAAGGTATTGACGGAAAGTTTGAAAAGCTTGATTATTGCTGGACCGTGCTGTATTTAGTACAGCTTCATATTGTTGAAGGTAATCTGTCTGGGCTTGCAGGCGGAGAGACTTTTGTGCAGTCTCTCAAACTGAAGTTTTTAGAATTTCATTTTACAAAATTCAAGGAGTTGTGGGAGTGAATAAAGCTGTTTCATTTTGAGCAGCAGCAAGTGTGTCAAGAAAGAAGGAAAGATTGTTGTTGTAATGATCATGTTGACATTTTCAGCCATAATAACAATAATCATATACACAAACTCCCAGTGGGCTAGGTGAGGCAGCTCCTACAGTAAATCAGTGCAGGTGTAGCATCTTTATGACCTGGAGACAGATTGCATAGACTTGTGGTTTGCTGAGGAAGGCAGGGAGCAATATTAGTCTCTATCCCCTTACGTCACCAGTCATAACATTCGCCATTACTTTCCTTGCAAGATTCAATCAAGAGCACACAAAGCCATGCTTCGCGTGAAAATGAAAGGCAAGTGCTCTTTGCCAGGCATTCTGCAGACCGAATTGCATATAGAGTGACTCTGAGATAGCTTTGTTTCTGCCTGCCATAAAAAAATCTATTTAGGGCAAATCTAATCTTCATAATCTTTCCCCTCAGAGGTGGTGAACGGTGATGGGAAAGATTTCCATCCAGGTCCTGGGTGAGTGGTTGGAAACATGAAGGCCTTGAGGATGTAGGAAATTGCCAGGAGCAGAGGATATTAAACTTCAATTTAGGAACACTGACAAGCAACGAACTGTTGACTTATTTAGGCATGCTGTCAACTAAATCATCCTTAACCGCTGGACATACTGTGCCTGTGAAAAGTATTTTTCACAATCCCCATTTGAGATTTTTTCTGTGTTGCTTTTTGGACATAGGTAAAAGTTTCAAGTTGTTAAAGAAATTATAACTAAAGTTAATTCAATAAATAGTTTTTAAATTAGGATGTCATTTAATATTAGAAAATAACTGAAAAAGCTTGATCCTAAATGAAAAAGTAAGCACTCTCTCAAACTAATCATTCATTGTGGCATCTGTATGGTATTTTGAAAAACATGAGCAACATGTATTACTTATCCCTAGGGAGGAATTTGTGAGCTCTTCTTTGCAGAATTATTTTCATTCACTTACATTTGAGGATTTTTCAACATGAACAGCCTCAGGAATTTATAGTCTATTCTGACACAGAATTGCTGGAGTGTTTCAGATCATTATCCTGCTGCAAAACCAAAGTGATTTAGCTTTTTATCATAATGTAATATCCAGGCCTTCCTCCTCAGGATTTTCTGCAGGAGAGCAGAACCTATGGTTCTATCAGTTCATTGTACAGATACAACGGTGGAGAAGCAACACTGCCTCATACCTTCACGTAAGAGGCGTGAAGGTATGAGGCATAAAACGTTCTTTTACTAAAATGCTGTTTTAGTTGGAGCTGGATATAACAGAATACACACTCTCTCATTAGCCCACAAAATATTTTCCCAAAAGTCTTGGGGATAGTCAAAATGTTTTTTGATCAACAGTGTTTTTTTCACTTGGTACTCTCTTTCTTGTCGAACTTAGATCATGGACATTGAACCAAGTGTTTTTGTTCTTTTGTCACCTGCTTGATGAGTTCTCTATGGACTCTTGGATTGATTTACAACTGGTCTCTTTTGGGAAGGTTCCCCACTGTTCCTCATTTTCTCCATTTGTGGATGAAAGTTCTCCTTGTGGTTCACTGGGGTTCCAGAACCTTCAGCACTTTCCAGACTCAAATGAAGCCACAGACATGTATGCATATTCTGCTTTTTGAGAGTTTTTAGCTCACTTTGAGCTCTATAACAAGTTCTGTTTAAAAGAGTCCTATTTAAAAGAGGAATTTTAACCTAATATAGAGTGAAGTAAAATTATACAATATTCTAATAACATATATATTTTTGGTATAATATAATTTCTAATATTGATTCTTCTTCTTCAATATCCATTATCAAAAAATAGTCACAGTGCAAGTCAAGAACCAAGGATGACAGAGTAAGGTAACTCCGGCCCAAAGAAATCACCTCATTTCTCTATTTGACAAAAATGCTAAAAATGAAATGTTTATGTCTCAGGTAAGAGAAAATAGTTTTTGGAATGCTTTGTGGAAGCTTTTCACCAAATAATTTTAATTAAAAATGTTCATATTTCCATATGTGTCTTTAGTTCTCCTTTAAGAGATTTCTTGATTCTACAAGTTTAGCTATAATTAAATCAGAATGTGGCTTGTGAACTGAATTGAAAAATGTGATAACGGTTAACCACAATTAATTTGTTGCTTGATAGCAGGAGTATTTACATTTCCATATTGAGTCAGGCTGGTTTGGAAAGTGTTATTCCCTTTATAAGTGAAATATTTATCTGAAAACTGATATTTATTTACCCAGGTTATTTCTCAATCATTAAAATGTGCTTGACGAGTTGACATTTAAATATGAGGGGAACAAAGCAGAAACAGGATGAATCTAAGCACAACTGCGCCTGTTTTTTCAGTAATATCTTTAATTAGAAGGGCAGAATACAGTATGTCCTCACACAGACTGGAGATATGGTTTTGAATAAGGATGATTTTCTTGGTGATTAGTTGTGGTGTAGCTTAGCAACCGTGTTTAAGAGAGAGAAACAGAGAATGGAGAGCGAGTAAAAATGGAGCTTTCTATCACGGTCTTTCTTTTTGTCCTGCCTCTCTTTCAGCATTAATGCAGGGGCCACGAAAGCGGCTCTGCACATTACTCCACCATGCGTCACTTTGGAGCATATAAAAGGGGCCAGCGTGATGCAGTAGGGAGAAACAGGGCCTCCTAAGTCAGCAGCAGAGAATGAATTATTAATGGGTATAAATCTCAAACAGAGGGATGCAGCCGATACTAACGTCCACTGGCATAAGGGCCCACAGAGACCTGCACTGCCTCGATGTAAACTGGTGGCTTCACACAGCTGTCATCTGAGGATGTTAGAGATCACTCCAGAGACAAGAGAGCTCAATGGAGATCAACATCACGTCTACCCCATCACGGTAAACACTAACACTGCAGTGTGTAGCCGTGTTTTTATTCCATAGGCGTCTTATTTTAACTGTAAAGACACCGGGTTGCATTTAGGAAAGTAGTTCTCAACCCGAGGAGCGAGCCTACCAATTAGACTTTACAAGTAAACAGGAATGCTCCTGGAAGTGAGTTTTGCTGCATCTGGTGCGTCTCATTTTGTGTTTGCCTAAGCAATGGGGAAATAATAGTTGGGACAGCTTTTTTGAAATAAGACATTTTGCAACACTTGCTGTTTTAGTTAGAAGGGGGAAAAAAATCTCTCAATCCTCATGCATTGTTTTAGCACCTCAGGCTGCCAGAAACAACCTTCCTCATGACTCATCATAATAAAAAAAATCCTCAGTGGAAAATCTATGCTATTGAAAAGAGAAGTTTTATGATGGAGTGAAACTCCATTTAGAGGACTGACACTCTTCTACAAAATGACTACAAAAGTAAAAGTTACAGCATAAACTAGTTCCCATTAAAGAAGTATTCCCTAGCCTTTGAATGTGAGAACACCACTATCTATAGCTATAATACATATAATTGTCCTATGTTTATGCTCAGATTGTACTTTTAATACTAAATAATCTCATCAAAGCGTAAAGCTAGTAATGGATTGCCCAGAATTATGACCATATGCAACAGTAAAGTTACAGTAGAGTTGAGAAACTACAGTGCAACACCAAAATACAATTTTGAGAGAGAATCTAATTTGGTATCTATATTTTGAATTGAGGCCCACCTTTAGCTGCAGCAGCAGAAGGCCTTTGTTTTTCTGAAGAACAGAAAACTATTATTGCGATTTACACAGTGTCTTAGACACGTAGAAACGTGAAATGCAAGACGTACTGCACATAGCTACTTCCACCACATATTTAATTTACACATGTGGCAGCAATGTCCTATTAACTATGCCACTTAATCTCATTCTGTTCTATGCAGACTTTGTGTATGTCCTGACTCACTCACCTCAGCATGTCACATCCTTAATAGCACACATAGCTGGAGATTTGGAATGTATTTCTTCTTAACTAACCAAACAATTTCAGCATCAAACTTTCAACCCAAGATGGTTGGATGATTGAAATGATAACAAAAAATATGGGAAAGTGGCATCGTGGTAGAAGTAACTTACTCTTTCCTTTCATTAAATGCACTATGAGAAGTAGTGACACATTAATAATGACCAGAATTGTGATTTTACACATTCCAGCATACATGACAACAAAAGACATGATTTCTTCTTTTGAGTTGAATATGGCAAGAAATGAAGATCACTTACACTTAGGTGTCTATGTAACAAATATTATCAAAATTGAACACAAATCTCATTTTGAAGTTACATATTTCTCAAGGTCAAGCTTGTGGTCAAAGTACCACTTAATTTGTCTTTTTCTGGAATTTTTGTGAGCAAATTTTTCAGTGAGACGCACAAATAATTGAATTATTCTGAATAAATACTGAATGAAAAATAAGTCTGCAAAGTCGTAAAATTATCCATTTTGCAGCTATGGTCATCTAATAAAGTGCTGTCTTTGCAAATCAGTCATTTTTATTATGCAGTGTAGGCATATAGTAATATTAATGACTTTTCATAAAACTTAAAATTAGATAATTTTACAGTTTCCTAACATTCAGAAAGCTGTACAATTTGATCTCAAAATGTAACTGGATGTTTATCTGTACTTTCCACAAATGCCAGCTGTCAGTTCTGCTTTAATGAGGGACCTGAATGCATATGTAAATGTAGCAAGCAACAAAAGAGCAGGTGTGCTGGACTGACAGGAACAAACTGAGAAAGTGAAGAAGAAAAGCAACAGAGCACCAAACTGATCTTGTCAGCACCAAACAACAAAATAGAAAAGGATAAAAACAGAAAGAAAGATAAACAAAAAGCATGATGGAACGACACCAAGCACAGCTCATCCAGTATAAAACAGTATTCACCAACATCCAGTTTTTTCTGGTAAGGCTCCTTGTCACATTTCTTTGAGATTATTAAAAAGATGTAATACAGTGACTGAATACTATTTCACCTATCAAATTTCTTTGAAAAGAACTTGTTTGACAACAAGAAGTAGGCTACAAATTGTAAGGCTTTGGGACTCTAAGGAGCCACAGTGAGTCATTATCAAAAAATGGAGAAAATATGGAACAGTGTTGAACTTGAACGAATGAGCAGTGAAGAATTTGCATCATTCTAAACATTGCATTCTCTCTGTACATCCGTTGTCTGTATAAAATTTTTAAAAAAGGCAGTCCAAAACTCATTGCCGATTAGTATTTGTTGTTGCAAGGGAGTCGTGACGATTTATTAAAATTAGACAAACTTGAGTCTTTATAAAAAACCAGCTAGTTTTTCATGTAGACTGGACAGAAATTTATGTCTTGTCAATTCCAAAAAAAATGTATATGATTAAATGTCACTAGCCAGTTTTTCAAGTAGCGGCTGCTTGACTTAGAGCATTTTTTTCTTCACGTGAATAAATTGAAGTGATTTAAAAACTGCACTTTACTCTGTTAAACTTGTCTTGAGACATTTATGCGTGGAAAAAATAATGAAATGTTTTAGAGAACACAAACATAGAGCTATAAATCTGCTCTCCATCTGAGTACATCTTAAGAAAGTTTGTACAACTCAGTTGGGTGGCACATATGAAATACAGTTTATCAAGAATATTATATAAGACAAACACTTCATTTTAATTAATTTTTTAGCTCTGGGCCTTTGGTTGTTTGGTTTTTTTGGTTTGGTTTTCCCCTTACCACAGAGAGCTCATCAGATATGGTGTTTTATTTCCTGATTTCCCAGCCTTCAACAACATTACATGCTGAGAGGTTATTTCTTTATTCCTGTTTCATTTGCACATTTCTTTAACAAAGATAACAGCAAATGCTTGCTGAGGAATTTAACGAGACTCAGAGGTTTAACTGTGCAAGCTGGACACTTTTAAGAACCAACAGACCACAAAAGAAAGAAACTGTGGACACATGAGATAGATGCTGTAGAAACAAAAAGGAAGTTTATGAAAGAAATGAAAGTTGCTTTCAACTAAAATGCCTGGAGTTACTTTATTCCCTCCTTTTGACACAATTCGTTGGATCCCACTGGTAGACAATTTACCACAGCAACTGGAACTGTTACATAATGCACATTTTCCCTTTTTCACAGGCTGACAATTTCTTCAGATCGTAATGTGTGATGTGTTTTTGTCAAAACACAAGGATAAAGAACAACTGCTGTCTCTGCAGCTCAATTCTGCCTCTGTATTTTTCTCGCATATTTGGACATGTGAATATTTAATATCAGTGTCAACAGTAGGGAGAAATAGAACACAGCTGAAGAAAGTATTTCTTGAATATATTTTCACTGTATTTTCAACATTATGAAATGATGATGAATACAAACAGCAAGTAGCTATGAAGTAGCTACGACGGAGAAACAGCAAACATGAAAACTGTTCAGTCCTGCAACCCCTAAATTCAACATCATGTTTAGAAATTAAAATATTTTGTACTAAAACCCATTTTCAAACCCTTTCCTTTACAAAAAGCAGTTCGGTTTCTATATGAGACCATACTAAGGCAGTGAATCCACCAAGGACTGCCTGAAGATGAGACATTCCAGCACTGAGTCCAGGCCCAGATCTTGATTACACTGAGAAGCTGTGGGGTGACCTGACAGTGACCCAAAGTATATAACAAGAAATTCATCCAAACTTACCTGAAAATAAGGAGATGGAAAATACTGGGCAGAGACAAATCGAGATGCTGAGCATAACTTGAAACGAGGTTCACATCGAAGAACCTTTCAAACATCTTACAGCTAAAAGGAAAAGTTGGAGCTGGAAAACATAGTTTTTGTCTTTTGCGCAATTAAATCAGTATTGGACAGTGAAATGTGAACAATTCTTAAAAAACAACTTTGATATCCTAATTTTTTTATGACTATAACTAATTTAAACACTCAGTTCACTGCTGCAAAGCATTAACCACTTAAAAAAAATATTATGGTTAAAAAGTGAGATACTGCTAAAAAAAAAAACACACACAAAAAACACCCAGCTTTAAAAAAAAAACAGCAACCAAACAGGAAGGAAGGTGAGGATAAAATATCAGAAAATCCTCTCACTCAATCCACTGGTTTATCTCACAATGTGTTACGGGTATTTACGTCAACTGACTTCAATGTCCCAATTTCTTAACCGTACTGCGAAAAAAATAGATAAGTTTTACTTTCACCTGAGTTTGAACCTGTACTCCAGGTAGTGAAGGAGAACTGAAGATCTAATTCAAAGCATTTTAAGAGGAAGAAGAGCACCGAAGTCAGCAGGCAGGAGTCTATTGTGGCTCTGCACCACAAATAGAGAATTTTTTTATATCTATTTGAGATCCAGCAGTCCTGAAGGTTAACATTACTTAATAAACAGCTTCAGCTGAAAGCTCCTGATAATGACCAACTTTTATTCAAATTTACACAATGTTTTAGCCAAGACATTCAAATGGAAAGCCTTTCTACTAACGACAGCTTTCGATGTTACTTGGGTTTTTCATGTCCTTTTCACAGCTGTTGGAACATTGTTTTGGTCTCATGGCACTGTCGACAAATAAATATAAAAATAGCTTGATCTAAATATCACACTTATATTGGTGGTCTAAATCTCACCATCTAAAGGGAAATAGTCAACTGACAATTTACTGGTATTGTGAAGGCTACATTTCTCTTGGACTTATTTGTTTTGCATACGTATCTGGTGACTTCCATACGGGGGAAAATTTTTTTTTTTATTATTATTTATAACTGAGCAGCTGCACATTCCTGATAGTGCATAAAATGGAAATTTTGCACAGCTGGTATCTTCATACTTAGCAGGAAACATACAAGGTAGATTAGTAATGGCTAACGTTTCTTTCAGGGGAGACCCCCGCTGCTGCTGTGTAAGTTGATAGTGACCACATTGTCATGGCTTCCTAGCAAAGTCGAAGAAAACGTAACTGTCATAGTTATTAGTTTGAGTAAAAATGTTGGTTCTCAATCAGCTCTTTGGAAGAAATTGCAGAAATTACTCAAGCAGAGATGGTAATACACTGAAATATGATGATGCTGTTTCTCAAACCTCAATTTATAATTTAACTGAGGTACACAAATAATGACGAAAATGAATTTGATATTCTTCATAAACGGTGGGGGGTTGTGTGAGTTGGATTCTCAGAAGACTTGGCATCCATAGAAGTTTGATTGATGAATCAGTCTGACTTCAGTACTTCATCCATTATTAATTTTAATACATTTTTACAAATTTACAGCCAGTGTGTGAAAGTGTTACCTTCTTAAGCTGAGACAAAATACTGGAACACAACATTAAAAACTAAGTAGACAAAGGACAGGAAAATTTGCCAGCTAGCTATAGAAATCAGACTAAAAACACAGATTAGAAATATTTAGCTTCATATATGAAGCTAAGAGGAATTTATGAAGGTTTAAAATGTTTCTGTTTTTACTTAATGAGAGAACATGAATTTTGAGTGAACCTTAGCACGCCTACAGTAGCTCTATGCTAGCTGACTAACGTACAGTAAGTATTTGGTCAAAGCAAGCAATGCTGTGTTCCTACCTACTATTGCGGATGTAAATTCAACAAAAAACCGACACATTAAGTTGCAATGGTAATATAGTGTTACGACTGTTTCCACTCTCCTTTTCAATGCACAGTGGAATTTCAAATACATGAAATGGTGTATTTGATGCTGGCACTATTAAAATTGGCTAGTATAAGCATTTTTATTGGAGCTCTCTTTGGTCCACTGTATGAATATACAAACCCATTCATTAGAATATTGTCCAAATTGTCAGAATGTATTTTAGGGACTTTATTATTACATAAATACACATTGTTTAGATCAATTACAAGATGGATGCTTGAAATCATTTATTTCTGTTAATTGTGATATTTTTCGCATACAGTTAATGAAAACATGCTGTTTGTAATTGAAATATTACATCATAAAAATGAAAAACTACTGTCAAAAGCAGAAATCGGGGCTTGATGAAAAGTATTTAATAGCTGCCTTCTGGTTGTTGAAAATGTACTTTTAGTTTCAGGTTAATCATGAAGTATATGTCACTTTATTGAATATGATCAAAATAAGGTAACATTTTATTGCAAAACAAAAATCTCAATTTAAAAAAATAAATAAATAATGCATATTTAAATGTAAGAAAACTAAGAAAAAAAAACATGTGACCAAAATATCAGATGCCTCAAGTGGCAAGCCTAATAGTTTCAGTAAAAATAAATGTGACTTTTAATTTGTACTTTTTTATTTAATTATTGTCTAGAAACTTTTAATTAACCTGGAGTATAAAGTGTGAAACAGAGGTCCTTTTCTCTTTCCCAGTCTTTGAAATAGATAAGTTTACCTTGTATTAATCTAACCACTGTGAGGAGGATGGCAGGGGAAGTGAAAAAAAATCTCAAAAGCTCACTGTTGGAGAGCTGCAACAAAGAGTGGCATCCTGGGGAGTCCAAGCTTCTATAGCAAGCAGTAGACTTTATCTAGAAGCCAAAAGCCTTTCATGTTTTACATATAGTGTCGAGTACAGAGCTCAAAAGTACTTGTACCACTGGTAGAATTTGATTTTAAATGTTTTTTCATTCAACCTTGCGTTTTTAAAGAACAAAAACAATGTAAAAGAACAATTCTGAAATGAATGAACAAAATTATTATACCGCAAAAAAAATGTCTATGTATATTTAGACACTTCTAAATGACCATTGGACAAGAAAAATCTTTATTAGCTTTACAACAATCAAAGCTAATAAAGATCCGTCCAGGTGTTTCATGTTTCCACTGGTATTATGTCTGTTTATTTTTTAGAGGGGCCATTGCCATCACCCTAACTTTTACCTTCCTTCATAGATTTCCTATCAGATCCAAGTCTGGACTCTGGAAAAATATAAATCTTTTAAAGTGACCCAGCCAATCAGAAGAAATGTAAAATTAGTTGATTTCAACTTAAATCTACCAGCTGGATGATTCATTATAATCTATTTTACCCAGTTGAGACAACATTAAACTGTGGCCCGGGTTTAGTAGAAAAAATTATGACTGTGCTCTACATAGACTGTCATAAAAATCATATGGCTGGGCAATATGACCCTGGAATCAGTATAACTGAATATTTGGATTTATTGTGATGCACATTTATCATGCCACATTAAGTTCTTTTTTTATTGCTGTAATGTCCAATTTTCTTACATAGTCAAACTCTGACCCTCTTTTGAGGATGATGAAAGCAACAGATTTTTCCATTGTACGTATCATCTTACATTAAACTTGCTGGCTGTAGATTGGCTGCTTAGTTTGAAGAAACAGATAGTTGAACATTTCTGCAAAAACTAGTCATGAATTTTGATTTAAGAGGAACAAAACAAGGTAATGGACCATATTACGGCTAAACCAATGACCAGGTCATAAACCAATTTGCCAAATTCACAAAGATTATTTTGATTTTTGCATATTTTCAATCCAAGATAAAATGACCTTGCAATAAAAGGTCATTTATTTTAAGGCTTTTCATCCATGACCACCACTGGTCTCAATAAATCAATAAATAGAGGATAGTGCATTTCCCAGGTACTGAATGTTTAAGTAGCTCTGTGTTTTATATCATGGCCACTGTATTGAATTTAAGATTAATAAGGCAGGCCTTGACAACAGGGCTAACAGAACAACCAGCTGTGCCTTTAGTACACTTTGCTTATTAAGAGGCAGGGAGTCAAAACACACACTGAGATGCAGAGACGAGATGCCCGTCACCAGGGACACTTCTCCTATCCGTGTACTGTATAGAATATTATTTTGTAGTCCTTTTCAGTAGTTGGCTTACGTATCTCATAAATAGGTTTTTAAAAAATCTGCCTGTCAACTGGCAACACCAGTTTCTGTTTAAAAGAATACAAGTGTTTGTTTTCAAACCATCTGTCCATCACACAAAATAACTCGAGCGCAGTTGAACTGAATCTCACTTATTTTAAGTTGAATTAAATGTTGGTTTATACGGCCTTAGCAGACTTTTTTTTTATTAGTCTAACCTGAAGAGGGGGGAAAAAAGCACTTTGTGTTTTAAATGCTCCAGCTCTTAACACCTGGTAATTAAGTTTTATCACTTTTTAACTTTAAACATCTTAAAACAGATTGATACACTCCAAACCAAGACTACTTTGCAGTTTCAAATAAAAACAAGCAAATCGAGATAGGAGTTAATTAGTGTTTTTGTCGCCTTCTTTGATCTCCTTTCGCAGCACTTCTGTGAGTCCACATCCAACTGACTGAAGTTCATGCAGCACTGAATGTGTATTATTTTCCAGCAGGCAGTCGTCACACTGGACAAACGCAGCCTCTGCAGGAGGAGAATAATGAAGCACATTGTTTACTCCGAGAGGACTGAGCAGATCTGTCACAGCAGGTGAGACCCTTCCTATCCAGCTGGCGCTAATGAAGCCTGCAAGTGCTCTCTCTGGTTTCTCGTTTCAGCTGTCAGAGCAGGCTTTAGAGATTAAGTCACATAGAGATCCAGTTCTCATGCTGAAGAAAGCTTACGTAAGACAGAGAAGAAGCACTCATCCAACCATTCTACTCACAGGCTGTTTCAAATTTACAGGCTTTTATCGGAAAACCTTCAGAAGTGGACTCTGACTTGACAAGACTTGTTCTTGATGAGTTGCAATAAACTCACCAACTTCAAATGAAAGAATTTGGAGTTTGGAAGCTGAGCATATTCCTATTTTTTTTAAAACATCTAAGCTAAACAAACATTGTTTGACTCAGTAAATATTATTACCTTACGAGAGCAATCACTGGTTGTAACTTCCTTGCAGTGCTCCTCAATAATAGCTGTTCAATCCACAAATTCTCCCACCTGAGCAGTAGATCTCTGCAGCTCATCCAGCGTTCCCATTCACATCTTGCCTCCTTCTTTGATAAATGCTCTTCTTAACCTGCCTGTCAGATTAGGTTCATAGAAATGTCTTGAATTTGCAGTTGTGTACTTTTTTTGTGATGGATTTGAACAGAGTTTTGTGAGATTTTCAAAGCTTAGGATGTGATTTTAGAATTTAACTCTGTTCCTTGGTTGTCATGACCTGTCTTTTCTCTGCTTCTTCATCATCTCTGATGCAACGAGAGTATTTCTGTAGATGACAGGAGTTCATTTTGAACAGGACCACCTGGTCAGACACATGACCCTTAGCTTTAGATGACTTCTGATCACAAATAATTGTAGTTTTAATTAGCGATATTAAAATAAGTGGTACAAATGTGCTCTTTTTAGTTTATTTTTTAAATAGTTTGAATCATTATCCTTCCACTTCACAATGATGTATTACTATTTTAAAAATCCCACAGAAATATAATAAAAGATGTGGTAGTGTAGGATTTTGCAGCAGAGGACATGCAGTGCCTTGCAGGATTAGTGGGTAGAGTTTTTTAAAATAATGTTGCTTTTGGGTCTCCAGTTTTTCTAAAATTTAGTGAAATATGAGTTGTTGCTTTCTGACAACCTCTAAATAAAACTGTGTAAGGCTGTGCAACATTTTGTGACTATATCGTCATTTTATCAGTGTGCTATGAAACTGCTTTTTATATGGTAATGTATTATTTAGTCGGGTCGAGCTGCAAATGTTCACACCGCACACAAATGGCATAACACAAAATGCTAAAGGTTACAGAGTGATGAAAGCTCAGACGAGAGAGTAAAAAAAGAACATCTGCATACATGAATTTACTAATATTGTCACACGATTTGCAAATATCCTGGGGCCCTGAAACTGAGATTTTTAATAAATGAAGAACTTTCTTTTATGTTTAGTTTTCCTTCTCGATCTTCTGAATCAAATTGAATTGATCCTGCTTTAATAAGTAATATATGGCAGTGCTTATATTTATATAACACCTGAAAAGTAATTGAATCTGTTTTTAGTGTACTTAGCATCAAATTAAATTGTTTCACAAATTGTCCTAATATGCTGGAAATAACCAAGTTGATTACTGTGGATAAGGTTTTTTTGTTCATCAGCTTCTTGCTTCAACTCTGCAGCATGACTGTTCTCTGCACTCAGCTGCCTTGCATAATGCCATTGGATCCTGCTTTAATTTGTGTTTTATCAAGAACATCTTCTCACTCATGGGATCCATGTATCATATCGACTAATAGAGATGTTAATATGGGAAGCTCGGAATATAATATGACTTTCATCTACTGAAGGTTTAGATTAGTGACATTTCAGCGCCTGGGAAACTGGGATAATGTCTACAAAGGTTAACATATTTATATAGGCCTGGGTTCCAGCCCGAGCAAAATGAGTCCCAGTTTTGTCACTCTCATGGTTTTATCTGCTCCCAGTGAGGCCGAAAGGTGCTGGCTGAAATGAATCTTGGGTAAAGGCTCAATTAAAAAGGCGGGATCCCTCGGCAGGCTGCAGGCGCGCTGCCTCGTCTGAATAGAAAATGTCAGGAGGCGCTAAGGCACTGAGCGGTGACCGTCAACTCAGACTGACAGCATGTCATCTCTCCTCTTTCAGCTTCACCGAGCAGTGGCCCTCTCTCACCCTTCTAATACACAAACGCACACACAAGCACACATAACACACAGGCCACAACCATACCCTCATCTCCACATACTGTACATACCAAACACACACAAGCAAAGCCTCCCTCACTTTAGCTGTGAGGCTTTTACAAACTCTGGTGACTCAGTCATCGACTCAGACAAATATTAGCACATTTTCTCTTTTGCTCGCTCTCCTTTGCTGCTTTTGCACATGTCCGTGCAGCCAACCAGCATAAAAGCACACACACAATGAGCTGTGCAGTCAAACATTAACGGGTAGAAGTTTAGTATGAGGATTGTGGTTTGGTCAGAATTACAAAAAAATCTTCAGTGAATCCCATTAGTCTTCTGGACTGTGAACTTCAAGCTGGAAGAAAAGCATCAAAACTGCAGTTAGTGCTCAAACTAACGTCATTATCCTTGTGTTGTAACTGTCCTGCATACTAAAGCATTCAAACGGCCTTGGGAGATTTTTTGGAAGGGGGGTTTGGTAAGAAGTTGCACTTAATGCTTCCCTGGATGCAGTGCTGGAACAAACAGACGCTTTGTTAATAAGCTCATTCACAGAGGGGGTGCACTTAAACGGCTGACCCAAATGTGCCTGACTGAGGCTTTATTTGAAAGGGAGCAAAGTGGAGCTTGTGATGGAAAGTGATTTCCAGCACATGAATGCTGAAGGTTGTGGCACTGGACCACTTCTGTTCAAAGAGAATATGACCAACATGTTTCAGGCTGTTTACACTAGACTTTGAATTGGATCACTATTACAGGACCCCCAATTAAAATCCTGTAGCAGATCAGCAGGTGATTTGCTTAAGTTTTTGGACCTTTCAAACCAGTGAGCTCAATCCACAGTATTTTGCCCAAATATGCAAATTTTAAACAACAAAATTTATATAACTCAGAATCTTTGGGGAAATTATCCAATAAATCAGTCCTAATGTCTTGATGTGTGTAGAGAGAAGAAATTCAGGGTGAAATATCAGACGAGAACTATTTTCCTTGCTCAAGCACCTTTTCTAAACTTATAGTATGTTCATATGCATCTGGAAATATCAGTTGACCATTTAGAATCAGTTCAAATGGGCCTACTTTCGTAGAATGCTCTATTATGGAAATTATTTCAAATTATACTTAAATGATCACATAATGGTAAATGGCTTGCACTTGTGTAGCACTTTATCAAGTCTGAGGGCTCGAAAGCACTTTACACTACAATCAGTCGTTGACCCATTCATACACACATTCACACACAGATGGTGGTGAGCTACATTGTTTCTACAGCTGCCATCTGACCAGTAAGCCATGTGGGTTAAGTGTCTGACCCAGGTGGTGGTTGAAAGCAGCAACCTGCTGGTCACAGGACTAACCCCATCCTAGTGAGCCTGCGTTCTTTCCTCTAATGTTCTTTCCTCACTGTACCATCTAGTGTGCAAAGTGAAACAACAGTGAAACATCTACACGTTATACTCTCAATCTTCACAATTTGCATAAGATTCTTATGCTTGGAAGCTTCCCTCCTCTCAGTATCAACCAGCTTCTTCTTAAGGTGTTCTGTTTTTGTGCGTTTTCGTCAAACAGAGTCTGTCTCCTGAACGTTGTGACGGCTGGACATGCCCATGCTGTTAGAGCTTGCATTTAACTGTCTGAAGGGATTAACTTAGCAGCTCCAGCCATCTGAAAATTGTTGAAACAGTAACAATTCTCTACATTTCTCTTTTAGATATCTTGGCTGATTCCCTTTGATTATCTCATGTTGTCACACAAGGCAGCTATGTGTTTGAGATGTTTTCTTTAATTGCATCCTCATTTGTGCCTCTATTTAACTCAAATTGAGCTATTAACCTATTGAAACGACAAAATAGTTTTTATCAAGCATCTGTTTTCCACTATGTTTAGTTCATTTCTGTGTTTTCATGAAGACCGACTTTGTCTAAACTGTACCAATGAGCCAGATAGCACTAGGGACGTCTTAAATGATTCTGCTTTTTATTACCAGTAAAGGATACAGCAACCATTATGGACACTAATGGTACATCCTCTGTACTCATTATGAGACTCTGGGAGTTTTAACACTGTTGACTGTTTTACAGCCTTAACTTTGCCACTTTAAATTGTCCTAATTGGTTTTGTGAGTAAACAGTAAAAATGGGTTGTGATTAAATAACATTTATGTGCTCGTGCTGACTTTCTAAACTTCTCCAGGCCGTATTTTTTAATTCAAGAAAGAGAGAACGGTGAAATCCCACAAGAAACTGTATATTTATAGGGACTAAGAAGATTTTACTGACTCTCTTTATTAACTTTGGTATCGATTCTGTATATGCTGAGCTGGCCAAAAGTTCCTTCCAAAGGAAGTGCTTAACCGAGGCTGGACTCAATCTAGTTAAGTTTTGAGAGAGAGAGAAAAAAAACCAAGAATTTGTATGAAATAATCAACTGAATTTTCAGAGCATTGCTTGAATATAGATACAGATCATGGCCTAAATCTATTTTGTTTTGTTTCATTTAGTTTTTTACCCCAGCGAGTTGAGAGCTGTGAAATGCACATCCACTTCTGTTTTGTCAGTCATTTCCAGTTCAGGCCTATAATAGCTGGCATTCCTTCATGTGATCATGACCCATCCACAAAAGACGGATCGTCAATAATTGATACCTTTAGGCACAGCTAGAATTAAAATACTCACTGACACAGAAGGATGTGTTATCCAAATTTATAAATTTACAGTATAAATTTTTGATTTCCCTCTCTGAAATAGTGCAACATGTGTTAACCAGCTTGCACATGGATCCCTGCCAAGGTTGCCTCAAATCTCAGCTGAATAGTGCTGATTGGAAACTGGTTCACTGCTGCTGCGCTGATGTTTGTAAGCTTAAATGAAACACATAATTATTCTAATTTTAGAGTCAGAAAGACCACAGATTATTTTCTTTTTGTTGGTTAAAACATGCAGGTCAATCTCAGTAAATTAGGAGACATGTGAGATGTTCTTTTTTTAATTTAATCAAAGAAAGTGATACATGCTGTAGAGATTCGTTACAAATAAAATGGTAGACATATAATTCTGATGATATATTTTTCAAATAATAAAACGCAAAATTTTGTTTTTTAGAATATCAAAGTATTTCCTAAGTCCATCAAAAGGGATTTTGAATAAACGCGTGAAAAGTTAGCACATGATCTACAGTCCTATGGGCAGACAACAATTCTAAACCAGCACAGAAAATCGACATCAGTCTTTAACAACTTCTTTCTGTTTGCTGATGGGTCGGTTGAAATTGAACCAAATGAATCTGAATTTGAAAAATCCCAGGAGGAGCACGGAAGAAGATAAAAATTGAGTGTAATGACCAGGTTAAGTCAGACCTTTTTGATGTTATCTCTATGAAGGAGAAGCTTAGGAAAAGGAACGGCTTATCTGTACTTAGGAGTGCACTAATAAATCAGACCCAATTTCCTTAATTTTGGGAGATTGTGTGATACTTACATGAGAAACCGATCTTATCTCCTTTGCAGAGGTCTGAAAATCAACCACTTTCCACTGTGCATAAGAGACGCCCGACTCTCATCTACTCATGCACATTTAAAAACGGTCTCCCAAATTTAGTAACATTCTTGCTAAATTTAGTGACTTTTAAGATAAAAAAAAATTATCAGCAAAACTTTTTCCTTCCACTCGCCTTTCCTTTAATACACTTGATTGCAGCTTTCTGTGAAAATCCAGTGAAGCAATGTCCACTTGTGTCCCACTGTCCTTGTGAAGAGTATCAGTGAATGTCTTCTGGACTGCTGTACCGGGACCAGTGGTTACCATGATTTTTCACAAAATTGAACTATGCGTTTTCATGAGCTAAGCAATACGGAGCAAACTAATCCTCGAAATGTATCCATCAACACATACAATGTACATGTTTTCTATGACGCTCTTCTTTTTCAAGACATTTCTGTGTTCATGGTGTTCCTTCATTCTTAATTTACTCAATAACTTTTAGTTTTTTTATCATAAATATAATAGAAAATGTTTGGGGGGGTTTTCAGCTGAAAAATAGTTTTCAGATAAAAAGAAAAAAAAAGAAAACCCATGTGTACATCGGGACTTGAAATTATTTGCTCCAAAGACAGAGGAGGAGCTTTTGATATTCAGCTGATAATTTCACTGACCCACAATCCTGTTTGGTTTCCCAGCAACAGGCTGCCTGACTCTGTCCCCCAGGAGGGTGATTCGGTTTAGGAAGGAAAGAAACCAGGGGGAGGCCGACCCATGGGCAGCACACTGAGAGAAAGGGAGAAAGATGTTATCGCCTATCAAGCATGTCTATATGAGCCAACCAGCTGCTGCTGTTATTCCAACTTTATCAAGCGCAGGTGCTGCAGGATGTCTCCCGGTCACACACAAAGGAAATAAAAAAGAAAGCACAAGAAGATTTTCTGAGAAAACAGCAGAGATGTTGGCGAGGGGGGCTGCGCATGGCCTTCGGCAACAAGCGCAAACAGCCACAGCTCGATATTCTTTGTTTAAGAATTTTATAATAAGAAAAAAAAAAACTTTTTCATCCACAAGAAATTCTTCTTTACTCTCAAGACAATTTTCTAAGTAAATCGAACACCAGAATATAAATCTGAAAATACAGAAAGGTCGTCTGCTTCCTACATACTTGTGAACAACATGCCACCGCACCGCTAAATTCAGTCCCATGAGGACGGCGCAGCATCAGATCGATTGGATGAGTTCGTTTGTCCGGCTCTCATTGTGGGCGTCTCAACAGAAAAAGAAAGCCTGTCGTGTTACGGGGCTACGCACGCAGAGGGACACTCTTTTGGGTTGTGTCAGATTCACAAAAGCAGCAAGCAGTGATGGAACATAAGAAATGTCAAGTCTATTATTCACAACTTTTTCCCCAAACCAAATACTGAATATAGTTTAAACTTTAAATAGAGAAATGGAATAGATTTTTTCCTTTGTCTGTTTCCTCAATAGTTGTGATAGTAATCGCTCACTCTTGCTGCACTTCCATCTTGTACAATGCAGAAATCAGGTTGTATTGCAGCGTAATGAAGATTAGATGTTTTCAGCAGCTTGTCGACTCTTTTGTGATATCATGTTTTTTAAGCCTTTATACAAATGAGTAAGTAATCACAAACATCACAGGAATGATGCCAGTGTAAAATGGCCATTGTATCCCTTTTTTCTTCAGTCATTAATGTTTCCATTTTCTCCTCTTGCCAATTCCTTGGTGATGAATCATTGTTTATTTTTAATTATGTCTTTGTGTATTTCTGCACTGTCCACTGCTGTCAAAAATATTTGCCTCTTTACAGATTTCTTTTGGTGTTGTATTTTGTCACTTGTAAATGTTTTATATCATCACACAAACATTGATATCAAAAATTACGGGGAGTAAACACAAACAATAATGCAAAGACTGCTTCAGCTGTTCATATTAATGCATTTTAAGATGTATTTGTTGTTTGAACTTTTAATATGGATAATCTTTGGCTTTCTTATTCAGGAGTTCTGACCATTTACTGGCAGCTGGGTTCTGCAACCCCCGTGAATAACAGCACTCTTCTAATCAGAGATACTCAAATTGTCATAATCTGACCAGTCAGGGTGCTACAAAAAAATTTAAATAGAATACTTTTTTTTATATGACAAAGTATTTTATAATTTTTTTCTATGATTGTAAAAATTCATAATTGCAAAAAGGTTCCAAAATCGCCATTCAAATATGGATATGGTTATGAACTGATAGATGACAACAACGGGAAATAGAGCTGGACTTCTTGATAATGACATACAGACAAAGAGACCAATTCTGCAAAATATCCATGATATTTCTAAGAAGCTCAACAGAAGTTTCAGAAAAAGTTATTGAAATTAGCATTATGCTTATGTTGCATCACTATGGAGTCAGCGAAGAGAACTAGGAGGGAGATCCAGTAAGTAGGCAAGATGGTGCAAAGCAAATAAGGGCACGGATATACCATTAGCGACACTCCGGAGTTCCTATATATTATGCAACATTACATTGAGGGCTGTTTTAAGTTACTTATCAACTTAAAGAACATTTTCAGTTCATCAGTCAGCTGTGAACAGTTTGACATGTTGGAAAAAACTAAATGAGGTACAGCAACAGAGACTGTTGAATCATTGACCTTTCTAAAATCTGCAGGACAAGACAGAATATCATAAAAAATATCTGACATATGGTCAAGTGAGTTTGAATAGTTTCATAGTAAAATTAATCATCTTAAAAATTGCATTGTTTGTTGAATTAGTTTGTGGATCTGAAACGTTTAAGTGTGAGAGAAAAAAGACAGAAGAAATTTCTAGTTGTTGAATTGTCCCATCGGCTTCATTCCCTCTTGATCTGAACAATTCTGTCACATACAGAATATTCGTAATTAACTGCATGTTTGTTTAGTTTTTTTGTAAGAGTTATTTTTTTTTTTATTTGGCGTAATTGATGGGAGACGTCTTATAATTAAGCCTGCTAACATACTACAGCTGTGCAGAGTTAGAACTAATTTTAACAAACGATTTCCTGCAGCTGTTCTGTTAACCAGACTTCTCCTCAGGAACCTGGATGCCTCCTCTTAAGTTAGATTATCGCCAGTGCAAATATGAACAGATTACATTTGCTTGTATTTTACTTAAAAACTGTTTTCAGTTTTCCATTGAACAAAAAGTTATAAAACGCTTATTTATTTTAGTAATACAATCAAAAACATGAATAATTTTTGAAAATTATAAGTAATAAGTAAAAGAGTTTTTATATGGACATGTGTGGTTATATTGAAATTAATGACTGGATTTAGTGCTGATTAACCAGCTTCTTTAATACTGAACTTTTGGTTGTTACTGACTGTCAACAGTTTCTTCTCCATGACTGCATAGACTCTAACAACACTTTATGTATATTATTAAGTAGTATTCAGTGTTTTAAAACAAACTAAACTACAGTGTTCAACATTTGTAAATTAAATTTGTATTTAATCAGTTTGGAATCAGTAAAATAACACATAGGCTGAATTTTAAAGGCTTTCATTAAAGCAGGGTATCACACAAATGCCCAGAGAAACCTGCCTACTTATATTGCACCTCTACTTGATTGCACATGTTTTAGCTGTAACTTTCACAGAGTGTCTTTACAGTGTCGCCACAATCCCAATCAATATCAAGTCATTTTTCACACATTAAGACAACCTTAAAAAATTGATGGGGGCTGAATTCAAAGGAATCCACAAGCAGACATCTTTATTGATGTGTGCAACTTTTCAATTGTTGCATCTGCCCCTGAACAGGCATTGATTGTAAATTCACCCTCCAGACGACTGAGTATTGATCCCTCTTTGTGTCACCCAGATCTTCTGCCAACTACAAACCTGGCAAATGTCTCCCTTTCACCTAAGAGAAAACACCTTTTGTGTCCCGAGATAAAAAACACAGCAACACTAAAGGGAATGTTTTCACCCTTCAACCCATTCACCTCCCATTTTGTCTGTGGTTCAGCACTCTAATTGATTTTCCTAATAACACTCGCCAAAGCAAAAGGATGCTCTCCGTAAAACTCACCCTGACTTGTAGATTTACAAGGCATTAACATTCTGGAGAGAAATGGCCTGCTCCTTTTGAGAGGAAGAAAGAAAAACATTGTCAGGAAGCAATTGTCTGTAAATGAATTGCAGGGTCACCCACCAACAGTGAAATGTTAATGAGGAACAGTACTCCAGCTCAGAACGCAGGGGGGATTGAGCGGGTAAGGCTCGGGTGCTGCGCGCACCGCAGTAGTCGGATGCGTGCTATCCCTTCCCCTGCAGCTGAAACCAAACTAACAGAAACATGCGTCAGTGTGGTCACAGTTTGCGACTGTTTTCCTTCAGAGGCCGCTTCTCTAAGCAAGCTCACATGTCAGTAAAATAAACATTTATAGTAGCAAATTATACTTTCACTCTCATCTGAAGGCCAGTTCAGAAGATCTTTCACTGAAAAACCTAAAGAGGCATGTAGCTTTAGTTTATTATTTTTTTTTTTTTACACCTTAATTTTCAGACTTGAAAGTTGCAGAAGAATCATGTTACATTCAAGAAGAAGGGAACATTTAATAGGACACTGGCAAACAATGATGAAAGTAAAAATCAAAGTTACCAGCTTATTAATGACCATTGATTAGAAAACTTTGTCTTAAGGGTAGTAGCTTCAAAAGAAGAATACTGAACATAGTAGTGTTAAGAAGTTGTCCAATTTTAGTATCTACTAAATATTGTTTATTCAAATTTCTGCTGTCTGCCTATGACTTGGCAATTGAGTAGGTTTTGAGTTTGAGTCGGTTAGTAAGATTTCTAGTGTTTGTCTTTAGGCCTTAGTAATTATGTGATTAGTTTTTTTGTTTTAAATTTCTGAAATACTACCGACAAAATGGTGGCATGACCTTTCCTGTTTTTTCCACATCTTTTACTCCATGCCATTGTTTATTTTTAAGCAGTTATGAGGCAGAGTGGCAAAACCTGAAACCGCTGCTTTTGCTCAACAGATTGTTTCTAGATAACCAAAGAGTGAGAGAGTTATTTGATGCCACTCCCATCTGGCAGGTGAAGCCGTCCCTCTGCCTACATCTCCCAGATTGCTGTGCGGTTTTGGCTTGGAGTTCAGTGGATTTTCTATATTTTGAATATTCTACCAGATGAATAATCTATTGATACTGATCTTGTGGCTGTCGCAATATATATCATTTATTTATCATCCAACCCTATGTGAGCAAATAACTTTTGATCATTTAGCATGTAATTCAACACAAAAAAACTCTTATGAACGTCTGTAAAACAATCTGATAAAATTAAATATTTTACAGATAATTTTTAGAAGTACAAATATGCATTTATTTTCAATAACAATAAACGGTTTAAAACCCGTCAATGTATATTTTCTGACTCTATCGAGCATTTAGAGAGCATTTGTTGATTTACTGTATTTTCACCTCAATAGAATAGAAAAGAAATAGAATTATAATTTATAGTTCTAAATTATAATATTTTCCCTTTAAATGCAAGATGACTTTATGCAACAGGGTTCAAAAGTGAAATGTTCCTGTAGAAGACGCAAATCGACACTCTGGGGCATATAACCACAGCACTCACATGTTGGAGGGATGGGACACTGTGGGGGTTACAATCAGGTGGGGATCCCTCTGTGGAAATAAGACTTAGATTCGATCATTTGATATGTCTTCGGTGAAATTGCACTTGCCAACTCTACACGATATAAAGTTTTCATGCGGCAGTTGTTGATTCTGAAGGACAAATTCTCTAAAATGTCATGTCACATCTACCTCAAAGCGCAGTACAGGTAAGAAAGTGTCAGTGCGAGTCGTTTGATCTGCAGTTGACGGACACGTTTTAGGAGCAGCATGACCTTTCTGCAGGTTTTGCTGCTATCAGCAGTTTGTGGATGTTGTGCACAGCAAAGATGCACAAATTCACGCAGTATGTGTTGACGTCATGTAATTCTGAAGCCTTCATGCCTTTAAGTGTATTATATTTCAGGTTCAGTCTTTTAATATTCTCCTTGTCGCTCTTTTGTGACAGATGTTAGGAGAAAGGATGTGTTTAAAGAATCAACATCAGTCATAAAAATGAAGAAAAATAATTGAGCAATTATAATGACACACTTTTGAAAAACCTTTTCCAGCTCCTGGTACTCCTGTAATTTTCCTTTTAATCCACCAGAGAACACCTGTCAACAGGAAACTTTAACATTAAAGACAGATTTTATTCTTCCATGTGAAACGGGTCTTTTTCCCCCACTTTAGTAAGTAATAAGTATATTACAGTAAATCACAATGTCAACATAAAATGCATTTTACTACATGCATTTCTACTCTGTTTTGTAGCAGACTTGAATCTTAGTTTGTTTTTTATGTCTTTTTTGCTGGCAGAAAACAGATGCCAAAAGCAGAAAACTGTATACCAAGCATACAGTTTATTTAATAACATTTGAAACATATTTGCGAAAAGTAATTTGGCTTGAAAAGCAATCACTCTTCATGATTATCAACAGTTTTATCGTGTGGCTCTTTGGCTCAATATGCATAAATAATGGCACAGTAATTTAACAGTCTTTTTCCCCAGTGTGTTGGGTGTTACTGTAAATGCCCATTCATTAATTTTACACCTTCACTAAACGCAAGTATCGAGCCAAAATACAGAAAGTCTCAAATGTTCTGCTTAAAAAGTCACTATTAAAAAACAAACAAAAAAAAAACACTTTATTGGAGAGAATTAGCCTTTTAAGTGAATTTATTAATGAACCATTAAAAGTGGTGCCGATCTTTTGAATTTTAAATCACTGTAGTCCCTGACTACACTAAACTCTTGACACCACTTGATAGTGGCCGTCTGTGATTTTATGAGCTGCTCTTTCAGTGAACTGTTGCAATTTGCCCTGCAAATTATTTTAAATCACTGCCCATTTTTCTGAGGACACATTTCAAAACTACATTATAGGCTGTGGACATTATTTCGTTAACCTAACAAATCAACCTTTTTTTCTAAAACAAAGTATTAGTAGTAGTATCCTGCTACTCCCTTTCTGTGTGTAGTAATATGCTCTATGTAGTTCACAATGTCCCAGTCAAAGGCCTGGAATAGCATGAACAGAACTGCTTTTGCTAAGATTAGTCTGCAGATTAGTTATTGGAATGACATTGAAATGTAGCCGGATTATCAACAAGTCCTATCAAAACAAACGCATGCTAGTGTCAGCTCCAATAAACTGCTTTCTATTATGAGGTTATATAATTTTTGCACATTCACTTAAGTAAAAAAGATGCGAGCCAACTTATTCTCTACGTAATTTATTAGAAGAATGACAACAGGTCAAAATATGATCACTCAAGGGGAGAAAATGCATTAAATTCACACTGAGGACATGATTACAATAATATGTCAACAAGATCACAATGGTTGGTTAGTCCTTCAGATGAAGTAAGAGGTTCCTGTCCTAATTACAACATTGATGCATCACATTATCAATGAGGACTGAGATAACTACACTCTATATATGTGTCCACCTGAGATGTTTAAGCTTCATCTGTGTGTGTTATCAGCCAAATGACCTTGTCATCTTACCATCATCCTCCAGTGCGCTTTCATCCATCCATCTATCCATTGTCTTACATGCTTATCTCTTGTGAGGGGCGCTGGTGCCCCTCTCCAGCAATCAACAGGCGAGAGGCGGGCGACGCCTTACACAGACCATCACATGGTAACACAGAGACATACAGGACAAGCGACCATGCACACACGCCAACATCCAAGGAGAATTTAGAGATATAAATCAACCTCACATTCATGTTTTTGGACTGTGGGAGGAAGCTGAGTCGCCGGAAAGAACCCAGCATGCACACGGAGAACATGTAAACTTTCTGTAGAAAGTGGAAACGTAAAAAGGGCCGGGATTTAAAACAGAACCTTCTGCATGTTTGACTCAGTATGATAATTGGAAAGTTCCATCTTTTGTCTCGTCGTGGAGTATTTTTCTAAAAGTCTTGGGGAACATCATGATGGTTTTTGATCAGATATCAATCTAGCCTCTGATTATTGGTCAGCGAGAGTTTGGCCTTGAGACTTATCCTTGGAGGCCTTTTTTGCCTGTTCTGTTTCTGAGCTGAATCATAAACACCCACCTTAATGGAAGTGAAGTCTGCCAGGCTTTAGGTGTTGTTCTGGGTTTTTATGACTTCTTAGATGAGTCGTTCTTGCCTTCTGAAGTAAATTTGCTCGGCTGTCGACTCTTGGTAAAATTCATCACTGTTTTCCAATTTCTGTCACGCTCTTTTTGCCTACTCCATATTAAGACACAGTTGCTTTCCTTGTACCTACAGATCAGACAGTGATCTGGCCTTAGCCTGACCTGTGAAATTGAATTCAGTTCTCCAAAAAATGTGTTCATTACCATCATATTATAATTTAAGAGGGGAGATCATTTCTTAGCAATGACTTGGATTGAGGGTTTTTTTCTCTGCTTTTACAAAATTTATCTTGCAATGTCTTTTATCTTTGTTTATTGAGCTGAAACACTTAATGAAGAAATATATAGAAGTTTTTTTTTCTTATATCACCTTTTATTGTTCATTGTGTTGCATTCATGTTCAAAAAATGCATCTTCACCATTACATCAACCAGGATAATACCGTAATGACTATGCATTTCCTCTGTAGACTCCCAGCTTGGCTGATATTCTGTCCGTTTTCTGAAGAGGTTGTTGTACTTCAAACTAAAACCCTGCTGCACTTAACCCACAGGTGGTTGCCTTGGTTACCTGAGGTTAGAGCACCTGAAAGGCTTATGCATTAATGTAACACTATGCAAGCCAGTGAGGTGTGTGGGGAAGAAAAGACACTAAAAGTAGCAAAACTACCTTTTTAATCTCAAAATAATGAGTCAAAAGAATCAGGTATTAGGTTTGGTGGAAATTGAATTGGTAAAATAACAAATATGTGTCTTAATGTCAATGTTTTGGCCCAATTCCTGTTGGGAAAATTACAGTTTCAAACTTTGCTTGCAAAGTTTCACTGAAAGTCACTGTAAATGGTGAAATGTTCCCCAAAATAACACAACATGTTAACAGTAAAACCTTGAGGTGGAGGTTCTCAGAGCAAAATCAATCATTTTTCTAAAGCAAGTTATTCCAACGTGCTTGTTCATAATGAACATGATATCTATCATCTGTGGCTCATTAGGTTCCACATAAGCACAGTCCATCATGCACTTGTATTGGGATGATTCATATCCTCCTGAAGTGGGGAGTGGATCATTATCTCTGCTGTATAGTTTTTTATATATTGGAGCACAAATGATATTAGGAGCCCTAATTATATAGAAGTGTGTGGACGCCCTGCTCAACGTCTCAGTATATCCTATTTTCTGCCAGTGCAAAAGGACTAAAACATTTATCAAAAAGGAGCACAGCGGATAAAAACCCATGAACAATCTTTGTCGTTTTTTAGAAGGGAAAGTAAATTTAATCACTTGTAGGTGTTATCATGATCTCTTGATAAGAAAATACATTTAGTGCTTTTCTAACTATTTTAGCAGAACTTTTCAGCTTTTGCTTCTGTATGTATATTTTGAAAACTACTTTTGAAAGCAGAAGAATGGGGCACAAGTTTGAATATTTAGCAGATTGGTATCTAAAACTGGTCGAAATTATATGTAAATCTCTCCAATAAATACAGAAACGTCCTTTTTAGAATTTGGAAAAGTACACATGAACAAGTTGCATCTCAGAATGTTGTCTTTTGTTGCCATCAACAAGCTTTCAACAGAATGCTGGCTGAATATTTGACCCCTGTCATATTGCTATGACATTCGCTGCTGTGCTTCATCCAAACTGGTTGATTTCCCTGCACAAACTTGGGATTTCAGCATAATCCATGCATTTTCAGTAGGGCAGAGGTCAGACTTGAGGTCAAACAACTTTCTTTTAGTCCTTATCTAGTTTTAGTGTTTGCTGCTCTGTCTTCTATTTTGTTTACTAGGGTTCTGGGAAATCATCCACCAGTGGGAACAAAAGTCTCCCACTTAGCTCTCAACGAATCTTGGGATAGACTTCACCATCCCCATTCTTCAAATCTAAAAACAAACTGACATATTTGTGAGCTGCATCTGGAAAAATCCTTCGAACACAGACAGCTTTTGTTGCATCACTGATGCACCCTACGGAGGATGCAGCCCCTGAATTTGGAAACACTCATTGCTTTATTGTAACTCCCAATTACATCCAAGTTTTAACAATCAACCTGTTGATTTGGTGTGAAGTAGGAAAGAATTTGGAGCTACGCTATCTACATTGTGAACTCTACAGTCCTACTGACTTTGAAAGAGACACTCCAAACAATGAGCTAACATTATGCTTGAACTTTATTCCCCTTGAAAATTAGATTCATACCAGGAAATCAAACTATTCACATGACATCAGATACGCAGTAAAATGTCCAGCATCATTTATTGCAAAGGTTTTGATAGCAAAGTAAAATGGGTGGCGGAGACACTGTTTAGTTACAGACACTAACCCCAATATTATATGGAATATGAATGAATATATTTGCCTCTAGTACAGTACAATTTTTGAAAATTTGGGACTTTACTTGTCCATTTAGTTTTTATTGTTATAATTCTATGAAATTAACAATAATTTCAATGTCTATCAATGTTATAAATGTAAAATGTAATGTAAACATCAAACTTATCAAATTTACATTTTTAGTTGTGTACTGCGTAATTCCTCTCAGGTTATTAACTTCACATTATTTTTGTGTTTTCTTTGGAGCCTTCATGCTCTGATAAACTCACCACCTGTCCAACAGCTGTAAGCCTATTTTCTAACTTTGCAAAGTAACTATTTCTAACATCTACACGGCAGGACCATTTGATAAGGAGGGTTTTTCCTGAGGAGGGTTAGTGGGGTAACAAGGCAAATGAACTGTTTCTATATATAGATCATGTTTTATCAAGAGGTTCATAAACTTTGTTTTTTTTAGTTTTAAAGGTGGGTCAGAGAACCATTCTATAGGGTCACTTCCCCATTACAAAAGCATTCCTCCTGCTGTGTGACACGGTGTGTATTGGAGGAGACACCGGAAAGGCAGTCGGGTTGTAAGTGCTTTGGTGTGCGCGTCGTGCGTTGACCCCTGGCAGGGCCTATTAGAAGAAATGTCTCAGTGGTCTACATGCCTTCAACCTCACTGGCAGCCACCAAACAACATCAATTACACCCACTGCAGGTCCAGCCTATAGCTACTCTAGTATATTGCCATCACCACAGGGGTAATTGGGCCACTATATACTTCCAATTCTGAGCAAGTCCCAGCCTGTTTTTTCAGTCAGTCGACATTGGTCATGTTAAAATCGCTGTAATGGCCTGTAGCTTCACTGTGGGGTCCTGAGATTGGACAAGAAGGTCGGGAGGGGTAAAATAAGATGGCAGCAGTGATGGCACTAATAAGTCATTACTAAAATATGCATTCAGGTTTTGGCACACCTACCACCTTTCATTGGCAGTGTCACAGCAGAGGACTGAGAAGGTTTCTCAGCATATTTCTCAGAAACGGCTACCCATGCACGATGCTCCCTATACCCCTGCAGCGAGAATGACTTAAATGTCCTTCTCTCCAGTGAGGCACACGTAAACTGTTGTTAGAATTGGACTTATGACCTTTTCATTTAGTTTTCCCTCACCACCAGTCCATGGTTCCCTCTTAAGGTCACTGGCCAGTTTTGGCACAGTGAGGATGACAACAATAATTAACTCCATTTGCAAGCATCCAAGATAATGTAAATGTCTCAAGTCTCTTCTGTTTATTGTCTTGTAGGTCAATTTATATTGGTCATGACGACAATGAGTCATGTTTGCTTTATCCTCCTTTGCTGAAGTTCCCCCTAATAAAATTCAGTGCAACAGATTTTCTTTGATTAACTAGTAACAAGAGTTCACTTATGTGTAATTTAATCTCAGTATTAATGCAATTGCTCTGTGTAGACTTTTTATATATAACAGACAGACAGGGGTGATCCAATAAGACAATGAAGAAAGCTTAAAGGCAAGGCGGCACCAGTGAGAAACATAATAGTAACAAAAGACAATTTTCCAAGTTTCTTCAGAGTCATTGTAGATTATGATGGCTATGAGCAAACACTATTGTAGCAACTCTGAACCTCTGAAGACATAAGCCTCTCTGTTGTTTATATTTATATGTTCGAATGACCTAGTCAAAGTATAGACCTAACCACTATTGAGAATGTGTGGCAAGATTTTGACCACTAAGTGGACTGAATTGGACAGTTTAGCAAGTAATACTTTCTCAAATAAATAAATAGTGTCTATATAAAATGCTGTTGGATACATAATCTGATAGTTGCAATTGCAACTTTAGGTGATTTAAAAAGCATCGACTCAAGGAGGTAAACATAATTGTGCATCATGTATATTTTTCAGTCTTTATTATATGCGAATTTGTGATGTTTTGTAACAAAATGAAAATTTTTTTTAAGTATTCATACTATATCGAGTTACAGCTTTCAGTGAAGCCTCAAGGGAATATGAACACAATTGATTGTAAATGAAGATAGTGAAGCAGATCCTGCACAACTACGTGTTTTTACAGAAAAATACAACCAGGCTTCTCAACACAAAGACGTCAGCTTTGCTGCGGGTGTGAATTTGATTCGAATGTGGGAGATAAAAGGTCAGTGGAAAGTTCATCCAAGTGTGTATGTGGTTTACGTTCGAAAAGGAAGGCCACACACACACGCACACACACACACACGTCTTCATAAACAAAACGGTTATTGGATGTGGATGTGCACGAGAGGTTCTGGAGAATATAATCAGCGCTGTATGCCGGATGCCACATAGGGACAGGCAGGCACATGCAGAAAGCACACATGGAGCGGACACACTGAGAAACACCACATCCCCCTGGCTGAGGCACTGGGGCCAATTAGGATGCCAAGGCCAATGCATCATCTGAGGGAGCCAGCTGTCTGTGGGCTGCCCTGATGTGGCTGTCCTCACTGCGCTCTGAACGCCCTCTGCTCCTGAGGGCCTGCACCAGATCAAACACACGGACTCAAGCTCTCCTTCACCTCTGTGCACAGTGGGGGAAAAAGGAGTATGTGTAACGAGCAACAGGTTGCTGTTGAGCCTATGCAACAATTTAATTTCCCTGCTTGGATTGTCGATGAGCGAATAAAGGTCGCCCTCCCCGCCGCAGACGCTGGTGTTGTCAGCTCTGATATTTCCCAGAACCCTAATTTGCGATGAATGATGCTGCTGTTTCTTCAAGAAAAATCTATTTCTGTGTGTGGACGGAAAATGATAAGTATGTTGACGAGTTGTTGTTTTTTTTCTTCTTGTTTCTCGCTGCTTTTTGTTCTCCACACTTTACTTTTTGTCTGATCCCACCATCTGCTGTTGGGAAATCTTGAAAGTTTTAGATTTTGTTTGTGGTGAATAAACATGAGCAGCAAAAAACAAAACAAGGAAGACAGAAATAAAGGTAAGAAGAACCTGAATTTCCTTGTTTTTAATATGATGCCTTACAATGTTGTTTCTCAGAAAATGTTAAAGAAAAATAAATTCATACTTGCCCCAAAACATTGCAAACAAGCAGCGATAAAGATTAAAATACAAGTTTAGAGTACCAGATGGGAAATCTTGAAGGAGATCTATATTTTAGAGTGTTTCATGTTTAAAAAACCTGGAGAGTTTTATGTGCAGCTGAATCTTGTTAAGTTCTCAACCCTGACCATCTGCTCGGTGGGAGAGCGGGTGAAGTGTCCCTGAGGAGAAGCATGGAGCTGCTGAGGGTGAAGGAGACACTGACACTGATCTGACGGACAAGGAGAACGGAAAAAGTCAATGATTTTTTTTTTCCTTTATGTTTTTATGAAATGTCATGTCATCTGAAATCTTCTGTAGGCTTTATGATGCTTTTTTTATTTATTGGGTTCAGACATCCCATATTTCCATTAGTTTTTCATCCATTGAGGAGAGACTATCCTATGGGAGGTCGACACTTGCAAAGGAGTTTTAGAAAATATGTTTCCTACGCTGCATGCACTCCTGTCATTTACACACACATGGTGTTCCTGGGGGAAAGAGGAAAATGTTAACATCTCTCCAAAGGGAGCATTTATGAAATCTCAGTCTTTAGTGCATTTATCTTAGTTTGACAAAAGGCCGATTTAATGCTGCTGCAGCCTACTTGGCACAAGGTGTTTTTGTGTTGAATATGTTCCAGAAAAAAATTAAAAATAGCCGGGTTTCTACACAGTATGGGCAAGTGTGGAACTTGATTGTTTTTCAAACTAATACATGGAAAAACATTTAGATTTCAAGAGATTGTCTAAGTGGAATAGGAAATGTTTGTCCATTTATCCATTCATTTATCTTTACTGCAATCTTTGGGTTTTGCAGATTCCATGCTGTATTTAAAGTCAGAAATATTCTCGTTTTAAATTATGTTTCTGTTATTGACATTGGCCAATGAGGACTGAAAATTGAAGTGTGGAGAAGTAAACTGAATTTTGACATAATAAAGAGGAGAGAGTCTACAACAGTGACACTGTTTTTATAATCTTCTTTTCAAGCATTTTTCAGATTATCACCGTTTATTTTCTATGAAATGCTATAGAAATGAATATTTGGAAATAGTTATAATCTCAGTCGTGTACAATTCTTGGAGGAGAATCAAGCTTACTTTAAAATTTGACATTTTGTCCCGGACTACTGCCACCTGCTGAACTAGCAAGGGTGAATTATTTATTTTATCAGTTTTGCATCGTAATCTAAGTTGAAACATTTCTAAGCATAAATTAAAAAATATTTAATTTGTGAAAAAGCATCAATATTGACTGTAAGATGTATAATTTTTTTTAATCTGTCCACTTCTCCATTCTTTGAAAAGGTTGTTGGTCTACAGATCCAAAGATTACAGTTCACCATAACAAATGCTCAAATTTGTGTGTTGTGATTCTCCACTGACATTTTGTAATTTTTATTTCAAGAACAGCAGCAACTCCACTTGGAAGCTTTATTGTCTCCACAAAGCTGTTGGACACTGAAAGTATGGAATAGTCCTTGGTTCCAGACCTCATGAATGTGGTGTTGTAAAAAAAAAAAAAAAAAGCACACATTTACGGACTTGACAGAGAGATTCATAAGGTGGGAGTAGTTCCAGCCCTGCTGTCACCACAAGTAATAAAGTGCAAATGAAATGTGTGCAGCATTTGGAACCAAACAGCTAGCACGCATCTTAATAAACATCCTTATATATACAGGCTGACATTTAGAGTTGTTTTATGATTTTAGAGAAACTCTGTAAAATCTCTAACCATTAATGGCACCATGGGGAGCCATTTAATGTCAAAAGACATTTCTGTTCTTTATTTTGTTGTTTAGATGCTGAGGCTGGGGGTAATGCCTCACATTTGACGAGCCCATAAATACTTTACTGAATGTACGACAGATAATCGGGATGAACTGACCCAACCTGTATTTTGGTTAACTGTTTCTTATCAATTAGCATCATCAAAAAGCATATTAAAGTTATGCTACTCCTATCAATCACAAATGAGTGTTTCAATAATGGA
The DNA here is from genome assembly GCF_027474105.1 of Poeciliopsis prolifica. Lineage (NCBI taxonomy): Eukaryota > Metazoa > Chordata > Actinopteri > Cyprinodontiformes > Poeciliidae > Poeciliopsis > Poeciliopsis prolifica. The sequence goes on from NW_026562425.1 coordinate 2,881,758, forward strand.
GTTACAATATCGGCATGTCTGATAGAGCTGATATTTGCTTTTAAAATATACAGTTTGTTCCACATGCATTGGCTCCTTATCAAAGATGTGGAAAAGCCCTTCAAATAAACAAATCTTCTATTGCAATTAAGTAACCCACCACTATACAAGCAGATATATTTTAAAGGAAAAAAATATTAATCAAAACATCCATTTAAACTCCATGAAATCCTTTTATTAAGTTAAAACTGGTGGTTTAAAAAATGTTTAGCATTCTGAACAAAGTTGTAATGCTGTTTATCCCAACCCATGTATGAAAGTGTTGCAGAACTGGAGAGCTGCTTCAGTGATGACTTGTGCATATCAAATACGCATATATGTTATTTATATATGTGTTTGCAATTATTGTATCCATGGATTAGTCTCATTTATTCTGCTGATTAGTCATATAAAAGCCTGCCAGCTTTTTGAGTTGCTTCCATAAGATACTCAGTTTGGTGTCCATCTAATTCAAATGTTGAGACTGAACCTATTAAAGTCTTGTCATTGTCAGCTTTGTTACTTTCTGCAGAAACGACAAACTTTTCTCTCATTCTGGCATCGAGCAGACAAAAAACAATTTAACTTTAGTGCATTTATCTTCTTTTGATAAAACAGGATTTAGGGCTGCTAAAACAAGAGCTATTTGTTGAGATTTAATATTTTAAACAAGCAGGCAGAATGTATTGATGAGAAAGAGAGAGGGTTTTTGTGTCTAACGTTGTTACTGTGAGTTTAAAAATGAATTGGAATTGGTTAGGAAATGCGTTCAAAGAGGAACTATAGGTGTGGCGTAAGATCCTCTTGAGGGCAAACAACACAGGAGCCTGTTGCAGGAGATAATTGAATGAAATAGAGATTGGAAGCTCCTATCAGTGCCAGACATGACGGCAGGTTGATGATTCTACGCCCGGGGTCTCAGGTTCTGGCTGGTGAAAAGGAGACGGCCTGTTTGGTTGACTTGCTGATGCGATTCTTCCTTCAAAGTGCCCGGCTAACATAAAGTGGTTTATAAAAGTTGGCCACCGTTCCACTCTGTGTGCATTCCTGCCTTCTCAGTGCAAAACATGCTAATATTCAAAACAAAATTTGGAGTTAAATACATTTACATACACAACTAAACCCCCACACTGAGCAAGAACAAAGCAGGGAGAGAGAACCCTTTCAGTTTTAATTAGTCACCGCTGCTCTGTTTGGAGGCGGTGCAGGGGTCATCAGTAATTGGGTTGTTGTTAGGTTTTTTTGTTGTTGTTATTGAAGCGTTCAGAGCAGAATGGAGGGATGTGGGTCACAGTGGATTTATCCCAGAATCCAGTGCTTACTTTCCACTCTTTCTTCCTTTTCCCTGTCCTACAGTCCTCCAGTCTGGCACTGGTGTGTTCACTGGAAGGACTTGTAGATCCTGGCAGGCCCGGCGACTGGAGACAGGCCACAGCGCCGCCTTCTCAAGCCCAGCTCCAAGTTTGTTCTCACTAAGACCAAATGGAGGAATGTGGGAAGCCTCAGCCGTGCCATGAAAGGAACAGGCTTCTGGGAAAATGGAAAGGGGGGCAAGGACTCTGAGTGAGGCGGAGAAATTGCAGGAGTGATGCCAGGACTTTCTTCACCACGAGAACCAGGAGTGCCGAAGTGCAGGATGCCAAGCTAAACTCTGGGACACGGAGAAGGAGCTGATGGTGACGGTAGGACGACTGAAATAATTCAGTGAAAGAGCCAGAGAAGAGGATAGAGACCATCCAGATGGTCAGCGCAGAGTTTCTCACTAAATTATTCATACATTTGTTTTTTATCTCATAATAAGTGAAGCATGAAATTCTTTTCTTTATTTGGCGTTTGTTCCATCAAATTTGAGGAATGAGTATTCAAATGAACACTTGTTTAGTCACAATTCAGCTCATTAACACACACAGTTAGCATAAATTAGAGGTAACTACATAATGAATCCACATATGTTCTGAAAGCAGAGGGCTTGGGTACTGTAATGCAGGTTGACAGTGACAGTGAGCTTCTCTGTGCTGATTGGAGTGCTGCTGGAAGATAATTATGTGATGGATGGGCATGGCTAGAAAATGGCCTTGAATATTGCAAAGGTTGTCATAAGAAGTCGGAAAGTTGATGTTCTGCATGACGACTTCAATGTAGGCCACAGAAGTTTCTTTCAATAATTATTAACTAATTACTGTAGGTTTGACGGTGGAAAACAGGTGATGATTGCTTTTCATCATCTGTATGCTTTTTCTTTCCTGAGCACAAAAATGTTTTCTTTTTCTTAGTTTTCTTGTAAAAACTCTTTTTTCAAACTATTCAATTTTCTATTCTGTATTTCCAGGAAGAACCCATTTCAGATGAAAATGCATTAGTAACTAGCATCTAATGGAAGTTCACTTCTAAAACTAGTTATGTTTGTTTCTTACACTAAACATACAGCTTCTGACAGCACTGTTTGAAGCTGAAAAAAATGTTGGGAGTAAATATCAGGAACCTTTAAACGTTGCAAAGTCACAGCAAATTTGAAGACCCTAAATTCAGGGTAAAGCTTAGGATTGGTTCACTGCACTTTTAATACTAGCTTCCCCTCTGCTTTCTGCTGGCGCTTGTCACAATCAAACAGAAACAGATATCCCATCTACATTAGGATGTTTCTCCAGGCTATAAAATTTGCCAATAAGTTTGGGAAGTTTCTGCACCTCGTCAGCGAACATCAATAGTGTAAATGCTAGGAATTATTCACACAAAATCAAAAAGTAGATCTAACCACCTTCTACATACAAAGGTCATGATGTGCCTTTTTTTTTCCGTTTCAGTTTGTTGCGAGACCTTCATCAAAGTCATGCAGGGAGCTTACTTTTTTATTTTATTAATTTTTTTACTAGAAATGCTGGAGGACTCTTCTGAAAATGCATAAAATATCCTTGAGTGGAGAATATTGTTAGGGTGGCCATGCAGATTTTTTCTCAAAATTTATAAAAGTAAGAAAGACTTTAACACGTGATATGGTTCATTTAGCTGAATAGCATTCTTTCTGGTTGCCCCCATTGGCAGGAGGTGTTTTTTGTTTTGTTTTTTTCTTTTTTGGCTTTTCCGACTAGGACTACACCTTGGAGTAGATCCAGAATGTACTGGAGGGATTATGCATCGCTCTCTGGAAAGAAAACCCTAGAGAGAAGCCCCAGGGGAGGCTTCAATGTGGCACAGATAAGCACCAATCTTGTCAAGAAAAAGGGTCAATAGAATAATGATCTGCACCTCCATTATACATTATTTCTTCATTCTCACATAGATGTTTTTGTGCTGAAATACTTTTCTGCAATCACCAGGTGTGGGCATGAATTGTTTGTCGCTTTGGAATAAAGCCAGTACAGCCGCTCCTCCGAATTTTCTGAAAAAAACACACTGATTCGTGAGCTGTTAATGGAGCAACAATGCTCCTCCATGCTGCCACCACCAACTCAGTACCTTCTGCTCCAAACATCTGGGGATCTTTGACATTTCATCACCCACTATGGTACAACAACCTGTACAAAAGATGTTTTGGGGTGGTTCTCCTTAATATTTGATTCTTGCACAGTTGCATCAATGCCTTCTTATGTTAAGCTACTGGGGTGGTAGTTGTTGCAAAAGGGGCTTCAGAAGCAGTTCTGCCCGATCAATATTTTTCAGTTGCCACTTTTCATCTGTTAATATTCTTCTGGCACCAAAAAGTAATTACCCATCTCAGACTTAGCGATGCACAACACTCAACACATGCTCCATCTAGTTCCAGAGGCATGAAAACATGGTTTGCCACAGCACAGCAGTCGTCCTTGCTGCTTTGCAGCTGGAAGACACGCATCAGTCAATGCCAGGAATTTAACATCTTAACATCCCTTTGCTTTCCGGTTTTCCTCTGTAATTCAAAGACAGACAACTACCACAATGTTCTAACTGCTGGCACCCCCTTGTCTGCCGGCTGTATTTCTCTTTTGGATGATTCTGCCTGCAAAGAGCCACTTGAAGAAAAAAAAAAAAAAGAAGAAGAAGAAGAAGAAAACCCTGTTGCTCTCTGCCAGTTTTCAGTTTGAAGGGGGAGAACCGAAGAATGGCGGGAGCCGAATCAACTTTCAGATTCTGCCCGAGCCCATTGTTTGAATCGTCATTAGTGATTAATTTCCCCTCCAGTAATACAACCTCGTTTGTGATTCCCCTCCGAGCCTTTGGCCAGGCTCCGGAGAAGTGACAAATGTGTTCCCATGGAAACAGACCTGTCATGCCACTCTCACCAGTGGCCTGTAAAATGAAATCCAGCTTTGCCAGAGAGGAACCAGCTGGTGACCTGACTGATCTTACATCAGAACAACAGTGGGACTTTTGACAACCTAGTTGCCATCAGAAATGCTCTCGTTGTCATTGTCAGAGACCTGATCCCTGCGCCTTTTTGTCTCTCCGGCTTTTTACCGTCTCTTTATGAACACTCATGTCCTTTTCTCTCCCCCCTGTGGCCTCTCTTCAACGAAGACTCGGATAATCTCAGTTTGATGACACTGGCCAGTAAAAAGAAAGAGTTTTCCTGTGCTGCGGACATAAAAAGTGAGAAAATTAGGGGGTTTTTTTTGTTTCACTTTATAGCTCAGAAAATTTTTGATGGTCATATTAATGAGATAACTTATTTTTCCAATAAGTGTGATGTGTGTAGCGCCAAAAGCGCACTGGAAGATGATGAAAAATCTTTCTACTCAAAGTGCCAGTTTCTTACTTTTACATGCCTCTTCCAACTGGATTTTCAGATTTTTTATTGTAATCGACTGTTTCTGCACCACAGGCATACATGTGGTACAAGGTTATAACTCCACAGATAAATATTCCATTTTGCACGAGAAGTACTACTGAAGTGGGACAAATTATGTAATCCACTCACAAATGAGTCACTGATGTAGCTAAAAATATTAATGTTTAAAGTAGGTGTAATTCAGAAACGTATATTCTGTAGCTTGCTCCTTGCTCCCCCACTAAGTAACTGAATAATATAAGCGATAATACACTATAAAGCATGTCAAAAGCCTTGTAAAGAGAAAATCTCACTTCCTACACATTAAAATGCTGCTTGCTGGAGGAGAAAATATTAAAATGAAAGTTTTATAAGTGAGAACAAAAAGTCAAAGAGTATCTCAGTTCTTTAAAAGACACCATCACAAGTACGCTAGTAACTGTAATACAGTTAAAGAAATATTGCTGCATTTAACTTAAACTGTTAGAGACACAGTTCAGTCACTCATACCTTACCATTAAGAGTAATAGCTCACTCAGGTTAAAATTACTAAAGCGAATTGGTGCTTCAATGTTTAATTTTCCTAAATTATATGACATTCAATGTCACAATGTGAAATACCACACCCATACATACTCTACAGGAACAAAAACATTTTTTATTCTACTCAAGGCTGCAAAAACAACATTTAGAATTTTTCTGGTCAGAACAGTTTGTACATTACAAACATTCAAGTCCAAAACTCCTAGGTTGTTTTCATATGTCCCTCCCACTCCAGCACACCCACTTCATGTTTGTTGGCTGCCAATCAAAAACGAACGTGTTTCAAGAACAAGCTGCAAGAACTCCGAAACAGGAGAAGCAAGAATAGAAGGATGTCAATATGTTCTTACAGCTGTAGGAGACAGGTGTTTTGAAATAGGGGTGCACCAACTGCAACTTTCTAGCCAATCTCTGATTACCGATTTTTGAAAAACCTGACCTGCCCATTCCAATTTTGACCAATACCAAATATTTGAGTCTGAAATGTCTCTAAATAAATATAGCAAGAAAGTCACAGAGTTGGCAACAGTGGAGTGACTATTGTTAACTTCAAACATGCAAACATAACGGTCTGTCCGTCAATCTTCTCCCACAGCAAGGCAATAGAGGGCAGTGGCTGATATTTATGTTTAATTTATTGGAATTTAAATGTCACTTTCATACAAATAATTATGCCTATGTAGGTTTTGGATTTTGCAGTTTGATTTTAATCTTGAGAAGTTATGAACTTTAGCTGGTTGAACAATGACTCTGACCTTTGAGAATAATGTGGCCGTTTTTTTTGCATTTAATGCAAACATCTGTTATGTTGAACAGATCAACAAAAGCTGGCTGCATAAATTCAAGGATTTGAACCTTTGATGAAAGTGAAAAATTTGATCATCATAAAAATTTAATGCAGCAAAAAAAAAATTGTCACAAAGATTAAGAGCAAGGTGTGCAATATGGAACACTGATGAATTTTTTTTGAATATTTAAAAAGAAAGAAGCTATTTGTGAATCTACCTACAAAACCTGCAGAAAACCAGGTGCAGTTTCAAATTAAAAAAACGTGTTCAGTTGTGTAAGAATCTGTTGACAAAAAATTCTGAGTATCCATTATAATTTTATTAGAAACAAATGGCCGTGCAACACAAGGCACATGATTTAAATAATGCTTTTTCTGACCAATATCTCAGTGGTAGGCTATATTTTAAACTGAGCAAAAATGCCTGTTGAGCTGTGAACACCTCTCCATCTGCTGCAGTCTTAACTGTGCAGTGTCCGTGGGCTGGATCTCTGTGCCTATCTGAATCAACCCACAGCTCAGCTCGGTGAAGTGCATCCAACTTCTTGACCTCTCTTCTTCCCTCGCATCTTTTATGCATCCCTCCGCAAATGTTCCCCTAATTAGAAATGCCTCTAAAATGCATATCTTACACAAAGTAGGAGGAGACGATCAATAGTCAGAAACTGTCCCTGGATTCTTCAAGCTAAAGAAGTGGTGAATATTTCAGTTGCCCTTTTTGTGCACCATTAATGTTATCTATGTAATCATTGTAATAATGTGAGAAGTCATCTTCTTTTGTGTTTTTCTTGGAAAAAGAAACGGGGAGAATTGGCAAAACATTGCTTCCTTTTCCCAAACCAAGTACTATTCTTCACTCTTTTCTCAAAATAAATAATTAAACAGTATACATGAGGCAGCAACCAAAAGAAATAGTTTGACTTTTCCACAATATGTCTTTTTTTTTCAGTTTTAGTGCGTGCGCTTATTCACATCTGCAGGATGCTGTGCAGTGCAATCCTATGCATTGATTAGACATATATCTGCTATGAATTATTAAAGAGGCGTATTTAAAGAGGTGTTCATACTTGCTACAGGAATGGCTTGAAAAATGATGATATGAAAAAAATGTAAATATCTCAAGTGTGTGCAGAGAAAACCATCCAATTAAAAGGAGACAGATGCAAGTTGTACAGCATGATTTTTCATCTGGGCTACTCGACCCTGTGGCTGTTTGAGGTCATATTTTACACACTATTTTATTGCCACGATATGACTGGGAAAAGATAGATCCGTGATGAGTGAGCTGGACATGGGCTATAAGGGTCCTGCCTGCAAACTGCAACAGACTTGGCTGTGGAGAGAGGAACTGGGACATATTGCTTCGGTTAATGACTGGTGACACTTGCAAGATTTGTGATCTTTGAAGGTCACGGCCCCTGCTGAATCCACGCGAGGAGGGATATAAGTCGTGGGCCGATCCTAGCTGAAAGCTGTAGGAATGGACGTTGGTGTGATTCATCTCTGTCTCATCACTCCTGCTGCCGGCTGATTCCATGGACGGCTGCTCTCTGCTGCTCTTTCTTCACTGGCCAGCTCCCAGCTGGTGACAGGAGCTGGACAAGAGTGTGGCTAAAAGTGCTCAAGCGTGCACAAGGCAAACTTTAATGAACTGCTGCAAAACTATTGTGGATTTACAACAGTGCCTTGCAAACGACAGTTTATTGCACTTCCCTCTTGTGTAATTTAAAAGTTAATGCAGTTTTTAAACCAATAACAGCAGATATCCATAATTTATCAACATTAACACGATGTTTTCTGTCAAGCAGTCCCCCTTCCACGCACATTAAGGTACTTCTCAGAAAGTTGGTCCACCATGAAAAAAAAAACAGCCGATTTTGTTGTAAACTAAAATTTCAAGAATCAATTTTTTTAAGATACTTCTCTGATTAAAGGATCATTCGTCATGACATTAAATAGAGCTAAAAGATAATTTGTCCAACAGACGACAATGATCAAAACAATGCAATGTTTATGAACCAGAACTGTTGTGATCAAGAATCTGTGTATTTAAATTAATGTGAGACACAGTTAAACCCAAACTTATTCATATCCTTTGACAAGATTATGACTTTTAATTTAATCATTTTTAATTAGTTTGTGATGTTAAATGAGACCATCTTCTCTCAAAAGATGATGAACAATTTCAAAAGTTTAACACTTGTCTAAAATATATTTATTGGCATGAATTACCATAAGTTTCTGAAAACTATATTTTGGAGTTTTATTCTTGGTGATAAACTCCAAGTCTTTGATGTTGGATGGCCTCTTGCCATCACCCTAATGTTTATCCTCATCCATTATGCTCTATCAGATGTAAGTCAAGACTCTTCTGGACCACTCTAAAACATTATTATCACTTCCAGTCAAAGGAAAGAACAGAACACTTTGAACCTAAATATAAAATATGATAATAAGAATATGACTACCATGCGTCAAAATGGGCTCAGATTGTTCAGGGTGTTGTGAGCTTAGTTTTACATCACAAGTAGAACAAAAGGTTAAATTACAAAATTATGCTTCCTTTTGTTTACAAGGAAGCGCTGATTCACTAATTTGTGCTGCTCTTAACACAAAATCTCAATAAAATCCATTAGAGTTTGTGGTTATGATGCAATAAAATGGTTGAATTTCGAAGTCATGTGAATATTTCTCCACACAGGTAGCACATTGCCTGTCTGGAAAGTTATGTTACGCTCCCATATGCCTTATTTGTGCAGTTCAACACAAAAATGGAAAGTGATGCGATGATGTCATCAAATGGCTGCTCAGATCTTCATTGAAAACTTGAAGTTCAGTATGTTGAGACTGGACTGACAAACATTGTAGAAAAGAATTCAACCAGTCGACAGCATATGGATTGGTTTCTTTCTGTATTTGAATAGCTTTTCACTTTGAAGTACTTATTACTGATTTAGTTGTGGAGATTTCTTTCTTGGACCTGAAAAGTCTGAAAAGGCCAAGGCTGATTTAATAGTCTTAGATTTCCCCACAACACAGGTTAATACAGAACACCTGATGGTGCGGCTGTATTTCAGCCTAATGCAGTTTTAGAGATGTGGGAGAGACTTTTACAAAGCATGATGAAGGTGAAGTGAGAAATATTGATTCGGGCACAACAGTATTGCAAGTCTGAATGTAGGATACTTGTGCTTTGATTTCCACAATTATTATGAGTTTTTCCAGATAGATGGAAGATGTATAAGACAAGATTTTGATAAGCTCATTATCATCATAGCCAGATGATCGTATCACCACAGTGTTCATATAATGATATTTGCCCCCTTCTACATGATGCAGAATTAATTTTCTCACTTTAAAGTTGGAAATATTCTGATGTGATTGTGCTAATCATAGGAATATGGTGCATTTTAATTAAGCTTTAAAAGATAGTCAATCTAAATGTTTTTGTCTGATATCTACCAGTAGCACAGCCAGAAATGACTGACTTTACTTTACTTTGGTTTGATCAGGAATCATAGCTGGTCCAATAGAAGATAGAAAACGCCTTCAATTGAAATAAGCTGTGAATTTTAAAAGATATGAATACAAAGGTGATATGCCTAGTGGCAAAGTTTGTTGCTCTGTTGCCTTGCAGCAAAATAAAAAAAAAAATTATAGTTGCTTATGAAAAGTACTTGGCTAAAAAAGTAAACTGCAATGCAGATGCCTCTGTCTTGTTACCTGTAAGAAACTCAGATCAGCAAACTACAACAAAGATGCAAACTTTTAGCCCCATTTTGGTCGTAATATTTCAAAAGTCAAATTTGTGGACATGCCAACAAAGCTTTAAGTTTTGTTTTTATTTGGTTTGTGGATGTGAAAAGTTTCACCAGATCCCATGCAGTCTCCAGCAGGTTTAAAGGAATCCCAAGCAGCACACTGAAGTTAACAAAACATTCTGATGGGCCATTATGAAGCTCTTCCATTAGAGTGTCTGTAAAATTCAGCGATATTTCTGATTCACTGACTCCCTTTCTATTCTGTCTGCTGGTCCCCTGTGTCTGCTGTTCTTTTAGTTTGGTTCTACAGAACCAAACTAGTTATCTAATTTGATTCCACTACGTTGGTTGCAACACTGGAAGACTTGTGTTTGAGACCCCTGATTTAAATCAATGCATATTCATGTGTTGAAGTGGCCTAGTTAAAGTCAAATTGAGGATCTGTGTGCAAGACTTAAAAAAATTCTGCTTATATATTCCCTCCATTTCATCTGAAAGAGCTTTAGCTATGCTGCAATAAATGGGATGAAATGTCACTAGTCTGTGTTGTTTTTTCATTCGTTATCGCATAAAAACACACTAAAGCTTATTATGTGACAAAATGTGAAAACTTACAGGTGTATGAATAATTTTGAAAGCTACTGAATGTTAATTCAGTTGATCTAACTTTGTGGTTTGTTTACAACCAAAATAAATTTCAAGCTGTTCCTTATTTCCTCACAGGCTCCTCTGAGTGCTCCATGGTTTTCATTTATTTCTGCAATCGAGCTTGAAGCAGCATAACAACCCTTCCAGGTCTCGGTGATAACCTCCTTCCTGTCAAGTGTGGTGTTACTGTTTATACCGATAATAAAAGAAGCCAAAATTACAAAGAAATAAGTGGAGCAGAAGCAGCAAACGATATTCATTCGTTAAGTTCAACTCCACTTGTGGGTGAGATCGTGATCACCCATTTCTGTGCCAGCTGCTTCTCATTTGCAGTCTTTTCCTCCGCAGACAGAAATGTATTTTTCCGCTTCTTGCTCATCCGTTTGATTAAGATTCACGTTAGCATTCTGAGGAATTAACCGTGGAGGAATTAAGCCCCCCATTTCTTGTGTGCTTTATCTTCATTAACCCAAAGATCAATATGTCATCAGCTCAATTAAGACAGACACTGGTGACATTGAGCCCACCATCCTGTTTGTCCTGGGCCCCTCTATCCCATCCTTAACCTTATTGCTGCGCTGGACATTTATTTACTAATTCCTGCATCTGCAGCTGTTTTAGGCATTGTCTCCTGCAAGAAGATCTGTATAATAATGTTTGCAGAGTAAATAGTATTTACCATGATTACTTGTGCAAATCTTATATGCACTCCTGTGACAGTAGTCGACTAATTAAGATAAAGAGGTGCAACAGTGTCAACATGAACAGTCAAAACTGCCAGAAATTATGAAGTGAATTTAAAACCTTTGCAAGTGGCAAAACAATCTTATTTTCTAGGTTCAGGACAATTACAAAGATCTTGTGAGAAAAGGACATGGAACTTTATTCCTACAGATGTTTGTGTGATGGAAAAGCATAACAAATTCTCATGTGTAAAAGCAATACAAACATATACTTTTTACTATTTTTTTACTTTTTTTCACATTTCGATAATCATTTTCTTTATACAAAAGAATAAACAAAACATATAACTTCAACCTAACGTGCATCACCACACTGTAACATCAAAGTAGCTGAGTTGAAACTTTAGGATAATAAACTTTATTTAAAAAGGGACAATATAAAACTTAAACATAAATGCCACCATTTAATGCTCTGCACCATATTATAGTAAAAAACTAATTAGCATATCAAGCTACAAAAATGTATTTACAATACAATAATAAAATAAGACAGAAAATATAACGCTACAATATGCTTTCTAATCACAATACACAAATACAAAACTGCAGACTTAATCATTGGCACACACACACACGCACACACACACACACACATCTGGATACCCACAGGCAGAATACATAGCAATCTAGTGTGAAACGTCATGTAATTTTTTTCAAATTCAGCTTATTGTGTTATTATTTATGAGAATTCAATGTCATGTAAATTCAGATCTTTCATTTATCAGAACAAAGTATCTGATCTTGTGATTATATGGATTTTTTGGAGCGTGTTTGGACTTTTGATCAGTCTGCCAGGAGTACAGTTGCAAGGTCAGGTAGAGACGTTGGATGAGAAAGTCTGACTCAGGGTCTCATTCATTTATAAACGTGTTCGACAATAAGTTTTAAAAAAAATGTTCTCTAACAAACCATTGATACTGAATCAAAAAGTTATTGGCTGGGTCCACTTGACTCGGCAAGTTCTCTGTCTGGAGCTTTATCAGAGTTGGAAAAATTAACTTGTGATGTAAAACCTTCCATTAGTTGATTGTGTGTGCATCACTATCTGTATCTCTTAGTGGATGAGAGGGAGGGTACCACCCTGGGCAGGTTCCACCACAGGGGGACGAACAAATCATATATTCATTCATGGACTCAGCCACACCTAAAGGCAATGTAGAATCTCCAATTAACCTAATATTAATCTATTTGGCCTGTTGGAGGAAAATCCAGTGAAAAAGCCCCCAGCTGGGAGTTGAACCCAGGAACCTTCTTGCTGCAAGGCAAGAGGCCATGCAGTCCTAAACTCTGTCACATGCTGCTTCAACTGCTTTCATTTTATGCTCATTTATAACCCAGAAAAGAAAAAAAACTTTGCACCATACTGAAGCAAAACTAAAGTCATTTGCTTACTTGTTAAAGGTGGCTTAAACAAAATTGTTGCATAAGAGTCTAAGATGACTTCTTATTGTGGTTTAAGGTGAAAGTCACAATAACAGGCTGATCTTTCTGTCAAAGCCCTTGGACAGTTTCAAAGGTTTTCCTTTTTTTGCCTTTTGCTTTTCTCACAGCACAGCCATTTCAGGCCAGTTAAATAAAGAACCATTTCAAAAGGGCTTTACATTACCCCATTATATTTTTCAATTTCATCATTTAGCGGGAGAGACAGAAAAGGCTCTGATGTTGGATCACAAAAGTGCCCCTTATAAAACGCTGCTTTCACCCTCCACTCTGTTCTCTTCTTGCAACAGTGCTCCAGTTTTTCCTTCGTCTGATGCAAAGCGAGGCGATTCCTGTTCTTGCTATGATCAAGATGCAGGTCAGCAGAGCCGAGAGGAGCAGGTGTCACGAAGCCGTGTTTAATAGGATCTCGCCAAGCCTCTTAGATGTGTTCCTCGACTCCAGAGCTTTGTCCCACTTTCCTGGCTCGTATTATTTCTCATATCTTTGGCCAGTCTCCTTTGTTGCTAGGTGGTAAATGAGCCAGGCAGCCACAGCGAACTGTCATGTCTGTCGCTTTTAATTTCCTCTAATGGCGTTGCACTTACTATTACCTGTGGAGAGCACATTTGCTGTGGAGAAATATTAGGCTCTGAAGCTCTGCTTCTGTGGAAAAAAGAGAAGAGCAGGATTTCCATACATACTGTTTTATATTAGATCAGATTTAAGTAAAGATCTAGTATATTAAAGAACATAAAGGCTGCTACTTCTGCTTTAGGATTATTATTAATTTTTTTTAATAAAGCAAAACAAAATGCATGCAGCTCACATATGCAAGGTTCAAAATTGAGCACCTCCTGGTTGAGTTCCTGACCTGCTCAGACTCCCTGGCACACTGAACCGTCTGCCCAATGTATGGTCAGCTGCTCAACTCAAAGCCTCTTCACAGCTTTGCCTTTATTTAGGCCTCTCACCTAACCGGATGCAGGTCAGCTCTTACTTGCAAAAGGGCTTATTTCTCTGCTCAGGTTACCGAAGCTCACACCTGCAGTGAGAAACGGCCATCTAAGTCTACTCTTCAGGTCTTCATCTGCAGACGGCTTGCTGCGGCTCAATTTAGACAAATGTTTTTGTTTGTTTAGGTAGATGGCTGAGACTTGGCAGGTTTGCAGTTTCCTTTTCCAGATGATGGATTGAGCTGAGCTCTGCTGGATGTCTAAAAGTTAATAACAAGAATCCATTATTGTTTTGTTTGTTTTTTTGTGCTTTTTTTCTTGAAATCCAGAAAAATACATTTGTGGAGTAAAGTGATACATAAGACTCAAAACTACTTTATTTTACAGGGTCTAACTGATTTTATATCTTGTTGTCATGAGAAGTGATATCTTTTCTCTACAAACCTGACTTCTGTAGGTAGGCTGTTCCTTCTTTACAACAGAATTTAAGGCATATTATAGTAAAGGTGCTGAATAAAAATGTGTAATACGGTTCTTCCACTTTGCAGCTGTGCACTTCTCTGTGCTGGTGTATCATATACAATTTCCATGTATCGCATTAAGGTCTCTGGTTCACAAAATGTGACTAATATCTGTGAGAAGCCCTTTAAGGATCACTAGAAACTGTATGATTTTGTAGAGATTCACACTCTGCCTTAGTTTTCAGTTTGATTTTAATAGCTACAGAAAACTAAATAAACATATAAAGTGCCTGAAGGAATGTTTGCAGCTGTTGGTAACTTGCTATTTGCACAGTCCTGAGCAGCTCCATACAGCACTTACTGTAGAGGCGCCTGACCCCTGCATTAACCTCTGCTCTTGCACCACTTCTGCTTGCAGCAAGATAGACATTTCCAACCCAAACACAATTAAAGCTGTGGGTTGAAGTACATCAATAGAGGGGATGTGAGGGAGATGCAGGCTTCTGGATCCTGACATGTTGTGCTGCTTCCTGCCTCCTCTCACATAATGCTGCACATTTGTCACCCCCACTTTCTCGCTTTCTCTGGTCCTTTCTCTCTCTCCGCCTACACCGCCCAATGCTTCTGCTGTGCAGGAGAGTTCGCGCTCTTTGGAGTGGTATCCCATATAGCAGCAAGGTGATGCTGCGCAAACAGCCTCAGCGGTGGACGTATTCATTATTCAATAAACACTTCTGCATACATCTCGTTTGAAAGCGGGGTTATGTATTGATGTGATTATCTTACGTGGGTGTCTGCCCCAGGCTAGAAGGAGAGATAAACTTGGCATACTAATGATCAGTGATCAATGTTCCTTTCTAGTTCATAGCACGGGTGGGTGGTTGGTAGTTCTGCAGCACTGAACCAAATAGTTCTAGCACGAGTAGGAAATACTCGTTTCTATCTCATGAAACTGCTACCTGAATGAGGTCACATGTGCAACTTTCTAATTCAAATTCTACTGTAGTCAACACATGGAGATTCTCTCTGTACTCAGCTTCTTGTCTACCGCTAAAACTGTGGTCTGCTTGTTAGATGTTCACTGATGCAATCAATTGTTGAGTTTCTGACATAGTGTGTTAAGTGCTCTGGAGAAATCAAAGGACATGAGCCTCACTGCTCAGGCTCCTTTGTCCAAATCATAGTAGGTTTTTTGAAGAGGGTGTATGACAGCATCTTCACAATTCCAACTCAACGCTGAGGAGCAAACTGTGGAGGGTCCTGAATTCAAATTAAAATTCAAAACTACTTTATTGATCCCAAAGGGAAATTAAATGTTGTTGTGATTCTTATTCAAGGCTCTTCAAAGAGTTGTTGCAATCTTGCTGCAAACACAGAAGGACCTAAACTTCCACAAGAGGTACAATCTGCTCTGTCCTTTCTTCACTTGAGAGTCACCAGTCCAGTCTGCTGTCAGGATGAACACTGAAGTATTTTTATTCCTAACCCACCTCCACTTTCTCTGCCATGATGGTAATAGGGTTTGACCTGCCCCAGTTTCTTTTGAAATCTACAATTCCTTTGTTTTGTTCACATTCAAGATGAGATGATTGTCAGAAACTCAACAATCGATTGCATCAGTGAACATCTAACAAGCAGACCACAGTTTTAGCGGTAGACAAGAAGCTGAGTACAGAGAGCATCTCCATGTGCTGACTGTTCTCAGCTTTTTGTCAGTCTCTGATACACCCAACATCTGCAGAATCATCTGCGTATTTCTGTAGATGACAAAGGTCAGACTTGTGCTGGAAGTCTCAAGTGTACAGGGTGAAAATGAATGGTGAGAGTACACTCCCCTATGGTGCTCCGGTGCTGCTGACCATCTGGTCAGACACACAGTCCTTCAGTCTCTCAAACTGAGGTCTGTTTATGAGGTGGACATAGATCCAGGCAATTGTCGCGGCCTCCAGCTGTGTCTTCTTGAGTTTTTGACAAAGCAGATCAGGCTGAATCGTACCAAATCCACTGGAGAAATCAAAGAATATTATCCTTACAGTCCTGCCTGCTTTGTGGGTTTGTTGAAGCAGGTGCATGATGACCACTTCAACTCCAACTTCACAGTGAACTGCAGGAGGCCCTGATATGTGCTTGTTTATTTACTCAGGTGGTCTAGCAGGAGTTTATCCAGGACCTTCATTATACGAGATGTCAGGGAAACAGGTCTATTGTCATTGATGACCGAAAGGTGAGTTTCATTTGGCACCGGAATCAGACAAGATGTTTTCGATGACATGGGAACCTTCATCTGGGAACAGAATCAGGCAGAGTATTGTAGATAAAGAAAGGTGGGAGGGGAAAGCAAGGGGAACAGCAGAAAAGCCCATAACTAAGGTGGAAGAAAAGAACATCTGACAAGAAAGTGGTGGGTCAAAGTGGGGTGGGATGTCTGTTTGACTGGGAGCAGGAAAGCAGGATGCTGAGCTTGTTTCTAAAGTTGAACCTATTGAAGAATTTATTCTGTTCAGTTGCTCTGTCCATCAAATGGATCCTGGAAACCTGTGATCTTAATCACTGACCACACGTCTCTTATATTGATCTGTTTAAGTTTGCTCTTCTGACCTTTTTGTTGCCTCTAATATTGACTTTAAACTTAAGTTGGAGATTACTTTGTATGATATATAACATTGCATTCCAATAAAATACTTTGAAATTTGGGTCTTTATGTATGAAAAAGTTCAAGGGTTATACAATACTTTTGCAGGGCACTGCAAACTAAATTACTTTAGATGGAGGGGTCAAGGTTAGGCTTTGGGGGTCAAGGAATGCCAATGCAGCATAAAGGGTGACTGTGTGGCTTTGCTTCTGTGTGTGTGTGTGAAGATCTGTGTCTCTTTCTGAGCTGTATTGAAGAGATAATCGGCATTTTTGTGCCATTTCTGACAAAAACAGCAAACTGATAACCTGATTTTCTGCTAACCTTATACTTTGGGGGACACTGATGACAAATACCTTCCTGGGAGGCCTTGGCAGCAGCAGCACATATATTACAGACGGGTCACCTTGGCCCGCTCCCCATCTCATCACAAAAAAAAAAAAAAAAATTGTTTGTGGGCAAGGCTATATACTTCATGCTGCCATATATCTTTACCTGCAGGAGCATCTCCAGGTGTATCAATATAAATAATAAAAAACTGATAAACTCTTTGTGGTTCTTTTCAGTGTTCTGCAGAAAACGATAATATTTTCTGCAGATTAAAACCGCCTGCTTTCTCTTTCACATGAGGGATTGGACATTGTCTTTGTACACACACATACACACAGCCAGGCATACAAACAGACACAAAAAAAGCCATAGTGAGCATCAGCTAAAACAATGCAAGATTAGGCCTTGATGTGTCACAGTACCATGGCCCGAGGAGCAGGGTTGCATCTGGAGTGTTGCAGAAGTTACAAAAACCATTTTCTAAATGTGGAACAAGCCTCGCAGCAACCGTGAGACGTAACAAGCCTAAGACATGCAGTAAGTGTTGAAAAAGTACGAGACAAAAACAGTGAAGGGGACGTGATGGTTGTCTGTAACCCAGCAACAAGCACAAGTACAATGGTTCTCAATCTGTGGGAAACTGTCAGACTATTCTTCATGATTAAGCTCAAGGAGGCAAGACAAATACAGAGACAAACAATCACCGTGGTGTTAATGGCTCGACTGCTGCTAGCAAATCATTACCTCTGACTAAAACTTTGAGCTATTGTTTCTGGGGGGCACCTTTTTAAGTCTGACGATGTGATGAATTGTTGCTATGGATGGGGTGTCTTTCTTAAACTCTGGCAGTCAGGAAAGAAACTCATTTTGAGTTTTGAAACAGAATTTGGTGAAAATCAAAATCTGCTGTAATTGCCAAGTTTATGTGTAAATGAGGAATCGGACTGTAATTTTACATGCTCACAGTGTATAGATATTAATCATAAATACTCTGTACGATTCTAAAGAAAATGTAATTTTTTCTAGAGTGGTGCATTTTCACTTATTTTCCTTACAGCAGAGTATCTGACCGCTCTGGCTGTAAGGTGTTCATTGTGGCCATAATAGAGACAGCCTGGGGGTAGAAAGTGTTTCTGTGGCAGCTGATTTTTGCAAATACCTCTGCATCGGCAACCTGAAGGTAAAAGTTTAAATAGTTTGACCTGTACAAGTCCAGGGTGGAAGGAAGGTCAGGCTTGTTGATCCTCTCTGCAGACCTAATTGTTGGTTGCAGTCTGGACCTGTCCTGTTTTGTGGATGAGTCAAACTTTCAAAGGTGGATCAACCACCATTGCGGACTCCTCCTGAAGTCAGAGGTCATTTCCACTGACTTGGGAGGGTTAAGATTTCTATTGTGCTAATTATTGCAGCATTTTCCCAGGCTTCTATAGGTTAATTCAGATTTATCATTTAAGATCTATGGTAGAAAACCCTTCAAATGTTTAGTTCAGTAATTGAATGTAAACTGTGTGACTTTTATTTAGATTAATTTCATAAGAAAAAATAAATTCTCTTCTCACCCACCGCAGATGGTTAGCTCGGTCTCTCTACCAGAGGCCTGGGAGCTTGAGGGTCCTGCGCAGTATCTTGGCTGTGCCAAGGACTGCACATTTTGGTTCAGTATGCCGCTCACTCGCTCCAACTTGCCAATCTTCACTCTTCCTCCTTCATGTTTGATAGTTAATACCATACATGTTTGACGGTGTACGAAAATCCTCCATGATGAGCTGAATATTTCAAATTTTGCTTCATCAGTCAATAATATCTTCTTCCAGTCTTCAGCAGATCAGTGGCAATGTTTTATGTCCCAGGCACGCCTATTGTCTTATTCTGATGTCTTATCAGTGGCTTTCTTGCTGAAACTCATTCTGACCACTATTAAGCTGGGCTTGAAGTTGTTGTCCTATGAGCCACCTATCACACAAGCTCTTAAATGTCTTGTCTTCTGCTTCATTTGTGGCGTCGGATCTGCCAGACCTCTCCCCGACAGAGTGTGCCCCAGTTTCTGAGCGTCTTTTGACAGTGAAGGAAACTGACACCTTGACTTTCTTTACAATTTTTCTGCAGGAAGGACTTACAATTTTAAATGTTATCATGGTCTGTGTCTCTCCCATTAATTGTTCATGAGGGCTTGGTGCCACGGTGTTCTCCAATGCTGCTCTTCTTTACAAGGGGCTTGAAAGTAACCCAGAAAATTTATAGCACCTTCAGGAATTAGCAGTATCAACTTTCAAAGGTGGATCAACCACCATTGCTGCCAATGCTTTAAAATGGGAACCCATTTTGTGCTCCCAGGGGGGGAAATGCTTTAAAATAATTCTGTACATTATTTTTCAGTTTGGAGTAACTTTAAGGTATTCGTTGGTCTTGAACGACTTAAATTGTGTTCTAAAAATTTGAGCGTGCATTCAGCATTAGGTTGGGACTCCTTTGCCATTAATATCCTATGGTTCTGCTGAGTTGTTGAGGGATGCCCAGTTTGTCTTTAGCTCCTATACATTGTCATCTTTTTTTAACAGTATTGCACAGAGAAATAATATGATTTTTGTTCTAGTTAGAGTGCTGGCCTGTCAGTGTACAAGTCCTGGGTGGAGGGAAGGTGATTGAAGCAGGTAGTGGTATTTTTGGCAGTGGAGAAAGGTACCAAGTCCTGCTGGAAAATAAAATCAGAATCTCTGTAAAGTTTGTCAGCAGAAAGAAGCAGGAAGTGCTGGAAGATTTCCTTTAGATGACTGCTGACTTTAGACGAGAAAAGACAGTGGCTGACAAGGCTTCTGTTCCACTCCACTTTTCCTCCTGACTCTGAGACTTTGATTTTCAAATGACATCCAAAACATGCCTTCACAACACAGGGGAAAGTGCAATAGTTGTACTCTAGTAGCTCTTGCAGCATCGACTCAAGCCACAGTCGGCCACTTGTGAATCTCTCTCAAACTGTTGAATGAAATTTGCCTCTCTGTCTTACATTGCAGCTATTTCTGATGCTTGTACACCTTTTTCTACCAAACTTGTTCCTTCCACTCAACTTATGAAAAAAGAAGAAGAACGAATCAGCTTAAAAACACGACACCTCAGAGGGAAGGGAAATTTGGTACTCGAGTAAAAACTAAGAAATGGTTAGTAGAGGTCAACCTGATTTGAATCTTGCCCCAGTTAGTCAATAATCAGCTCCGAGCACAGAAGACAATAATTCGTTAGAAGGGAAATGTGTCCAAAGGTTTACACTAGTATATCTTAATCATCTGGACATATTTGTGGGGCTGAGCAACAAGGTGTGAAATAAAATGCTGGTGTGTTAAGTTTTATAAGTAAACTTTGTGCTGTGCTTCTGCTGTGTGTTTGTGCAGGAGTAGGTAGAATCTGATCAGTGCTCCCCTTTTTCTCAGGATTTCACCGCCGATCAATGCCCTCCCACAGGAGGCTCAATGACTTCACTCTCTAAGAGATCCTGTTACCTTCTCCCCCTTGTTTTGGGAAACAGGAGCCTCTTTAGAGGAAACAAACTCACTTTTCTCACCATTTTCCCACTTAGGAGACCCTGTTTCATTATTCACTCTACTGCAATGCTCAGATATACTGAATAGTCATGGGGCTTTCATATTTGCATGCACAAACAGTCAAAATTAGATTGATAAAGAATAAGAATTAATTCAGTAAATTACTTTTAAAAATTAAATTATATATTCTAAATCTTCTTGATTTTTTTGTCTGTTACTGTTACTATTACTATTGCATATGAGAGCATGCCATGATGATACAATGACATTTTAATTTTAGATGGTTCAAATTCAATTCATATGAGTCAAATACTCAGAATCAGGTCCAACTTCATACAGACTAATTCGGTATTTTAAATATTTAACCCTAACTGGTTAAAAGTCATCACTCTAAGGAAACTGATTGCATCACCTTATTGACTTTACAACTATTGCTTATCCTGAACAAGCATGTGCTGACAGTGGAAAGTAATGACTCTCTAACTGACAGAACTTTCAGGAGAACCAGGGGAATTGACAGTGGGACAACAGGAAGGAGACACTGAAAACAATAGGTTCGCCAGTTGCTTCTCTCAAGATAAATTTCTAATAAAAATCCAGAGGTACCGAGTCAGGTGTTCTTTCTAGGAGGACTAAAAGTGCATGCCAAGTTGGCAGCAGAGAAAACTCCATTAATTGACCCACCCAGGAAAGACACTCAGCTCAAAACAGAAACAATGTTTCAGAAGTCTCTTCTGTGGAAAAGACAACCAGAGAGAGAACGTTGGAGGCAGCGATATCTCTGCCAATAGCTTTATCTATGAAAGAGATGCAGTTCAATTTAAGGTAATACTTTATTTATTCCAAAGTGAAATTAAATATTTTCATTACTCAGAACAACTGTGTCTTTAAACAGTCACCGTGGGCAGGAAGGATCGCCAGTAGCAGTCAGTTTTGCGACAAATCTGAAGAGGCCTCTGACTGAAGACTATTGCTGTCTGAAAACCTCATGACTATCATGTGATTATAATTTGAGGGGAGAAGATGCAACATTTCACAGTAACATGTCCTGGATGACACCATCAGTTGCTAAATCACCTCATTTGCTTTTCCCGCTCATCTTTTAATGTCTGTCTGGTCGTGTGGTTAGAAAGCCGGGCAGAGATGTTGGGATCTGATCCTTATCCAATATGATCAGTGGAGGAGATGGCATGAATTTCTGCCTTCTCTTTGCTCTATTTTTCCTGCCCTGCATCCATTAAGTCTCTACAGAAGCATGGAGCACATTCTGAGAAAGAGAAAACAGTTAATGGCAGTAATTTTTCTGTGAAAGCTTTTTTTTTTTTAAGAAAATCCACACTTATTTACACAAAAGTATGAGGTCAATAACAGAACAAAGAGGGAACATTTTCTCTATATTCTAATGTGTTTCTATTTCTTGCTTCTTTTAACTAAGTTGACCTGAAGGTTTTAAGACATGCTCTCATTCTGAATCCTTATTTTCTCTGTGTGGAGTTTGTCTGTACTCCAAGTGCTTGAAAGGGTTTTCTCCAAGTACTCTGGCTTTCATTCTTGGTGCAAAAACCTTAAATTAAACTGCTGATCCTTTTGTTGCTTCAGGTCTCTCACCTCAAGCAACAAGTGGGATCAGATGACAAAAGGATTTTGAAAACTAATGATAAAATTTCACAGGAATGTAGTGGAAAAAATATATCATTTCCCTCTGAAATTAGGGACCTGCATAAAACAAATTACTCAAAACTTGAGATTTGTGTTAATCCACCCAAAGTAACTTTCACTTCTGAAAAAGAGTCCCAACACATAATTATTGTAGAGATGAGTGTGTAGACAAAGAGAAAAAAAAGATGTTGAAAGTGTTGTATTTCAGCAAAACAGAGGAGAAGGTTAGGCCTTTGTTTCACCCCCCGTCGGTAAAATATTCAAGCTGACTAAAAAACTATGGTTCAACAAGTTTGTGCTTACGCTGGCGTTTTTAGGGATGCCTGAAAGTGGCTGCCAACTCATGCAGAAGGAGCAGGTTGACAGAATGATGATCCTCAGTCTCCCGTTGCTTTGCAAATACAGATGGTACAGTGTGTAAATGGAGATTTAAAGATGGAGACGCACAGAGGAAGATGCAATGAGACGTGTTCATCCGAATTGAGCCTGCAAGTCGGAGCAAATGAAAACGAAACGAGTGCCTGAATTAGAGGGGGACGATAATAGGAGCGAGGGAGGGGAAAAAGATGAAGAGCAATAATTGAGGTGGAGTGGGAAAACTGGAAGACGGTGCAGCCACTGGGAAAGCGGAGGAAAAGAAGCTGTTTACTGGAAAGAGGAGAGTCAGTGGATGAGAAAGACTGCAACAGAACAGAGATAGATAATCGACATGGGTGAAAGGGGATGGGAGGAGGAGAGCAAGGGGGGGACTACTGAGAATGAAACAGACAGTGACGGAGTGCACAACAGCCAGAAAATGAGATAAAGGTGAGCAGGGGGCGGGCAGGTTGTGAGGGGACAGATATCCAACAAATGGGTGACAAATGTGAAGAAAAACTGAAAAGGAAAGGCGAGTTCCCGTCTCCCTTCCTTGGCGCAGTCCTTGAGCCAAAGCAGAGGGCAGCCAGGACAGATGCAGGCCTGGCTGGGGCCGCTCGGGGCATCAGGCAGGACGAGCACTCGCAATAGGAACATTAACAAAGCGTGAAATTAAAGCTGCCAGGCTGCAGGGACCACGGGCCATGCCTTAACCCGCCATCATCATCACCCCTCTGAGGTCTGCTCACAGGCTGGAGGGGTGGGGGGCATCGACTAGATGCTGGGGGGTAATAGAGCCTGGTGTATTACTGTAATGATGTGTGGAGAAAGGACAGAGGGGGAGAGATTATAAAGGGAGGTTCTAATCACTCCTGCGTGGCAGCCCAGCTCTATCTGGTGCCACAGACAACCAGTCTGCCTCATTATGGTGTAGCCTGATCCAGCCTTCAAGTTTGACCCATCAACAACAGAGACCTTTTGCCTTCCTGCCAACTTTAGCAAACTAGCTAAACTGTTATTACTGTACTGTAAATATCTCAAATCTTAAAAGGGGACTATTTTGCAAAATTCACATTTTGCACGTTTTTGTACTTCTACAAACAATCCAGCTGCTTAAAAACAAACACCCAGCAGGTTTTGGCAATAAGTTAATATTTTTTGGTGTCTGGAGGCTTGGGGGTTTCAAAAATGTCCTGATAGTTAAGTCACATTGAAGAGGCATCGCAGCGTTACTTTGTGACCCCAGGCAAGCCCGGCCCATCACCTTGAAACCAGGTCAACTCTCGCACTGTTATTCAGGTGTTTTAACCGCTGTATAATGGCTGCTAGAAAACACTTACAATCCAGAAACGACTCGTTGAATTCTTGTTGACTGTGAAGCAGGCTCTACTTCTGCTTTTCAAAGATGTACGATTCTGCAATTGTGCATCTATTTGGTGAAATTAGCTCAAAGTAGGCAGAACTGGTCTGACTGAAATTTCACTATCTCAGAAATGATTCTGTGCAAAAAGAAAATTATGAACATGTTTTGTATAGCCAATAGACCTATCCTAACCTGTTAAAGGAAGCATAATAATTAACTTTTAACTAAAACGAATGCTCATATGCCTGACCAGCAGAAGACATGACCTTTGTCCAGCTCTATTCATGAAGTTTAGGATCAGTTTGGTAGACGGTAGTTTTCAAAACACAAATGTATTTTCTCTGACTCCTTTAAACACCACCAAGCCACAAAACTCTTGCTTAGACAAAGAAAATAATCTCACTCTTGAAGAGCATTTGTTCTATTCAGCCTTTCAGTCAACAAGTAGTGTGCAATTTATAAGCTGCTTCTCTTATCTGTTGTTTGCCTTGTTTCTTAGCATTTAAGCTTGCTTTGTCACAGCTAGAGATTGTTGCATTAATATTAAACGCAATTTCTCTTCAGTCTTTTGTATTTACTGCTGCAATTTTTTTTAAAACTTAATGGGAAATTAAATTAAGCTTGAAATTAAATTGATTTTGATAACCAAGGAGATTGTTTTGCCTAGGAAATTAAAGTAAATTAAAGTCGCAGATATTTGCTACGCAGGTGCTCTTGGAGCGATGTCCCACCCCCGACTAAGCAAGTAACTCATAAAAATGCTCAGGGAAGATTTGTTGTGCGTTTGCGTTCTCCACTTTTGAACAACTTTGCCCCTTTTGTCAGTCACCCTGCTGCACCTTCATGTCTGCTTCCAGGAGAGGTGCTCTGCTGACAGGATGACACTGTGGTAAACATTCAATTTCAAACATCCATTTCTAACAGGAAAACCTGAAACCAGAGATAAAATGGCAGCAGATGTAGCCGTGAACTTCCATGCTCTTGTCACCCCGGTTTTTACCTTTTCAGATGAAACCGAATTGAGTGGCAACCCCTTAAAAAAATAACTCCAAACTCCTCTTGTTTGTTGCATTTTGTATTTTTAAAAAATGAGAAAAAAGTCTCTTAAATCTGAACTGTTTTCTTTTTTTTTTTTTTTTTTACAACACTGTAAATTTAAGGTGTGTGACTTCTGGACAAAACAAAAATTTTCTCCACAGCCCTTTGACAGGCATTTTTTCACAATTATCATGTTAAGAAATAATTGTTAGCTGCCAA
Organism: Poeciliopsis prolifica; assembly: GCF_027474105.1. Classification (NCBI taxonomy): domain Eukaryota; kingdom Metazoa; phylum Chordata; class Actinopteri; order Cyprinodontiformes; family Poeciliidae; genus Poeciliopsis; species Poeciliopsis prolifica. The sequence goes on from NW_026562425.1 coordinate 2,906,972, forward strand.
AAAGTCTGAGGCAACTTTTTCTTATCCTTCCATTACCACATAACCCCGCATTATATAATTACAACATAATTTCTTCAAGGAAAATGCACACTTAATTAGATGTTTCCAAGCCTGTTCTGTCACTAAATAAAATAATGCATAATGCATCACACTGAACTCTGGCAATGAAAACAAATAGGTTAGAACAACGTGATATGTGTTTAAGACTGCAGAGTTTAGGTGTGTAAATGTTGAGATTTGTTAATGCGCTTTTGAAGCTAATTTCCAGATTTAAGCAACCCTGCAAGGTTGCCTTAAGGTGATAAATATGAAATGTGATGAAAGTGGAAATGGTAAAAATTAATTAATCACAAAATTCTATAAATTAGATACACTTCATTACCAAAAGCAAATCAATGAATCCAGCCTTTTCAGCCACGTCCATGGAAACAAGAGTAAAAAAAAAACAAAACAAAAAACGCATGCAGACTACAAATGTTTGTGAAAGAATGAATACATTTCAGGGGTTACTACTGTATATATGTGGTAAACTCATTCATGTAATTTTCTTTGCAACTAATTGTTTCACAGGCAACTGGTTTATTAATAAAGTGGAAATGAGTGGAAATGGCAGTAACTCAGCAGGGACTGACCTCCAAAGATGACCTGGCCTATAGAGGAGCTCAACAGTGTTGCATAGAGAGAGAGAGAGCTTCATGGAATGGGTCATAATGCTGACATCACCAAGTAGGTTGCTAAAAAAAAAAAAAAAAACAAAAAGAAAAGCAATTACCTTATTGTAGTTTATTTTTAATGTAGTGTAGGTGTAGTGTGATAAAAGTCCATGACTCATCAGTAAACCAAAACAAAGTTATAAAGTTTTTAGTTTATCCACTTTTAATTATGTTGGGGTTAAATGTAAATCTTAGTGATGTTCAAAAACAAAACATCTTAAATTTAACTCAAACTTTCAGAAAGCCTGGGTTTTAGTGTGAGATTACTGTAATAAAACCTTTACGACTTTCCACACATTTGTAACAGGAATGCCGACAATTTAAAGTCTGAATCACCCCCAAAAGTCACAGGATGAATTGGTCTCTGCTACAACTTGAAAACATTTACCACTCATCACTGTGTGCTCCAGTTCTATGACAAACTGTAATAACTCTGTGTCGTACCTATCAGGTACCCGCCTCTTTTTCACTCGCGTCTTATCTATCTGACACCCTGCTCTTCTTCACCTGTCCAGATCTTATGTTGTCCCATCTGTCTGTCAGACTTCATCTCCGTTGCTCCTGAGTCTTCCCCATAAAATCAAGGGTTTTCTATTCTGTTCTAAGCTGGTGATCAGACAACATCTTATATTTGTAATCCTTTATTCCTCGTGTTAACAGAAGCTCTGTGATGCCTCGGGATAAACTCTTACATCTTCAGGTTTTAATGTCTTCTTGTTTTCATTTGTAAAGACGTGCCTTAGTAAGTACAAGTGATAAATCATCTGTAATTTGTATGAGCTGAACAACGATGGCTTTTCTTCACCAACCAGATTCTACACATGTAGCAGCATCGCCGTCCACTAACAAGAGGCGGCAAATTCCTCACTTCATCAAAGCCTCATTGAATGTTTTTGCCTTCCAAAAACGACCAAAACAAATTTTAAAAAACTCCGAGAAAGGATTATTTGGCTTGTGCTTGCTCTGTCTTTATCTAGTGAGGTCCAGAAATTAGAGCTTAGCGCAGACTGTGTACAGTCCTGTGAATTGGCATTCAGAGAATGGAAACTCTGTGTACATGCAGAGCCATAAAAATACAAAAACAACCCTAAAAATTAAGTGAAAATGTAAAATGTACTCAGAATCAAATTGGCCACTTGAGCACATCACTAACATGAAATACTGTGGACTCCTGTAAATGCACTCGAACACTCCCTCTAAAAATACGTATAGCTGCCGATTTTAGTAGTTTAAACACCAAATACACAGTGGAACCCATTTTGGCATTTCTGCAGGAACTAATACATACACGTTTCTTTATTTTTGCTCTTGGGAGGACAGCCAATCAGCGCCATGGAAAACTAAAGATACTCCCAGATTAGCAGCTCCACAAGCTCCACCCATTAGCCTGCTGCCAGAAGAAATGCAGCAGTACTGTCACAAGATCACAACAAGATGAAAGAAGCTAAGTTAGGTGTTGACATTGTTTGCTTCAAACATTGCTTTTATCCAGATTTTTAGCATCGGGGCTTCTTCTGGTGCTGAAGTATGATGAATGTCTTATGTCAAAGATGTAAATATTAGATCAAATACAACATGATCATTCTGACTGCAGACATATTGAAAACTATTGGATTTGACCCAAGTATGAAGGTCTTAGTCCTCATGGCAATAGTCGCAGGTTTGATTCCCAGCCTTTTGACATTTGCCGCATGTCTTCCTCCTCTCTCTTTACCCTGTTTCCTGTCAGACTTTCAAATAAAGGACAGTAGAGCCAACAAAACCTTTAAAAAAAGAAAAGACTGTCATAAAAAAGTCAGACATGAGTGAAAATAATCATATTTGAGTCGTTTTTGCATGCTATGTGAATGTAGCCTTAGCCCTACTGCTCTAAATACCATAACTCTTTATTCTAATCATACTTTTTCATCTGGTAAATTATATATTTATGGAAATTATTTTCATTCAGAATTGATTTATGCCAATGCAGGAATTTTTAGTAGTCCTGTCTGGATCTTCTGTTTTTAAACGCAACCAGCTCAGTGGCACGTCAACTTTTCATTGATCGAACACCTCAGTAAAAACTGAACCATCTTTTTGACACTGAAAAGCTTATCAAGATGCAACCTCCGCTTTGCATGAAAAACAAATTAAGTTTTGAATGATGGTGCAATTTTATTAGCATTTAATAACTCAGTCACTTAGATTTTGACTCACCACATGTCTGTTCTATATACAAAACTAAGACACAATCATCCCCCCATCTCTGTTCACCAGCTCTCCTCTACATGCTGTTCGAGGAAACTGAAGATGGTAGAATATTTTGTCCATGTATGCATCACTGTCAGAGGAGCGCTGGCGCTTCTGCTGCCTCGGCGTCCAGTTAATAACCCTAGTGTGAGGTCTAGTGACGGGTCATCATCAGCTGGCTCTGTGCTGCTGTCATGAGCCATTTAGCCCAAGCAGCTCCTCTCCTAATGGAACATCTGAGTCAATAAAAACAATCATCACTGCCAATCCGCCTGAAAGTAAGGAAATTATTCCAGAGCATCAAGAAAACATGGCTGAGGTTTTTGATTTTATTTGTCCCGGGAGTGGATTGACGTGCACTTAGCCCGGCAGCCTATTACAGTCCAGATCTTCTGTATTAGTCTGGTGCGAATGCATTGATGCTATCAGCAGGGTTTTCAGAGAGAAGTTACCACGCCCTCGGAGCCAATGGTCATTTGTTGGAGCCTGGAGTGTGTGCATTTTGATCTCTCTTGGTGTTTTTTCTGTGGGAAACAGAAATCTATGTCTGAATGTGTCAGACTGGCTACAGACCTTATCAGAAGCCATGTTAAACTCCCAATCTGGCTTAATGAACCACGCCAGCATCTACTCAATATCTTTTCAGTGGTCCTCCTGCCAGAAGGTCAATAGTTGGACTGTCTTTGAGAGGCTTTCTGGCTGGCGTGCAATAGAGAGACCCACTCGACATTCCCTGGGGGGGTATTCCCAGATATCCGCCCGTGATACCTAATCCACACCCATTAGCTCTCGCTCCATGATGCCCCAAAAGAGCATGGCTCTCTTGCATCCCACGAATTAAAAATTAACCAGCTAATATCCACTTGTCTGATGGGTACGCTGTGCACAGTTGAAACATCAGAATCCCCCTGCGATGATCTGTGAGGAATGGCTCGAGGAACCCAATCTGCTTGAGGGAAAACGCTGACCGAGATGACAGGAAGAAATAGAGGACATTCTGTCTGTCCATCACATCCGTCATGGCTGACTTTAAGTCTGCAACAGCTGGCTGCAGACAGAAGCTGCACCCTATTCCTGTGGCACACGTTACAGCATTCCTGCAGTGTTAAAAGTCACGGCATTCAGATTTGTCTGGTATGTTTCAGGTCTGTATATGAATAGGGAAAAGAAAACAGAAAAAACAAATAGTTGTATTTACAGTGATTATGTCCAATCATATTATTGCCATATGATTTTCAATCCCTGTGTCCTTTCAGTGTCTTTCCTTTGTTTTTTTCTGTGACCTGCCTTTTTTAGTCACGTGTTTCTTTTTCCTCTTTTTCCCAATTATATTTTCCTGAATTTCCCTGTTGCTGTTTATTGTTACATCTAAGCCTTTTTGTTTGTGTCCTGTCATCCTTGTAGAGTTCACCTCCTTCCTTACTTCCTTCATTTGGACTTCCCTCCTTAATCTTCTCCATCAGTCCCTCTTTTCTCTCTTCTTTTTCCTTTGCTTCTTTTTCCCATCTTTCTTTTTTCTTCCCCTCTCCCAACTCTCTTTCTTTCTAAAATATTTTCTTACTTCCTCGTGTCTCCTTCCATTTGTAAATCCTCTTTCTACGTATGCATCCTCCCTTTTGTCCTTATGTTTTTTCTTCTTTCTTTATGTATCTGTTTCCTCCCTTTCTTCTTCACTCAGTTCCTTCCTTATCCCTTTCTTTATCATCTTTTCTTCAATTTTCCACTTGTCTGTCCTTCCTTTTTTATTTATGTCCTTCCATATTTATGTGACCATTCTTTATTTTCTGCCGCTCCTCTTTCCTGTCCTCCATGTACTCTTCTTTGCTTCTTTCTTTTCTGTTCTATATTTTCTTGCCATGTCCTTCCTTCTTTGTTTTCTTGATAACTTATTTTTTCCTGTTCCTTCCTTCTTTTATCATTCTTGTTTATGTCTAGTCTTCTATCTGTCCTGTGTCCCTTCTTCTCAGCTTACTATCCAGGCATCTATCCTCCCTCATTTCCTTCCAGCCTTCCTTTTTTTTCTTTATTCCTTGTGTCTTCATTCTCCTTTGTCCCATTTTCACAACTTTGCTTCCTTCATTTCTTCCTTGTTTCCTTCCTTTCTTTCTATGTAGTAACAGTGACAACACTGCACACCATACCTTGCACCGCATCATGACCTTGATGCCAGTGTCCTTTCGTCTATAACATCTACAGCACTTGCTCTGTTGCACACTCTATATGAAATATTGACATTTCTGTCATGCACCATCGTAGGTTTTTAACATTTCATGTTTAATTAGTTTGTCATCATGCGTTCTGGCATGCTTGTCGTTCTGTATTGTAAAAGAAAAGTGCTGTACTGTTTTCATTCTTGGAGAAGCACCTCTAAACACTCAGCACAATCCAGGACATTGAAGAACAGAAAACAATTTACGCTTTGTCGCCTCCTATTCGTTCTCAGATCCTCATGCTTACGGCCTTCGCCAACCTGCTGGCTGCCATGCATCTTTCCTCTAACGCTGAGTGGCCAACTACTCCAACCACAGTGGAGGGAGAAAAACAATGAAGAGGAGGACAAGCTTGTTTCTCTGCCCCCATCCCTCTGCAGGAATTTTATGCCTTTGATTTCTTCCTTTTTTTCAATAACCAAGGACTCTTTTCACTGTTGCCAGCTCAATGAGAGCTTATGCGTCCTTCATCCAATTCCAACCCACCACTCTGTCTTTTCTCTGTGTCTTGCCGGGGATGTCTCTTCCTCTTCATTTTTTTCCCTCTGCATTCTGCCTTTTAAATATAGCTTCTGTGGAAATGGTGTTTATGTGTTTCTTGTGGTTCCAGCTTTTGAAGAAGGGAAGCATTTCAGATCATTCATGTCCCTCTCTTGAGGCTTAAGTGGTCTGCTTGTGATAGTGAAAAATTGCGTTTAGTTGTTCACATAAAAAATACAATTATATTCTTTAAAGCAACTGAAGCTTCCTTGAAATGTTATTAATATTTGTAGGTGTTCATACAGTGACTGGCAGATCCATTCATACCCATTGAACCATGTAATAAGAGATTCAGTGCATTGTGGGGCATTTTATATGATAGACTACAAACAGTGATGCATAATTGTGAAATTGTAAGAGGATTCATGGTTTTGTAAATTTTCACAAATGAAAATCTGAAAAGTGTGGCATTCATTTGTATTCAACCACTTGACTAACAACAATTGAAGTACTAAGAAACATCTTTATATGCAGTCCAAAGAGTTTGGTCATGTGGGCTTCATCAGAATCCATAGGGGTAAATTATGATATCACCTCATTTATTTTCTTTGAAAATATCTAAAAGCATGTTTTATATCAAATTCACCCTGAAGGCAGACTGAAAGATGCTAAAGCATCTCTAAAAACCCTAAAAATAATCTCTTTTGCTGCTGTTGATATTTAGGTGAAAGACGATGCAGCAGAAGATCAGACAAGTATTTACCACAGATCAGTCCAAAGTAATGTTCTTTGGACTGATTAGTCTAAAATTTAAGCATTTGGATATCAGAACAAATTAAATGTTTGGCATAAACCACATACATCATTACCGGTAAAGAACCTCCTACCAACTGTGAGGCATAGAGGTAAAAGTGTCATGCTTTGGGAATGCTAAAGTGATCTTCATCATAGTCGAGGTCACAGTGTGTACTTGAGAAAAATGTGAGGACAGCTGTAAAAACTTTGAAACTTGACCCTGCAACATGACAATGATACAAAACACATCACTAAATCCACCAAATTCTGACTCAGTTATTTTTGCAATGAAAACCTGAAGTTTCATTTTCTATATAGTTGGAGTTAGTAGAAAATTAGGCCGTAATTGGAGCCAACTGTGGCAATAGTAGTGACTCTGGAAGGCTGAATACAAATAAATCCCACACTTTAGCTTGAAACTGTACAATACATTTTTTCTTTAAATTCTACATATGCGCACCTTAATATGTCAGTCTAGTTTGAAGTTGTAGTGTGACTAATGTGAAACACTTCAATGAGTTTTGTGAATGCTATTCTTGAAGCACTGCATACATTACTCAGACACATGGCTGTTCCGATAATTGCATTACAAAGAATTATGATTTTCCTGTCTGTTAGATAAGCATTTGCAGTTTGAATTAGACCAGTGAGTTTGTATCCAAGCGAAAACCTGACTCAATTTGGAGCCTGACTCTGACCCACTGCAGAGACGATAACCGCAATCATTAGCATGTTTGACTGCATGTTGGTTAATGATACAAGTGCTCTGTGTGTTCTCGTCATTAACTTTCATTAACTGTTTTTCCTGCCTCATTGAGTCCCTCCACTAATTGTGTGACAGTCACAAGACGAGAGCATCCTACAACCGAATGAGCTCAAGATGTCCTGGTCACTGCATGCGTCAGGCCCACTTTGTCTTCCTGTGGCTGACCTTTTCAACACTTACAAGCTTTTTAATACATTATATTACATGGAACTATCACAGAAAAAATGTCTATCACAGAAAACATGTCTTGTACAGAGTGAAGGCTTACTTCATTAGTAAAATAAGCACTTTGCATGTTAAAAAAAAAGAAGTAAATGTCCAGATGTAAAATCTTTTGATCAGATGCACATGCGCTCTGCTGCAGTAATGACACTTATCAGTCTAATGAGCAACGTTTTCTCAGTTAAAAATAAAATCTAATTTGAAGGCAAATTATTGGCAGAATCTATTTGGTTTTACAGCCCTAATTAACGCTAGAAATTCACAACGAGGAGGAGAAAGAAAAAGTAAACCCACAAAGCGGCATGAATTAAATAACTTTCAAAGAGCCGAGGAAGAAATGCATTTCTGCGGTTGGATGGAAATAAAATGTATGTCGATAACTTTGTATACATGCCAACACAGCGGGACCAGAGGCTTCAAAGATGCTGAGGCTCCTTCATCTTTCTCATTACAAGTGGCTGTAGATTGATAGAGTCCAACTCTATTTGTAATATGAGGTTCCAGTCTGTTTTTTAACATGCAAAAGATTTAAAAACAAACAAAACAGACTGATCCATGGCAGCAAATGACTGAGGATCAATGGTGAAAGAGGCAGCTAAATGTTTTAAGTCAGATAGAATAAATACCACAATGGCGGTTATCACCTTCCTTCGTTAAGGCAGGCTTGTCTCCTCAGGCTTTATCTGCATTCCCAATAGGCCATTGGCTCACTTACCATCAGATGTCATTTGATATTTCCTTAGCACACAAGCCACATCAATTGCCTGCCACTTAATGCAGTCACGATGAACGGCTTGTTTAAACTGAAAACTTCAAATAATATAACAGTATCTTGGCAGAAAGCAACACCTTACTTGCAAATCTGTAAATACAGCATGAAGAGTGTTTTTTGTTATTGCTGGCAGAACTCTGCAGGTGTAAATTAGTGGATAATTACACTGGTGGGTTTTTGTTTTAACAACCAATGCACTCAAAATCCCCTGCCATGTGTTCATAACAGACTCCGCGCTTGATATTTAAACCCAATGCTCAAGACGTGCATGCAGGCTTGGTTCAAATTTGTAATTAGGGATGAGAGTAAATCTAATTTACCTGATAGAAAAATGTCAACTAATTCTGTCATTTAATTAATTCTCTCATTTACATTTAAACACAAAACAAAATGCACATGAATATTTCTAGATTTCAACATAGCTGCCTTACTGCTGTGAGCTGTACATCTTACTTGTTCACCACTAACTGCAAGGATCTGTTACAATTTAAAGCAAAGCACATGAAAGTACAGAGAAATGTGTTTAAAGACGAAGATTTTTTGGAAAATAAAACTCTCTCCTTTTCAAATTAATCACAAACTGCATAGATGTAATCCAATCTGGCTTCACCTTAAAATCTGACAATAAAATATTATTTTAATCAGTGTTGGTACAATCTGACGGTTGTATCAGTATTTAATCATGTTTGGTTTACCTCATTAGGACACTAAATAGGTTTTTGGAAATATAAAGTAAATAAGTGGAATAAGGAAAGGTTAAATGATGTGTTTCATTTGTAAATCATTGATTTTGAAAAGATAAAACCCTAACCTAATAAAAACTATTTATAAATTTTATTGGGGGGATGCAGCGACACAATTTTTCACATGACTTTGCTGTGTATCCTCTCTATGCATATTCAAGTTTGACTTCAATATGTATAGAGAGTTATTTTAATTTTGCAGTTCCATGCTTGATTTATGTCCAGTTTTTTTTTTATTCTTTTGCTGTTTTGTGTAAAAAAAAAAGCAGTTTATTTGTTGAGGCATGAACATTAGTTTAGCTAAGTCTACAAAATCAGTTTTACAAAGCAATTCCATGTCTTTCTGATCAATTTAATGTATACCTTTGAATCATCTATTTCATAGGAGATGCTAGGAGTGGAAGTGGGGATTAAAAAATGTCTCATATGTTGGTATTCAGACTATTATAAACAATGCAGAGCTTTCATTTTTAAAACTTGTGTATTAAGTTAGGATTATCAGAAATAGAGTTGGATTTTACTGAAATAATCTACTTGTTGCCAAATTATGGCAACTAATGTAAGCTTTTGTAAATGTGGCTTATATGGAGGGGTTGTCTTTTGTTGGGGCTTCAGGCATTTTCTGAATATTTGTGAAAATATAAGTACAAATGAGCATTAAAATAGCAACTTAAACTAAACCTTATCCTCTCACCCCCAAGCACCAATGCTCCTTCTCCAGTTTACAAAGACTGATATCTCCCCTTGCTTCAAAACCCTGCAGCAGTATTTGCCAAAGAATATTCATCAGAGATTTTCTAATGGATTTTTCTTTTCCAAATAGGAAAGCAATTATTTTAGAAATGATACCAGGTGCTTATGATGATTTATGGCAGAAGTTTACACTTTTCACATTTTGATCTCTCTCTATTACTTCCAGTGGACCTGTCAGATATGAACTCACAAAACACACAAATGATGACACGATTCTGGAGAAGTGTCTATGTATTTATGAAAGTGAAACATGAACATTCACACAGCTCCCTCACAAACACATCATTCTCTGTCTGAGTGGCAAATCCATAAATTGACAGCACTTAAATAACACATCCTTTGTTAAAAACACAATAACAACTGAAATGTAACAACCAGTTCTAGCAGATAGTAGCTAAAGGGGAGAAAAGTTTTTAAATGACACTAATTAAACTAGTTAAAAACCTAAACAATATTTTATATACATAAGTTTGTTTCCAGATGCATTAAGGAAAAGAGGAAATAAAGACATACAGGGCAAAGTATCACTCACACCAAGATCCTAACAGTCACAGAGCGATCCAAGCACAGATAAGACAGAGAGGAAAAGACAATAGAGACGTATCGCAACTGACATCGCCACTGCAATCATTCAGCTCTAATTTAGACAGACCAATTAACCTGACAGTCATGATTTTGGATTGTGGGGGAAAGCCAACATGGGAGGAAGCATCTTTTATCCTTAAAGCAAAAATGGTTCATGAACATTGTCATGCGATCAAGATTACTGGTGAGACCTGACACCTGACAAGTAGAATAGATACATGAGAAGTAAAATAGATGACAAAAAATCTAAATTTCCACCTAGCTTTTATATAAATTAAAATTTTATTGGTGATATTAACATTACTGGGATCAATGTCACAATTTCCCATTTACCTGTTCAAATACATGGAAGAAGTCTGAGGCGAGTGAGTGCAGGACTGTGCCTCACCTGTGGTGGCGCTGTGTCATGTTGCCAGTGACTGGCATGCTATTGGTGCATGCCAGTTGCTGTTATTATTATCTTGCTAGTATCTGTGTTTAATTGTGTATGTTCTATATAGACTGATGTTCAACAGTTTGAACATAGAGTGACATATTTGTCCTTTCTGATCTCCCATAAATGCGCAGTGAAAATGTGCAGGGTGAGACAGAAAGCACTGTGTCTCACTAATAGGGGCCAGTGTTGAGTCCCATGTGCTCAACAAGCAACACATGCTCTTCTTCTACTTCTTGAAAAGACTGAAGACAGAAAAAATAATACGAAATATCTTTTCAGGTCCCTCAACTCCTTGGCGATCATCTTTATTAAGGTGTGCATTTTAATAACAATTTTTCACTCATTTCCTGCCACCAGCCAAGTCTCCTTAGTTCACATTGTAATCCCAACAAATGAGGGAACCTGGTCTATAATTTCTGAGTTATTGCAAATTATTTAATGGGTCAAGGGTTACAGACATCAAAGTTTGATCTGATTTATGCATCTAAACCTAGAGGAACATCTTAGAGGACTTATAATAACTCTGGACTCTGTTTCCATCACACAATACTCTGTAATGCAATATAGTTGCGTATGATAATCTGAAACTAAATGACACAACCCATATCAGTTTCATTTTTTGCAACAGATACTATTTTCTCAACATGAGTGTAGCAGGTTGCCATACAGCCGAACCACAACTTCCTTTTCTGTGTGGGTTTGATACCTTTCATTTATTTAGCAGAGCCTTTTATACAGAGCAACTTACCAATAAGAAAAATAAAGGAGTCTATAATGGTTATTGCAAAGAATGACTTGATGACAGGCTTTTAGCTCAGAAGAGTTTGAATATTGGAGGGAAGTGACCATTATGTCTGAGTGCTACAGGGCTAAATTGCAGGCAGCAGAGGCAACAGAGGCTTAAATTTATACTCAGCATTAATAAACACGCCTAGAATGATGCCTGCGCACAGTTTGCAGTCTGTTCACACAAACAAATCCAGTGCTTCACTTTTAGGTGGCTTTGTCAGACGAGAAAATGTAGATCAGTAACGTGTGATGCTTCTTCATCACCAAGTAGTGCTTACAGTATGCTTTGCTTACGTTGCTTTGATGAAACAGAACCACAAGTCATTTAATACTAAAGTTAAAAAACTAAAGAAGTGGTCTTATTGACCCATATAGTACCATGAAAGATCAGTCTTTCAATGGTTTTGCTAGTCTAATGGCAAAACCAATAGTGACTCATGTTAGCATGTTAGCATTCCTCACTAGCTCATCTGCTGTTTCGGTTCTGAACATCCAAACTGGTATTGCCATCTATTTAAGATGTTTACTACCTACAAATTTGTATCTCTTCCTTCTTGAGCTGCTTTCCAGCTCACTTTTACCCTAACTCATCTTGTTTATATTGTGTCTGACCTAATCAATTTAATACTTGTTATTTATTTAGCTCTTTTCTGCTTCTCCTGCCTCTGGCTTTCCATGTTTGTGCACAGAGGAGCAGGGAGGTCGGTGAATCAACCCACAGCATATAAAACAGTATTAATTGCTGCTATTATTGCACATGGTTATGATTATTATTCTAGCAAAAGTGGTCCTGACTGAATTGCATCAATTAATTTTGTTTATTTCAGGATTTGTTGAATTACTTTATCGCTGAATGAAATAGCATCCCATCGGATTAAACACACCTAATGTTAACAAGGGGAACAAAAGCCCCCCTCATCTTAGAAAATGACACAAAGTAGTGCACAATGTTAAAGTGAAAAGGATTCAGCTTTATCCATTTTTTATTTGAGTAAAAAAAAATAAAGCATGGTAACCGTGAAGATCAAAGAACAGACAAGTAAGAGATTATGTAGAAGATACAGGTTATACACCAACAGCTCAAGCTTTGAATGCTGCAGAGCTCTGTTCAGTTAATAATTTGAAATTGGACAGATTGTGGCATAACTGCAATCCTATCAAGACATGGTCATCCACCTATACATACAAGCTGGGGATAAAATAAAGAAGATAAACTCATAGGTAAAGATGCTTCTGGGGGATCTGCAGGGGTATCTTTGTGAAAATTGTTCATCTGGATAGATGAGATAAATACTAAGCATTTTGAGCTACATCCAAAACTCTGGCAAAGTTTAGAAAAACCACTGACTGATTTCCTGTATGGAAATTCCAGGCTGCTACTAGCTTTGCTTACATTGCTTTGCTGAAATACAACCACAAGAGTAGCTGAGTCAGTCATTTCATGCTAAAGTTAATACTAAAGGATATGACTGATTTTCTGTATGGAAATTGGCCAGTAGGTGCAAAAGAGTTGTAACTGGGGTTAGAGATTCATGTTCCAGCAAAACAACATTGTTGTAATATTGATACATTTGCAGTGTATTGTGCAATCCTACTGTTTTGTGCTGGTTTATCACATAAAATCCCAATTAAAAAAAAAAATTAGTATGACAAAATCTATAAATGTTCAAACTGGGGTAAATACTTTTGCATTGCAGTATAAGTTTTGTCAATTCTTCCTTTGATAAATACTATTAATTGTGAAGGAGAGACTCTTTTAGATCTGAAGCTTATGGCTCTTCTTCACAAGTCACTCCAGAATGAAAACATTCTGGCCAATTGGAGTGTGAAAATTACATTTGCATGTTACTAAAGTTTTTCAGATTCGTAATGGATTCCCAACATTATAATTACACCAGGTAGGGAATAATGGAAGCTACAAGCGTGAATGTCGTGGCCTTGGAAGTCACAAAAATCAAATTTATGAAAAATAGTTCAGCTTTAGTTGGATAAATCTAATCTGGTAGGGTCCTTTTTTAGTTCTCACCATTCGTCCTGTAAATTCACTGCATTAAGGAATGGTGCACATTAATTACATCAAATGATGGAAATGTGCTCAAGTTGGCTAAGCCAAGGTAATTTTCATTGGTAGTCAGTCTATAAATGTAAACAATCTATGATATATATTTCAGGATTCCTAAGCAATATAAAGTTTGACCAACTTTATATTGGATAGAATCTGCCTTCACACCATCAAGTGCCATGCAAAGAGCCTGTCAATTAGAGGGATCTGCTTTACAAGTAATTTCTCCTACCTAATTTCCCCACAGAGTTCAGTTTAAAAAGTGAACAGGGAGGAGTAGCTGATAAAGGGATTCATGTATGAAGTTTAATCCTAACAGTGTTTTGGTTTGAGGCTGATATGGAACTCAGACACTTTTCCATTTGCACTAATTTAGTCAGTCATGCGTTATGAACTCCTCCAGTAGAAAAAAATTCTCTAACAAAAAATGTTAAAGGTTTAAGAGTATGTACAGTGATCTGGCATAGCAATAAGATGATTGATGGGTCGTTTTTCCATCTAGTCACCTGTTACTGGGTGGGTTGTACACAATGGCGGTTCCTGATATGGGGGCGTGTTGTGGGGAGGCAGCAGGAGATCCAACAGGAGTAGGAGTGTAGGACTTCTGAAAACTCCCACAACCCTTTGTTTAAAATACCGATTGTAAAAAAACAACAACAAAAAAAACATTTTGAATTTTTTCCGTCTAACTTGTTGCATCTCTTAAGTTAACCAAAGTCCTCTTCTGATTGGCTGATCAGTCCCACTTGACGACTCCTTTCCCTGAAATTTGGATTACCAAGAATGAACCTAACTTCAGGAAAACTCCTCAAAGAGAGAACTAAGGAACTCCACAAAAGACTTACCGAATAACAGGACACAAGCAGGAGCTCATCACCTTCTAACTTAATTGTGACAAATTGTCTTTGAATTGTGGACAACACATTGTCTGATATTCGCAGGTTCTCACAAAGTTTCTTTTTGTTTTTCCTTAATTTCTGAGGAGTAAACTTAAGGTCATCTTTTTAAAATTCTTCAAGAGGGCTGCATGTTTTCAACGAGAAACCAACAGACATCCAAAAGCTTGTGCAAAGAAAGACCAGCATTGTCTGTTGTTTTAAACTGACATGTTGCAGACTGAACTCTTCTTCATACAGATGTGTTTATCTTTTCTTCTCAAAATAGAAATGAAGTTAGAGCAGCCCCATACTGAGACACTCTTTCTAATTCTATCGCTGGTGGTTTTGGAGTTGGAAGGCGTAGGTTCAAAGTTGGTTTCCTAGCTTTGTTTTAAAGCTTTTTTTGTTTTGTTTTGTTTAGGCTTTCCTTTCTAATGTTGATGTTAGAAATTAGAACATAGTATGAGGCTTAAAAACCCTTTTGCTTAGGGTCTTGAGAGACAAGTAAACATTTGAAAAAAGTGGAATTTCTAATCAGTTTTAATTAGTATTCTCAAGTCTGAATTCCCCATCCATGTACTTAACCTTTTAGCTTTTATCAAGTAGTTTGTGGAGTAGCTAGAGTTGGCAGCTTTCATCTTTGTTTGTTTCTTTTTACTCAATCATTAGTCCATGCAATTGTATTGGAAATTATTCGACTGCCACTACAGATTAGATTTACAGGTAGAATTTGAATTTTTTTCTGATGTTTGCCATAAACAATGTACATCAGAATGAATAGCTTAAAAGAGTTTTTGGAAAAATTTCATCCAAATGAAGGATTAATGATACGTTCGACAACTACTGCAGTCTCAGATCAGATTCATGCTTGCAAATCCAGTGTGGTTTCAGACACAACTGGCGCATCCATTCTGCTTGAGATGGAATGGCTCAGATACCAGAACAGTCGATGATGATGTTTCTTTGCAAGATCATCGTTTTACACACAAACAAGAAAAAAGAGTACAAAAAGTTAGCAAATGTAGTGAGTGTTCCCTGAGATAAAGCTGGAAGCATAGTGCACAAGTAAAAGCAGCTTGGGGATGGCAGGAAAAGGAAACTATGAAGAGCTTCCGCCAGATTTCTGAGGAGGAAACATGGTCAAAATGCTCCACTGGCTAAAAAAGACCAATAGTTAGATTTAGTGGTAGAAATCACTGATGTTTCAATCTCCATAGTAAAGCAAATAAAAAATGTTGAAGAGTGCCATGCTATAACTTTAAAACATGCATCACAACTAATCCAAAATCGAAAGAAAAGTTAGCTCCAGTTTGTTCACGGCTGAATAAAAATACAAAATGCTTTTAGAATTCTGATCTTTGGACTTTTCAGGGTTTTGGATCAGAGATATGTTTGGAAGAGGACGGCTGAAGCACACGCTGAAAGAACACCATGCCTACCATAAAGCATGGATGGTGTCTCAGTAATCCCCTGGGACTGCTTTGCCTCCTCTGGCTTTGGAAACCTGCAAGATGAATTAAATTAATTATCAGTAAATCTCTCATTCTGTCTGTAAAGATGCTGAAACTAAAATGTCATTGGGGCTTGAAACAAGACAACATCTTCAGGCATAACTCTAATTCCAACAAGGCTTAGTCTCAGAAGAATTCCTGGATGATACTAGGATAGCCATTATAGTTGCCTGAATTGAACTTAGGTTCTCTGGTGAGATTTAAAAAAGCCAAATTTGAGAATATTAATGAATTGATGGCCTTTGGCCATGAAGGGTGGGCTGAGATTCCTCAGGAACGCAGCCAAAATCTTGTGCTTGGCAATAACGCCAATTTACGCCAGATTGTACCAGCTAAAAGCTGCTCCACTAAAGAATGAAAATGCTTTTTGAAAGAATTGAATACATTTGAGATTGTAGTAGCAATTATAAGGTCCGCTTCATGTTGAATATGAAGGAAAAGCTATTTTAATTGTTTTATTTATTGTACAAAGTTGTTTGCTTAATCCAATTTTCAGTGGGGATTGATACCTATAGTTAAATTTTTACTAGATAAATGTGCAGAAAGCTCCTGGCTACTTCAATTTGTGATAACGATTGTTTGATGGATTAGTTGTAAATTCACCCTTCAATCAAATTTTTTTTTTAATGTATGCTAAGGGTGGTTATGAAGTTGATATATTTTTGAACAATGCTATTGTTTAACTTGGAATACCAATGTAATAAAGCGGGTTTCAAAGAAATAAACTCCATAGAGGGTCCACAGCAAAACTTACAAGACAGAAAGAATCTACTGCTAACTTCTTGATGCAAGATTCTACAGGAAATATTCAAGTGTCCAAAGAGAGTTACCATCACTCTATTAGATAGCTGGTCATAATGTTATGCCTTATCTGTGTATATCAAGCCTTGTTGCAAATCATCTGTTCATAAATATTGAGATTTTCTACATCGCAGCAGATAAAATGCTTTTTATCTGGTTTTATATTGACTAAACCTGTGGTGATGTCTGGTGTTCAGTTTAGAAAATCTGGCAATGAAAAAACATAGTTGCCCTCTGAGGAGTTTTTAGCAACTTCTGTAGGAAAAAAAAGCCTTCACTAAACATTGTCTCTGACCTTCAGACAGAAAGGTTGTTTATGAGTCTCCACACTGTCCACAGGAGAGGTCTTTAGCTGAAAAGCAGCCCTGTTGTTGGCCACCAGAGATTCGCTGCAGCAGTATTGAGCACATGTACCAATTTCTCTGTCTGGCACCTACATATTGATGGTTGCTGTATCAAAACAATGGCCTTCCTCTGAGTGTAATAATGCTGGCTTGGTCTCTTATTTGTCTGACAAGATCCTGCTCCAGGAACATTGTGCTTTGACTAGGGTTATCATTTGTACGCCAAAAGGAACAGAAATCCTTTTCAATCACGTTGAGGTCGCATAGCAACTCATTATTGCTAAATGAAGTACAAATACACACGTCCACGTGTGTGTCTGTGTGAGATGAACAGAGGATGGCCCAATTGCAGGGACATTTATTGCAGGGTGAAACCTTGTGCAAACATAATTTGCACCGATTATTAGATGAGGTGAGGAGGTAGCCAGGCTGCAGTTCGGTAGGGGGTTCTGCCAAACTAACGATTGATCACACTAAGGTTAGGAAGCGAGGGAGCAGAGTGTCAAAATCCTGAAGATATTCAGGTCCTCATTACTGGGGGTCATATCATCCTTGCCCTGCGCATTCAACCGAATCACTCGAGTGCCCAAGCACTAACAACCAGACTGTACTGTAAGCACAGCCCGTACCCTGTCTCCATTACTAAACTTCACATTTAAATTTGCTAGTTTAAAAACAAGCAAGCACATGCTAGATAGCATGTGTTTTTTTTTCCCCCTTATGATTATTAAAGATGCATGATAATCTACCTCTGTGTCATCAAACCTTGGGGAATATGTCCCATCTCCCTCTCAGTCTCCTGCCTTAAAAGAAACTATATTACCTCCTGGTGAAAGAGCCAGAGAGCTGGCAAACACCTATGAATTATAAATTATAATCTTGTCCTGAGTCTACACAAAGAGAGCAGAGGTGGTGAGAAGGCTACCAGATGAAATTCATTTGGTGAAGAAGAAAATAAGGATAATAGGGCAATATTTATAAATGTTCTCTTCCCAGTGATGATTCATGACTCTGCTCCTTTCAGAAGCTCCCTGAGTGAGATCTGAGGGCCAATAGCCAGAGGGGTTCCTTGGGAAGAACAGAAAGTGCAGTTTGACTTCATCTGCTACCAAGAACAAGGTCGTTAAGAAATGTTTGTCTTAGCCCTCAGTTTTCACTTTGACCTAAAACAATAGAGAGATTAATGAATGAGCCTAAAGGACACTTATGTTTAAAAGCAAGTGGGCCATATTCAAGCTCTGAACCCTAACTGGACAAGTTTATTTTTCCCTAACCCAGCTGATTTCACTTGTTTAAGCAGTCTTGTTCTGAATATCATTCATATAAGTTAAGCAAGGCAAGTTTACTTCAATAAATTAATCAAAGGCAGCTCTTAACTGGTGGACATAGTCTTGATTTAAAGAAACTCAGAGTTTCAGCATTTTTGCAGGTTTTGGAAGTTTATTCCAGATTAGAGGTGCCTAGAAACCAGATGCTGCTTCTCCATGTTTGGTTCTGATTCTGGGAGTGCAAAGTAGACCAGAACCAGAAGACCTGATGACCTAGGAGGTAGATATAATAATAAGAGGCCCTTCAGTGATTTACAAGAGCATTTAAAAAGGCTCAGACAATATTCAACACAAAATATTTATTTAAACTTTGCTTGCTTTGTTAAAAAAAATTGGAAGTTTAGTTTACTGCTAAAGAGTTAAGAATAATAAAAATCACAATAAAATATTTTTGTTATTTTGAAATAACACCACACCAATATGGAGCTTAAGACGCCAACATATTATTTTGTGGGTTTTTGTGTGTGGTTGCCACAAGTGCTTTTTTTTTGACTGCAGTATGGTTCGGGGGGCCTTTTCGGTCTGTGCCCAGCTGGGAGTCCATTGTTTCGCGATCCGTCCCTGGCATAATCGCCTCAGAAATTCACCTTGTTTGTTTTTGAGTTTATGCTCCGTGGTTAACAGTGAGGGATTTTATTTCCGTGAGATTTTCACGTTTGGTGCACGTTTTAGGAGGAGAGCGGCAATGAATGGACACTGAGAGGCGAGTAAAGCCGAGTGAAGCCGAAAAAAAATTTTTTTTTTTTTAAATCCTACTGACTAACCGACCTGTGTGTGTTTTCACCACGGAGGCAGAAAGAAGCGTGACCGAAAGGGGGGGAGAGACGCAACAACTCCACGCCTGCCACGGCTCCTTCTCCTCCTTCTCGCAAATTAACTTAAAAGCGGCGCATTTCACAGACAAGGAGGGAAAACAACATTTTTTCTCTCCGTCATTTTCCCTCTCTCTCTCTCTCTTATTTTGTTGGCAGCGACGCCAAACACTTGAGCGAGGCGGACATTAACCCGTTAGCGGCAGCAGCGAACCGGAGCTGCCACGAATAGATCCACAGTAGATCCACGACCCTCCCTCCCCCCTGTACCCCGCTTACCCCGGTGTCGGCTGACCGGGATAGGACCTCGTGCTTCTCCGGAGGTGGAGTCCTCTATCTTTCCCACCTGTGTTTTTTTTCCTTCTTGTTTTACATTTCTGTCTTTTCACACGCTCGGTTCTAACTCCTGTGTTTGGTGGTTGTTAATTACATGAAGTGGATTGGGTCAAACTCGCGAAGACGGGACTAAACGCGGCGCTTCTTCAGATAAGGAGAGAAATGCAAACGGCGGCGACAAAGAGGAGATTCAGTAAGTGCATACGAATATTCTCCATTGAACTTGAGTCGGGTAAGATTTCCGTTAAGTTGCCTAACTTGCACAGATTTCTATAGACAGCATGCATGTCTCCGCTTCGAATTGAAGCTGGAACTTCCTTTTAAAATTAAACATAGCAAATTATCTCCTGGGTTTGCAGACAGCCACGCATGCAGTTTGTTGCGCCTCTTGTTTATTCAGACCCGATGCATAGCCAGCAGCAACTTTTATGACTAGAACAGATGCATATTATATTGGTCTGCTGCAAGTTCTTCTAATTATAAGAGCGTCACTGTGATGAAGATGGAGCACAGAATTATTCCCCATTCACTTCACAAGTCATTTTTTCTTCCAATGCAAATAACACCTGCATGGTTGGCCGCATGCACCTCTCCGTGGACAGCTTGACGTCGCAGTTGTCTTTGCAGGGATGAAATTTTCGGTCAAGCAGAAAATCTGCCGAGAATCATTAATAAAATAAGGGGGGAAGAGAAGTGGAGGTCTGTAGGGATTGAACATGTCGTCACCCTGTGTTTTAATATGCATTTGCCATGTAATGATTTGACCCGTCACATTAATGTTGATTCGTCAAAGAAACCTGAAAGAATCTGGCTGGCTCACTTGCATCATTTGCTTTGCTTCATCGTCATCTGTCTGAGGTCTTTGAGTTTTCCTGTGGCCATCAAGTGCAAAAGCACCTGCCACGCTCTATTGTTGCTTTTTTTTCTTTCTCACTCAGACTGTTTTCCATCACTATGTGTGCACACAGATTTCATTCCCATGCAGGACCAATCCCAGATTTTTGGGGGGCTGTGGGCAGGATGTGAATTGGAGCCCACATGTTGGTGGGTGTTGGTCAAAGCAAAATGAACATTCTCCCTGGCTTTGCATCAGGCATGGATGCTGGACGGGCATTAACCGGTATTGGTCAGGGACCCTTTCAAATGCAGAAACCATGGTGAACCATTTATAATATTAAATATTTCAGATGGTAGACATTGTCACACTTATGAAATAATAACCAGTCCTTCTAATTTGGTGCAATGGTTGTAACAGAATAGTTTGAATGAGCATTTGAAGGAAAAGAAGAAATTGTTGGAGTCCAGCTTTTACAATAGTCGCAACAAGAAAGTACACCCTTGTACTTCTACGCTTCTACATACTTTGTATGCATTTTAGGGGTTTGCTTTTCTTTCAAAACTTCTTCGTTTTGGCTTTTTTAAATAAATGATGAAGTAGTAGAAAACTGGTGGGGTTTCAAACACTTGAGTTTAGACAAATAATTTTAATTATTAAAGACAATATCATTTATGCAACAGGACACTAGATGTAACAGTGAGTATACTTTCTCTTTATGATGTCTATCGTCTTGGTGAAAGCATATCAGGTAGACAAGAAAATCATATCATTGTCATCCAAATGTGATTAGCCTTAAAATATAATTTTCAGCTCTAATTTGGGCAGTAAAATACTGATAATGTTTAGTACAAATACTTTCCATACTCATTATGCTGGACACTGGCCAGTTAAGATAATATATCAAAAAATATATAATGACTGGCATATTTATTCACAAATCTTGGCTGAACACAGGCTTTATAAAATTCACATCTGGTAAATGTTGACATTAATTTTTGTTGGAATGTTCTATATTGACTTCAATAATTGAGGATTTCCTGTAATCTTCTAACTCTATTGTAAGTAAATGTTTATCGTTCAGTTTCTGTAAATAATATCAAAGGTTGCTTAGACTTCTTATAATTTGAACAACTGTTATTAAACTCAAATGTCCTATTTGATAATCAGTAGGAAATAATGTTTAGAACTTGTAAAAATGCCAATTTTATACTCATAATTAAATTAAATCCTCCACTATGTAGAAAAATAAAGTGAGACACAATAGTTGAAGTACCTTGACATGAAATAGTTTTACTATGAAAATGAAGCAGGAACTGACAAACTGGGAAAGGGAACAACCTACCTTGAGCTTTTCCAGTTTAGCCATGCAACGCTAATAGCTCCTTTAAATTACTCAGCCTGAATGTTTGCGCATGGGCATTTAACAATCCCAGGTTCAGAACCATTCAATCTGAATTCAAAAGTAGTTCTTTATAAACACAATTTCAGGTTTTAAATTTCAATATCTCATTTCTGTCAGGGGCGCCCCCTAATGGTTGCAGTTTGCTTGTTCCTTGAGTTGATTGATCTGCATTATGGGTGTGGCCAAAAGTAAACAGTCACCTGCGATAAAATTGCATATTTAATTTCTATTAGGTGTACCTTCTGATTAATAGCCCGCCACCCAGTTTCTTAATTATTTTTTTATTTTTATTTTACACTTATAATTAGGCCAGTCTTCCCTAAATCAGCTTTGAAAGGTGATTGACAGGTCAAATACTGAAAAACCTGGTGTTTTTCCCTGTTGATTAAATCAATCAAAACTAAGAACTCTTCCTATTAATGTTAACACTTCAGCCAATATGTGCTTTAATGTACTTTTAAAGGTGAAAGACACAACCTGGAAATTTTGTATGCCTTCGTTGTCATCTGGACTCAGAGCTACTGTCTCTATCGAAGAACCTCTAGCGTGTTTTTCCTTTTCTTACATAATCCCCTGAACAAGTATCTGTCAAAGCTGGAATCGAGGTCGTTCAGAACGCAAACAAAACCGGAAATCATCCTTGGTCAAAAAGAACCTTATCGGTACATTTCCACTCTCATTTATTCATAAATGTATTCTTTGTTGAGTTCTTTTTTGGAAAGGCTAGGAAGCAATTTTGCTTGCAGAGCATTACTATGAAATTGCCTTATTGGTGTCCTTAATCAAAACATAACTGTTTTAATTAAAACTGTCAAAGACACAATGAAGAGGCTTAGCCATTAGCCGGAGTGTATCAAGATGGCGCAGGGGTGAGTTAGTTTCTCTCTGTTGCATCAGTAGATCTCTGAAAAGGAAACCACAGGCTTAGTGCGTGTTTGGGTTTTTCACCCTCAGGTTATGAGGGTGAAAAACAGTTGACAGTTGCAAGGTGCATGTTTATTTGAAGTTTTGGGGTAACCAGCCTACACCTAGCAATACTCATTATTGCTAGGTTTCTGTTATAATTGATTTCTTGCTCTAAATTTAATTTCCTTCATAAAAAGTGAACTGGTATTTGGATCAGGGAGTGAAGAATTACCTTTTGTTATCTTAAGGATAGATGACTTATCATTCAAACTTGTGTTGACAGGTCTGCTAGGTGAACATACTGCTTAAGGTTTTCCTCCATCATGTTGACTAGACAGGGACAGCAGGGGAGCAGTTAGGTTTTCTTGCAGTGTCTAACCTGGCTCCTTATTTGTTGGCTATGACTGATTCTCTCTCCTTTTCACAGTTTCTCTAAGTCAGGACATCATTTCATACAGCATGTATTTCTTGAATGGAAATGGCTAGAAATTCCCCAGGGTATTTGACTTAATTTACTCTAAACCAAAGGTGAGTCAAAAGAAGATATGTGACTTAGATGACCGTTATTCTCAAGGGATTATCGAGTGGCCCGCTCTGTTATGCTACATTGCTTTCTGCTTTTGTTCACTTTTCAGAGCAGCATTTCTTCTGGGAGTTTCTAAACAAAGCAAGGCACCATAGCTGATGACATCATTGGTTAGATATATACCATAAAATGCATACCATCAAAAGAAAAAGTAAACCCTAGGGAGACGTTATGTTTAATGTAAATGGTTTTACTGATCTTTTTCTCTTTTGATTTCTACTTCAGTTGATTGAAATTATTTTAAGAGGGGTTCTCTTCAGAGGTTTACAGATCAGAACAAATATTTTTTAATCCTTTTACTAATAAAAAAAATATTTGATTGCTAAAAGTAATAAAACTGTCTCTTTATGAAATTCTTGATTTTTTTTCTTTTGAAAAGTGAGTCTTCAAGCAAGATGGGCCCTGTGGGACATCTAACATTTGATTGAAGACTTAAATTTTAATATGAAAACAGTCAATTTCAGTATGGGTTAATAAAAATGTATTTAAGTAGCTCTTTAAAAACTAAACCTCTGTTAACCAGAGTATTGATTAGAGAACTTTTTGAGGGGAAAAAACACCATTACAAATCACCAAAATTAATAAACTTGCCCAATAAACTTTAAGACATGCAGAAAATTAACATTATTACACACAATGTTAGTTTACTGGTTTAATGTTAATGCCATAATATTGTCATACAGAAAAATGATGGTAATATCTTTCTCATACTGTAATTTTTGGGTGTGATTTTATTCAAAATCTGACAATTGCAGGTCGGATTTGGGTTCTAGCACCTTTACCCTTCTGTTTTGAAATGGAGCTACATGCTGCTGTTATTTGCCCTTCATATTGTCATCTGTTACAAGTTATAGGGTGCCTATTCTGGCAGGTCTGAAGATTATTCACTCTCCTGGGAGTATCTCTCATTCTGCCAGAAATCTTACCACAGAAGGCAGCAATTGTTGTCAGATATCTCACCAGTAGCAACCCATGTGGTGCCCTAGTTCTGCTTTGCTATGTTGAGAAGTAGCAGCCCAGTAAAGAGTTGTGTACCTGCTGTGATCTAGATGAAGTGACCCTTCAGCTTGCAATAGGCCTCTTGAAGAGTACTGTCACCCACTGTAGTCCGAAAGGATGGAATTGAGGGATAAAAACCAGCTAAATGTCATCCAGACTTCCCTGCACATTGGGAGCTTTTGGTTGGTCTTATTGGTTAGCTGAAACAGTTCTTTTAAAGGTGACTGATACTTTCTTGAACAAGTTAGGATAGGTCTACGGCCTATACAAAACAGGTTAATTACACTTTTTGCACAAAATTGTTCCTAAATGATAAGACTACAGTCTGCTCAGTCCTGCCTATGTTGAGATTCCGTTCAGAATGAGTTTTTTTTTAGGGCCTGTTTTATTTTTAATAATTTTAAGCAAAATAAGCTGGTGCTGCTGGCCACGCCCCCCAATTCAACGTCTACACGCTCACGTTAAAATGACTGCAAACAGATTACTCAATTATACAACTGAATAATCTGTTGTATAATTGAAGTCGAATACAACTGAAATTGAATACAACAAGAAAGCAAGAAGTGATTTCTGGATGGTTGATCAACAGCAAAACACTTGTCATCCAGTAGCCATTGTACAGCACATACTGTGGTAAAACCAGCTGACCATACATGTTGGAGCTCAGCTAGGGTTGCTAGGAGAAGGGCTGGTCTTTGCTGTGGTTTCCATGTGTGAGCAGTTGCTGCTTATTTGTAATATTACATTCCTTTGTGAAAATATTACCCTTGCCACCCCATTGCAAGATCAAAAATTAGCTGATTAAATGGATTATTATAAATTTTAACACCTTTGCTGACTACTTACAATCCTCATTATTACCAGATGTACCACTTAAATAGAAAACAGAAATAAAGTCACTATCATTTATGAATTACAGAGTCGTTTGAAAACTTTGGGACTCCAGTGGACCAAAGTTTCAGCAATTGTCCACAAAATGGAGGAAATAATAAAGTATTCAGCAGGACAATGATCATAGGCACATTGGCACAACCACCTCTGAATAATAAATAAGCAAAAGTTTCTGGAGTAGCCTAGTCAAAGTCTGGTCTGATCTCCGATTGACATACTGTGGCATGTTGCATTAAACAGGCCAGTCATGCTTCAAAGAGTCTATGAACAAATTTCTGCGGGGTGGAGTAGTTCAAAAATGTATCATCAGCAAAAGGGAAAATGTTAAGGGTGGAAATATATTTTCACAGCACTTTCCATGGATAGCACAGTCTTTCCAGTTCTTGAGATAAATGGTTTAAATATTGTAGTAAAATCTTCTGTGATTTGAATGACTGATTGCCCTGTCATGAATGTGGCATTTGTTGGCTTGGATACCTTTCTGTCCTGTGAGAGTATTTGTAAGATCTTGCGTAGTATTTCCTCACAGACAGAGCAGCTGCCCCGTTTCTCTCATATATTGGTATTTTCTGACACTGGCCGCACTGATTGGCATCCGCTCCAGCTTGTCTGCGGCCGTATGTTGAAGAAACCACGCGGCACAACTCTACGCCCATTGGCATTTCTCATACTCTCCATGTGGGTAAAAACTTAGTAATTTCAGGCCTCTTGAGCTTTAATGAGAGGTTTTACCCATAGTGTGTTGGTCTGTGGTGGGTGGGTTCAGCGTTTCTCGCGTTTATAGTAGTTTATAAGTACTCTGGGGTGCTTTGCTGGCCCACTGTCAGGGGATTGGTACAAAAAGAAACAATCCAGCAAGCTGGTTCCAACTGGTTCCGATGGATCTTGCGCATGGGGTAATCGGCAAATGTTTCTGTTCTTGGAGACAGATTTTCTTCTGTCTATGTGATAAGAATATTGTATCCATTAGGGTGCTGTAGTCAGCTAATTTTGCCCTGTTCAGAAACCCAAACCTACATAAAGATATGGTGCTCTTGGTATCATGCATGGTGAATTTTGAAACAATGTCTTTTGTTGAACGTCAGCAGCGGAGAGGCAAAAAGTGATTTACTACTCTTGTCTTCCAGGGTAATGTAGGAGCAATTTGACTGCTGATTGAAACCAGGTTTCCCATTTCAGAGTCCACTGGTGACATTATAAACCATTTGCACCAATGTGTTACAGAGCACCCCTGCGTTTGGTAAAGTGGAAACAGACGCAGGACCTAAAAATGGCCTGTGCTTACCGCAGGAGCCCTATTTTTACCCTCTCCTTGTGTGATTTGTTTTTTTCTTTTTCTTTTTTGGTTCAAAGAGTGCAGGGGCTGCTAAGTGTGGTAGTGAACATGAATGATATTGAAAGGCCAAATGTTAGGTTAATTAGCTCAGTCTGTTTTTCATTTAGGATGAAGGACCTCCAACATTTCAGATCTGTGTCTGGTTTTGATTATTCAGCTTTTTCTGGAAGTGGTTTCACTTCCAGAAAAAAGCCATCATCTCAACATATGAGTGAAACCATGTATCAACATTAGTGTATTTACGACTAGACATTGGCTGGTATAATTTATATCCTTGAGAAAATATATATTTGACATAAATGCACAAATACAACAGCAATACAAAAGAGTGTTTAATAATTCATTTATCCCAAAGGGAAATAAAATCTTGTCATCAATGTATTTTTCCAAGTTATTGTGGATGGTGATGCTGTGGGCAGTCAGTCTTACAATGATTCGGAAGAGGCCTCTGACTGAAGACAATGTTGCCGTATGACAATTTCAGTATCTGGGCAGCAGAGACAATAATTTACAGTTACGTGTTCTGGATGGCAGCATCAGTTGCTGGCTAGCACTGCTAATCCATGTCATTTGCTGTTGCTATTCAGGTGGGTGAAGAGTTGTCAGTTAACATCTCTCCACCCACTAAGCAACAATGTAGATCTAAACCAGTGTTACTACATCATGACTGTACTTGTTTTGTGCAAAGTATTTCTAAACTGTAGACATTTTCTTTTTTCTTATTTATAAGTCAGAGAAAGTTGTGATAGTTGTAACCTACCGTATGTAATCCTGGAAAACAGCCCCATACTTGGTCACTCCAATTGCAGTTTTTTTTTTCTTTTTGGACGAATCGGCCTCAGTTCAGTTTTCTTTTTCTAAGCATAACATATTAAAGATACGGATATGCTTCTGAAGATGAAAAAGAAAGCATTTCTCTAAATAAAAAGTAAAAGACTTACTAGGGTGTGAAGCCGAAACCTTTAGGGCTCGGCGTATTTTACTGTTGATGATCAAAGCTCATCTGATGCAGCTGGTTCTCTCTGTTGGATAAGTGGATTGATTTCAGATTTAATGGAAGACAAAACATTAAAATCCCCAGTTCCAGTTAAGCTGAATGAAGGGATACATGAATAACTTTTCAGAGGTTTTGTATCAAACTTCATGAAAGAATTCAACTTTTTGTCCAGAAGATGTTATGCAAGTGGTAAAAATACAAGCATGACTAGAGCAGGCCTTTTTGCTGAATATTTAATTCATCTTTGCCTAATTGAATTAGGTTTTAATGCAAATTTCAAAATCCTAATCATCAAGGGCTGAAGATTTGAGGCCCCATACTTGCCGACAGCCCTAGAAAAAAATACTGCTCCGTTTTGTTAAGAGATTTTTCTGAAGCGAGGAAATGCGACTCGCAGACAACTGTGAAATATCGTAGACACAATGTGCAGTGAGCTGCCAATTGGTATGCATAACAAAGTCTGCAGTGAAACGTAGAAACTGTTGCGATTCATCTGCCGTCCCTGTGATCTCAGATGGTCCCAGATGGCTTTGGAATTTCACCACACATCTAATTAAAACCTGTAACGACCAAACACATAAAAGTGGCTTATTTTCTTCCCCAAACTTGTAACTGTTAAAGAGTTTGTGATTGTTTCCCAGATTAGGAAGCTGACATTACTGTTTGCAGTTTGTCTGTAATAGTTATTTTTCATGGATTATGAGAATGAGATCAGAAAGGGTTGGGTATCAAAAGATCTACAGAGATGTGTGTTTAAACCAACCATGTGAAAATATTGCATTGTTTGTGTCTAAATAAAGTAATAATAGGGTTATTCACATTTGATGATCTAAGTTCTTACTCACAGCTTCTGCTAAAAGTGTATGAGAACATACTCCATTTAGAATTAGCTGTTGTGGTTGTACAGAGAAATGTTAATTAGAAATCCTGTTATAAATCAAAAGCTCATCCAGTGTTCTCAGGTTCTGCTTTGATCCTGTTGCCTGCCAATACTGGTATTTTCCGATCCATAGTGTAATTACATAAATGTTTCTAACTATTTAAATACTTAATGAGAGTCAGAATATTTCTTTCTTCATATGTTGACAGTTTTGTTTGCTGCTAAATAGAAACTACATATTGCTGAGAGGGATTGTATGGGAGGGACGGTACACTCTGCCACTATGCAATAGTAATTTAGAGGAAAAACACTGCAATTTTTTAACCATTTCAATTGGAAAATGTTGGCTTACTTTCATGCAACACAATGGCTTCCTTTATATATCATTCTGTTGTTATTCGTCCATAATTACTCGTGGACAGAAGCAAAATTATGCAGTGTGTGTTTAAGGAAGTCTGAGAAAAAACGGCTTACAATTTGTATCAAAACATTTGTCAATATATCTGTTAAAAAAGTGATCAATGATTTTGTAACTTAGCTGAATAACTTATTGTTATTTAAATAGCATGAATCTGTGAAATGTATCTTTACACTATTATTGTGAGAAACACACAATAACTTAATGCCCAATCATAATCATATTCTACAAGATCTTGTAAGATCCCAAGTCTCGAATGTAGGTCAAATCAATAAACTATTGTGAGCACAAGTTTAAAGATGAAATCAATCAGGGAAGCTGATAATATTATTCTTCATCTTTATCATCGCACTGAAATTATGCATGCAATCTGTGCAATTCATTTTATTCCAATGTAATGCTTTGACATAAAATATGGGGTTTTTCTATTGTACAGTGCTGCTTTGGTTTTGTGTCACCCCACCCAAAGTTGGAAAAACAACTAAATTGTTTCATGTGGCTCTCTAAAATATCAAACTTTTATGGTTTCATAAAGTTGAGTGCCATTGTAAATCGAAAATGAGCACATGAGTCACACTGTCAGGCAATTCTCAGCTTGGAAAGTATATGAAATTATATCATATAAAATTCTACCACGATAATGCATCAAATCCTGCAGTGAATTTCATGATTTGTTAGAAGTCTGAATAGCTTCACACCACCTACTGTTTAAAATTGATGGTTATTGCTTCTTATATTTGAGATACTTGTGCAGAATGTGGATAGGGTGTGGCACAGTGGAAGTGTTATTGTACCTGGTCCGTTGGTAAATGTACGAACGAGTTGACAGAAACGCATATTGTGACTGTAAGACTTCATTGCCTTGGCTGTTCATCTGCAGAGTCAGCAGAATTGCTTGGCTAATGCTCCGATTCATTTTGGACAAATGCTGGACGTGGTACAAATAAGCCAATGGCTCACCAGCTGGTGTCATTCATCTCAACCTGCCATCATCTTCCAATTCTTTTCACTTTCTTATCTAATTGCAGCGCCACACACACTGGCATATTCACACAAACACACAGGTTGCTCCCTTAATTGATGCAGAACATTACATGAAGGTCAAACAGTCAGCTGTCTTATCTAGCTGCGAGAAATGTCACACACATAGATTAAGGAGTGACTGCAGCTAACTGTGACTCAGTTTCTCACCCTGAGCATGGCCTGGATTTTAATTTTCATAAATAGCCATTTAGTTTGCAGCACACTGTAGTGTTGTCCTCTTTGAAATAGAAAGAGGCCACACTGTTGTTAGTTTTTATGCCCTGTTTCAAGGGAACATGCTTCAACACAGTTACACAAGCGTTGACAGAAAACATTTTGACAGGCATAATGCAATTTTCTGTTTTTGTTCAGAATCATGACTTTGCAGGTTTCATCTTGCATGTTCGTCTTTCTCCAGGAGGACATCAGCACACTGTAACTTTTTTGCTCTGCTCTTTTCTCTAAAAGCTCCCTTTGCTCAGGGGAATTTCTGTCTAAGCCATTACCAGTTTTGGCAAGAATACAGTTACGCAAGCATACACAGTCTTTCTGTGCACTTTTAAGGTGCAAAAATCACGCTGACTGTCTAGAAATCAGCACTGAGTGGAACTGAGATAGTCTGTCAGTACAACCCACCAAGCTTTTTTTATTTCCTTGTGGATGTGGTAAAAATAGTGTTAGTCAGTTGGATGTGAGACAATTATAACATGAGAAAAATATTTAATTTGCTCCACAAATGCAGTGTGCCAGCTGAGCAGCTGAAGAAGGAGAACGTGATGCAGAATATGTTTATTGAGGAGTACAGACCGACCACCTGTACTCAAGCCTTTTAGTAGTTTTGTAATCAGCAGACCAGGAAGAAAGATGAAAGCAGAAAAACAGCTTGAAACAAAAACTAGGAGTTTAAATCTATTGACAAAAACAAAGCAATCCTTAATACAAGCTAATATCCACCTCAAAGAAGACATATTCTTGATTTTGATGAATGTAGTTAAAATTCTTTAGGATGAAGTTGTGTAAAAAAATAAATCTCAATGTGATTTGTTGATATATTGTTAAAAAGTGTGGCTGATGAAAGAGTTGATTTTAAAAAAGTTGATTGTAAGATGTTGGACTTGCAGTGGAGTGAGTGACATCATAGTCTGTTGGAGCGAAATCTTTTTGAATTTTTTTAAAACTCAAAGTTAGAAAATGTAAGCAAATTATAATATATCACAGCAACAAGTGGTAATAACATTGTTTAATCTCATTATGTGACATGCAGTCGCCTGTTGGTGTTGTAAAATAAGTTAATTTAACGACTTGACCTACTTTTGGCTTAATTCAGCAAACAATTATCCGACCACTTGGATAGCTCTCGCATAGCATTGAGATTTAATTCAATTGAGCCTCAAATATATTTTTTAAAAAGTTGAAAGGGCAAAGGAAATGTAATTCCTTTTTATTATTGATTCCACACCTTTCATTCCAATGAACGCAAACTATTCTGAACAGGAGGACTTATAAAGTGACACAAAAACATACTTCAATTAGTGTGTGTGTGTCGCTTAATGGACTTAATGTTTCACAAAATATCCTTAATTTCCTCACACTTAACCCATCAAGCTGTTTTTTTCAATAAGCCCACTTAATATGACAGCATGTGAAACAGCTTTAGATTGTGTTGAGGTGACACACTCATCGCTTCCAGCTTGGTCGCTAAATCAAATCTTTTTGTTAAAAAAGTTCATGCCCTGCACTCCATCTAGCCTGCTGTTATGGATAGGATTGTAAGGACTGAAGGCGGAGCTTTTTGGCAGAGAGGGGCAGACATGACAGCTTTTCATCTGCGGAAGGCTACTTGGGGCCTTGGCTCTGAGCGCCTACTGTGTCCCCTTGACAGCCTTGATGCCATCAGAGACCATTAGCGCTGACAGTGTGTCATTGTGTCAGATGGGAGCTGGTGGTGATGCAGGGTATACAAGTAAGAGGAGTAAATAAAGATGGCAAATTTGGAAATAAATAGCATTTTGCTAATGTCAGCCTGAAGATTTTCACATTACTGTTCATCAGAGCTAAGCGGCACAGATGATGCCTCATTTGCAGCAGTTAATTAAATAGGATGCAGAATTAACGCCACTTCACATAAATTTGAAAACACACAAAACAATGAGCCAGGTACAAAATGCTATTAGGCGTGAGTTATAAGCTGTCCAATTTTTTTCCGTGACTCCTGGCCTTTGCTTGGAGCAGAGACTGCCTAGAAAGCCTCCACTGCCACTGTTGTGACACAAGTGAAGACAAGTGACTCTAATAAAACCATGTAATGCAATAATTCAGCCAGTGAATTACAGACTGAGAATCGCTTAAAAGACAGTGCTCCCACTGCTAGGCTTTAATTGCACAAAAACTTTAAATGCTAAAATGTGAGCCGACTTTGTGTAAATAATTTAACCCTGGGGCTCTGCTTAGTGCTTGAGAAATTCTGAAATGTGTGAAGAGTGTTTTTTTTATTCGTTCAGACTGAAAGAAACATCGTTTGCATTTCTGATGTCTATGTTGTCAGGAAAATAAACTGTGAACTGGATTGGATTTTGACTGCCAGCGCTGAGGTTGTGATAATAAAAATTGCAGACTAAGGCCAGCAGAATTAATACGTTTGTAGGCACTCTGGACGATAAAGATGTGGAAGAAGCAATAAAATAAAATAATATTTTATTGAGGTAATATAATCTTACAGATTTTTTTCTTTGCATGAAAAATTCAACCTTTAATTTAAGCATATTCACTTGTGATGATAAAAAATCCCATATGAAAATAAAAATCAAATCACACAATTGTTATTTCACTGATACTACATATATATATATCTATATAGATGTATATATCTATATAGATGTATATCTATATAGATATATATATAGATATTCTAGACATACATTTCCATATATTCGTTTTTTTTCTCCATGCTAATGCTTGCCCGAGAAACATCAAATATTGTCCTATATATGCATAGCAAAGTCTTCATATTTCTTAAGGTAGGATAGAAAAAAATCAGGGATTAGCCCCAAACAAGATGATATGTAGATACTACGGTATCTACAATGACATTTCTCTGCCTCCCTTTTTATCCTACTCACTGCACACAGTGGCAAGATAAATGTGGTTCCTTGTTCAGCTCAGTGGCCTAAAGAGATATTATATTTGTATCCCCACAGAGCCCCAAAAATCATGCATTACTGCATTTAATGAGAACTTGTCTCACCTACATGAAGTCTAAAGCGCTTGTTTAAGATATCAGTAATACCCAGTGATCAGTAGGAGTTCTTGCATGACGTCTCAATTTGAGGTCACCTTACCGTCAAAAATGTGTTGGGCTCAATTAAAATAAACTCTCATAAATTTGAAGTGTATATGGAAAAAAAATTCCTGCTCAGTGTCAAATAAACCAGGGTAAGTTGGTTCTGTTTCAGCATTTTAGAACTTAAACAAGACCTGAAGAAAGGGAATCTGTACTTCAATTAATTTAGTAATTGCCAAATGAATCAGATACTGACTTATGCATCAGTAGCCAGACTTTAACAGTTTCAAGATTATCTGAAAATAAGGAGTCGGAAACTGTTTCAAGGCACAACTGACATGTACTTCTGCTGCCCCAAACAGAAAGATACCCTGGGCAATGACCCATAGCGCTGCTGTCTACGGTTTAATTCTTCATTGAGTTTTTTGCCTTTTAATCAATTATACCCAAATTATAGAGGTGAATTTTGGGAAAAACCTTTCTCAGATTATGCTTCAATAAAATATTAAAGGCTTTTTCCATATCTTTACCACATGTTCCAATAAATGTTCTCAGCTCTTTTAATAAAGTATGCCTTCTTTGATAGAGTTTTGCCTCACAGTGCCTCTCTTTTGTATATTATTAGAAATAATCACCTTCTGTAGTGGGTTGAAAATTACCATCAGATAACGCCAAACTACACAGTTTTTCATCAGGGACGTGTCGTTTTGTCCCGTTCCCATTTTTCTGCTATAAAGTCACAGCGAATGAGGGGAAGCACTGGGACTTTTGAACTGGCTTTTAATGAAATGTCTCCACAGTGACCAACATGATAAGTTGCTTCCTGTGTCGTGTTTATATATAAATATGGGCTGTGATCATATAAATGACCCAGTAGCTAGCTGCACATTACCAACATTCATCAGACTCGCTATAAGTGCATTTCAAGGTTACATACTGCAGCGCAGAGCTAAAATCATGTCAAATTTCCTAACTGCTGCGAGGAAGCAATAGAATATCACAGCATGAGGCTGCAGAGCAGTTTAGGTGGTGGAGGAAGAGAGACTCATTTGACTCTATTTGTGCTAAATGGTATTTATTATATATTTA
Organism: Poeciliopsis prolifica; assembly: GCF_027474105.1. Lineage (NCBI taxonomy): Eukaryota > Metazoa > Chordata > Actinopteri > Cyprinodontiformes > Poeciliidae > Poeciliopsis > Poeciliopsis prolifica. Next base: position 2,941,182 of record NW_026562425.1, read on the forward strand.
ATGACTGAGGACATGGGGATAAAAGGCTGTTTTCTATTTCAGCAGAGTTTGAAGGTTATTTTCTATGGCAACATATTTAGGGATGTGCTTTATCCTCCCTAATATTGTAATACTTTTATATTTATGTGCACATTCCAACGCCAGGCTTCACAACAATCAATATACAAAAAAAAAACATTTCTGCATGAAGTAGAAATTCCTTTTGTAGCCTTTGCTGTGCTTATTGGAAAAAGAATAAAACTTTTAAAAAAAAGCATTTGTAGCTTTCATGCAGATTCCAATATAAAATGAACAACATAAATATAAATTAGACATTAAAATAAATGCGCTATAAAAGGCGCTGAGAATCCATGAGGATGAAACCAGATCAAGCAGAAGTCAAATGTCATGGGAGGCACAAACGGATGAGAAAAATTCTTGAAAACAATCAATGCAAATGAAATTCAGCAACACCATTCCTTTCCAAAAAAGCCTTTATGTTGTTACTGTGATAGCTGCACCATTAACTAGGGTTCACTGCAATGTAAAGTAGTGCGATAGGGTGCATGCAGATTGCTGAGTGGCAGACGTGGCTTCAAATATTCATGAAAGATGTGCTGTCAAGTAAATATAAGTTTTAATGTTAAAGAAAATCAGCAAATTTTTAAAACCAACTTTGACTTGTTTCCATTCCTCAGTTTGACTGTAAATCACCGTTTCTGTCAGAAAGCAACACTGAGATGGAAACAGTTTTTTTTTTTTTTTTTTTTAAAAGATCACATTTATGTGGCATGATGAATTGAAGTTGTCAATACAACCTCCACTACCAGCTATAACATGATGACACGCTTTGGTGGAACAATATACATAAGATGATCCAATTAGGGTTTTTCTTGCCAATATAATTTCTTGGTTTCCTTTGATATTTACCTGCTGACTTTGATCCATTTTGTCTGTGCCACTCAAAGGATTATAACATTGGGAAGATGTTCTACAAAAAAATTGTGCTTTAGAGTATTTGACAGTGACAGCATATAACAGTCAAACAGGAAAATTACAAGGCTACTCCTCTGCCCTTGATTTTTTAAAAAAAATTTTTTTATCTGTTTTGTACTGGACTTTAAAAATGGCATCAAAAGCTGTAAGTTGATGTGTTCACAAACTCCTACTTTTGATTATATGACAAGGAAAAATATTTAAATTTGCTGTGTTTGACCGAATGAGAGGAAAATCAGCTCATCTCAAATCCATTTATGGTGCAGTTCTGCTATTCGCATTCACTGATCACCTGGTAAAGGTGCACAAAGCCTTAAACTTCATGAATATTTTGTAAAAAGAAACTTTTTTTTAAAATTTGGAGACATCCCTGTCCTACTGTCTCCTTCCCTTTGCTTGATGGAAACATAAACTTGGACCCAGACTTGTTTCTTCCAGTTCCAGTTGTTTTAAGCCTTTAATTATTGCTCTAACTGTAAATATGGGAAAGTCTGCACAAGAAGCCATTGTCTTGCTTGAATGGCATATTCTCTCTTTTTTTCAGTTTGAGTAGTTCTCTCTTTTCACTATATATATCAATACTAAGTGCTCCAAATATTTTGGAAGGTCAAAGAATCAGTTAAGAGGAGATAACATTAACTTTGGTACACTCAGTTTGAGTTGGCTAAAGTAAAAATAAGGTTAAGGGCACATGCTTTGAGGCACAAATTTGAATAGTCTTGTTTTTTTCTTTATTTTCTATTTGATTCAAAACCACTGGCTTTGTCAAAGAAGCAGTTTGTTTTTTTGTCTTAATGTGTTATATTTCTTGGTCAGGGTTAGAACAGGCAGTTTAATAGAAGGAAATCAGTGATCAGCATTAACCAGACAAAAACCTCATCAGTGCAGCATTGGATTTAACCCGTTCACTAAATTTACTCCAATTTAAAGGTTGTAATTAAAAAAATATATATTCTTCTGCAACAAATAATGCATTTATTTTTAGGCATTAAATACTTTACATGTGGGGAAGTAAATGTTGATGTTTATTCTAGACTAATAATGTCATATAAAATCCTATAGTTACAAAATTAGCATAAATAGAAATAAGCTCAACTGTTTTTACTGGTGTTTCTAAAAGTAGACACCAAAACCTGAATTATTTTGTCCTCTGACATTAATGCCACCTCTATATGCAGTACACAACATATCGTATGCTAAAATGCAGCACCGAGCGGTAGTGATTCAATCAACCAGCGGGAGCTCTTGGCACCCTGCATTGTAATGAGGAGATGGAAATCTACCACGACTCGCAGTGCAGACGAAAAGTAGTTTGTTAAATTATGTCCCCAAGAGTTTGCCTGTTTCCAGTTTAAAAGCACCACCAAGCTGCACCTGTGTGCGTGGCTCAGGCTTTTGAGATGTAATGTGGGATCTCTGCTCGTGTGCGACTGCACAAAGAAGTGTCTCCCTTCAGCACTAGTCTTGCCACCTTTTGTCAATCATGGTGTCTGAGCTCAGGTTACACCGGTAACTGAGATAAAAGCTAAGCTAACTCTGCTTGCATCTAAGAGAGTGGGAAGGTGCGTCATCAACCCCCTTGTCTGCTTTGTTTCCTGGTAACCAAAGAAAGAAGAAGGCTTGCTAGAGTTGAAGGGACAACTATTAAATTTCCCAAATAATTACAGCGTGTAGATGCCTTTCAGCATCCAGTGGCAACACCTTTGTAAAGCTCTAATGGGGCTTTATGGGAAAAAAGTGCAAATTTTGTTGTGTGAAATGCATAACTCCGCCACATTGTTTAAAAATGTCCTAAACAAGGGATCAGTTTCAGAAAATTTAATCCCACACAAATTCAACCTGGAGTGACGTTTTAAACATGCCACACCCACAGGGAGTAGCATAGCGCAAAGCTAAAAAGGGTAAGCCAGTCAGATTGCTTCAAAACAACCACAACTTCCTCTTCACAATTAAGCAGGAGGTTCATTGGTTTTGAACTACTTTTAAACGGCGCATTAGAAGACACAAGATGATGACGATTGGGAACCATGTCCAAACAAGTTTTGGATATATTGATGCTTTATTTCCCAGAGTGTATTGCACTAGACCCTAAATCTCAGTTTTCTTATGTACACACGCAAGCAGAAATATTGAGATTCTTAAAAATCTCCACTAGCGTAGAGATTTTTGTAAATGAGCATTTTTAGTAATATTAAAAAGTTTTGTGTGGATGAAAAGCCAAAACGCAAAAAAAGTATATTAATTTTCTCAGATATTTTGCTACATATGAACTAAGCCTGCGTACATTAAAACTAAAAACTCCTGTTGTTTTTTGTTTGTTCTGGTCTATGCATGACATGTTGAGGTATGTTGATTCTGGCTGTCATAAAGCGTGAGAGAGCAAAGTTTTCAGAGTGGATCAAACAGCGAAGTTCAGTGAAAATCTAATTTCTCACAGGAGACGCCAGCAATTTTTAACTGTAAAACCGACATTGTCACCGAACCTTTATGTTTTCATAACTTAGTTTTTGCATGTTTTTGGCCACAGTTGAATTTTTTTTCCTTCTCTGTTAGCAGTTGTTTTTGCCTGGGGGGGGAGAGTGAGGAGGACCCTATGGAAACAGCACGATGTGAGCCATGCTGCAGCTCCTTTAAAAGGGCAATGATTCATGAGGCTGGCTCTCCTGTCCCTGGGGTTGGGGAGGAATAGCTGGCATTATCTTCTGCAAATGGGTCTGAAAATGCTCTTGGCCAGGTTGACCAGACCTGATTTATAGCTCAAGATGAGCTGAATGGTTAGACTCTCTTTCCCAACATATTGGTATGAGGTCCTTTCACTCCTTCATGTCTCAACGTGCATGGGAACTCACAAGTCTTCCCTCTGTAATTTATGCTGTCGTGCATTTTGTATTTATGTCAGAGTAATGGATGCATTTAGAAGAGACAACATGAGGGAGGTAAATGTGTGACACAAACACTATGGTGCTGAAGAAGTAGCTGCAGGTAGTAATATGTCAGCAGAGAGATGAGCAGTTTTTCACCTTTATCTGTCTTTGTCTAAACCTTTATACAGATATGAACCTTATCCATGGTTTAGAGTAGAAAGTGTTGTCCAAGAAATAAAATGGCTTCCTACAATTTTATATTCTTAGACATGTTTTGTGCTCTAAACACCTTCATGTCTACTTCATTCTGAAAGATCCCAGCAGTTCAGAATCTCTGTCAGCAAAGTAATAAAACTGACAGGATTTCAGATAATTAAATGACATAGAACAAGGAAAATATTTAAGATTGAAAACCTTCGACTTTCAGCTCACAAAATAAAAAAAATTGTCTAGGGACATTAAAATTTTGTCATTCTTTTTCTGTTTGACAGACTCCAGTTTGATTCCCACATTACACTAAAAGATGAGCTTAGCCGTCACCCGCATATGAGCACCAATCTCATTGTTAAGTCATCAGTAGTTGCATACAGACAGTAAAGGATAGTTATGACACCACAACCGTTGTGTTTTCACATCAAGCACGCCCTTTCCTGTGACTGTTTTGCCTTTTATGCATCAGAATTGCAGTGTCTGGAAAAACCTGGAGGCCAGAAAAGTCAGATTGCAAACTAGGGTTGCACAAAGTATATTTGACTTACTTTGTGAAGCGTCCAGAATGCAAACTGACAGGGAAGGCTTTAGAAAACATCACCTGCTTCCAGTTTTTTAAAGGTTCCAGCTCTCTCTCAACATTGTGGTGTACAATCTTAAGGAGTACATGCCTAGACACTCCGATGAGCATTAGGAACTCCATAGAGGATCAGCAGCAGTTGCTTTAGGTTTTAATGAGAGATGTTTAATGACTGTATGCTATAGGGATTTTCACATGATCCAAACCTCTTTTCCCATATCAGAAAAAAAGACCCCTTTACCTGATAATTAATTACTTTTAAGTAGGCTGTTTCCAAGTGGATTATTAAAAAGACCTTGTGTCGGACAGATCCTTATTTGGTGGCTTGGCAGCTTGACTTAGACTCCCTCTGCTTTCTGTCACTGCATTGATTAGCTTATCCCCCCTTATTTCTTTGCTTTGTTGTGCAGTCTTCTGCACTAACTCACCTCATGTGATATTGGTCAAGTTGGAGATCTCAGGGACTTGTTAATCCTTTTATTTACTTTGTTGCGAGGAAGTAGATCAAGATGTGCAAAGGTTAGCTTTTCTCAGAGAAAATGGTGGTGGTGTTTTCGTTCAATAGGAGGAGGATTGACTGGTAAATTTCTGATTATGATTAGTTATTTTTGCAGAGCCATAAGAATTATCTGTGCCTTTTATGTTGCCGCAAACTTCAGTGGATTTAATTAGAATTTTGTGCAGTAGAAAAGAAAGGATAGATGGTTTTCAAAACTGTTTAAGTGTAAAAATATGGAAGATGTGTAGCATGCAATTATATTCACACCAAATGTCTTTGCAGTGCAAATTTGATCAACATTCAATATTTTGGGGATGTAGGTCTTTACTAGCTTTCTACATGTACACACTCATGCTTTGAAAGTGGCTTGAGATCAGCATGATTTGATGGAGAACATCAGTGAAAACCAAGTTTTAAGGGTTTAAAAATATTCTGATTTAGTTTTAGATCTAGACTTTGACTAGGCCATCCTAACTGAAGTTCTGGTTGTAAGTTTGTTGTCCTGCTTGAAGTTTCTGGTCTAAAGTTTTTTGCAAGTTCCAACAAGTTTTCTTCTCTGACTGCATTTCTTTAGATTCATTTTCCCAGGAACTTTGACCATCTTCCCTCAACTCTGCTGAGGAAAAACCTCCCTACAGACACTGCCATTACCATGATTTCATACCACAGATGGTGTTTTCTTGGGTGATATATTTAGTTTTATTGCCACAATGGTATTTTACATTTAGACTATGAAATTAAAATTTGCTCTCATTTGACCAGAGCCTTTTCCTGAAGATCTTGCTTTGTCCCCTGTATGATTTCCAACAGTGACTTTCGTCTTTTCCATGAAGGCCAGATTTGTGGATTGCTTTGTACCTCTTCCAGCTGGAGCTCTGTTCATTCCCTTATTGCTGCTGGGGTTTTTCTTCACAGACCACTAATTAGGACTTGTAAAGTCGTGACGCTGCTTGAATATAAAAACAAAATCAATTGCAAACAGGTTTCAGATTCAAACATTTTCTCTTGAGAGCAGTGGCTGTTGACCGTCTTTTTCCAAATATTTTTTGATTTGCTCATTTTCACTTGTTGGCAGCTTCACCCCCAAATGAAATCGACAAGAGAAATATTGAGGTAAGGGTAGTAACTAGGATGAAAAGGTCCAGTTGATTCATTATTTTACAATCAAATGCCTGAAAAATGTCATGTAATTGGATTAAGTAGTTTAATAATTGTACTTTAGATTACTTGTTATGAAATAGAGGGGAGAGCTAACAAACACGTAGCAATCCATACAAAGCCTTTTGGTTGGGTTTGAAGAGAAAAACAGGACCTGCTGGGAATCTGATCCAGTGATAATGAAGAGAGCTGTCTAAGTTTTCACTCTTTTCTTCTCTTTTTTTTTACAGGCTTAAAAAGATCATCTATCTTTGATTCAAGAAAGCCTAATGCAATATTTCAGCAGCCTCTACAGCTCTTTTAAGCACTTAAGGCTTTTCTTTTCACCATCGTGTTGTTTAATACACTTTATGTATAAAATAGAGTTAGGCAGTAGCAATGACTTTATTACTAGGCAGAAAATGAAATGAAATTTCATTTTTTTAGGTCATATTTTGAGCTTTTTTATTCTTGCACAGAACTTACTCACTTTTATCTGAAAGTAATGCACTGGCATAATTTATCTGCCAAAGTAGCACATCTAAACGTATATCAAAGACATGACCAGCTTGTGGGAAAATAGTCGCAATGATTTTAGTTGATACAATAATTGACATTCTGATTGCTTTGGAAGATGGCCAATAATTTCCCTACGAGATTAATAAAGTTTAACCTAACCTAACCTAATCGCAAATATCGAATGTAAATTTGTAAAGAAAGTGGATGCAGCTGTTGATGTTCCCATAATGCATAGCTGAAATGCTCTTTTACACAGCAAGTTGGTGGAAAAGTGTATCATGAATAGATTTGAAAGACTTGATGGTGGGCAATTTCATGTAAAGCTCTGATCTAGTGCAGGTCATTTGATCTTGGACTGGTTCTTTGATGTTGAGTTGAATCGAATCTGTTAAGAAAATCTAATCTAATTCAGCTCTACAGTACACTCATTACTTTAAGTAAGTCTGATTTAAAGTTGGCAGCGCATGTTTTTGTGACTTATCAAGCCATGTTATTTATTTTCAGTGTCTGTGTCCCTTTTGATTGCCTCCTTCTACAAATAGTAGATGTCTTTTGGTATCTCCCAGTGTTCTACTGTGTGAATACCGGGTACATTACTTATGTTGTAATGTCACTGAATCATTTTTATATATTTAAAAATCCACTAATAATCTGGGGCTCAACCATGACGTTTCTTTCTTCTGACTAGAAGTAATTTTACCATGTAGAATGTGAGGTGAGTAAATATTCATCAATGCAGACAGAGAGACTGCATAGTATAGAAACAAAAACACTGAACTGGATTGTGTATTGTACTGATATCAGCCTATTAATCTTTATATTTATTATTGTTTATAAGGCTTCTGGTTAGGTGGTAGAATTTGCTGGCCATTATAAGGATGTAGGTCGGTTTTCTGATCCTGTGAGCCCTAGAGGTGGATCAGACCTGAATCTGGCAGAAACAGATGTTTTTTGTTACCTTAGAGCAGCTGGGAGCAGGTGCTCAAAAAGCTCCAGTGCTTAGCTAACAAGTCCTTCATCTGGACAGATGTCTCTGTTGTGAGGTTGTTGAGGCTGGAGAGAGCACTGATTTGGTATTTAAGCATTTCAACGGAGTCCAGCAGCACATTATCTTGCAAATAAACACTGCTTTGAGTTGTGTTTTTAAAATTTGATCAAATGAGATAATCTTGCACACATTAGAAGGCTCTGCAAATGTGCAGACTAGTTCCTGTTACCTTTAAAAAAAATGTACTTATCTCTCCAAACAAGAAATACATACCGTGTTGCATTTGGGTTTAATTTGCCCAAGTAAAATTCAAGCCTCAATTTAACCGAAACAAACAAAAGAAAAACCCTAATTGACAGTCGAATTTTCTCGGCAGTGGAGCAAAAATCTCTAAAGTGATTTTAGTTCAGAATAAACAATAGGAGCTTTTCTGAAATGCCAGCAAACGGAGGATGATTTATAAGATAAGCAAAAATAATTTGTGGTCGTCTGCATATTCATTGCTGACTTGTGCCATTATTCAGAGGCTCATTTACATTTTAAGCAGCATATCATGGTCAAGGACTATGTGTACTTCCTCCTGCGAACCTCTGGAGCATTGCAATGAGTTTGTCTTTAAGCGAAGAGATGTGCCTATTGATTAGACAGCTTGACCTGTGTTGGTAGCAGATGAGCATTCCCTCAATTTGAAATCTGGGAGGGATCACACCATTGATTGACCTTGATCAGACTAAATTAGACGAACAAACCGCTTGCGTTTATTTTGTAATCATGCTGTAATATGCATTCCTATCTTAATTGGGTTTGTCAGATCAATGGATTTGTTTTTTTACTGTGAAGCTTTAAGGAAAGGCAAGCCTTTCAACTTCTCATTTGTGGGATTCTAATTATCTCCCTTCCCTCAGGCTTTTCATCTGTAGGAATTTTTATCAGAGATGTGCGTAAGTGCAAGTAAATGTTTGTCAATAATATGTCAGTCCATCTGGACTGATAAATACTAGCTATCTGGCTTTAGATGTGTGACAACCTAAATATCAACAACAAGTGTGACTGGTTTGAATTGCAAAATGTCTCGGCTGGGTGATGATGCTTCGTCATCTTTGGCATTTAGCCAGTTCAAAATCTGGGGCTGAATTTCAAGGATACAGAGAAGCGAATCTGTTCTGTGTTTGCATCCCGGAGAGGAAAGGAGTCATTGGATTGATGTTTTTGGCTGATAAGGACAAACCAGAGCAGAAAGATTGTTTTTCTGGCAGCTGAATTCAAGGCATAATATGATGCCCGACAGGTGAAATGAACGATAATTTTTCTGTAAGCCACTTTGTAAAAACCTTTACAGTATACATAGTTTTGTCCATTTAGAGGACCCATTTGTACCCAAGCTTTAACTTCCTGGCTGATATCTTGGCATTGAGCTTCAGTATTTCCACATATTGTTCTATCCTCATAATCCTATCTGTACATCAGACTCCAATCTCCAAAAAGAGAAGTTTTTGTCCACAAGTTCATTTGCACATAATTTGGCTTTCTATGATGCTTCAGACACATGTCTTATGTTGTTGTTTTTTTTGTCTTGGATGGGCTGTACTGAAACAAATTTTGTTGTGACTCTGTGCAATGACAAAAGAGGCTGATTCTCTGATTCTGGTACTTAGCAAACAGAAATAATTACCTGATTTATATAACTTATAGATGATCTATAGATGGCTTTAGGAGCACAGCAGTGAGTTTGAGTTGTTGACTTAACCGCCAAATACCTAAGACCTCAAACCATCGAGCATTCGTGAGATGTGCTTTACACACATGTTCGATCCATGGATATCACACCTCACAACTTACTGAGTCCAAAGCAGAAGGAGCCAGAGGTGTGGCTCACAAGCCACTTGTGACAGTTTCTTTAAACATTGCTTTATACAGCAAGCATGTTTGACCAACGAGTGACCTGCATCTGGTTCTTGTTACTGAGAATAAACACAAAAAAAATTCTCAACCAAAAAAAATCCAGAATAATTGACCCAAAGTAATATATGAAAATTGTATGCTGTTCTGTTAATAGCTCAAATATGATTCGCTGACTCCTTTTTTTTATTTAAAATCTATCAATTTTTTTTACTTTTAATTATTTCATGCATATACATTATTTACATATATGCTTAGCATGGGAAAAATAAATTTCTTGAGTGTTTAACTTTATATAGCTAAGATCTGGGCACCACCAATGTAAAGGATTTGCCGCTACCTTCTCCGGAGGTCTATCAGCGCCCATGTCTTGACTGGCCAGAGCTATTTTGGCTGCAAAGAGGAACCAAAATAGTGTTAGGGTAGTAATTCTTATGTTATCCATGACTGGTTTAGCTTGCAACTGGCAAACAAAAGAACAGGTTGGAGGTGTTAAAGGTAAATCGGGGCAAGAGGGTTATATAAGACTGCAAATGTTCTACATGCCAAAAATAAAAAAAAGATATAAAATGCACAGAAGAGAAAGTATCTAGGAGAAGCAGTGGACAGTCGGTGCGGGGAAAAAAATTACAAGTTTTATTATTTTCCTATTAAATTAAATATAGTCATCTCTAGCACTCCCTTTTTTTTTTTTAACACCCAAGATTTTTGCCAACATTAAGCAAAGGCGCCAACTGACTCTTCAGGGTTCTTGTTGAATCCTAAAGAGCGGCGCTGCAGCCGCAGGACCAGAACTCAGCAGGGGAGCCTATCCTAAGGCTCTTGTTTCCCTCTGGTGCATCACTCTAATGTTCGAACGTGCTGCCTCGCATTATCAAGAGCAACAGTACGTCTGCCGTTTGACTGTGCTGTTTAACAGGCCTACGAGATGTTTGTGTCTGAGGCTGACACACAGTAGGGGCAGTGAGCGTGTATGCACAAGATTGGATCCTCTAGCACATGTCAATAAACAGCCAGGGAAGATGGGGAGTTATATTGCCACTGCCAGACTAGGAAACTTGGAAAAGTGCAGTAAATGGCAGTTTTGCCTGAGGAGTGGGGCAAATACTATAGTATCCCAGCCTCTGTCGATGTTATTAATCTTCATTATAAGGATTAGACCCACAGGCAGGGTATGACAATAACTATTGTCCTTTCACCTGAGGCCAGTTGGCCAGATAAATTTTATGGTCTTAATATTTTCTCAGTGTTCTGGGCTTTCTTTTTCTTGCGTTAAATCACCTATTTAGTCCTTTTCTTTCTAAATATTGACAGCTTGTTACAGACATTGTTGTTACACTTAGAGCTCCTTGAAACTCCTTTATCGCTCCTGAAAAGTGATTCAGATAAAAACAATTGTATACATGAAGGCCTTTACTAAGTCAAAGAGTTAACAAGTGAAATGGTGGGGAAAAAAATTATTATTTTACGAAAATGTGCTGAAATAGATTGAGTTGTTGATACCCCATTAAGAGATTTTTAATTATGGGTTCCTAAAGAGAACAGCATTAAAGTAGATCTTTTCTAGGTTCCCTGCCTTGGGAGGTGACTTTAACATTAATAATAGAGGTAACATCACAGTGTATGCTGCCAGGAGCAGGTATTCTAAAACAGAGTTTAACTTATTTCAAACAAAGACAAAGTGATTACAGTTTACATTTTGAACAGTTTTTTATTTCCACCTGAAAGTCGCATAATTAGCATGACTAGCATTACTAAAACAGCAGTTTCAGGGAGTATTCCCTCAGTTTTCAATCGGATTTCTGTACCCAGCATGTTCCAGAATATTTTAAGGAAAGAAATCTCAAAAAGGTAAAACCGTTTTCTGCTTGGAGCTGCTTATATTAATAACTCAAACACCAAAAATGCCTTAGTGTGTATTAATTTGCACAGCAGGAAAACATCTTTGCATGCAGGAGCTGACATTTTCAGTCTTCCTTAAATCTGTGTCTGGATTGGTTGCTTTGCAAACCAATGAGTAGCATGTCATGAACCATTGCACCTCGGTATTTGAGCTTTCAAAGCTGCATTTATTGTCTTTGGATTGTTTTAGATATCTACTGAATATGAGTTAAAATCATGTCAGATATAATAGTCTTCTGGAAGGGTACCAACAAATTCTACATGTAGGTTCTCATAAAACTGTAGAGGAAATTTAGCCTTTTTGTTTCTAAATTAATGTGATTAAAGCATTATCTCAGATTACACAAATACTGTCTGATGGAAGCTCACTTTGTTGTTGGAACGCTTGTATTGCCAAAGCATTTGCTTTGTCATTTATAACTTACCTCCATCCTGATCAAAAGAGCTGGTTGGCATGATTCTTGTTCCTGCTGCTGCCTGAAAAATCCTCTCTCAGCCTTAACCTCCATTTTCTCTCAAGCCTGAAGCAACAGTGAGTTCAAGAAGAAGGGAATCTTTTGTTCAAACTGCTCATAATATTGCATCAAGCATTGTATCAATCACTGTTTGTCAGCCATTGAGGCAGTAATTGAATTTATGCAGAAATTTAATAAGCTTAATTACTGAAACATAGGGCCTTATAGGACAGTAAATGAAAAAGGAAGATGGGATCTTAAACTGCACTGTACAGGTCTTCTATCATATTCTGTTCATAAATGTTTTGCTAATGAAGTTTATGCCATAATTTGCACTTTATGTCCTTGGAACAAGTTGTTTATTACATTAGATTTTACATGTTCAGGGTCTCCTTTTGAAATGTGTAGTTTCCTGGTCTGGATGAGTATAAATAAATTTAAACAAGTGTAAAGAAAGTACTCACATTTCCGGACTTTTTCTTCCTCCTGTCCTTCAGTATGTCTTTCCTTTCTCTTTTACTTTCTTGTCCCTTGTATCCTTTCTTCCTTGTGTTATTTTTTCTTTTTTTCATTCTCTCCATAATTGTTTTTCAGATTTGCTCTTTCACTTCTTTTTTTCTATTGTGTTCATCTATTCTTTATTTGTCCTTAATTTCTTTCCCCCCCCACCTGCTCTGCTTTGTTTTCTTCTTTGCATAATTGCCTCTTTGGTACCTTCCTTCTGTGTTTTCTTTCTTGGTTTTGCTTTTATTTTTCTACTGTTTGTCTTTCCTTCCTTCCTTGTCTCATATGCTCTCGCTTTTCGAATTTTTTTTCTTTATTTATTTTGTTCTTCTTTATGTTCCCCTTTATGTTCCTCTTTCTTTGTTCCTTTACCTCCATCCTTGTAGTTTGTGGTTGTCCAGGTTCCAAACATAAAGCCTACTATAAATTATGATAAATTAACAGGTGAATCTTACTTTATTTAGTAGAACTTAATGTAAAGAAAGCAAACTCTGGGAATTTGATTGTGAAATACCTTAGAGTTTTTACATAAATATATGTAGGAATTCTGCTGGAAGACTCACTGTTTTGTCTTTTTCTAATGGACACCATTTGATAAACTTGCCTTTCAGTGTTCATTTTCTTCAAGGGTTTGAGTTTTTTCTTCTAATCTGTGCCTGTCACACATGGGAATTGAGGTTTCCCATCACTTGTCAGAAATGGCTGCCAGATCGCGGTAGAGCGGATTGGGACTCTCATGTTCACGAAAAAACACAAGCGATCTAATGAGTTTCGTGAGATAGTTTAATTTCGAAGACATTTTTCGCAGTCGGCTCAAATTTGAATATTGAAATTTGTTCTGACAGCCTCACCGTGTGCCACCTTAGAGTTTGTCAGAGCGTTGCTATGAGCACATTTAACATCGTGCTGTTAATCAAATTTGACACAAAGAAAAACTGTGTGGCTTTTGTTTCACTTCGTAACCAAAAGCGAAATTAAAGCCAGAGATTGTTGCACCATGTGCCAGCAATCAGTGTGTGCAGCAGATGTATCTGGTTGAAATTTTGAAGGAAAATGACAGCAAACACAGACTGTACACTGTAAGCTGAGCCAGCAGCACCTCGTATATTTGCCTGCTTAGCAGCTTTCTCGCACTCCCACATTAGGACTCATTAATGCACTGGCAACACAAATGTGTAAGAATAGCCATTCTCTGTATTTTCCCATCTTGCTGGTGATTAGACTTACAGAAATGCTTTTGGTGAAGTTATATGGCCGAGTCATAACTACAGAATTTGTAGCAGGGCACAATTAAAATCTTGCTGTTAAAAATAGTGCATTTTAAATAATTCAGGGCCAGTTAGAGTAACACTTTGGGATTTTCCTGAGGACTTTCCCCTACAGGCTCCATCGTGCTCAGTAAAACAGCCAATGTAACCGATCTGATTAATTCATGAAAGTATTAATCTGGCAAGTCAAAAATAATTTGGTCTTATTGTTTGTCTAAGCTGAAACATTACTTCAGCTTCTGTCGTAAGAATTTTCTTCATTAAGACATCTGTCTTTCATAATTACTCTTAAAGAAAGTTTTTTTTTTTTTTAAATGACCTCACCATACTAAAGCATGTCATCAGGCACTATACTGTTCAATGTGGATGTTGCTATTGAGGGAAGAAAACTTGATCCATTCACAATGCTATTTAAGGAACGTGCAAGACCCAAATAGTCAAGTCAGGGGTGTCAAACTCCAGTCCTCAAAGGTCCTGCAAGGCTCAGAAGATCTTATCTACACAAAGAGGAGGGAATTAAGCCATTTCATTCCAGTGTTTTGTACCTGTGGCACATCGAAAAACTGCAGGACACTAGCCCTTGAGGACTGGAGTTTGACACCTGTGGTCTAGATAAATTACAACAAAATTTCTAACATTAATATTTTTTCTGAATCTGCACACCTTTGTCTGTCTTGAAATGTACTGATTGACAAATGTTCTCTTGCAATGTATCTCAGACACTTATGTTTACAGTTAGAAATACTAAACGTGAATTTCCAAGTGGATGTCAAAATTAGGGGTTTCCTGGTCAATAAAATAATTACCTTTTTTTGCCCGAATCTCATGGACCTAAGATAGATTCTGTTGTTTTACTTATCAGGTCTATAACACAAACATAAGAAAACTTTAATTTTAAACCTTTGCTTATCTATGTTCTCAGACTTTTTCAGTTGTCTTTATTTTTTAAAGGCACATTTAAATTTGTTTGGGTGTTAGAGAACATTCTGGATTTGATGTTTTATCAACAGGAAACACTCAGGTTGGTGTTAAGCACTGGGCAGAAGCAAAACATAAAATATTTGATGCATTTTGATAAGCTTCTTATGGTTAAATTGTTGAAATACATAAGCAGCGAGGTAAGGTCAGAAGCCTGTTTTTTTTATGTTTTTATCAGTATGTTTGCCTTGATATGGAATGCCTCATGAACTGCCCCAAGATTTGTCCCATCAATCTGCTGTGAAAGAGTGGGCTTCTTCACAGGCTGTCTGCCGTTCTTTCATTGTGGCCCTGTTGGGAATGGTGATTGGATCTCAGTCAACCAGCAATAGATGGATTGGCCCTCAACTGGGATGATTGAGTGGCGCTCCTGTGTATGCACGTGTGTATAGCTTTGTGTGTGCTGCGGTGTGTGTGTTGCGTGTGCTTACCGTGTGCACCATGCTACCCTCTCCGAAACAACAGCACATCTGTTTCGCTCCATCTCCTCTCGCTCTCTCATTTGAATTTCGAGTTCTCTCAATCATTGCCAGCACTGCTTTGCACTGCCTCTGGCTTACTGGTACAGAGCGGCATGGCTTTCCTTTGAACAAAGTTTCTTGATTTAGACATCAAATTATCATCAAGATGCAACCAAATGTAGTCCCGATGGAAATTTAAATCCAAGTTGACACTATTAGAGCATCTGTGATGTAAAATGAAGGCGATACAGGATGAGGTAATGACTGTACCTTTCTTCTCCATTCATGAGAAACAGAATAACTTTAAATCGGATGCCTAATGCGAGAATATATTTCAGCTAAATCTAAATCTACATTAATGTGACCCTGGATGGGAACACAAAGTTATGTTTTTTATGTTAGGAAAACCATCACACAGCCTGATCTGGAGGCATGTCACTCATAATAGTGTGCACTGTGTTGTATTAGTCTATTCCCTTTTTAATGACTTGGTAATTGCTTTGTCCCCAGCTATTGAGAGGACTGCCATGCACTATTACAAAAGTTTAATGATGTGTAACTATTCCTCTTAACAAAGCCATCAATCACAGGTGTCACTATGGCAATGGCATTAGTCATCGCACAGATGTTGTAATCAATTGTGACGCCAAAATAAGGTGGCACGCGCGGCGCATGGAAGTCACTCTACCTGCAGAAGTCGACCTTTATGAGTTTTGTAAAGGAAATGGGGGTTATGCAAAACTAGTACATGTTCTGTTGGTTCTATTTATAGTCTTATGGAAATTAGCTTTTTTTTTCTACCTCCCTCTCTCCATTCTTCATTTTATGAAAATTTACTCAGGCCGTGGAGCAATCAGGGGAAGTTCAATCATCTGTTTTTCTGTAGAGTGGCCAAGTTATTATAATCAGAGCTGCTTAAACCTTGGACTTATTTTTGGTCTTCATGAGTTGTTTGAAAAGTACTAGATTTGAATGTTTTGTCTTGAAGATGAATTAAATCAAACATGGCACTGCAGAACACATCCATGAATGCATCCATGTTGCATAGCAGGTGATAAAATGAGTCACATCTTTAGTAAAGTACACCCACAGTTCTACTCAATTGTTGAAAATAAGAGAAGTGTCAAGTAAGAAGGTTGATTTTTAGCTTGACAAGGCGGAAACTCATAAATCCTCATTTTTTTAAATGTAAGAACCTGTAGGTCACACTTATAAGTTGAGAGAAGATAATAGAACAGCTGAGTGAATTATAATTTGTGTTTTTGGAGGACTTTCAAGATCTAATTGTGAAAAATACTGCATTAAGAAATTGGATTTTGCTGACTTTTGTGTGCAAATTGTTACTGTAGAAACAAGAATCAAATTTAGCTATTTTCATTTTACAAATGCAGTCATAGGAACATATGTTTTCATACAGTTCCTAATTTTCTAATTCAGAACAGCTGTGTCTATAAGCAGGCCTGCAGCACATCTTGTTATTTTGTATGTCTTTGTAGTATAATATCAGAACCTCAAGGACATTTGAAGGCAAATGGGGATCAGCTCAAATCCTAAATGGTACCCAAATCTGAAATAAGAAATAGCTGAAGTTTCTAGTTCTGTGCATCCAGAAGTATAACTTACAGCAATGCAAGCTGAGAATGCCAGTCATTTTTAAAGGCTCTGTAACTGTAATCTCTGAATTTCTACCGTCATGCAACCATCATATTTCTGAATCCAGCTATGATCTGAACTAAGAGCTTTAGGGTGCAGATATTTTTTTTAACTTTCACTGTGCAGCAGTTGCTTTCCAACCAAAGAAATGTCTATCAAAGAAATGATCATTGTCTTCAATCTTTCTCATAAATGTTTTTTTCAATACACCCTTTAAACATTCCAAGGCTTTTTCACAAAGTATAGTCAAGACAGCATCAGATTAAACTGGCTGAGGAAAACCAAACTGTAATTCTCATACTTGAGTCTTTCAATTTCCTCTTTATTGACCTTCCTGAAATCTCAAGCAATTTCAGTCTCAGACTTTTGAGTAACTTCTTCCTTTTGCTATAAGGCCAGTCATCTGATTCACTTCAACCACTTAGCCTTCAATTATCCAGCATCTCTTCAGTGATAGAAGCCGAGGCGCCAGCGGTGGCTGAACCAGACTGCGGGACTTTCCCCCAGTGGACTTGAGTTTGGTTTTGAACTTGACTGCTGAGATTTTACCCTTTGTTAAATTTGGTTTAGCCAGAAACACCTACTTATCTAGTTAGAATTACTTCTGAAGGTTTATATATATAAAAAGAAATGGACAGAAAAGAAAAGAAAAAAAATAGGTTTTTCTGTCAGAATTCAAAGTGGTTGACTCCACAGCATGCATTTACACAACTACAGAAAGTGACACTTTCTTTTTCCTAAAGCCATTTTCACACATGGACAACATCCTGTTTTTCCACTGGCAGCTGAATATTTCGGTGTCATATGTGAATTACCCCCAAGATGCTCTTTACAACATTTTATGACTGAAATCTGACGTGGTCGCTTCAAGTAACATATACGTTTTACCAGAGTAAATGGCTGCAGCCACTATAAACAGAGAGCAGTGGCAGGATGATCTGGTTTCATCTGCTGAAATCAACATGGGAGATTTTTTTTTATTTGAAGGTCAGGGCTCTCCAAAATGCATGGTTTTACAGTTGCAAGTCTATTTTTCATCAACAGGAAGATGTTTGAAAGAACTTACTCTGCCGTTTCTTATTCAACTGTGATTGCCTTGCAAACCTGGGGAGGAACTTCAGAGATTCACAGCTCAGGTTGAGAGGATAATGTTGACATGAACACTATTTGCTGTGATTTCCACAAATTTAGGTTTTATGAATGGCAAGAAGTCAGAAGTCATTTGAACGACTGGCAGTTTTTAACAATCTTCATAGGAGACACAGTGGAAGAAGGTTTTCTGGTCTGATGTCAGCAGAAGTTAAAGGGGACATATCCAAAATTCACATTTTTTCATTACGCTGAATTACATGACTTTGTGTCACTTTACCAAAAATGAGCAAAGTTTTCTTTTTTTCCACATTTTACGCAGAGGAATATTTTAATTGGCACACAAAGCAACACAATCTACAGTAACCTATCACCTTATTTCTTACAATTTTCAGCACTGAAAAAACTTGACCTTTTCCTGCTTCCTTTGTAATCCCTCGTAATCTATTTATTTTTCAAAGAAATTTGGAGATAAGAAAATCAATCTGAAAAATGGACTGAAACAGATTTCATGAACCTCTTGATTATTTATCTGCAAATTTTGCCCAACCACAATCTATTTTTTTTGACAAGTCTTTTATTTTTTTCCCTCAATTAAAACTGAACTAGTTAAGCTTTTCTATCTATGCATTTAAGATCAGTCTCTTAGTGAGCTGTTGCAAGTAGAAGTAATATTCTACATGAATAATTTGTAATCCTCTGGGCAATTAAAATTAAAAAACCGTAAGTAGTGGCAAATGCCTGTAACACCTTCCAAAAATACGCAGGAAACATAAAAAACAAGCTTGGTGGGTCTTCACTTTATTTCACTTTTAAAATATATCATCTTTGTCTTCTTAGGTGCATTAAAATCACCAATAACTTAAAATTGTCACACACAAAAAACCTTTTGCCACGAGTTGAAATGATGCTCATGTTGTTAAATGAGTTAACGCTGATTCATGAACCCTGACTTCTGTTTAGCTGCAGCCACACAAAAACCCAATTGCTAGAAAGAAAAAAATTACTTAAATAAACCGGTCTGACAAATAGAAGTACATTGAAAAAACAAAAAAAGCACCACCTTATGCACCAGTTTAAAGAACTTGCAAGACAAGTGAACATAGTCTGGAAATAGGTTGCTGTTTCTTTCCCAGGATTGAAGAATCCTGTCAATCACAATGAGAGCCATTATCTACAAATGGGGGTGGGAACAACATACAACAGTAATGAACCATCCCAGGAGTTTCTGGCCGACCAAAATTACTCCCAAGATTTCACTCACAACTCATCCAGGAGATCTTAATGCACCAAAGGCCCACAGGTTGGGGGGGTTATAAAAAAATCTAAATAGGAGCAAAAAATGGAATTCAAATTTAGCTCATATTTGCCCAAATAATTTTTCACGAACATTTGATGGTAGCATCATCCGTTATTTGTTTCAGATATGGACAGGTTGGTTTGGACAAGCTTTCCCTCCCAATAAAAAAAGTGCTTGAAAACAGTTTTATATTTACTCAATTCATCTTTAAGAATAAACTTTATTTGATCTCATATATGGAAGTGTGACCAACAAAACAAAAAGCAAGAACAAAAGACTTGTGTGCGATGTTTGTAACTATAGTTAGGATTGCAGGTAAAGCGGTTATACTCAGCTGTCTCCACTAAGCTGATTTCTTCACTGTGTCGGAAAAGAGAAACATTGTTTCTGTAATTTGATGTGGTGGATTAGAGAACCTTGATTTCCCCAGGTACAACACTCCAGGGGAACATAAATTTCTCTGCCTTTGTCTGCCTTTCTAATCGCTTACAAGTGCACATATGCATGACAAAAGGCAGCAATCAGGCAAAGTAATGGCACTGAGTGGCCAGATGAAAGCACAGATCATTACATGAAAGCCGGTGTCAGTATGTGTAATCAAAATAATTCTTCGCTAAACATTATATGGTCCCTTTGGTGGTCCCTCATGGGAGTCTGAGCATTGCTCTGCTTTGCTTATCCCCCCCTGTACTCCCATATCTCACCCTTTGACCTTTTCATTAGACAAATAGGCCAACCCATTCTCTGGGCTTCACGTTTGATTGACGGCATCAAACTGTTTCCGATGCCAACCGTGAGAAATGCAAGGACAAAAGCCTCCGTCTCCTCCCCTCTCTCACAACTTCCTCTCTTTTCTTGCCTCCCTTGTTTGTGTCCCTCAGAAACGGAGCACGTGTGATATCATATGTCCTCCGAGTGGTCCACACATATAGCAAGAGGGTGGGATACAGCAGATGCTAATTCTCTCCACTCCAGTCTTGTTTTTCAAGAGGAAGTTGAATGGATTGGTCACACTTTGCACAAGGTCGGTGGTAATATATTTTTTTTCAGACATATGTTCATGCATTTCTTTGTGGATTTAAGGACATTACAGAAAATGTTTAGAAGGTCAAGTTAATGCATCGCTGCCAAATTCACAGCTGATGTTTCCACCAAAGCTTATGTTTTTGTAACATATTTAGTGGAGGAGTTTCTGCGAAAAGAGAATTGGACAAGATAAACCTAATTTTCCATATTGATTAAAGCATACTTAACAATGTATCTCATGAGATGAGATGGCTATTTTGAATTCATATTTACATTTTTGAGGAAAATCTAAATCTTTTTCACCAATAAAGCAAAGGTTTGACAGATTACAAATTTTGTTTTGAAGATTCTGTAATAAATGTAGAATCATTTTTGCTCAAGTTTGACTGTTGTGGGTTCTATGCTCATTTATTTCTAAAGTGGTCCCAACATTAAAGAAATAACTGAAATTTGTCCCTTTTTGTGACTTCACAAAATCCCAAAGTGTATCTTACAGATTCTGTGCTCAGTATTGATTAGACATGATAGATGTATGATATTGTTTTGGTACCTCAAGAACTAGTTCCCATCTAACTTCAACATAAAAGACTCCCTAAAGCGCTTGAATTTATTTGGATTTTTTAGACTCATAACACTTCCACAAAATCTTGTCGCACTTTCTTGTTTAGCTTAGATTTTGAAATGGAGAGGATCAAATGAACTCTTGATAAATATAATGTAATAGACCTTTGTTAAAATTACTACTTCAAAATAAGAGTACCCAAGTTCAGTTTCAGTATAACCTTGGTGCATGTAACATCGTGTGCACATTTGTTTGGACTGTTGATGGGTTCATCATGAAAAACAGAAAACTGTTTTTCAAAAATCCTGGGAAAAATGCTGGCCCACCATTCTTAAAGCACTATTGAAACCATTTGTCCATGCCATAAATAGCGAAACATTAGCTGCTAAAGATGGTAATGTTTACAAAACTTAAATATATTAATAATTCAGAGCTGAACTGACTTATTCTCATTGATTATAAATTATTCAAAATACAATTTGTGAAACCTAAAAAGTATTTCTAAAGTCTTATTTTTTATGAGCCAAATATTGTGTATAGTATCTTGTCTGATTTACTGAATGTGTCATCATACCCCATGCATACCTGTGTGAGCACACCCCTTTATGCCTAAATGGCAGAGGAATGCATTGTCTGGTTTTATTGCAAGTAACAAATCATACTGTTTGTCCAATTTGGTTGAAGATGTGCTCAACTCAGGTTTGACATCATCCCGAGAGCTGACCTTTGACCGCTAACACATACTGAATGCAGCATAATTCTTATTAGTCACAGCATGAGTTAATTTGCAATATGTGCCCACGAGCACAAATTTTGGTAATACTAAAGGTTTATTTATATGCATTTATCATTATAATTTTACAATATTACACATCATTACATAAGCAGCAGAATTCTTTCTTATTCCCAGTCTCATTCACTTTTGTGTCTTTGTCAGCTGTCAGACTGCTGCACCTCCTTAACATACTGCAGTTAGGGCTGTTGCAATTTCTACCAAGTAAAAACCTTTATATTCTGAGCAGTCATATAATTATCTTTAAGTCATGCAGTAGGCCTTATTCTCTCCTCCCCCTGCAGCAAAATTGGTGCAATATCCCAAAGTTGCTGTTTTTTATAAAATGATTCTTTTGGACAAAGTTTTTCCTGAAGGGTTTGTAATAGAGTGAAATTTTGCAACAATTTTTACGAGTTGGTAGAAGATTACTGAACAAGATGTTCTTTTACCTAAGATGAGTAGTTTGAAAAACCTCCACTAAAGAAAAAAATAGTGGACAAAGAACGTCAACAAACTTCCAGTTTTAAAAGTAAAACGATAATAAAAAGGGCCAAATAAGCATTTGATCTTTTTGAATACTGTCCTAAACTATTGAGATGGGCAGTCAACTTTCAGCTGGCAAGAAATTATTTAACCAAACCGATGCAGTGAGGAGATTCTCATTTCTTAAACAACCATGTCAAACACACACCCTGTGATCATGGAAAAGATGTTAGCCTATTTAAGAAAGGTCAGATCATTGGCATCGAGAAGAGAAAACCTCTATGGAGAAATGACTAAACTCACCTTTAAAACCTTCTACCACATGATTAAAAACTGGAACTAAAGTGGGAAATCATCGACTTCGAGAAAGAAATATAGTTAGAAAAACCTTTAACTTGTAGTACTTGCTTAATTTTATGTATTTGTTCTATCTTACTTTTGTGTAGTGTTTAAATCAAACTTTAAAATTTCATTTACAAAACACTGCTAGGTAATCTACCAAACAAAGTCATAAGGAATAGAACTAAACTCAGTATTTAAACGATGTCATCAATACAAGGTGGCATTCAGAAAAATTAAAAACCTCAGCCTGGATGCAGTTTTTGTCCTATTAGTATTTGTCCTTAGCTTGTCTGAATGAGACAAGCTAAGTTTGTAATAACATGGCAAAGCAAACTTTTACACCTAGATTTCATTGCAGCTGCATAATGCTTTGAACAAATGAAAGATATGAAAAATGATAAATACAAAAGCAATAAAGACCATGAGATATCATCACTTGTTAAATTGCTACATCTGTCAAATCTGCCCTGCTTCAAGAATGACAAACCATTTGTGCTTAGGGCACCAAAATGGCTAATAACGGTGCTGGTTGTAGCCATTTGGAAAATCTGACTGCAGTAGCAACCATTCAACTCAGAGAGAGCAACACATAAATGGTTTTAGACCAGATGTCAAAATTGGGACAGAAACATAAATATAGCACCCTTAAAGACCAATTTATAAAGTTCATCTTCAAAAAGAAAGTTGATTTGGGATTTAGTTGCACTTTAACCTGTTCACTGCCTAATATTTTTGGATAAAGGAGTCTCTTTCAAAATAAAACACGCAAAGGTTTAATGGTGAAGTATGTAACTTTTACAAAGAATGTTTTTCCCATATTTGTTGTAACTGTCACTAATGTTTGTATTATGTTGTGACAATATAATATGAAACAGATGATTTGTGAAAATATTGAGCTTCTCTACCCTCTCCATGTGCTGGTATTGCTATTTGAACAAATTCACTGCTTCTGACCAAAAACAGCGAATCTAAACCAGAAAGAAGGTCTTAGTGCCATCCATAAATCTCACGTATGTGCTGCTAAATGTGCTAATGGCAGAAAAACAACTTACCATTGAAGGAGACATTTATCCACCTTTATCTGTTCTGTTGACTAGTCTTAGCATTTGTGACAAGATATGTTGGAGTGAAGCAGCTGCAGCATAGGGAGAGCAACGGGGAGTGTGAGAGCAGCACGTACACAGGAGTGACTGACAGCGCAAAGACTCTCCTTCTGGCTCTGATGGTTGTTTCTGACCAGGCTATGTGGTTCTGTTTTTAGCTGTAGAAGGCAAGAGGAATTGTATTTTTGTCTTTAATTGTACTGTCATGACATAACGGTAATTTCAGCAAATATGTAAGAAAAGTTAAATATTGCAGCTTTTATGCAGGGTTTTTAGTGAAACTACTGTTTCACATTTTGAAATAGGTTTGTGATTTTAGTAACGCATATATATTTTGATAAAAGTGACAGTAACTGCTAGTCTTATGTAGGAGTCTTAATTTGCATATAACTTGCAACATTTTTCACACTAAGCAGAAAATGTGCAGACTAAATGAACAGATTTCTCTATCGTCAGCCAGCCACTGTAAGACCACGCAACTTCACCGGATTGGGTTTCTCCTCATTGTTCGATTAAAACCGCTCTCCTAAGGAATGTTTGCGCCTTCCTCTCCTTGCAGCTCGTTTGGTGCAGACACGGCTGACGGTTTTGAAAGAACAGGCCTAAGGGAATGCAGCGCTCACGTCTGATGTCATATCTTCCTGGTCCAGCACTTGTTCTTTTGGAGCTCTGTCGAACCAATCCCGCTCCCCACACTTACCAAACCCTCAGGCCCCACTTTGATCTCCCTTAACAACCAGGACAGCAGTTCAAGCATCTTGTTATATTTGACTGTTTAATCCATCAAATGTGTTTGTCTCAGCAACGGGCTAATGAAACATCTCTATTTAGGCCTTTGCCACTGATGAATGAGTCTTGTGATGGTGGGGTGATGTAAAAAAAAAAAAAAAGAAGCAGGACATAAAATAATAAAATATTAAAAGAACGCTTGTTTCTGCACATTTCTCTAGTCCGTATGCTGTTCAGTTAACACCAATTTTCCTCACCTTGCCTAAAATACCGTTACATTAAATTCACATTTCGCCTGGATTTCTGATATGTTGCGGGTTGTTAGGCGATGTTTTACACAGTTTCAGTCAGGCAAAGGATGTGGACTCCTGACTCAGCCTTTTAGGTTGTGCCCTCCTGCTTGCATGTCCAATACAATCTACTGTTTCAGCCCCCTGTGGCGAAAATGCCAAGCCACTAAGCAAAATGTCTCAACTAATTAGGAGCTGTAGAGGAAAGCTGTAGAAATACATCATATGACTAACTTTCTTTCTTTCCTTTTCTCAGAACTTCCATTTTATCTGCACATGTTCAGCAAGCAAAACTAAGCAGTTTGTATTCCTGCCTCCCAGATGAACTCCCATCCTGCAACTGGGATATTTGATATGGTTAATATCATGGCGGTTTGGTAATAAACCAGGTCCTTGTTTAAGCTTTCAATGGAAAAATGTCATACAAATTTGATTATCATTACAGTTAAATTAATTTCTATCACATTTATTGTTCTTTTCGTCGCGTCTCTTATGAAATCCCACTGAGGTTCGCACATTGTTGCAGCTAATAGAATTTCTACGCTCTTCAAGGTCTGTTTCAGCTCCTGACAGACATTTTCCTGGTTCATGATGTCGGTGCTCCTGCTCCCAGATGCTCTGTGGATCTGATCTGGGTTTCAAAGCTGCTGTTTTTTTTTTTCCCTTTCTCTCCATGCTGTCACTTGATCTTCCTTTTTTTTCAATATTGAAAGAACTTTCAATTAACTCTGGGCTTTTTTTTTAATGCCTTTTGGGAGGTGGTCCTTTTGTCTCCCAGTTAACATCTTTTGTTGCGCAAAACAAAGCCACCTAGATTCTGCATAAAACCCACAGAGGCCGGGGGAGGCTGTATCTTTTTCATCATGATGCATGGCCTATCAAAAAGATTTTCAAGTTTTGCTCATTTTACAGCGCAGACTGGTCTCTCTCTCTTCCTTTCTTTCTCTCTCCCTCTTTACATATAGTGTAAAAGAATGAATAAATATGTATTATTTATGATAGATAGGTAGATGGGTATCTATCTATATATCTATCATACAGGGTATGATAGATGGGATTTATCTTAAGGTAAGAAAACAGCTTTTGGAACCAGATTCATACTTGGACTTTGGATTTCTGACATTTTTTATTGTCTTTTTATCATACATATAATATTAGTACTACATGGTTCATACACATTTTGAATTTTTTTTTTTACCTACAAGGGAGGTAAACAGGTTCTCGGTGGTGCTACACTAAGAACTGCTGAAGGAAACATGAAAATGTCAGAAGACCAATTCAGCTTCCTTCTTCAGAGAATGTTAATAAAAATGAAGTAGTGTCAAATAATTGGGTTAGTTAGTTAGTAATGGAGGAAAAGAAAGATAATTTTTAAAATAAATTTTGGATTCATGAAGAGAATTTTCTGAAAGGAAATGATGACCATTAAAATCCAAGAGAGTAATGCAACATCGATGGCTTTGTGTAACGAAGCTACAAAAAATGCATGTTTACATTTTCTAATTGAATTACAGGAGAAAAAAAAACATCCCTTTTTGTTGGGATTGTCCGTTACAGACATCTTGGTGAACTTTACCCTCTTGCAACAAGGGAGCATGTTATTTCTTCATTGTCATCGTTATGGGTGTGATCCTTTAGTCTTCTTCGCACCTTTTGCTGTTTGCATAGAGGTTTGACAAACGTGACACCAGGAGGTAGATTTCCCAGCCAGCCTGGCTCTGATGTAATGGGAATCTGGAGCATAACAAATGGTGGTGCCAGTACAGGCCTGGCTCTGCAGGATGTGCAGGTGGTCCCTCCAATCCCCTTGTCAGCTCCCCCACTGCTGGCCATGGAGACTTGAGCAAGATTATTTTGGAGTTCAGGTTACAGACCAGCTCTTTCACAACCCATTAGTCACACTCCAAATTTTTTTTACTGTCTTCTCACATTTTGTAAATGTATACAGAGCCTTTCCCCTTCATACATGAAAGGTCACAGCATGTTTTTGTAATTTCTTGTCTGCTCTGATTACTTTCATCTTAACTGTTGGTGGTGGTTTGTGGCGGTGGTGGTGGTGGGGGGTGTCCGTGGAAAACTGATGTCATTTAGCCTTTTCTGCTGGAAATTACAGTGCACTCTCCGTTTGACATGAATTATGAATAAATGGTTTGAAGTGGAGTTAACAGGAAATGTTCGCTTCACATCTCAAAGAGTTCAAAGAATTTTCCCTTAAGACGGGTTCTTTGTTTCCTTTTAAATCCCGGCCCTCACTGAGCCAATCATGTGTATTGATTGGATTTACTGCTGTGTTTGCTAATGGATGCTATTGTTATTCGATCTGAAAGAAAGACCAAAAAAAAAAAAAAGCACACAATAACTCTTGCGATTTGTACAGTTAATTAGCTCCATTAGATGAGATAAGAAATAACATGAGCTAAAAGCATTGCTGAGCAAGTATACAATCAAA
Organism: Poeciliopsis prolifica; assembly: GCF_027474105.1. NCBI lineage: Eukaryota > Metazoa > Chordata > Actinopteri > Cyprinodontiformes > Poeciliidae > Poeciliopsis > Poeciliopsis prolifica. The sequence goes on from NW_026562425.1 coordinate 2,968,222, forward strand.
CAACTTTACAAATTTGTTAATAAATCTCAGCTGTCTGGCTTGTGGAAGATGTTGAGCCCCTGTCGGATCTAATTGTTAAGATGTGACATGGCAAACTAAGTTGCTGCTGGAAATTTTAGTCATATTTTGCCTCAGGGACTAATTTTGCTCCCTGGCTTGTTGGTTACTGTGTAGATACTTGATTTAAATTGGCAATTTAGTTTAGGCTTTTTGACATGTAGACTAATTTTCATAGTCACCTAAGGGACAGGGGATGCTTTAATTCAGCAGTGAACATATTTAGGTGCACGGCAGCTTGTCCGCCCACTAGTCCTGGCCATCTGGTGACAAATTTGCTCCTCTGGAAAATTTGTCTGAGGATTTTTCTGAATGCTTATTTGTGCCCTAAGAGGATTTTATTGCCATTTGAATGCACAAGGTAGATGAAACATGCAGAAACACCTGTGTAGACCTGTGTAGTGTACCGGTAAATCCAACATGAATGCAGCCTGTATGAGATTTGTTATTGCAGCTTTTTAAATTTGCATATCTGTCAAGAAAAACTCAAACTGCAAATTTATTGACGACCTGAATATGACACATTTCTTTCATACCTTTTGTTTAATAAATATTGAAGTTACTTTTTATTACAAGTACAAAACTCAAATCGCAGTCATCACCACAGTATTGACGTGTGCAACATCACAGAGTGTTCAGACACAATATTCAGGAGTTACTATATATTACAGAGACCGTTGAATGGACCAAAATCTATATATTTGTAAGAAACATAGAATGTGTATGTGTCCTGTCAATCACACTTCTGTATGCGCTGCTCAAAGTGCTGATGGTGGAGAATGCTCAGGACTAACCAGCCTAAGTATTCATGATTGACTCTGTCGGGGTGAACCGGTCATAATGTAGCAGAGAGCAAGAGAGGAGGGTGAGGGTCAGCGCGAATGCAAGCATGATTCACTGCACTAAAACGCTCCTCCTGGCTCCGATTGGTTGTTTCTGATCAATTGGTCAATTTTTTTTCAGATGGCAATAAGATCACAGGAAGGAGGTAGAGGAGCTCAGTTATATGTCTCATGTTTCACTGTTGAGACATAGTGACTGTTTAAAGAAGTATATAAAGAAAAAAAGAACATGATTGTTTATTCTGCAGCTTTAATGCTCTGGATATTGAAGGCATTTCTTTAAGAGATTGTCACATGCTCTTTTTGTAATGTTTCTAGGAACTCTGGCATTAAAACAGACCCACAACATGACAGATATTGTTCTGTATTTAACAGTGAACATGAAGGATTTCTCCACTTATTCGTCCTTTTATTTACACCAAGGCGATCAAGCATTGTTGGTTCTGACCGTGGCCCGTGGCTATGTCACTATAGTATTAAACTCCACCTGTTTATGTGATGGTAGGATGAAATACAACTAATGGTTTTATGAAGACCTGGTCACTCTGCTTTAGTTCTCTAACGGTGAGCTTAAGATGCTAATTTTCATTACAGCTCTCATCATCCTGCTCCCTGTTTTGTGGTAGTTGGATAAACTTTGGTTCTCATTCAGTCATGTCTAATTTGCACCCCAGAGAAATAAAATTAATTTAATGTTCCTGCATGCTTTGATCACCTTACAAACGCTGGATATGAATAAAAATACATTTTAAAAAATTGGGATTTTTGTGAGTTTTCACCTGTGATTTTTATTCTGAATTGCTTTTTCAACAGGTATTTTTCCCAACTGCATAAATATATGCTAATTTAAAATAAAAAAAATTCTAAAATTTTCACAATAAGATTACAATATTCAAAAAAGATTAATTTAATTCAAGGCTTTTTCCACAGGGATGCCATTATTATTTATCACTACCACTAAAAAATAAATTGCTAGTTTATCACAAAAAAAATAGAAATGTTAATTCAGTTTTAATATTTCTGTTACTACTGTGTTTCATCCTATTTAACTTACTAATTCTTGAAATGCTAGTTTTCTAGTATTAAATAGATTTTAGAAATATGCAGATTTTATCATTGGAAATCACACTTTGCTCATGCAGAACTTTTCATCCTGACTGCCCTTTTTAACAGCTGGAAAAAATTGATTACATTTCATACGTTGGATGTGATTTATATGTAAAGAGCATGTTAAAAATGCAAATCTTGCTATAGATCTGTATGCTGGGATGAAATTTAAAAGTCAAATGAGGAAGCACCTGCCTGGTCAGGTGTTTTAAGCTCAGCAACAAAGGTCACATCGACAGGACAAGTGAAACCCGGGACTTTGTCACGGTGACAAAGAGAAGCTGTTTGTCCATCACTGTTGTCAGAAATGTAGTGAAACTTCGAATGGAGATCCAAAGAATCTGAAGATCTTTCTGCTGGGAAACAACTCTTGAAGTTTGATTCGGGCATAGCGCGTCAGGAAATGGCAGGGGAAAGGAAAATAGGATCAGTTAAGAGATCAGAACATTGAAAAGTCTCTTCTATAACCCTTACAGCAGGCAAACCTTAAACCACCCTGCACCTCTCAGATCTGAAGCCGTGAAGGCACGCTGTGTTTACTGGAGAGCAAGGCACGACGCGTGACCTTCTGCATGGATTTGACCTTCTTTCTGAAATATTTGATTTCAAACAGGAGGAAGAGGGTCCTTCAGTGTGACCAACATGGTGGCCCACTTTATACCATGCTGGTGTGTCAGACAGTTGGGAGCCTTAGAGGAACTCAGTACCTCTAGGAATGCGGCTCCATCTGCCAGGCTTATTATGAACACCATGATGGGAAACCTCTTGATGAACAAAGAGCTGTCAAATAAAATAGTAAAAGTATGTGATCTTGACCTCCAGGAAGCCTCTAAAATCCTATTGTGTGGTTAGGGTTACACCATTTATGACTAATTCCTCTTAAATTCTTTTCAAATTTGTGTTGGAGCCAAATTTGAAATTTGTAGAGGGTGTGACAGAAAAGCACCTACTACTAAAAAAGAATGAAGTCGAAGCAAAACATTTTTTAGACAAATATAAATATGAAAGCTATGCTTTGAATTTAAATTCAGCTCTATTTTACTAAGATCCCCTAACTAAGATCCATTGCTGCAAACCACATTCAACAGTCTTCTAATTAGACTCTACTTGTGGGTAATTTAATTTTTATAAATTCATCTGTTCTCTGAAGGCCTCAGATGTTTGCAATAGAAACATCTGAGAAATATTGGGGATCAAATAACATTTATGAAGACCAACGAACACAGCAGACGGATCAGGCAGGAAGGGCAAAAGTTTAGCTTAAAAAATTAAATCCTAACCTTTGAATACCTAACATTTTTCAGCGACACGGCAGCAGTCTTGACAAAACATGGTTGCATGCCTCAAATAGGCTGGGCAAGGCTGTCAAGATGCCCAAGCGAGCTGTGGAGGAGCAGCAGAAGTTCACAGCTCAAGTGGGAACATCTGTTGACAGCATGAATTGTGAGCTCTGTAAATCTGGTTTTTAAACAAAATGTGAAAACATTCAAGGAGTATGAATTCTTTATTGAGGCACTGCAAGTAGAAGCCCATTAGGACTTATGACAGCTTTTTCCTTTTGTTTTTGAACTATATGTAAAAAGCGTTTTAAGTAATTGCGTTATTTGTGAGATTAATCAATCCACGTTTAGCTAAAGAAAAACAAGGGCTTCAAAAGTATAAATAGCTGGTTTTGCATCTTGTGCTTTGGATGTAGAATTAAAGAAAAGTGTTGTCATTTTTATCTCTGTTTTGCGCTGCTGTCTGATCCTTTTTCCCCACATGAACATTTGTCTGTTGATTCAACTGCGAGCGTCTCAGAGGTCCTCCATAGCTTTGACGTCACAAAGGAAACAATTTTTGGGTTGTTATTTAATCTTTCAAACCGCTCACATAGTTTGTGCATCATTACCTCGAATAATTTGTGTGGGGTTTTTTTGTTTTGTTTTAAATATGTACAACTAAAAGGGTTTTTTTTGTCGTTTGACTTTCTCCTTGACTTTTCCCTTGCACTTTAATACTTGATTGCTTGGCAAAAAAAAAAACCCTTCCAGAGGTAAAATCAAAAATTTTTGGACATTTATAAAATTGCACCTTCTCCCTGGAGCACTTAAGCTAAGATCTTTATCAGTACAAGCTGCCTCTTTTAGGACATCAAGTCGTATTTTATGACGAAACAGACCAATGCTGTAAACTCTGTCCAGCTTGTGTGCCAAACACCAGAAATCTCGCAGATGAGCATTAGAAGGTATGGCTCTTAGAAATGGAAGTTAAATTGGAACATAAAGAGTGCCTTTCTTCTCCATTAGCACTCAGATTAATCCACTCATTTGTTCTCTGCAAATTTATGAAGTGCTGGCACTATAATAAGGAGTTTTATGTTGAATATTTCATTGGCTTAATTATTTTGGGATGGCGTTTTAGCCAGTGGAAGTCCATTTGTTTCTCCCTAATTTGAATGGATAATGAAGAGCAACGCACTGAGATTTCTTGAAAACTATGCTATAGGTTTTTGTGAAATCTAGGTTTTAGAAGTTGAGTATAATCCATTTATAATGCCAAATTAGACACTATTGATGTGAGAAAGGTGTTTTTCCCATCCCTTTCCACCTCCAGATGAAGTTATAGATGCCAGAGACTAATTTTAACACAAAAGACCAACATATATTTTGTGTCTGGAAGCTACAGAGTGATGATGTAGCCATTGTTTTGGTCAACAGTGGGCCCTTATCTTTCCTTGTCAGTCAAGCCATTGTTTAAAGAGAGGAGACCCTGCAAATGCAAAATGGCACAAGTGATGGATTACGCTTTCATTTGACAGCCTTTTCATCTGTTGAAAGGGTGTGTGTATGTGTGTGTGGTGCTGATGGAAAGGAGTGTTCTCATGCAGTTTTAGGGCATTTTTGTTGTGCATCTTTCTGTTTTTCAGTAGAGTTAGAAGAGAACATCTAATGTTGACTTAGCCATAACCTATCTCACTTTTGAGGTTGTATAAAACGTGAGACATTATGAGGGAAGATGTAATGTAAAAATTAACAAATAGGAAAACCTTCTTGTCTCTTCATGCTGAAGCAAAAGTAAATATTCATATGCAAAGTTTCTACTATGAAAAAGTATTTGCCCCTCTTATAATTTTTTTAAATCTTTTTTTCCACATTTTAAATGCCAATTAGATCTTAAACAAACCATAAAATCATAAAAAGATCACCTTATTAAATACAAAAAGCTGTTTTCAGCTGCACAAACCTGGCCATAAATAAAAATATAATTGCACATTCATTTGGGTTCAGTTTCTATACTCGTATCCAGTCTGCACACTATTGGTTGGTGTTTGCAGAGCAGCCAATCCAAGAGTGCAAATTATTTTCATCGGTACTACTATTATTTTCATGAAGATAGATAGGTAGGTAGGTATGTTTGTCCTTTGAACTCTTAAAATATGCTGTTAGGAGTGTTTTTTGGGGGGGATTATCAAGCATTCTTGCATTTTAGCTATTTGTGGGTGATTGCAGTGTGTAACCCCCTTAAATACAAGGGGTGCACTACATTATCATTTGTAAAGGATTACAAAGCCATCTTTAAGGCTTTGAGTAAAATTAACCCTAGTGAGAGATATTAAAAAATGTTAAAATATGGATGAGTGCACCTATCAAAATAACTCCAAGCTCATCAATTGATCCAGAACTCTGCAAGTTTCTTTTGCTTCACCTAATGTCAGAATTCATGCTCCAACAAAAACAGCCAAACCGCATCCATGGGAGAGTTTCAAGGCTAAAACAAAGAACACGAAGATCTGTTTCACTATCTAATCTCAAAGAATTTGGAAAAAAAATATTGTATAAAACAAATGTGGACTTCTTGGAAACTGTGATTCCCATCACATCTAGTGGAATACTAGTTCAACATTTCAGATGAAAAGATAAAGTGGTAACCTGAGGAGCTGGAGTTGCTTCAAGGCTACAACAACTTCAAGTGATTGATTGATTGTGAACTCTATTCTCTAGCAAAAGAACCTGAAAGAGAATGTCTGGCCATTGGTTTGTGACTTTCAAGCTCAATTGGCCTTGGGCTAATGATCTAACGTGCACCAGTAAGTCTTCCTCCAAGTTGCTCAAAAAACTGAAAACAAAGGTTTTGAAGTGATCTAGTTAAAGTCTAAATTATATCTGATTTGGATTAAGTGACATAACCTTAAACATACTGCTCATGTTCAAAAATGAATGTGATTGAATTAAAACAATTCTACAAATAAGAGTCGGCCAACATTACTCCACGGGGATATACAACTTATTGCCAGTTATCCCAAACAGCAGTTGTTGCTGCCAAAGGCTGGACAAGTTATTAGATCAAGGGGATTGTTATATTTTCCATTGGGCTAAGTTGGCTTGGAAAGCTATTTTTTCTTTAATAAGTGAAATCCTCATTTGATATCTGCATTTTGTAATTCCTCAGCCCTTTCTCTTCAATAAGTGTATTGGACCAAAAGAAAATTATTAAAATGTTTTATTTCAAATCTGCTGCTTAAAATCCTATAAAATGATGAACCATGCAGAATCATTGGTACCATATTGACACATACACTCACAAAACTTTTGAGTGCACAAGAAAAGTAAGTGACACTTTTCTCTTTATCCAGTGAAGCTACTTATTTTTCTGAGTGCCACTGTAACACCTTTTTCTTCCTTTCATCTGAAGCAGAAATGCATTGAGGAAAAGCATCTGGAAGCTTGTCCTGTCAGAGACAAAGTGTAGCCTCCCCTGGTTATGAGAGAGTGCTCTGTGGGGCTTTTATGAGAAAACTCACAGAAAGCTTTTTAGATTTGTCATCGTCATTCTCATACATGTTATATTTGCTCCATTAGGGGGACTGAAGGTACAGTTTTCATACACCACGTATTTTCAGAGCTCGTTTTCTTTTTATTATTATTGTATTTCAGTACTTTATTTTGAAAGGAATGGGAGCTTTATGTAATTGCCCTTTAAACCCAACCCTCAATTGCTATTTGCTTGAAGTCTCAGAACACGTATGTAGATTAAAATGTCATGAACTGATCTCACTCACTTGTGCATGCAGACAAAGAATACAAAATACATGTTACTTTTTGTAATCTAATCAAAAATAAATTAATAAGATTAATTATCTCAAGCACTCCACACCAAATTAATGCAAGGATGGGAAGTAAAAAATATCTCAGAACCGTGAAAACACAGCTAGTTCTAAATCCATTGTTTAGAAATTACATTTCTAGTCATACTGAAGAATTGGTTGCTGATCAGTGTTTTATGACATTTACATGTGTTATGATACAAGATCTCATTATATTGAAATGCAGCATTAGTTCTTGTCAAAGTGAGGTCTGTATTGATAAGCTCAACCTAGATATCAAAATCTGACTTGGTGTGGTGACGCAAGAGCACACTTGCCATGTTTTGCTCATAAAGTCTGTTAATAGACTTGATTTTTGGCTGGCTGGCAATACTAATGTAATAACTCTAAAAAAGCTCATTGTTTGGTTAAGTTAGTTATCTGGGAGAATTTGATGTTCTGCGTTGAACTAAGAAACCGCAATATGACGAGATATGAAGACAGCTAACAACTGCTCTACCAACAAATTAATGTTCTTTTATGAAGAGGAATATGGTTTTACATCTAAGTATTCAAATTTGGGTGTATGAAAACTAAAAGCTTAAAGTGGTTGCGTTGTCAGACCAGCATATATGTTTTTTAAATAGGTGTTAGAAATATATTACTTTGATTCATTCACTTGTGTAATTGAATAAAAAAGGATATAAAAAGTAATAAGTGGTAGACTTTGAGCTCCTTTTTTTTACCAGCGTGATTTGTTGACTTTACGGTTGCTAGGTGACAGAACGTACACAGCAGTAATGGCGGGAATAAATGTGAAGGCCAGAGCATCCAGTTTCATAGCTGCTTATCTTCCGGTCTACATAGTGAACCAAGAACTCAACCAGACACTGAATTTGGAAACACCCAGTGACTTAAGTGTACCTTTATCCTTCCTTCTGGTATAAACATTTCTTCATTCTCTTAACGTAAACTGTAAATGATTTACTTTGCATAATAAACCCATGTTCCAGCAAATGCTTCAGGCATTTAATAGATGAAATTATATATGTGGCAAAACCAGGGGTTGGAGTCATCCAGGAGGAAATATTCTCTAGAAACAGACCTTTATATCTGGAGATGGACTTTTTTCTCTGACAATAGCCATAGAAACAGGAGGCATTGTAGAAAAGCCTTGCTTCTTTGCATTTCTGTTGACTGTAGCCTGTGAAATGTAACACTACTGAACAGCTGCTCGGAGCACACCACAGTGTTGCTCTGCCTTTTTCGCCTGCTTCTGAGAATGAAGCGGGCTGCTTTGGCTAGAACTCTCATTCCTCCTACACAGAAGGTGAGACATCATGAGATATCCTAGTCTTGTAACCTTTTAACATACTTGAAGGAGTCTGATGAATGGGATTTTTGTGTGTCTGCCAGCGCAGAGATATCTTTTTGAAAAATGCTCTTGACTGTAATCTCAGCGGGATGATCATTGATCAAGAAGACAAATAGTGGACTGAAAATTAAACCGGTGGGAGTCATACACAAGCGGGGAGAGTAGTATGAGGAAGTGGATGACATTAAAGGTCACAAGCTAAAGTACATCTGAATACGTGGAGGGTATTTCCATATCGATTTCCAGCTTCCCCTTGAACTTGGAGAGATGTATCGAGATCCTTTTCTTGCTTGCAGGTCCTGATCTTGTAACATAGCTTTGAGAGTCTTGTTGCTAAAGCAGTCAGTTTTATTCCCAAAGCGCATTGTGCAAAATTTTGCCTTTCCATTTGAAGACATATGTCACTTGGGCTCATTATTTCCACCCACAAACATTACCGCCTTCCATATTCCATATTTTACCTCGAAGCAACATCTCTGAGCCACCTGCCTGTTTACTTCCTCGGTCACCCCAAAACCCACCACAACATAGTATCACTTAGTTTAGTGCGCAAAGGAAAAAAAACACGTATGGCGTTCTCAATCCCCTCCTGAAGGCAGGAAGGGGGCACGCTATTGTAAAGTGCTCCGATGTTGCTTCATTTCCCCATTTTAATTGGGCTATCTAAATGCATCCTCGGTTTGTCAATACCCGCCGGGGTCCCAGATAAAAATGATTTGTCTTATGCATTCGACGGCATGCTCGGCTGTTCCCCTTCGAGAGCATGCCCTGCCAGTTGACAGCAACAGAGTGTAATGGAGAGCGTTCATTGTTTTTGATTTTCAATGAGAACCAGGAATAGAGGTCCCTTCCTCTATCCCTGCGTTGTTGTGGTCTTTTTTTTTCTTTTCTCATGCCACTTGTGTCCAAAAGTCCATATAGACATTACAAGAACATTAGAAAGCAAGGTGCTGGGGGTTTAAAGGATAATTAATAACTCCAAATTATATATATATATATATCTATATCTATAGATATATATATATATATATATAATCTCTAGAAATGTGAGCAAAGAACAGCCCAAAAATTCAGACAGAATTAGCTAAAAAAAAAAAAAAAAAACTTTACGTTTGGAGCATGTAGCATAACGGCTACTACCCCAAAAAAGTAGCTAAAGCTAAGAATGCAGATTCAAATTGAATTAATAAATTTGTGAATTATTTCATGAGGAGGAGACTTTGAGCTAGTACCAGTACAGATTGTAGCTCATCATCCATATTTGGTAGTGAATATCTAGTTTTATAGATTTACCTCTGTATGCTTCAGAAATTGCTTTTTGATATTATTTTTACTTTCAAGGATTTTGGCTCTGAAATATGGCATTTGGCCTTTATATTTGCTTCGTCCACATACGTTGATACATACAGCATCTTTACAGGCCAGTACTCATGCGTGCTCCCACTGAAGGTCAGAACCATTAAATCACTATCTTATCTGTGTTTTTATGTGCTCTTTTTTTCCCATGTCCTTTGTATTTTTTATGCCTCCTGTCGCTTTGTACCATCACCTCCCCCCTCAATGGAGGAGCCGGTGTTATCTGCAGACAGTCCTGGGAAGAAAAAAAAAATCACACCCATAATCGTGTCCTTGGCAAACGTTGAGCAAAAGTACAATGTTCAAAAGCATTTTTTCCCATTGCGAAAGAATACAGTTTTGCATTCTTGGAGACCATTTTATATTTAACTAGCTCCTCTATGCAGATTCTGCATGTTTTAATGTGAATTAATGAATTCTAATTTGGTGCCTTGCATCAAGAAAATTACATATGATTAGACATAATTAGATATTTACTCATGCTTGCTGCTTTGCCTGAACTATCCCACTAATCCGTCTCATTCTGCATCTCAGAGTGAGGTTAAATGTTACACTAACAAACTGCAAATATGCCCAACTGATACTTGTAAGCAACAGTGTGGTCTGTGCATTCTGTATAAATCCCCCCAGTTTCAGCCTGGAAGCAAATTGCTCAACAAAACCAGTGGCAGTAGCCAACCCTGAGTACATTGCAAATTGCCTGGGAATGTTAAACTAACAGGTGCTGCCCAGCTGTGCTTCTGGACATGATGACATAGTGCTAGTCTAAAGAGCCCATCAGCAGCAGCACACTGACTTTCACAGCTCAGTGTTTATGACATGGGTCAGCATTTTTTCACTGGCATGCAGCCAGTATTGTTTGACGACGTCCCCTGGTGAATGAGGAAGTTATGCACAACTGTTTGCATTCCTTTTAAAGGATTAACAGAATTGCATTACTTTAGATAATGCAGCAGGTTTATAGCTACAGCGACTTGCAGAGGAATTCATGCTGTTTGAACAAACTTCAGTATATTCAGTCCATTCCAACTTTTTTGGAAAGCACTGCAGCCACAGTGGACCAAAGCACTGTGTAGAAAATTAAGCACAAAAAAAGAATAAAATAAAAGAATGCATTAAAAAATATAAAGCAGATTGTATTTACAACAGTTAGAACTCAATAAAACAAAGTGTAATAGGTTGCAGCAGCTCAGAGAAGTAACTTGGAACCATTTAGGAATTTAGAAGTAAATAAAATAATTTTAAAACTTAGCCGAAAATGTGTTGGCAGTCGGGGAAGTGAGACTAAAATGGGGGATGTGTGAAGCCCAGATGTACAGGAGGGGGCTCAGTGGGACCACCAAAAACAATCACCACTATTTTGCTAAAATTTACAAAGTTCATAGCCATCCTGTCTTTTATCACATCATAACCCCTAAGTAGTGATGTGACAGAATATAGAGCTATCGATTTTTAGTGGGACATAAATCTGACCATCATTTGCATAACAGTGAATGGAAACACCATAAAATCTCTAAAAACTATTTAAAATATTCATTTTCTTTCAATTCACTATTATTTAGTGCTTTATATTAGTTTTTTACATGCAATTAAAAAATATACAGATGTTTGTGGTTGTAGTATAACCAAGTGTGATAAAGCCGGAGGGGATGGTTTAACGCGGCATTAAACCATCCGCTTATAGATGATCAGTTCCAACAATGAAGCAGAGTTTATTTCGAGTGTCATTCATTCAGATCACTCTGTGAATCTCTGCTGAACTGGCAGCTAGAAACTTGTTTCCCTACCTCCAAGCTTAACCTTGTTAAGTGTCTCTGCAGACTTGTTGTAGACAGGTAAATTGATAAAACCCAGGGCCAGTGTGATTCATCCCATCCTGCAGTAGCCTGAGATTTTGGTAGTTTGATTCATGAATGCTTCAACCCTTGAGCCACACAACAAGCATTGCACAACCTTACCAGAAAAAAATACGTACTAGACTACTGTTCAATTGTTAAGTGGGGTTTGGTAGTAGAGAGGCTGACTGCTTCAGTTTTAAAAGGTTGTCAACTTCCCTTAAGTCTGATGAAACAAGTGGGGGGGATGGTTGTTGTAGTGTTATAAATTGTCTGTCTTGGTAAAGCAGGGGGGTTTCCAACTCTATTCAAGCTCTTGAGAGAGGGGGTTGGGGCTCGATAGAAGCCTTTAAACTGCTTGAACTACCAAACGTCCCTTTGGGCAACAGTTTAAAACTTTCATTGAGGGTTACAACTCAAGAGCCATCTGTGTGCTTTTACATTGCACCCAAATGGGATTACACTCAAAATGAAATGGCTTACGTCGTGCATTTAATAAAATTTACCTCCCACTCCGAGGTTCAGTTCGTTCCGGCGATTTTCATTTCAGATTCATGTGACATTTGATTTGGCACAAACATTTTACACCCACAAATATACTACTTTTTCCCTCTCCTTATGGATGTGTGGGTGGACTCATTATCCTCCAGAAGATTTCCCTCAAACTCCTGCGAGCTTGTAATGAAATGAGATGTTTACAGGCTGTCCAGATTGGCTGTTCTTTCTCCTGCAGATAGTTATGGAGTAGATTTTGACAAGTTTCTGTTCACTGTGCATGCCTAATTTCACAAATTTGTGTTCTGGTGCAGCACGGGAAGCTGAAACATAGTTTATTTTTACAGTTGAAATATAATTACTTTTTAATAAGGTAGCCTAAGTTTCATGAGATACACAATTGAATCATTATTTAGGACAGAAAATATATATATTTTTTTTAGTTGCATTTACAGACATACAGTCTGTAAATGCCACATGCTGGTAAACAGCCACAGCGGACTGTTTACCAGCATGAAGTTATGCAAAGGTTTACAAAGTTACGGTTTTAAAACTGATAAAATGTTCCTCCATATCGTCTCCAGGGTTTAAAATAATTTTTAATGAGGCCAGAGAAGTTGCTAGAGTGACTAGAGTTTTGTAAATGGCACTGCCTGATCTCCACCTTGTGCTGAACACTTCAAATCAGTAGGCTGAAAGAAGGCTTCTACACTTTTCCCTCATTTATAAGAAAGGCTAAGTCTGCTGTTTGGTAATGTTTTGCAGGCACATAAAATATATTACCCACGCTGTTATGAATGATAACAGCGTTTGGATGCTGTGCAGCTTAATGGAGATCGGTTTTTGCTGCTTTTTTTGTTTTTTTTTTTGCTTTGGGACAGTTGTTATGCATAAAAATGTCGACAAGGTATTGTTTATACAATTGGGAGCTGCTGATTAGCATCTCAAAAGCTCAAGTAATACCTGAACTTCAATCCCAAATTCAAGAGGAGTTAAAAAGGAGGCTGAATTGATGTAGAACAGGACCAAAAGAGCCAAGAGAGAAGGAGAAAGTTCAAACCATCTTTTCCATCTATTATAAAATCCTCAATTCCAATGTATGTCTGTCCGACTTTCTAAGTGTTGGAAAGAGATTCTCTTTCATTCCAGCAAGAAAATGAAAATTCTTACCTGGACTTTGAGATTTCCAGAAGACTGTCGATGTTTCAAAAAAAAACCTTTATGTTCCATAACAAACAGGTTGAACGCTCAGTTCAACATTTTCATCATCTGATGAAAGTCTTGCTCTCTTTCACTCTCTCACAGCCTTAATGAACCCCATACAAGTGGACAAAGACATCTATTTAAAAAATAAAAAAAAGGCTTGAGCATTGCACAATCAAACTCATCAAATTTATTTTCAAATCAAATACAGATTTCTGTCATATATGTTTAGACATTGTGCTTAATTGTAAGTATTTTTTTATTGCAGTTCTGCTTCAAGATCCATTCAACCTTGAATCGGATTTTATTCCTAAACAAAAAAATTTTTAAAAATCTGAATATATTCAACAAACCTGGAGGATTTTTATTTTATATTTTTATATTCATATCTTTTTCTAAATGTCTTTTGTTGTGCTAATGTATTGAAATCAGTTCCATTTCATAGTCATTATGAATTGCAATAGTCTAGAGCAGCGAAATTATTGAGACGATATTTATTCACGACATATTTTTTGCACAGGGTGACTTAGATGTGTTGTTTTATCATCAAGGCAAAACAATGTTATGCATTGCTTCATCTTAAAATATTTATCATAGTCCTGCTTGCAGTATCAGCAGTGTCACAGACTTATATAACAAACATTATTACGTGGAAGGTGAAACACAGTTGAGGCATCGCTGGATGAGTAACATCGCACCAAGTATTATTGGGGATAAATGAGCAAAACTCCCCCCGAGGTCCCGAGTCTCTGTGATCTATTAAGGCGCACTCGTCTCGGATGGTAGTTTTGGCGGGGGGAGAGAATTGTTGTGCTGACATCCTCTCTCGGTGCAATCCCTTGTCCTTGTAGGACGGGAGAGAAAAACAGCACCAGGGGCTGACTTGGCTGTTCCTCAGAGCTCCGTCATAAATCCGACTGAACATTTCTGAACATCTGTTGTGGATGATTAGCTCCATGGCTAGCAGAGTTTGACCTAAGGGAATGGGGAAACTGTGTGTTTGCGAAAATTATGCATGTGTGTACTGGAAGCCTTGCAGATTTAAGAATGGGGATTTTGCATATTTATCCTCCCGTAACATTATTTTTTCCTCCCCTCTTATGATAAAGAAAGGACGGCGAATTATTTTCGAAGCCGTTTTATTATCCAACAAACATGTAAGTGGACATATATTATCAGAGTCTCCTGGGGATGTTTGTATATTTCAAGGTTATGGTTTGTTAGTCCTCTAAGTTTCAGCAGCTTATCGAATTGGAAATGCGTCCTGGAATTTCATTTAAAACGGCCAGTGGGAATTATTTATGGTTTATTAACCTGCAAGAGCAAACCCACCTTGAAAGTTAAAGAAAAATGATATTCAACCCAATAACTATTTAAAAATAACTACAATTTTATATGTATGCCAAAGTCTGAGTCAAAACGAATGGCTGGCTTACACTGAAAAACAAAATGTCTAATTTTCAAATGCACTTCTCACCTCAAGTGCATTTTTAGACAAAGATGGTAAAAGTAAAATCAAAGCCATCAAGTCCAGCAATGATTCATCCAGGAGGCCATAGATTAGGACTGTACAATATCTAAAGCATTGAAACACTTCAGCCAATGTTCATCTTCTTAATTCAACAATTAGAAAGAGTCTGAATGCTAAAGTTAAAAAACATGACAGAAAGATTCAACTCCCATTTATCCCGCCAATAAAACATCCAGATGATCCACAACACTTTGGGGAAAAATATTAAAACTGTAGCTGTTTTTGGAAGGTATATATTCATATTACATTACATATGGTGTGAAACATAATACCAACTTGTATATTTGATTTTAAAAAAATCTGTTTTCCAAAAAAGTGCTGAAGGAGAATGTCTATCCATCTGTTTGACGTCCTTGGGTTATGGAGCAGGAAAGTAAAGATTTTATAGTGGTCTAGTCAAAGTCTGAATTTAAATTGAGATGCTCTCTTATGACTTAAAGGCTATTTTGACCTGGAACCCCTCCACAGTGAATTAAGTCTCTCAGTCCATTATTGCACTTGCACTTGATGCATTTGGTTAGATTTAGGGGTAATTACGCTTTAAAATAGAGCAAGGATGGTCTGGATAGTTTTTCCCTTTGAGAAAATCATTTGAAAATGTTTTTCATATTTATTCCAATTATCTATGTCTTTTTTTTTATTAAATGTGATTTTAAAAGAAAGCAAAACAATATGGAATGGAATTACAAATTGCAGACCTTGGTTTAAAATCATGATTAACCTCTGTTCACGATTAAACTCTGTTTCTAAGGCGAACAATAGATAATGGAGTCTCTAAGATAATCATAAGGACATGTGCTCTTCCAGACTTTTTTTTTCTCTACATTCAGGTGAAGCTCAGGTTTGCCTCCCATTGGTCAGTCCTTAGAAAAGGTAAGCCCCTCTTGCAGCCTCCTCCCTCCTAATGCCTGAAATCTGACACCGGTGACATCACACGGGTGGGTTTGGCTTGTCCCGGGCAGTCCCTGAACTCCCAGCTCAGTGTGTGAACAAGCTTTGACTCTGAAGGATCTCTTCCCGCAGCCACAGCTGGAAACCTATTGCCGGGGAAGCCGAGGAGCTGAGTTCCTCTGGTCTAATGAAAACGCTGTGAACGGAATAACTGAGGAGGAACTGGGGACTACTTTCTCTCTCTTTCTTTGTTTTTCCAAAGACATCACTCAGGGATAATCTTTTCTTTTTGTGGATACTGCTGGAGTTTCTTTCGCTGGATTTGGATTCCGACTTTCCACCACTCTCTTGTTGGAATAAGTTCCTCAGAATAAGGAGGAATGAAAAGGATTTTTTTATAAGTGGACGTACTGGACATGCATGGGTGAGTTGGGAGTTTTGAGCATTTTGAGATGAAGTTTTTGCACTTGGAGATAAATGAGGCACAGGTGCATTTTGTGAAACATGCTGACCTCTTTGTGGTGGTTTGAACTTTATCCTCAAGAAATCCCTAACATGCCGTTCACAGATTGCCTTTTTTTATGATAAAAGTAGCAAAATAAGTTGATGTGTTCCACTTGAGTGGTCAGGTATTTTCTTACCGCTCTTTTGTCTCCTTTACTTTTTGTCCCTGCTCATTCTTGCTTGTGAAGCCAAAACAATAGTTTAACCTCGTCTTGGCTTAGCTCTATTGGCTGGTTCTCTGGCAAATTGCCCTGTCTGGTGCGAGCCCTCCCCTATGTATTCAGAGGACTTTGAATAGGAGGGCCATAGAACGTCCCCTAGCTACCACTGCTAAAGGTGAGACACCCTGCCGATTCCACCGCATTATGCCCTGCACTTTAAGGCCAAACAACCTGTTTTTCCAGTTGCCTTTACCTTCATGGGCAATCTTTGGGGTTACATTTCAGCGACACAAATTCCAGTGATGTGGAGAAACTGAAAAGCTTTGAAATCCTACATAATTGTAGAGAAGAACTTTTGGAAGTCATAAATTATGATTTTGTCTCGACTAACTATATCCTGTAATGAATGTTTGTGTGATTTACAGATTTATTTTCTTTCATTGTTGGAACTTTTTGAAAAACTTTTTTTGTTCACAAGTAATTTGGCAATTGCTGCTCAGGAATACTGTTGCTCAACACAAGCCCTGGATATCTGTGAGAAAATACCCTTTTTGTGTCTTGCCCTTTCCCACAAAAGCTGCCTCAAGCTTTAGAAAAACACAATTCTGACATGTTTTCTGTTTTGTTTGGCCTTTAAGAGACATATTCTTCCCTGTAGGTTGGTTGTTCTGCAATAAGAACCTTTTTCCTCGATCTTGTGAGACTGTTTTTTTGGTTATTGTTTTCTTTTAGTTAAAGATTCAACAGAGCAACCCTTTCTAAACCCTCGTTTGTTTTAACACAGAGTGGCATAAACCCCCCGAAAACCTGGTTTGAAACTCTAGATGGCTGAAATGTCTGTTCAGCTGCTGGGTAGCAAAAACGAACACGGCTAAAAGCTGTCCGCTGTGTACCATTTGTGCAAACGGAGCCAATCCGAGTCTGCGTGTCATGACCTGAAGGTTGTCTTCCTTCAGCTCCACCATGCCATTCGCAGACCCATCATTCCAGGTTTTACGACAGGGTGAACCACTTTTCAGTAGTCAGGTTTCAGTCAAATGTTATGTGATTTGGTCAGAAATTCAAGAAGCACTTTGGATGAAATGACTAAATGTGCAGCACATTCACACACCCTGACTTTTAGTCATGTTACAACCATAAACCTCTGTAGTTTACTGCCATTTTATGTGATAGATAAACCCCAAAAAATGTAAGTAATGAAAACTAATTTTTAGTCATAAACCTTGCTATTTAATTTGGTATGAACTTTCTCTAAGCCATTTCAGCAAATGAACTGATGTAAATCCTTTAATTGTACCTCTGGCTGTATATTTAGGAATGATGTCATGATGAAACTCCACCATGATTCACAGTTATGATGTGCAATGTTAGTTTTCTTCTCATCCTTCAGTCTCTTGTCTGAACACAAGCTTTCCCATATCCTGATTCCGTTAACACTGTGCTTTTCTCAGTTTCGGTGGTAGGTTTGCAGTTGGGCTGTATTTCTTTTCTGTTTTCAGATGAGCCACTGGAAATGTTAAAACCTTGGGATTTGTTTTGTCTCTGACTTGTCTGCTGTGTTCGTTGGTCTTCATGATGCTGTTTGTTCACAGATGGCCTTCACAGAGGACTGCACTCACTAATAGCAAATGTTTATTTTTTTTTTATTTAGGCATGTAAAGAAGGCAGAGTACAAAAGCGTTTTTTTAAAAATGCATAATTTTTCTTCCACCTCACAAGCATGCACGACCTTGTGTTTTTCCTGCTGCATAAAGTCCCAATAAAATACAACAGCATTGTCTCTGAAGAGTTTATCCTAAAAGGAACAGTCAGTCAGTTACTCAACAGCCTTCCCCCACCAGCACCGGATTTTTCAAAAGTAATTATGGGCCGAGCATATGGATTTTTCCGAAGAACTTGATTTCTCATAATCAGTGAGCCAGGTGATGTGTAATGTGCCATTGACGTATGATGAATCTTTTCAGTCGCTTCCTTTCGAGTCTGAACATGCAATATGCTTACAATCACAGATCAATGCCAGTGGCGACGACTCTGTCAGTTATCCGTGACACATGCTGTAAGTAAAAACCTGCTTGCTTTTATTGAATTATTAAAGCTCAAAGCTTTGATGCAGATTTTGAGGTCTCAACTTTAAAATGTCAGCAGTGGGTGGGTTTTTTTGTGTTTTTTTTTTTTTGCATGTGTCAGAGATTGTTCCTCGATGTTGACAGGGTCATGGGTTGTTGTTTCATGATGACAACGCCTAATTGTCAATCCGGCGTTCGGTACCAAATAACATGTTTACACAGCTCTACGTTTGCGAGTCTTTTGCGTATACACGAGCATAATGTGTGTTGTCAATCAGCGGCCACCGCCGTGTGATGTGTCGGTGGTTGCTGATAGTCACTTTCTGGTTTCAGTTGTGACACTTCTTTTTTCATCCAGCCTTTCATTCATTTCGACAGGTGCTGACGGGAAGGTTTATAAAAAAAGGGGCATCTTTACCACTGCAGTCATCGATGTTTTGACAAGACTTCTTTTCTTAGCTGCCCCTAACAGTGAGCTCATTTGAAAGAACTAGGTCTGCACCTCTCCTTTGACTTCTGGATAAGTTTGATAAACACTGTACTCAGGTTTGATGAAAGATCAGATCTAAATTAGAAAACATGTTTATTTTAGGGAAGGTGGTGTTATTTTTGTTGCTTATGAGCAGGGGAGCTTTAGCTCTATGTCTCTTTAAAGCGACTTTATGTCTTCTTCCTATGCCTTGTGCTTTGCATTATATATTGTGTGTTTTGTTCCAATTGCTTCCTTTGTGGCCAGTGTTTTTTTTTTTTTGCTCATGGCCTTGCACATTGCATTTAAACCGTATCTCTGAGTTTCCCAAAGAGGGAAAACGAACCCACTTTGTCAGTCAGGACATTTCCCCCTTTGCAGAAAACTCATTTCAATTCCACATCATCCAATTATTCCTCTATGTTGATTGAAATGCCTCTACTTCCAGGTGCAGCAGAATTTTTTTGGGGGGTGTACGCTTCATATGTGATAAGTCTGGACTTGTGTTTCTTTATATATGACCTGTGCATTGGCTTTGATGTTGCTGTAAATTATTCTATTTTGTGAAAACTGAAATGATAAATCTCTTTCTTTGTTTCTGGGTACCTTTCTGAATAACTTAATAAAATTATTTTAATTATCTTTTAAAGAGAAACTTTATTGTAAAGTAATAATAAACGTCTGAATCCAATATCTTGGAGACCTAGCAAACTGGCTTCCTATAGAGTTATTTCAAAGCATTGTTGAAAGCTTTCATTAATACAGTGTTGAACAACCAGTTGTGATGAAAACTGTAGCTTGAAATAATAACTAGTGCAATACTATTAGTATTCAGATTAAAGCGATTACTGACCAGCATTTTTATCTTTATGTCCACAGTCACCAGAATGTTTATTTCTGGTGACTGTGTCACAATTGTAGTGCAAGTGACACTTTCCTCCATATAATCTGTCCACTGTTCACTTGAATGCATTTCAGTAGACCCTCACCTATTAGCAGTTTTAGTATTCGCACATTTTTCTGTGCAACGTGATTCAAACTATTTGCAAAAAAATAGACAGTTCTCTCAAATACTTGATAGTGCATTTCAAGTATTCGCAGATTTGAGCTATTCACAAGTTACTGTGGTCCCTAACCTGGGGGTTCGCTGTCCTGCTGTGTTATAGTTAAAATATTGTTTCAGTAACCCCTTCAAACCCTTGGATTAACATCAGGCTAAAGCTGCATATGAAGTGGATGGGAGAAAAGTTAAGATAATGATACACAAACAGACTTTAGCTTAATGAAGTCACAGCTATAGCTATAGAGCTAATGCATGAAGGAGGAATATTTAGAGTGATTGATTATTGATTTAATGCAATCAGCATTTTGTTGTGACAAAAGAAACATAAAATATAATTAACCAATGTTAAACATTTTCTTACCTATTAAACTTTTCCTTAAGCATTTAGGTTAAGTTTGATATTCCACTTGTATGAAAATCATAGGTTGAAAGTGTTTTGAACAGAGAAACTGGTTTTAACAGGCTGTGTTACTAATACGCAACATCACATCTATTCAACATGTCCCTTTCAAAAATGTTCTTTTAACTATCAAACTGTCCTTGTAATTATGTAATGTGCTGGAAAAGCCTCTTTACTGACAAAAGTGTTTTTAGAATCACGTAAGTGTTTTTTTTAAAGCAACATTATTTTGTGTAGCATATTGTGAATATTTATAGGTCTTATGGCTTCAGAGTGTGAGGATACTTACCCTTTAATGATTAAATGCTGTGAATTCAGTTGAGTCAGGCTTACTTTCATTGAGAATTTAAGCTTGCAGCTTTACTTTGTGGAGCATGATGGGTAACTGTAATGCTTAGCAGCAGTGAAACAAATACAACTGAAGCTTTGCTGGATTTATTCATTGCTCTGTACTCAAAAGTATAATCAAGTATCTGATATATCTCACCACTTTCACCAGCACCCTTGTTTGCTCAATCTCCCAATTTAAAAAAAAATACCATGCTTAAACCTGACATTCAATTTGATTACTTCACCAACCCTCCTGTCCCTTCCTTTATCAGCCCACACATGTCACTTCTAATGGAATAATAAGCCTTCACACTCATTCCTAGGCTTGCATCTGAGCACGCAGCTTTTGTATTCTCAACTGCGTGCTTTATCCTCAAACATAGGGCAATGTCTCTTCCTCCTGCAGAATTCTCAATTCCCCGGCTTGTTTTGTGAAGATGGATGGAGATTCATTTGGTTTCATTATAACGCCTGACTTATTTATGGCCTGCCTGTGCAGCGCCTCTTGGCCCACTGTGGCCTGGTAAAGATGCTGGGGGCTGTGGCGCTGATGAAACATTCCTGTGTCCAGGGGTGGGGGTGTGTGAGGATGGGGGTGTTTCTCCAAGGGAAGCGCTGCTTGTTGAAGGGAGGGCGGAGAGGTGACAGAACAAGAACCATGGACAAGGCCACCAGAATCTAATTCCACTAGCTCTGCTTAGCTGCAGGAGTCCTCTTTTAAAGCCATTAAAGTCTTGCACTGCTTGGCGCTCGGCTGTTAAGCGAAACCACACAATGCGGTCAGGCCCTATTAAAGCATTTGCAATAAAAGGTAAACCACCCTTTGGAGAAAGTCACCCTTAAACTCGCTTTTTAGTGCATAACTTGTGCACTGTTTTGAGTCCTGCCGTAGAAATCCCAAACCTTTATCTGGAGACCCCCCGCCACCCTTTCCAAGGCGCTCCAGCCTTAGAGATTACTGCTTCACAACCCTAGAGCAGGGATGCTGTCTGCCTGGTAATTTAATGGCTAATCCCCTGCCTCTTCCCTACAAATCTCTTCCCTGATAAAGGGGTTGCTTCTGCATTAGTAAACATGGGAGTCTTGACTTCCCTGGCTTAAAATAAGACAAGAGAACCAGTTTGGGAAGACAGCGAACCAGTTTCTTTCACAGACTAAGCATTTTGTGTTGTCACATTCTGCGTTTATTTATGGCATTGAAATGCCTTTAAAAATGCTTAAATTATGTGTCCTGCTTTTTTTGCACTTATTGGTAAGGAGATTCCTAATTCCCCTGGCTCAGTGTCTCATGGGGTTAGCAGTTTTATGGTTTGATGTTGAGCTGTTACTGCCTCAGAGTGTCATGCATTAAAGGGAGATCCCAGTTCATTGTTAATTTACATTTATTAGCTTTCTGACCCAAATAAGTTATTCTAATGATTTCTATGACTAGACATGATGCCTCACTTAAAAAGAATTTGCTTTCTCAGATCTTCCTTTGCAAGCTGATTCTGTGTGCTGTATGGAAAACTGCTAAAGAGACCAACCATGACAAGAAAGTAGGCTGCAGTTCTCATGGGAGCTTTAGGAGGTTATTAGCTTAGGCCATCTGCATAATTTCTGCCTCTTGGTTGGCAGTTCACTTCCTGTGATTGAATAAGAGCTAAGCTTGAAGTTTTTAAAATCCGTAAAAAACTAGCTCAGCCAAGTTAAACAGACCAATATGTATTTACCCAGCCTGTGGAATGACTGCAATGGGTTGTCAATTGTTGACCTGACAGAGACACTTTTCACATCAGGGTGGGTCTGATGTAGTGAGCGACGGGCTCCTGTACCGACTTGTCTTGCTGTGTGTGGAACAGCCGGGTGTTCATCCTAATCAGTCTCAGAAACTAAGACGACATGTCAGGGGGAGTTTGGACAAGCCTTTCATTTCGAGTGTGTTGAAAAACCCATCTATCATATAGAATTGACATAAAACACACTCAGGTCTGGGGTTGTGACATGATCACATGCAATCCAATACAAAATGGTGTGTAGTTTTGAAATTAAGAGGATTGAATTTGGCTTTTGACTTCAGTTTTAATACGATACTCATTGAAACAATGGATTTCAGAAGTTATTTATGTATTAAATAGAGTCCTCCTGTATCTAATGTACTTCAACCAGAGAGTGAGGCAAGTTAACATTGATGTTCAATGTTCACTTGACTGTCCAGTAAGAGAACAGCCATAAACATACAGCCAGAGCTACAATGGAATGGTTTGTATTCTTTATATTGTTAGTGTGGGGAAGCGAATCACTATTATACACAACGTTGTGTCAATCTTCCGTTTAAGAAACCAATAAAGTTAATTGAAGCTTGAGGTTGCAAGAGGACAATAAGTGAAACCTTTCAACATGTTTGGAAACTTTGATGAGGCACCATGTTTGTGCAATTCTTCTAATACATTCAACTTCCCCAAAGTTTTTGCAAATCTGCTGTTATTTTAAAGTTTTATCTAACAATTAATATGGGCTTTTGCCACATCTAAAATAACATCTTTGTAACAATCTTTTCATGAATTGTGATGATTAATTTAATAAAAATTGCATCCTTGGCGTCTCTTTTATAATAATAAATTTAAAAATTAAGAAGACTCACTCATATCTAAATGCTGGTTTTGCTTGATTGAACATGTTTGCGCTGAATATCTGGAGGAGCTCTTGCCAAGATTTTTTTTTTCATGAAGTGATTTGTCAAGCAAAGTATTTGATGAGTCATTCAATTCTCAAGAGCTCAAAATGAACCCAGATTTTCTTTGGGTATATTTTTGAACATGTGTCTAAGAAAGTGTATGTGTCTGGTTAGTGGAGGCACTGAATAATGCCTCTTTATGGGTGGTAATTGATAGTCTGGGGGCAGATATGATTTATTTGAATGAATATAAATAGGTATACAGAGGACAAGCATAACAAGAAGGCAAGGAAATGGGTGAACTGTTGAACATGGTGGCGACTTTAAGAAAGGTAGAGGCCTTTTTTTAAAAAGAAATGATGGTCTCTTTTAGATAATTAGATTAAATGTACAGTTCTGCCGCCGTTTCTTTTAGACAAGCACTCGTTTAGTCTGTATCTGTTACAAGGCTGGTGCATAAAATAGAGCGCTGCTGCTTCGGTGTGGCTTTTGCCAGTTTTTAAGCTCATCTATCAGATTGATGGAGTAAATTTCAGTTGTATGTCTTGGCCAGAAAGACCATAGAGAGGATAGAGCAAGAGTGGGGAGAGGGCCAGAGAGATTGGTCCCAGAGAGAGATTCATAGGTAGTAATGAGGACGTTGGTGATGTGCAGGTCAGCGTGTTGTGGCTCTGGCCTGTCAGTATAATGGACCTTGCCAGTCAGTTGGCAATCGATTGCACCGCTCACAACCTCGTCGGCCCGTTGTTCTGCACTCCCCCTGTCTGTCATGCTGCCATGCGGAGATTGAGGACAAAGCAGAATCTTCTTTCAGACGACAGATGCACTGTCTAGATATTTTCTCATTACCTGAGAGGTGGACGAAGGTGAGGTGTTGAGGAAAACGTGGGTCTGACTTCACGATTTCTGCTGACATAAGCTCAAGAGACATCCGGACTTATCCAATTTACTCTTGTGGTAGTTCAACACAAGTAAGCAGTCAGTGGGTTATGTATGTTTATCAATTTGGTATGAGGCTATTATGGGGTATATAGCTATACCTTGAGGGACAAGCTCTCAAGAAAGGCATGATGTGGTCACATTCAGTGCTTTATTTTTGCCACTTGTTTAAATCTATGCTGAAAACTCTACTTTTGACAGTGGCTGTGCTTGACATAACCTGTTGTATTAAAGGGATTTGACTAATGGTTGACAATATCCAGGAACATTTGCAGTGAAGTTCCAAACACTTTAAAATCACTTTTGTGACAGCATTTCACATAGCTGATAGAAAAGTAGGTGACAGATGATTTGTAAGTAATGTATGAAAATATTTCCATTCACTGTCGCAGACTGACGTCCTGTTGAGGTGACAAGTTGATGTAAGACTGATTTGTAAGCACTCTTAGAATATTATGAGTACCTAACCTTTATTTGCAATAACATCAAATTTAACATTTGTTGAATAACTTCCTAGTAACACTAAAGTGAAGTTTTACTTCATAGTTTTTGTCATACATATGGATTCTGAGCTAAGCACTATTTTACAACAAGAATAGAGCAACTGATGAACTATTTATCAGTAGCAGTACTAAAGAGAGATATGTTTATTTTATTGTGGGAACACTGCAATAGGTTGACTATTGCCTGCTACATAAGCTATTTAAGTTACCATTTGCTTGAAAGCTTTTTTTGTGTTGAACTAAAAGTTTGGACATAGTATTTCAGGCATTTTAACAGATTTAATCTAAGTGGGAAGGTTAGTCATCGTAAAGTTGTCCGTTTAATTTCATCCTCTCCTTCCATTTATAAATATGCCCATTTGCCTGGCACTTCAACCCAAGTTTCCTGCTTTTCTGAACATTGTTGAGTGAATACATAATCTCTAGGAGTGCAGCAGATGAATGTGACTCATAGTTCACTTTGAATGGTTAGTATGGCTTGAAAAGTTCAGTGTAAATTTAGTCCATTTAGTTGTGTTTTAAAGCCAAAAACACTTGGAGTGGACAAAACTGAACTGGAATGTTCCAGACTGAACAGAGATTCTTTAAAACATTGTTACATTCATGAAGTCTTTCTTTTATTTGTTACACAAAAACTAAATCTTGTTTGTTCTGAATTTGTTGCTACAGCCTAATAATTGAAACTTCTTGTAGCTGACTTGTAGGAGTTTCAGTTTAAGGAGACAAATCTGATGTATAGGAAAAAATTTCAACCTGACTTAAAGCGTCCAATGACTTTATGGATTTTTTTTTTCTACCTAGCTTCAAATGTGTTTGTTTCCACCTCGGCAAGTGGGTATTTTGGCAGTAGGATTGATCGCCTTAATTATCCTTCTATAGGCACAAGGCCTAAATTTTCAGCTTAGAGCTTCATGGAAGAAAAAGTAAAATGTTTTGTTATGATGCTTTCTGACTTATCCACCTACACTGTTTATCAAATGTTGATATTTAGGGAACAATAAAAGGCTTGATTTAACACCAAAGAGACACATACCGGGTTACTTTAAACCTGGGATCTTTATAATTTATTGCCCTGTTACAGTGAGATTGATCTAGTTTTATGAACATGGCCTAAGCTCAGTTCCTACTTTTCTTGCTTTTTTCCATCCTCTGGCCTTTGCCAAATTCAAACTCATCTCTTTTACATTTTAAATCCTTAGTCCTCCGGAGAGCAGTGGGGATATATGCTTCCATCTGCTCCAACAGGCTGGCTCATGGCTTAGACAGGGTAAAAGACAGAGGAGGAGGCTTGATCAGGGAGGAAAAGAGAGAGGGGAAGAAGCCAGAGGACAGAGGGAAACACAGACTGACAGAAAGGCAGAATGGCTTATTAGGATCTGCCTCTTTTCACTAGTTAGGCAGGGACTGAGAGGGCATCCGTCTGGAATAGAAGCCACAGACATGGACAGGAGTTGGATTGGGACCTCTGGGAGCCTCTTTGCAATAACAGCTAATGCATGCTGAATATGTTAGGTTTCAACTGTTTCCACAAGGACAAGCAGTCTTGGTTTTCTTTGTGTAAATAATAGACTTTTTGTGGAAAAAGATGGATCTGTCTGTGGCATGTGCCATTTTAAATTTCCACAAGCCCGTTTCTCATGAGGAGGTCATTCTTTTTAAACAGAGCCTTATGCATTGCGCAGCACACCATAAGGTATGATGTGTCTGTTTCCCACCTCAAATCCCAGATTTTACAGGAGGGGCTTTTCCCAGCCCTCCCTGAGTTTGTCTAACCCTTCCCTCAGTCAATATTAAGCTTGTTCCTCTGTAGCTCTGACCACAATGGACAGCTTTTCCATGTGCATTTTACATGCCCTGTTGCAAAGTGAAATAATGCGTTGTGTCAACATTGTGTTTCTTCTGAACTCCGGCACCGACTAAAGACAAACATTCAACATGGGGTGAGACGTATTGTATATCCTGTCATAAACTGACTGTAGTCCACAGCTAACTCTCCTCACATCTGTGTATGTGTTTTTTATTACCTGAGAGAATATCGTGGCTGACAAAGCGGTTTTCTCAGAAGCACATTAGCATTTAACAGATGTAGTGAGATAAGAAATTGCTTGTTGGATTGCAGTCCGACGACCACAGACTGTCATAGATGATGAGTGTGTCTGTTTTTAAGAGTATGGCGAGTAAGTTTCACTATTTTGTAAAAAGACTTAAATATCGCAAGAGTGACTTTTGATTCTTATTTTCTGAATAAATGTCATAACAAATAACTTAAAACACATCTTGATGTTTATAAAGCTTAAAAGAGAGAACAATTTTAATATTCTTGAGAGCTTGTGGCTGGTTAATGATTAGTGGCTAATAATGCTAAAGTTAGCATCTATTGCTTGTTTTTATGAGTGTGGCCCCTATTTGATCATCTCTAGTTCAAATTCCTTAATTTTCTAAGCTGAACTAAGCTTGAATTGGATTCCTCTTGAAGCAGTTTGTAATTGTTGGTAACTTGAGACTATTTTGTATTGTTCTTGCGAACCCTCAGCCATGTAGGGATTTGTCTTGTGAGTCTGAGGTATTGTATGTTTCTAGTGTAAGGGCACAAACATTTCACTTTTCGAATATTTGAGCCAAACATTTGTAAATCAAGGCAAACTATTGTATGAAAAATTACCCTTTCTCCAGCTAAGTTCTTGATGTATGAGGTTAAGGAATAGTCAGTGAGTTGAATTCATAAATTCCATTTATTAATACCAAAATATAGCTGGTTCATTGTTCATGTTGTCCGTATGGGCTAACAGAGCAAAATGACATCAAACAACAGTTTGCAACTCACTTAGTTAGCCTCTGTCTTGGCTGTATCGTAAAGATGGCGTTCCCTACTGTCATTTCCTTTAGCCTTAGCTTTGCGTGCACATGCTCTCTCTGTTAGTGCGAATATGTATATATGAGCATGCAAATAGCTAAAAGAAACGGAGGAAAACACAGAAGTATTTATTCTCAACACTATCCACATTGCAGAAAAAAATGAAGTGATAATGCCAATCTTATGCATTCTTCAATTAAAAGTAAAAAAAAACTCTAATTCATAGGATCAAATCATCTAGTTTTAAATTACATTTCTATAAAATTCAAACTTTGTGAAGATTGTTGCAAACAATGATCAGAATTGCTTCCCTACAGCAGAGCATCGAGGCCCTGGCTTCTTTCTCATGTCCTTCTCTGAAGAGTCTACAACACTCCTCGCTCTTTACAGTTACTAATCTGGCCTGACACCAAGCTGATTTACAATACCCCCCTCAGTCTAAGCATTGACTGACTGGAGGTAATTGATTTAGAACAGTGGGGGCACTGGCTGAAAAGCATGGGGCCCTTAAGAACCCTTTTCTTACAAACTTCAGTGCAGAATTACCACCTCAGAGCCAGTTGTTGTGAATGAATGCAATGCAGCCCGAACTCAAACCCAGAGATCGTTCTTTACATATCCCCTGCTCTCGTTTGTATTTCTCTCTCTCTGGTTCCTAAAATCCACCCATGAAATATCCATGGACTGAGCTCAGCCGGAACAACTGCCTTCGTTTGGCGAGCTATTGATCTACGGAGTTGTGTGTTTGCCAGTCTTTTTGCTCACATGCCTTCACTCTGTTTGTGGTGGAGGCAAAGCTTTCTGCCTCAGAGGTGGTGGGGGGCGGTGTAGTCCTAGTCCTCTGCGTGGTGTGAATGGGGGTGCGGGGTTGTCCATGCCTTCTGTGCTGTCTGCCTAGTCATTTTACGGCACCATCTGTCCACAAGCAAACCGTCAAGTGGTGACGTCTCAGCTCATCTCTCTTGCTTGGCAGCTTGAATTTCTTTTCTGATGTTTCCATGCATCTGTTGTCGAGAAAAGATCTAAGTTTATTGGGCTAAATTAATGTTTAACTATAACTCAGAAACAAGCTTATTTATTAATTTTTCTTGGTCAAATTTTAACACAAAGAAATAATAAAACTTCTTTCAATTTTTATGCTGCAGGAAGGCTGTTGACTTAGTCGATTTTCAGACTTTAGTCCCATTCTCTAAATGTTTCTATCCAACCAACCAGCTGGCCATCTAACATTTTCCTCACAGTAATGATATTGCTGATTCCATCTCTAAAACCTTATCGCTGTAGAAATAGCTTCACAGTAAAATTTTATTTATGTTTTGAAATGGAGTAATAATTGTGTAATTTTGTTCCCATTGTTTTAGGCCTCAACAGGTAGGAGATTTTTAAATGTCATGTGGACAACAGACAAAAAAAAAGTAGTAGAAAAATAATTAGGAACATAATGACTACATAATAAAATCTGAAATTATGATGAGATCAGATCATAATTAGTAGAATCGGCCAGTTTTTGGGGAATAATAGTCCAAGTCATTGGGAAAAGATTTTAATTGTTTATTACTTGAACTATGTAATTTTACACCACAAATTGTAAGACTAAAGTGAAGCAGCTGATTCAGACTTTAGTGCAAGGTCCGACTCATTGCCATGTAATTCCATCAGTTGACAAGAGATGCTTAAAATAGATTTTTAGCCCTGGTTTGTTTTCAAAGTTTGAATAGATTTAAATACGTGGAGGGAAATTTCCACACACAAAAGTTTAATTGTGCTTTGAACATGGAAAATTCTCTTTTTAGTGAATATGATTTGTATAAATTTGACTTGAAAATTAACATGTTTAGATAGTCCACTGGACACCCAACTATACTTTTCTATGCTCAGTAAACACTGAAGAAAGAAAGAAAGCTGCTTCCGACACTTTATTGGTTCAGGTATACACAGCATTTCTAACGTTTGATGGATGTATGTTTTACATTGGGCCTGCTTTTTGATTTATTTGCGAGCCCCCTTTTTCACAGCACTTTGCACAGCAAGCCATTTTTTACCTCGCTCCGCCATGCAACATCGTCAATAATCACTCCTCGATAAATTCAAATGGAAGTGGCACTCTGGTGTCTCTTCGAGTCCTTGTAATACATATTAGTGTAAAACATATCACCCTTCATTCTAGAATGATTTGATGCTGAGAAGATTGCTGGCCTCGTATTAAGGACCCCTCCCCTTCTAACAGACGTGGAAATTTATGGAGATGCTTAAATTTTGTTAAACGATCATTCAGACACACTAAATGTCGATTGACACTTTATCATAAACTCGGTACGCAGATGTTTTTGGGAAGTAGGCAGAGGACCCTTACAGATTACATAGATATGTTTTGCTTTCAAGACCATTTGTTTTATTTTTTGGTTTGTTTTGTTGAGTGACAACAATTAACTTGAGTGAATATTACTGGAGCTTTATGTGACAGACCAGGTCAAAGCAAGGCATATTTGTGAAATGGAAGGATTCAAGGTTGTCAAACATTTTTTTGCTATATCAGAATCTGGATCTGTATGTTAATGACTACCTATCAACAGTGAAACATAGAGGTGGCTCCATTATGCTGTGGGCATTATTTTCTAAAGGAGACTGGGAAATTGGGTGTAGTTAACTGGATGGAACTAAATACAAAACAATCCTGGAGGAAAAATACTTTTCTCCAGGATTGCAATGTATTTCTGCCTTCATCCATCTCTTCATCACCTCTCTTAAGCACAACATTCACACATCATGATATCGCCACCACCGTGTTGCATAGGGATGCTGTATTTAGCATGTAAGCAAAAAAAAGGTTTATGTTTAAACCTCCACTGTGTTACCTGATGGGACTTCCTGGGAAGTTTTTCCTTCCTGCATGAGTAATGGTTGAACTAATGTAGAGCTGAAATTATTAATTTTTCAAGTTTAATCAATAATACTTTTATAACAAATTTATCACATTTTCTTGGTTAATTACAAGTTGTCATAACAAAGACATTTTGAATAAGCCCAACTGTGTATTTAAAAATGTCATTATTTACCGAATGACATTTTATGATAACGGTCATAAATATTTATGAAGACTTACTCATGTTCATGACAGGTGTAATGTCATGTTAATGACAGTCTTATTCACAACCCATCAAATAAAGTGTAACAATTTAAATTTATAATAAAGTTATAATTTTGTTTCTTTATGAAATAATCAACAGATCAGTCCTACACAGTAGCAAGGTTAAGTTGTGCAGAAAAGGTGGAGCTTTTCACTTTTTTATGTTAGTTTTTTGTTTGTTTTTTTTTGCTGCAATTGCATTCTTTGTTAGAAATGGTCAAGCATTCTCTAAAGGAATATTTTAAGACACTTTAAGCAAGAAAATTTGTATTTTCTTATTTAAAGGAGGAACTGAATTACTTGTTTACATTTTTTATGTATTTCTAATATTGTAAAAAATAAGATCAAGTGATTAAATCTGTCAAATATTTTATCGGATTAATCCGTTCATCATCATTTTATTTTATAAAAATTGTTTTCTGAGCTTGTCCTCGCAAAAACTCAGACAGCTCTTAGCGGTGGATCACTCAGCCCGTGCGTCGATGAAGAACGCAACTAGCTGCGAGAATTAATGTGATTTGCAGGACACATTGATCTTTACATTGAGCAATCAGAGTAAAGGGGGCAAAATACAAATTTTCGAGTTTTGATGAAATTCATTTTTCTTCCACTTAGAAATTATGCACTACTCAGATAAAATCTCTATGCCACAAAATGTGAGGGGGGATAATGGGGGTTTGAGGACCCTTTCTTTTGCATGGCAATCCATTGCATATATTTGACCTGTCTGGTAATTAAGACACTGTGACAACAGTGCATTCCTTATGGTCATCCATACAGACAGAAACTTTACTCATGTTTAATTATTACTGGAGTTCAGCATAACCAGTGCCGCCTACTTTCTATTGCTCAACCCAAGGAAATGTGCACATCTGTTAGAGGTGCCTGTCAGTCTCAGTGTCCCAGTCGGCAGTAAAGTGTTAACAATTAACTTTGTGGAATCAGCTTGTAAACAGAGGAGCTGTAAAATTCAATAGGTCACAGGACATTACCCTTTGTTGGGTGAAATTCAAACCAGGGTCTTGTTGGGCTCCTGTAAAAAAAAAATATATATATATATTTAAAAAAGACACGCATTGTCAAGTCTTTGGACATAGCAAGGTTTTCTAATTTGGAGGGGAGAACTCCATTTGGTTATTTTACACTTTCATTTTGCAGTACAAAGCTCGCTGGCTTGCAGTAATACTCTTGGGATCTTGTGGTCGGTGATCACCGTTGAGGGAAAAAAAAAAAAGAAAAAAGAAGGTAGTATAAAGCTGTGAGGGTGAGACTTCTGGGGCATGGAAAACTAATCAAGAGCCAAAAACACTGCTGTTGAAATTCAGCTTGTAACAGTGTTTATGGAGCTGTTGCAGGCTTTGCAAATTCAAACCTCTCTGGTCTGGGTTTATCACCCCCAGAGACGGCCGTGATTAGCTCTCCACGCCGCTGGCCCATATATCTCAGCTGTCCCACCTCCCCGCGCCCGGTATTACCCATTAAATAAGAGACGCAGAAATGGAGGGAACATGAGTGGGAGGGTGGGGGAAACGACAGAGCAGAAACGCTACCTGTAGTTAGCGTAATGGTGGTGTTTACTCAGCCGCCGCCTCTCTGTCCCTGTCTCCATCTGCGCAGCTGTGTCTTGCATTGCTTGTCTGTCGACAGCCATTTCTATATGGGTGGCCACTCCCTTGCCACACACATTTGCTGGGGGGTAATAAGTTCTTTGCCTCCCTGATGTGGGAGGCAAACAGGATAGGTGTGTTTCAGGTGTGTGCTAAGCCTCCCAAGTGAGCTGACTCAAATGCCCTATTGTCCTCCACAGTTTCCCGGTTTAGATGTTCCAATTGTTGCCTTGTTAATTACCTCTCTAAATCTCTTAGTCCTCCACCTATTGCACACTTTATATACCATATGCTCTGTTTGTCACGCTCTATATTCTCAAGAAGTCTCCAAACACTTAAGAATCCGAAGCATCTTCGTTAAGAATTAAGAGCTGATGCCCTGTCAGGTGATTGAAGGTTCAGACAGGTTCAATTCAGCAACCTCGTCTTCTCTGTGTGTTTTGACATGATGTTACCACAACAGAATCATCTCTTCCTAATAGGCCACGCAATCTTGACATATTGACAAATTGGGGACCCGGTGCTGCACGATAAATTGTGTTCAGCCTCTGAATCACCACCCACATCTTGAATTTGTTGAGTGAGTTGCAAAAAAAAAAGTCTGGAAAAGGTTGTTCTGGCACATGAACTCTCGCAGCCGACCAAGTTTCAGACTTGAATAAACACGTCACCCCCCTAAGCTGCAATTATCTGAAACATGCCCTTGTTTTAGTTGATAATTAGTTTTTTTGGCTGTGCTTTAATTAATATTTCCCTATATAACACTTTCAGTGGAAACGCTTCTGTCTTTAAACCCATTTAACATGATTGCAGACTGCTACATCACAGTATGGACTGGTATCACATCCATGTAGTATAACTAAAGGTGAATAATACCACAGTATTGATTTGTTACATGACCTCATTGCTTTTTTTTTCATATTGCTCCAAAATTCTTACTTTTTAATTAAAACCAAACTGTTTTCATGAAACTTCCAAGTCGTCTTAAGAAATATAAACCTTATGTGCATCACGGGAATTTCAAATCCTTTAAATCCTTTCTATTTTTCTTTCCATCCTTTTCATTTTCACTCATGACCATTGACTGGTTACTTATCTGTCCGATCAATGTGCCTTGTTCTTCATTACTCAATCTGACTGGGCAGCCATATCTGGGATATCTGCTGGCTGTTACAGTCTTCTTTTATTTTAGAGTAATGGGAGCTGCTGAAACTTTTATTGCTTTAATTGCTGCAAAGGTTTTTTTTGTCCTCAATCGCTTTCAAGATATGGGCCTTAATTGTCTCATAAATGTACAGACAGTTCCTTTCCACTTTATGATTAGGATTTTTCCCCCCTCTTAACAGCTGCTATGAACTGGAAAATCTTCCAAAATATTTCCTGTGAAGAAAGTTAGGTGCAGGTTGGTTTTGCAGAGAGCCTAAATACAAGGAGTCTACAAATACCGATCAATGGTACAGTCAGTTGATGTGTTATTATTATTTTGTTAGTACTGGTTGTGTAATCCTGAATCAATGTTTGACTCCCTTGGCCAAAATTCCACAGGAACAGAGAAATTTGTTCTTTAACCCAAGGCTACAAAAACCAAGTTCTTTCTGGCCAGGAAATTTCATACTTTGAAAGAGCTGTAGCATAGATCTCCTGGGAAGTCCCCTACCGCAGCATACAATCTTAATATTTTTCAGACACCACACTAAACTAAACAAAAAGTTCTGCTCAGAAAATGGTGAAAGAATTCCCAAACTAGGACCGCAAGAAGAGAGTAATGCCATTTTGTTTTTACCGTTTATCTGGACTTTCCATTGTAAGAGGTGACCTTTTGGTTTATTTGGCTAACAATCCTTAAAATTAAAACTTTTCATTGGTCATCAACAGCTTTCTGCAACATTAATGTTAAAACCACAAGTTTTTAAAAACAACTGACGGGTGTTAGAAAAAAAGAAATGCTGTCAGAAAGACGATTACAGATGACTTACAAGTACCATGACAAAAGCCGCCAGCCGCTAATGATGCTAGATATCAAACAACAAAGCAAAACGTTTCTCAAATCTCATCTTGTACTGTTTGGACTCATGAATAGACTATTGTATTTAGTTTTATCCAGTGAGCTGGATGATGGTTAATTATTCAACAATAGGCAGGTTATAAATGATTTGTAGACATTACTAAAAAAATGTAACTGGCTGATCTAATCCACAGGTATGAAGCTAAAGTTTCTGGTTCAATTGTCCCCAACAAATTTTAACTTCACCAGACTACATTTAATTATGTAAAATTCTTAGTGACCAAATGTGAACTGGATAATTTTACAACTGGCAGAGAATCCATTTTTTAATACAAGTATAGCAAAGAAGCAGCTTCAGTGATTTATTTATTTTTGGAATTAAAGACTTAAAGTCTGTGATATATAGACAAGTATAAACTAAACTGAATTAATTTATACAAATTATAATTTGGGATTTGTAAAGCCTTGTCAAAGAAGGGGGATCCTAATTTTTTCTAATTAGAATCTTTTCTCATTTAATGTTTGTGACAATATCATGTATCGTGTCTTTTTGTGAGCAGGATATGTTGCTGCAGCCTGATTTACAGTAATTCGATTTATTTTAAGAGTATTTTGATTATGGGATTACAAATCACAAGCTTATTTTGTGCACTGTGTATAACCCCTGTAGCTGTTTAAACATTTACAGTTTCTCAGTTACTGTTGAAAAAATCTGGCTGAGCATTTTAGCAATAATTATCCACTTGCTCTCTTGTTTCTCATTCACTCAGTCTTACCAGACTTTGGAGGAAAATCATTACAGAAGGATTCATTTATTCTCTGAAAGGCATTCATCCACACCTACATCTTCACACTGTTTTGCCATTGCTTCTCCCAAATACTTGCAAACAACAGCAACAATATTTTCTTGTTTGCTGAGCCATTTTGCTTGGATTTTGAATCACACCATGCTCCATTTCCAGGTCGACACTCTGTCCTTTTCCACGCCGCAACACAAACTCGCATAGTTGCAAAGATTTGTCCCAAAGTATTTCTGTACAGCTGGGAGGGACCGTGCTTTTCTGTAGTGAATAAGTAGCTGGAAAAGATATAAAGAATAAGCCTTCGCTTGAGGAATTTGTCTCATTGAAGATGAAAAGCATCTGCCTCTTTCTGGCATCTGCTGCAGAAGATATCCCCCCCCCACCACCACGGGTTTGGAGCACAACGAGTAGCCAACTCACTCACTTCCTTTCCCCACGACGTGAACAAGAGTGGCACTGGCGTACATTAAAATGAGTGTCATAACAAATTAGTCAGCCACTGAAAATGATGTGAGTTGCGCTCACTTTGCAATGCTAACTTGGGGTATTAACTTAAAATAAAAAACGGGGTCTAAATGTCTTTAATTCCCTGTGCAAAGTTAGAGGAGTGATCCAGCATTTTGGCATCCTCAGCAGCATATTTGTGCCTCTTTTTCTTTCTTTTCCTGACTTCAACAGCTTAACACTCAAATATTAAATCTCTTTTTCAGTAACAGTGAGAAGGAAAGCCTTCTTTTCATTTTTTTTTCTTTGGGGTTTAAAATGACTTCAGCTGCAGTTAGGTGTATTTCTTCAAAGTGTACATCCAGGGAGGAGCGTTTCAGAGTTCGATACGATCTCAGCTCAAAGCTTCATGTATGATAGATGATGTTGACTTTATCGTCTCTGGAAATTTCTCAGACACAAGGCGTGTTTGGAATCGGATATTGGGCTTGCATAAATCGACGCCTCAAGTCGCATACCTGTACGACGACAAAGACTTGGCTGTCAACTTTAAATGTCTGGGTCTGTGCACCAGCCTGGGCTTATACACTGCATTCCTTCTTATTGTATTACTAAGTCAAACATGACTTCTTCTCTCTGCAAATAATGTCAGAAAGTAGGTAAAAAGCGGCGCAGAAATGGAAATCCCATCACCCCCCGAAAAACAGATGAAATGTATTGATATTTTCATGTACTAAAGTATCTGCATGAAAGAATGTTTATCAAAGAAGGTGGTCATGGTTGTAGATGTGGCCTGTTATGCGCATTTTTCTCTGTTTTCACCAGCGTTGAAGGAGCCACATGAGTAATGACCTCCACAGGCTTAAGAATGCTCTTCTTTTTCTCTTCACAAGATACTGGAGGCATTATGTTCCTGACACTTTAACTTATTTAACTGAATTGAATAGAATAAAGCTGACTGGCCACCCAGCAAGCCTCAAGATATTCAGCGTCTTGAACTTTGTCTCTTTTTTTTTTCTTTACATAAATTGTTCCTAGAGTTAGGAGTAAGGTTTAAATATTAAAAACAGAACATATCAAAGAGTTGGTTTTACATTTTAGCTCATCTTCTATAGAAATCGCTTTGACAGGGGGCTTTAAATCCATTTAGAGATTTTTATCGTGGCTTCGCTGTGATGTTCTTTACATTATTGTAGCTACTCAGAGATGGCTGTAGGCAAGAGTGTGGGCATTAGAAATGTAGTTAACTCAGTTCAGAGCAATTACTTTTACTTTGCTTATAATGGAAAGAGACAATTAAACTGGAGGCTGTAACAAACTTAACATTAGTTTACTGAGTTGGTTTTGACAATAAATTTGATTCCTTAAAAGGCAAACTATTAGAGGTCGTTACAGGTAACTGGATTGGCAAAACTATCATGTTACAGATATACTTTTTAAAGTAAAACCATAATTGTATCATGATCTTCCATGTAAAAACGTAACATACAAAGAAAAAAAAAAAGAAACAGAGCACTTACGCCAATTAAATCTTTCATATTCCCTGCATTGCATTGTAAAGTCTTTTAAATGAAATAAATTAAATGGAGAAAGTGGAATGACCAAAGTTCTTCCTGCTGTATGGATTATTGTATAAATCAGTGCTAACTCCTTCCCCAACTTTGGTTTTGTTTAAAAAAATTATAATAAAAATTGTTTCTTATTACAATAAACATGGACAGTCATAAGTTGAAAAATAAAGGAGCGGTTCATTAAGTTTTTTTATTCATTTATTATTTTTTAGCAACAGGGGTAACTGATGCTCTTCTTTCATTTAAATGTTAGGTCATGCTATCGATTTTTCCATGAACGCTTTGTGTAAATAACAGTCTTGAACTTTTACGAACTACTAACCTTTAATTAGCACATGTTTAAGTGTCATCTGTTTCAAACTGTTTTATCTGTCTGAAAAGTGCACAATTATGTCATTATTATTTGCATATTGGCAGAAAACTGTAGTCCTTTACAATCCAGTGTTACTATAGTCCCTCTCCTACTGGGTTTAATTAGCGATAGATCTACTTTTATTTGTTGTTGACCAACTCCTGACAGCACCCTCCCTTCTAGGGTGCCGCTCATTTTGGCTCTTCACCATTTTGTGCCTTCACAGCTTTGGTCTTTTCATTCCTGACCTTTTCGGGTATGAAACAGTTCTGTCCTCTGCCAGGGGTCTCTTAGCAACAGCGAGCCAATTTGCACCCGCTAGGGGGACGTTTCTTACCCTCTTTGCAAAGCAATGTTTTTAAGCCATTTTCTATCATCTACTCAGACTATTGAATGAAAATGTGGTTATGTGACCCCAGCAGGAAGTCATTTAGGAATTATGTTGGTTGGATCAAGGATATATTTATTATTTTACCAGCCAATTGGCAAAGACAATTACCAGAGCCAAAATAAATGGTAAGAGTGTTATAATAATGTAGAATTTCACTATTCGTGCATTAGCCTACTGTAGATATGTATTTCCATACATTTCTAGACTTAACTGCAACAAAATGCTCAGTTACATTTTAAGTTATAAAAATATGAGATATAATTTATAGGTTTGGGATGGAAGTAGGAAGGAACGGAACAAATTGGGAGTACAAATTAGAAAAAGGACAACTTTACATGGAGCCGTTGTGTTACAGGTTTATTTATGTTGTCATTCTATGAGATCATTTCACTTTCTGTGATTTGAAACCATCTGGATGGCTCAGTTTCAATTTCCTAATGGGAGGCATTAAGTGGGCTGTGGTCCTCTGGGACTGCTGTTTAGGAAGTCCTTTGGGTTTTTAACTGAACCCCCTCTGTTGGAAGGAAGGTGGCTGAGTAAATTGATCCTACATCCCCATCTCCCTTTGAATATCTTTCCTTTTTGCAGAGCTGTTCTGCATTGCTGCCTCCCCACTTCCTCTGATGTACTTACATCCTTTTCACCAGTTTTGTCCCCCTCCTGAAGCAGGATTTGTTTTGGGTATTAGATGCCTTGTTGATCGCGAACAAAGATCTTCCAG
Organism: Poeciliopsis prolifica; assembly: GCF_027474105.1. NCBI lineage: Eukaryota > Metazoa > Chordata > Actinopteri > Cyprinodontiformes > Poeciliidae > Poeciliopsis > Poeciliopsis prolifica. The sequence goes on from NW_026562425.1 coordinate 3,006,945, forward strand.
TGTCGTTGTTTTTTTTGTTTTTTTTTACATGTATACTTAAATTCTTTCACGTTTGGTTCTGCTCTGCGACTTGCTTTTGATATTTCTGCCTAACTGTGTTATGCTGCTCATTCAAATCTATGCAAATGCAGAGTGAGTTTGAATACTAATGTCCCCGCTCCCCTGTTCTGCATTTCTTTGCTCTCTCAGGTGTTAGTCTTTGATCCTGTCAGAGTGGGACGCGTCTAGCAGCGGGGACTGAGGAGGGAGCAGTGCCATCTTGGAGCATGGTGCCTAACGTTCACCTGGTAGGGCCCCTCCGGCCCAGAGGGGCGTTGCTGTTGCTGCTTCTACTCGGCTCCTGGGTGATCTCTTCTCTGGCAGACAGTAAGTAACCTCCTTCACCTGGGACATCCTAAAAGCATGAGGGACTTTCTACTTCAGACTCTTAACAGATTCCAGAAAACAGACACAAATGTTTGCCTAATGCATGTGCTCTCATATAGGTAGAGCATTAGCACCTGAGCTAAAAATAAGCAGGCGGACGGATCTCAGTTGCCTCTGTGCCTCGCTGTCTGTTTGAGTGACAGTTTTGGCTGGGAAAAGACATTCTGAGAGATCTGTCTCTGCCGCCGGACCTTTTTGGTCTCCGGGGGCTCCTCCCCCACCAAAGACAAGGTCAGGAACAGAATTAATTCAACACATGACCTCACCTACAGTGCTGTCATTGGGTCACTGTAATTCAATTACGCCCCGACACCCCTCTGCCTCCCTCTGACCAACTGATCTGTCCTTTCAGACATGAATCAAAGAGGATTAGTTTTTTCCGAAGCCTTTTCCTTTTGTCTCTGAGGGCCTTGTTCTCATAGTGTGTCGTCTTTTCTTTTGTTTCACTGTAAACTTGACCTTGCAGGGAGGTTTTTGCAGTCCTGACAGTTTTGTTGTGGTCCTGCGGGTCTGCCTTTGCCTCCGTGTATAGTTGAAGTAGACCAAAGTAGTGCATTATTTTTGACTGATTCTTTTTCTCTGAGATAACAAAATATACCATAGGTGCAAAAAAGACTTCTTGGACGCAGTAGTAGCACAAGGGTAAAGTGTACAGAGGCCTTAGTCCTTGTCATGGGTTCCAGACCTTTACTGCATGTCTTCCCACTTTTAGTTTTGTGACTTTATTAATAAAGGCTCCTAGTCAAAATAGTAAAAAAATAAATAAATAAATAAAGGTCATTATTTATGCAGATGTATTGCCAAAAATTGCTGAAGAGGATAATTAAATTATTTCTATTTTTTTATAATTGCTTGTACTGTAATTAATGCAACAAACTATTGTGGTGAAAATATTTGGTCAATATCTCATCTCAAATCGCTCTATGCTGAAATCAATCTGAAAAGAAAGTGCAGTAGTTGGGGCCTGTATTGTTTATTTGTATTGGCTTTTTTAAGGACTAAACAGAGAATAAATATTTTAGTAAAAATCCAATAGACAGATCTAAAAAAATACAGAAATGGTCAGATCACAATCCAAATAGATCCTGAATCTAAGCTTCTCTTCCTGACTGTAGCCATAGTGTGAAATTAAAATATTTCCTGTATTTCATAGATATGACCTATTGCTGCATCCAGGTAATAAATAATCAACTTAAAATAAATTTGCAGAGAAGTTAGTTTGATTACAGTTTGAGTGTTTATCTTGCTTTTGTGTTCCTGCAATTTTTCAGTCCCAAAACTAGCAAAAGAAGTTCAATTCAGTGGCATCCACTTTTTTTTTTAAGAACCTAAAAAAACTCCCGTCCCATCCAATGACATTATTAGGATATTATTTAAATATGCTGAGTCTTTAAGATGCTCAGAGTAGAGTTAGGATGAGGCCTTGATTATTATTACGCTGTTCTGCTTTTGCGCTGTCTTTAATCTCGGTTTTGCAGATAGGTACAAGCAAAAGTGAATAATAAGCACAAAATGCTGGATTGCAAATACTTTTCCTCTTGTGAGTTGCTGCCTTTATTGCATCCATTTACCATTTTAACACGCTTCACTGGGGATTTTTAGTTTTTTTTTCTTCTTTGCGTTGTGCCTCCAGTGAGAGTGAGACAGCTCTAGTCTCTAATTTCAGTGATCATATCATTTACGGATTAAAACTACTGTCAGGCATTTTAATTAACTGACAAAGAAAGTCTGATGCCACAAGTTGCTGCATGATAAATATGTATGTATATTTATTTTGGGTGCACCCAAACACTTCTATGTGAATAAAAAGGTGGAGATGAAAAGCAAAACGAGGTTAAGACAAAAAAGGGTTTGCTAGAAAAAATTATCCTTGGTGCGGGGTTTATTTATGTGTAGTGTAAGCAGTCACAGAAAGAGGCCCAAAGCTGCTATTATCCACCCTGTAAAGGAAAAAACACATAGAATTAAGATAAGACAGCTGGGGGGGTCAAAAATAACACCTACCACTAATCACAGGGTTGTGTTTGTTTGGTGCCTTTAATTTGTATGGAACTTAGTTATGCGAGCTTGATATGTCTGGTTTGGATCTGCTGTATTACAGGGCAGCCTGTAGACAGATATTATGGCCGAGGTGCCTGGCAAGTTTCTCATTACACGGGCTAAGTCTGTTCCCCCCGTCACCCCCCTCGATAAGCTAAGCAGCCATGCAAACCACAGGAAGAAAACATGTTAGCTTTTCCTTCATAGCTGTGTGTTTATTCCAAGGCAGACACATTTTAAAGGTTGTCATCATATGTTTACTTCCATTCATATTCTAATGCCAGAAAAAATAAATACAGCACACCCTCCTCTGTTTGGAAATCAAAAGTTACGGAAAATTAATATGAGAATACCACAGGTAAAATCAAAATTGAGTTTTTATATGGTGATTTAGTATACTAAGGGACTAAAGTGGTCAAACTGTTTTGGCCTGACATGAATAAATAATCGTTTTGATTTTTAAATCCTAAATTAAATATGATTAAATAAATTTTGGTTGCTGAGATCAGTTTCACTAAACACAACAGGGTCTGATTACTATCAGAGCTGTGAAACAGAGAAGTCACGTCAATAGAACCTAACTGGCAGCACAGCAGGATGAGAGATCTTAAAGGGGTTCTGTTAGGTATTTCCCAGGCACACAATGCCATTTTATAGCACCATCGAGTAAAAGACACCCAACATATCTAACTAAAAAGGCAATATATCAAACATGACTTAAAAGAAATTTGTCTTTGCAGTTTGACACCTTGAAATTGGGCCTCTGTCTCTTTAAGAAGCTCCCTCTCCTTTCTGGCACTCTGTCAACACAACAGTGTTTCTCATTATGCCATTTGCAAGCATTCTTAGAAGCGTTGCACTGAGAAATAGTTTGTATGATGAGCTCAGCGAATGTGCAGTTCTACCAGGTATTTCCTAATTGCTGCTGCTGCTGCTAGTCTTGAGGAACTGAGTGGGGAGATGAATGAGTCAAAGCAGTATTCCAGGTATTTTTTTTGATGAGGGAATAACATTGACATGACCTAAAGCTCAAAAAAGTCAATTTTAGATAATACTCCTCTAATCCCCTTTAATAAACTAGAATATCTAGCCCCAATCTACAGAATCTCCAGAGAAATAAAATCTGGATTGGATGAAACCTGCTTTTGGGGTTAACTTTGTATGATGTCAAATATATTTAAGTTTGAATTAAAGCTAAAACAATGCTGCAGGTATAAATAAAAGCTGTCTGTGAGTCCTGTCAGTGTTATGGCTTTGTGAGATCATTCATCTCATGTCATCATTGAGCAGCCAAACAATACAGTGTGATTACTCTGAGTGCTGGTCATTGATCCCTCGGGAGCTCAGTCCATCTCTATATGGCCTCCTTAAACACAATAGGCCACCAGAAGGTCATCCTCAAGGTCAGACATACGCTTCTCTTAAACATAGTGGTTATCTCTGAAGCACTGCTGACTTATTTCACTGGCTTTAATCAGCTTCTGATGTAGGGCGTCTCCTGTGGTTCCTCACTGGTTCTGATCTTGGGTGAGCTGTCCTCTGAGGTGCCAGAAGGCTAGCCCAGGCTGACGGCAGATTAGACCAGCTCAATGATTAACTCAAGTTTAATCACTTTTTATATTGAGGCACTGTGCCATGCAGTAACTCTTTTATTGTCCTGTTTGTGATCCTTGATGTTCCATGGCAAAGTAACTGCACTTTATTGCCACTTTTGACAGTTTTTTTTGCTGTTATTGTGCCAATGACTTGGTCATAAAGAAGAGTTCTCACAGGAGGGGGCTTTTGCTAATCATAAAACTACACTCAGCATTAATATTCGCATGAATTATGGGCTTTTAATTATTATTTGAGACATTCCATTTAAGGGGTGGAAAGTTAATTAAACGCACAACTTCAAGGACTTTAAAAACAAGATGGGGGTGGATTCATTTTGAATTCGTTATGCATTCGTTATCGTCCCTCAACCCGTACACCTCCACTGATACTTTGAATAAATGTCTCTTTGCAAGTTGTGAAAAATAAAATTCTTTGCATTATTTTGGCCCAATATTTCAACACAGAGCTGTTTCAAAGTGATTTCCTGCTTTAGACGGTTGTCCAAACGGGTTGAATGTCAGGGCCGTTCCTGAAACTAGCTTCATTCAAAAACCTGTTTTGATTTGTGTTTGGGATCATTGTCGTGTTGCAGGAGTCAGCAGCCTTTAAAACTCACTCCTCCAAAATAGAATCAGTCTGGAGCTGCAAATCCTACATGCACCTTTGACGGAAGGTAGTTTATTGAATTTTGTGGTTGCCCTTAGTGTAAAATTTGGTTGTGTATCGGTTAAATGAAAGGACTGATATTTCCATTCATACTTTTTGGGTTTAATTGAATCAAAACATTTTCTTTTCAATGAGACAAAATGACACATTGTGCAAAAAGGATGCTTCCTGATGGTCTGTTACAGGGTTTTATGCTAATGAAAGGAAACATTTAATTTCTCCACCCATGTAAATTCAACGCTGCTCAGTTTTCTATCATTTTAGTCAGAGATTTAAAGAGTCACAACAGTAGAGCCAAACATCGGCAGGCTGCTGAGACCTTTTATTTTACGACACCCACCAAAAAAATCTAAATAATTTGTTTGTACTTATATTATTTTCTAAACTTCTAGACTGAATCAGTACCAAGAACAGTGATACAGACCCCAGAGCTCATGCTACCACCACCATGCCTTACAGGAGAAATTTGGTTTGTTTGTTACGGCGTCTGAAAATGTCCTTTTGTTTTGGATCATCCTCTCAGTCAATGAGGATTCTCTCTTTTGTGAAAAGTGACACTGGTTTCTAACACTTTCCACATCACAGATGGTTGCATCTTGTTTTAATAGGTTTTTTTCCAAAATACTAGAATCTTTTTCGGGGTAATACGACTTGATCCAAACATACATCAAAACTGGTTTTCGAATGGTTGCATTAAACTTCGATTGGCCTTCTCAAAACCCTGACCTCAGCACATTTTGAAAATCTGTGGACTGTCATTAAAAGCCAGGAACACAACCAAGTTAAATGAACTCTACCAGTTTTGGCTGAGAGGACTGGTTGAATATGCATGTTGCTGATTACAAAAAGCTTGTAGTCAAAAACCCAATCATTGCCCATCATTAAAAAGCACAAAATGAATCTGACTTTCACGCCAAATTGGGTTTAACAGATTTTATTAGGAGTTCAAGCATGTTTGAAATGATTTTAAACACTCCCTAACCTGCTTTGTCACCACTTCTACCTACAACGTAACCTTTGGAAATTGAATTGGCAGTTTCTGATGCTCAGACAAAGGAATGATGTGATGCCAAAGTGGTTTAGGAGATGGGTGGCCAGATGGGGTCTTGGGTGGGGGCCCTGCAAATTGGATTGTATTTTTAAGTGCCCATATGGCCACCCAGTTCAAACACTGACAGGGACAACAATTGATTCTCTTTTAATTAAAAGTAACCATATCCACCTTAGAGAGGCAGTCTGAGAGTAATGCAGTTAGTACACAGCTGTGGTCCACATATATACAAACAGCTACACCCACAATGCAACAAAGGAGCTGGGAAAAACAAAGCGATATTAAAGCTAAGAGCAGTGAAGATGAAGTGGGAATATGGAGCAGATATGAAGGGAAGTTGTTTTCATGTGCCGATGCAGCAGTGTCAGAATTCAGGGAGGAATGTGTCATTGAAGGTTAATGATGTGAGATTAATAGTTTAATTAGAGAGCTCAGTCACAGGGCTGGAGGCAGTCACCCAAACTCTCTGCTGTGGCCCAGTGTTGGGGCTGGCGCAGGATGATAGGAAATGTCAGTCTTTGACAGACAGGGAGACATTTCAATTATTATTTTATTGACAGTACTAGCTTCACTTCCTTTCTGCCAGTTGTTTTCCTTCCTGTTTATCACACTGATCTTTGGTGTGCATTCATGGTTGAATGGCTATCGAAAGTGTCACAATCAGGAGGAAGGCGAGTGAGCTGGAATCTCCTTGTTGTCATTTTTTCCCCCTCTTATTACATAATTTAATTTCCTCTCTCTACTTAGCTGCTGGAGAGTTGAATCTCTTAAGACTCCTGGGGCTTGTGGGTGAGATGATGAGAACAAAGGTAGGAGCTCTTTATGGTCTCGGAGGGAAGGCCAATCAAAATCTGACAAATTAATGAGGTTAGTGGGGTTGTGGGGATGAATTGGTAGCTAACCCCCAAAATGGGGTTTTGTGAAAAAGCCTGTGGCCATCTCATCATCTGAGCCCCCCTGCCCTTATCCCTCCAAGGATTACTTAACACACTTAGCATTTTTCCCACTTGGTCTACTCATGTCAAGGTCAAGCCAAGGCGTCCTACGAGGTTCCTGAATTTCCCTCTCAGGAACTATAGCAGCACTTGATGTTGGCTTTAATTAATGCTGGGTTCCTATACAATTTCCCTTCTAAAATGTCTTATTTTTCTAGAGATTTCCAATGATTTATTTTAGACATTTCCTTTGAATGCATTTCAACAGTGGACATGCCATAGATGTGAACTTGTATGGAAGGAAGTACGAATGTATGTATTGATGTGCAAAAGTGTAAATGGATGGATTGGTGGATGAATTTAAGGTGACAACTTTTAGAATCAGGCACAGCGAAATAAGCTTTGGAAATTTTCCACCCTTTTCTTTTCCATGTATTTAAATTTTCTGCTTTTCCAGACTGTGTCAGAACCCTGAAGATATCTATACACCATTATATATTCAAGCTGCATACACAATGCTCCATTTTCCTCTTTCTGTTTTGTTTTGCATGCATGTGTCCCCAGGTTGACACCCACACAAGCCTTCAAACATTCAGACGTCCTTCATCGTGTCAAATTGGGGGGGAAAAATGTTTTTATGACATTCATTGTAAATGAGCAAATTTCACTGAGTGAACTGTGTGAACATGGGAGGTGATGTTGCCCCCGGGTTGTGTAAATGAGCTGTGTGGTCCATGCAACACATTAGCAAGCTCATCTTATAGGTCAGGGCTGCATGCATTTAGAGGCTGTTAATGGAAGAAAGGGAGTGATGTTGGCCTTCTTTTGCATTGTGATGCAGACAATACATCAGCCGTTATAAAAGCTGTAAACGGCTTTATACTTGCACTGATTTATTACCTAATTCTGTTGCAGAGGTGTAAAAATATAAAAGCAGAAATAGTTTCAACTTAAGTAGACGGATGCAGAGTTTCTGCTTTTATCCCGTGTCTTTTTCCCACAAGGTAGCAAGTGGGTTGAAAGAAGTCAGAGATTGTGAGTCATCTTAGACTAGATCTTCTAGTTCGGGGCGTCGGTTTAAATACCACAGGTAATGTAACACCTCAGACTCTTTGTCGAGTAATACCTGTAACATCTACTGTCTCGCCATCTTTAGGTACATAGCAAAGCTTTTATCATTCCATATTATGAAACAATCGTTTTAAATGCTCACTTGGAGTGTTTTTTCTTTTTTATTTCAAATGTCATTGAGCATGTTTCACTGACAATGAAAAAGCAGGAGAGCAGACTTGAGAGATGCCTCCCTGCCTCATAATCAGCTTGAGAAGATGAAAGCCATTACAGTAATGTTGTTCACACTGGAAAGAGATGAGTGAAGGGTAATTGCACTCAGACTTCTCCTTCTTCTCCACTGTCTTGAATAATTCAGGTCGAACTGGAAGGCCTGATAGAAAGCCTGTCTTCATCTGTCCACAGGGGTTTTGAAAGTTGGATGTTTTTCTTTTCTCTTTCTCTAGGTTTAAACATTTTAAGTACAGGAGCTCAGTAAAGATAAAGCACATAGCTCTTGTGATTTCACTGGAGCTCTGGTAGCACTTACAAAGACCCATCTTTTTCTTTGGCCACTGAACTATCTTTGTATAAAAGAAAAAAAGAAATCTCTGGTTTTTGTCTTATTAATGTAATGTGAGCAGAATATTGAAACTGAGACATCCAGCAAGCACCTGGAAAGGCATTTGTTCTTCAGGTATTTTGGAGTATGAGATACCAATAAGATAAATGTGACAACAACAGCTGGTTCTCAGCTGCTTCATGTCACGTTGTCTGAAAATTCTGGAGTAAGGGAAGGTGTAGGTCTGATATATCACCATCAACATTATTAATAGTTGTTCAGGAGGTTATAAGCAGTGTGAAATTTAATCCAAGAGCAGAAATAAGGAAAACAGTAGATGTTGGCTTCTGCAGTAGAGCAGAGATGGTTTTAACTGCCTGTTAGTGCATATTAAGGTATATTTGGTGTTTGTCAACTGTACATTGAGCAAACAGACCCACAATGACTTATATCCTTGTGAAATTTGTTAAAAGGTCTTTGCACATATGACATTTTCAATACCAAATAACCCGGTGTTCCTTCAGACTTCAGCCATAAAACAGAAGCGCAGATAGAAAACATGATGTTTATTGGTTTAAACAAACAGCCCGAAGTGCAGTTGACTCTGTCAGGGTAAATAACTTCCAGGGAAGACAGCTTTATATGGAATTAATTGCAAACAAGTTGCCTGCTAATGGTCTGAAAAGGGCCTTAATGGAAGTGTTCCATTAAAACAACCAATGCTGATGCCATCAGACAAATTCCCACTAAGTGTTGTCCCATGAAAATGATAACTTGCTAATCCATTATTAATAAGAATTAATGGTTTTCTCTGCTGTGTGTGTATCGATCGCTGATACTCTACCCTGCAGAGTAGCTCTCTCATTGGGCACCCTGGCAGGCTAGGGAATACACTAATTGTTAGCCACATAAGAGCCATTTACGCAGCTCTCTCTCTGCTGCTGCTGCATTTATTACAAGCTTGCTGTGAGGCTTTCAGCAAGAAGAGGAGAAAAAAAAACTTTTTACTATCATGAACAACTGCGCATAAAATCTTATTTTTTTGCTATCTGTTTTGCAATTTCCCATCTGCTGTTTTCTTCCGAACTTAAAGCCTTTCATTTTGTTTTTTGCTTTGGTGAACTTTTACCTCTCCTGATCAGCCACCCTTACAACTAGAGATCAATCGAGTGAAATATAAGAGAGCCATAGCACCCCCACCCAACACCTTTCAAGCTTTTAAAAGCCCCAGACCCCACAAATACAGCTGCAGGCATGAAGCTAACTGACAGAAGCATTTTAATCCCCAAACCCAAAGCAGTCAGCAGGCTTTATATTCCGTCACTCCAACATAAAAGCAGGATCTCTGTGTAGACTCGTCAACATCCTGCAACCTTAAGTTTCACATCTTCATGGCACCAATATGAATCTTTCACTGCTAAACATAGGCTCTGCAGCATACCAGCCAAACATTATGAATTAGTTTTAATGACGACGATTAGAAAGTGCCAGCACTTTGTGTTAAGCTTTTGGCCTTAAAGCACTAAAAAGGTTTAAATTCATTTCTGTAATGACTCTATAATTTGTCCAGACTGTTTTTTCACTAAATGTGTTTTTTTTTCAATTTATAAATTTATGTATTCACTTTATTAGTTATATAACTAAAGTATTTTTTTTCTTACTATTGGAAAGGTAAAATATTCTTTTCCAGCCCCAGTCACGTATCCATTTCAGCACAGCAGTACTGTTTTGAAGCGATGCTGCTTTCTAAGACATTAGTTTAGTGTCTGTAAGTGTTTGATGGTTACCACAAAAATGTATCCAATATATATATATTTTTTTTTTAATTACTCTTTGTAAAATACTGTTTGATGTTTTTCAAAGTCCCAAAGAAGCGACCGGTGTTCTTCCACTCTATAGATAGTGATGCAGCTCTCCCCATCCCCCGCTTGTTTCTGCATATTCTCTCACTGTAAGCTAGCTAGAAGGAGCCTAAAACAGAGACAAACAAAATGGAGAATAGACCAACTTATTAATTAACATATAATATTTTGTTGCAGAAATTCCCCCCCAAAATTCCTCCAATCTAATTTTTGCAGAAGTTGGAACAATTGTAGCGTGCTTGTGTAATAAAAATTATATCTAAATTGTAACTAAATCGCCCACAGACAATTTTTTAAAAACATTCCACCAAAATGGGCATAATTAAAAGACACAGAGGAGTGTGACCAAGTATCAGGATGAATAGACAACCAAGCTGTGCCAGTTTAACTAATAGGAAAATTCAACTGCAGAATTGCCATTCAACCCAAAGCGGACAGCACTGGGATGGTTTTTGACAAAAATATATCAGAATTAAAGTTATTTACAAAATATTTTGCAATTGGCTTAGAAACAAAAGATAGTATCTATAACAACCAATTTATACAGCTTATCTATTTAAAAAAAAGATTTGGGCTTTAGTTGGACTTTAATACAATAAAACTGTTTTGTTGTCAAGTTGTGGGAGTCTCCTCACTTGAAAAACTTAAACAGTACAAATGTACAAACTTGTTGCCAAACTATTCTGGACAATTAATCCAGAAACTTCTGTGCATTGTAGTTTTGAATGTTATGTTTCAAAGAACTGAAGGAGTGCATCTTGGAGCTTGCAGTCATGCCTGAGAGAAGGATTTGCATAGGTAGGTTCGTGTGTTTTCCACCTTGTCCTTTTTATTGTTTTCATGTGACAACTGCCTGACAGGCAGAAAAATGGGACACAGGCAAGGAAGAAAAGGTTGAGTCTGGATTCTGTTTCCTTTAGAAAAGAACTGACAAACCCACCAGTTTTATATTCTCACTCGCCTGCAGTGGCAACTGCAATGGAGGAACACAAAATCTCTGAGTCGAGAAGTAAACACTCCTGGCTGTTTGTTGGAGAGTGCTTGGACCACTATTAACCCCAGCTGTAAGTCAGGGATGTAGGGTCACCAGAGGGCTTCTCGAGAGTTTTGTGACTGAATCTGAGATCTGGATTAACGATGAGCAGCTTCAAATTTGAAGCAGATTGGCCTTTGAGTTATAGGTCAACCATGGAAGCATGTTTGAGAGGATTAATGCAGGAAATACAAGGCTGTGAGGTCAGTTAACTCTGATCCTCCATTTTACTGACACTTGACTTAAATGTTTGTAGCAACATATATTTTTGACATTTTTTATTTAAAGTAAGGGGAGCAAGCATTTTGTTGTTGTTGTTTTTTAAGCTGTTTGATCCTCCCTTGAAATCACAAACTGGAACGATGGCAATTTAAATGAAACCGCTATGGACAGATGTCAGCAGCGGCTCTTGGAAGTCAGATTGGTGATAATCGCTTCTTCGGGATTCCAGCACAGCAGCCATGCGCGCAGCGATGCATGCTCAGGCATACGTCCTTAATGCTTATCGAATTGTAATCTTAAACATAGCTCACCCGCTGCTACCTGCATGTTTGTCAGTAAGTCACTCTGCAGCAATTGAAAAGGATTTACTACTGGGCTATGATATCATAAACGGTAATCCCAAGAGATACAGAGGGCATAAAAAATTAAATTTAACAGGATGGATGGATGATTGACTGGTTGATTGATGGATGGATGGGTGATAGACAAATTAAAGGATGAGTTGACCGATTAAATAATGGATTAACGGGTTTGCTGATTAAAGGATGGATAAATGGATGGGTGAATGGGTCGGATAAATGATGGATGCATCAATTGATGAAAGACTAGAATAAAATAAATGTGTTCCTTGAGTTTGTATCAGGAATAATTAATTGTTTTTTCTGTCATACTTATGCTTTTGACCAATTCAGCATCATATAAACAGATAATTTAATATGACGACATTTACATCTTTCAAAAACAGGTACATTTCCTTTAGCTAAACAGAAAATATTTGAAACCTGCAGATTTTCTGGCTGATGTTTCACCTAATGATGGCCCCTGTCTCTGACCAGCTGTAGTTAGAGGTTACAAAATCATCCAGAGTGACGTGAAGGTGTTACGCATTCTCTCGCACTTCAGCACCTGCAGACCTGCAGTATCTATTTTCTTGACATCATCGGTGTGTCATCCCTCGAGGTGGGAAAGTGATCCCAAGCAACAACAGTTTGCAACATTTCTTCTTCTTCCTCAATAACGCAAAGATAGAGACTGGCGACCTGATAGGTGGACCTGGGAGAAGCTGATCACTGCAGGTTCCCTCCAGGTCTGAATGCGGTGCAGAGTTATGCTAACTGGATATTGATCCGCCCCTTTCCCATATTTTTCCACAATCTCACTGAGGGAAAGCTAGCAGCTCCTATTTATACATGGTGTAATGATTTACCTCCATTGTGCATGCCTCCGTCTGCGGTTCAGGTGATCCCCTCGCCCCCACCTGCCTCTTTAATGACTCCACAGATGAAACATGAACTGACGGAGGCCTTAATGAGGACAATGGCTCACGTTCTCGAAGCCGGGATTATGCATGTCTGCACGGGGAGGCCGTATCACGGAGCTCAAGGTGTGCTCATTGTAGCGTCATGTCAGTTTTGACAGCCTGTCAATGAAATGCAGTCCTCATTGTTTTGGGCACAATGACTCTGGGTGTGGTGCCCAGTAAAAACCCCTGAAGGCAGAGAGAGAAAAACAGTTGGAGGAGCTCTCCATGGCAGGGCACAGTGTTGTTGTAAACACATATAATCTGTGAAGTCTGAAGGATGAACAGAGTCTGAACACAGTAGTTTGCCGTGTTTGGATTGTGGGGGATGGCAGCTGGTTTAGGTGTATCATCCTAAAAGAGGAAAGACAAACACATAAATGTTAGAAATTCAACATGATGCAGTGACAGGCAGACACAAAAGGCTGGATTTTTTTTCCCATGACTGAGCTGTAGGTGTTCACAGCAACAATGCCCGTGTGAGTTGTCTCATGCCTGCTATTGTGAGGGGAAAGTGATATCTGAGGTTTTGCCACGTTTTAAAATGCAGGTGGAAGAAAAAAAAAAACTACTCTCACCTTTCTGCCCTTCTGTTCTGCTTTCCTTCCCAGGCAAGCCGAGTTTTATCAAAACCCCCGAGGACCAGACTGGCATCTCGGGCGGGGTTGCATCGTTTGTGTGCCGGTCCACAGGAGAGCCGAGGCCGAGGATCACCTGGATGAAGAAGGGCAAGAAAGTCAGCTCCCAGCGATTCGAGGTAGAGAAATGCAAATACAAAAACAGCTGCAAGCTATGACCTACTGTGCTTTCTTGTACAGGTTTGGATTGATCTATGGGAAATATGAAATATTTTCATTATAGCTTTTGCACAAAATCATTATTAGGTAATGAGATTTTAGTCTGGTCAATTTTTTAACATTAAACCAGGATTTTCACCTTCCATCAGGAAAACAGCATAGTTACTGATGTGTTTGATAAGCCTAGTCAAAGTCCAGACCCAAATGATTGAACATTTATGTCTGTGGATTCTCTGTATCCTGTCTCACTGAGCTTGATCAGTTTTGCAAGGAAGAATGAGAAAATATTTCCATCTTTAGATGTGAAAAGCTCATAGAGACGAGCACCAGCAGAATTACAGCAAAAACTGACGATAAAAACTTGGACTTAATGTGAAAAAGTTCAAGCAGTGGGAATAATTTTGCAAGGGTGCTGTGCCACATCCATTTTTTGGAAGTCAAATCAACTCTTTTTTTCTCCAAGTAAAAACCTAAAAACTTCACTTCCCTTTAATCTGGCTTCTTCTTGATTTTTTTTTTTTTTTTTTTCCCCAGTCACCCTTCATCTTCTCCTGCGTTTTTGCTCCTCCATCCTCCTCCTCCTATTCCTGAGCTTCACCCAATCTGGTCATGCACTCCCTTAAAGTATTCCCCTCCTTCTTTTAAGCACCTATGAACACAAGGAGAACATCTTAGGTGGGAGTTCTCACTGTTTTTGAATTGCACCTGCTGAAAACTTTCAAACTTTAGCAGGAGGGGCAGCATGTGAGAGCATATGAAAGAGTTTGTGGAAAGATCAAACAACAATCCTTCCAAACTGGCTATATGTGCAATAAATGTTTGGAAAAGAAAGCCAACTTTTCTCTGCTTGTGCTTTTTCCACCCGCAGGTGATTGAATTCGATGACGGCGCGAGCTCCGTGCTGCGGATCCAGCCGCTGCGCACCCACAGAGACGAAGCCATTTACGAGTGTACCGCCACTAACAGCGTTGGCGAGATCAACGCCAATGCCAAGCTCACAGTGCTGGAAGGTAAGACGAGACTATACCACTTTTGGTTTTTCTCTTCCTCTCACTTTTTTCTTTAAACTCTAGTTGTGGAAGATTTTATTCATCCAAAAGCAAATAGCAGTGTTTGCCTCAATAATTCATACATAAGCATTTGCTAACGCTGTGGATATCTGGTATTGGCAGTGCAATGGAGGAGCAGATATGTCTTAATCTAAAGTCCAGAAGGTGAAAGGAACTGCAATGGAAGCACAAATTAAACGTCTTATAGCTCAGCTATTCAGTAAATTCGGTGTATAACTTTGGAGTTGGTTGTATTTTAAAGAATTGCTTTTTCTAAATAGCTTTAAGGGAATGTAAACAACTGAGTTATTGAGATTTTTCACTTTATCTTTTTGCATCAATAGTTTCCTCTATAATACTTGTGTTTTAAGAAATATCTTTAACGTAGATTTTAGCTCAGGGATGTTACAGATTTATTCTGTATTTCCTGTTTTTTGATGCATCTAAATGTTTCAGATCGCCAAGTATTTTACAAATATATTTTGAAGAAAATGCAGTTTTCAAGTAATAATTTTGTTCTTTAATGGGATAAGGCAACAAACCAAACTGTCCATATGTGATAACTCTAATATTGAGAGGTGGGACTATTTTACATCTCTGCAGAGGAAATTTGTCCCATTTTCTTTGGAGTCTTGTTTTAATTTTGCCACATTGGAGAGTTTTCCAGCCTTTTCACAAATTAAATTTAAGCCTGATCTTTGACAGTCCAAAACCTTCATAAAATTTGAAAAGTTCAAATGTAACAAAAAACTTGGATATGAAGAATTTGCAAGGGTGCAAGTACGTTTTCTCGAATCTGTACATTATTAAAGCGATTTGAGCAGAAATGGAGTAGTTTGGAAGCAGGAATCTCCAGAGCTGTGCAGAGGGCGGATTATTTCTGTTCATTTCCCTTTACAGTGACGTTAAAATCAGATCGTCTCTCATTGAAACAGCGTTTGGATTCTCTGCTTTAATTTCATCTTTCTTACACCCACACTTCCTTTTTTTCTGTGCTGTCCATGCCGATTTTATGATATCATCTCAGCTTGCATAATTCTCCTTAAAGGAACTTTTCTTCACTGCAAAGAGAGTTTTTTTTTATTATTATTATTTATTTTTCATTTACCCCCTTCCCTGTTTACAGCATCATAAAGAATGTTTTTGGCTGCTAAGGCAAACAGGACTTGACGTGACCTGAAGCTCTTGTGAATGTGATGAGATTAATCACAGGTTTAGTGTTGGAGGGCCAAATAGGACGCCGAGGTTGTTTTGCCTCTGTTAGAGGAACGCGGACTGTCAAGATTAATAGTCGGCAGCGGGGAAACTGTTCTTATCAGCAGCCTTGCTCTCATGTTGGGTTCTCTCCCTGATCATGCACTTACATAGCAAACAGAAACACTCTGCGTGTTCGTACTCTAAGAGTCTGCTTATGTGTGTCAGATGCATACATTTAAAAAATTTTTTAAAAGGCACTACGCAGCATATGGTCAATGCACCCTGGACAGATCGCCAGTCCATGATAGGTCAACACCTATTAACAGAGACGCACACTCAGGAACCCGGAGCACGCAGAGAAAAGCTGCACACGCACACTGAGAACATGTAGAAAGACCCTAAGCTGGGATTCGAACCCAGGACCTTCTTGCTTCGTAGCCACCAACCTCTTCCCCATGCAGCCCAACACTAAAACTATATGTCAAATTCTGTTTATCTTGCTACATGTCAAGAATTGGTCTATTTTTAAGAAAGCAAAGCATAATTTTTCTCCCATAATATAATTATCCAAAAATCCCAATAAAATTGGTAGTTGCGATGTGAAAAGTTTTTAAAAATAGCTCTTCAACTAGTGATTATTTTAGTTATTGATTATGAATATTGTATTAAAATAGCAGGTATTTTTGCAGTTTTTTTTTATTTAAGCCTCTTTTACACCATTTCAAAAATGTATTTTAAAAAATGCATCTAAACAAATAATACAATTCCCTTATAAATAATAACATTTCATTGCAACAACTTAGCAATCCTGTAGTGTATGCTTGATCATTTATCGCAAAGGATGCATCTGAAGCGAAAAAACCATCACCATCAGCTATCATGTGATTTATCAATACAGTGAAGAGGTGATTGGTTTATTTTTTAGATTTCCTGATTAATGGACAGAAAAATGTGCTTAATACTTTTTTTTTCATAGAATTTGAACTGGGTGAATTTCAAATTATTCTACTTGAGTTTTGTGTAGAACACATTTACAGACAGAAATGTCCTTTTTCTAAAAATGAAAAATACATATACTTTGATCTGAGTGTGTTCTGAGTTTCTATACTCCTGGTAACGATTAATCAATTACTAAATTAGTTAAAAATTATGTTGGTAATTGGCTAATCTATTAACCATTTCGTCCGCCATAAAAAAGTTAAATTTTTGCAAGGTGCTGTATGAATGTTTACTGCAGGTTGCATTCAGTTTCGTACTCATGGTTATATTCCAAACCAAACAAAGATGCTGCTAGAAGTGAGTCTTCTCTTTCTCAACACCTGAGGCTCGTTCAGCTCTTTGTTTTGGTCGCACATACCAAAACAGTGAAGCCTCATAAAACCTGTGGACAGCTGTTCTCAGCTTACAAACTCAGGCAGGTTTCTTCTGCGTTTCCTGCCCAGAGCAAAGTGGCAGACAGCCAGAGTAAACTGATGAAGATGATGTCTTTGTCGACACTGTGGAGGAGAAGTTGCACGCACAAGCACATTTGTGTGTGAATCTTGTCCACAGTAGGACATTGAATGTGTGTGAGAGCCTAGAACTGATTACATGACTGTATGTAAAGGCGTGTAGCTGTGATGTTATTGAGTGCTTCTGAGGTTTCATGCTTGTTACCTGAACCGGTGAGATCATGTGGTGTTCAAGCCATGCCTCAAACCTTCTGCCGTTGCGATGATTGGCTAACATGGACCTCAGACATAAATCTGGAACTGGGCTTAGTTTGAGCCAAACAAGAACAACTTTCTGATAAATAAATGGCCTTGTGTGAAATTCTCACATTTGGTTGATCATCAGTGAAAACATCACAGTTCAGAATTTATCTCAAATGAAGATTATAAATGTTGTCCTAACTCATGTCATCCAAATATCTTCAGAGTCATTGTGGATGGTGGAAAGTCACCATTAGTATTTACAGTAAATAGTCCAAGATTTAGATTTAGTTTGTTTATGGTAGTAAACAAGACACACCTTACCGTACTAACGTGTGAAAGAAGCATACATTTTGGGGGGGAAAGGCTTTATTTACACCTTATTTTAGAAATGACATGTCGTAGCATATGCATACCTTTCTAAATCAGTGGAACATGGTTGTTGGCATAAGAGAGATCAATCCTGTGTAACTGCTAAACGTTTTCTGCATGTCTTCAGGTCAGGTGTCCTTGCCATCACCCTGACCTTTAACTTCCCTCCAGATTCAAGATGAGACTTTGTGCTTCTCTGAAACATGAATCTTGCTTTCACTCAGAAGAAATATGTTGGAAAAAGTAGAAGATGACTGGAAACATGAATCATTCAGCGGTTTGAATAATTTTGGGCTGAAATTAAGAGTTTGACCTGTTGGTTTCCAAAGTGCTTAGCCTCAACTCTCGTTGTTTGAAATGCAACAGTTCTTCTAAGGAGCCATTTAAACACTATTAATATGTACATTTTTAACCATTTTTGTCTGTTCTCATAATTTCTAACACTCACAATAAACATATAGTGCTAGAAATAATTGTAAGCTTTCAGGAAAATCATACATTCCTACTTATATTGTGTCTGTAAATTTATAATTTTGTGTCTGACACTTAATGCCAATTTTTATTGACAATTTTATTGTTAAATTATGAAGATGGTCAGAAAACGCCTAATATCCTACATATGGTTTAGTTTAAAGCTTTATATTCCCATTTACTTTGCTTTCAGTTTGACTAATACCTTTCTAATTGAGTTTATTTTCGAGTCTGTCGTGAGTCTTTCAGTAAAATATGAGTGAATTATAGAATATTATTTTGGAGTTGTCAGAGAAGCCTAAAAGTGTCCCACTGGCATGGAAAAGATGAATAAACAGCTGTTGTGAAACTTGTTGGAAAGCCGGATCAGAAGAGACCAATGTGTCAAAATGACCAACATCTTCTCAAAAGTCATCCACCACCTCCAGCTTTGCAAATCTCTTGAGTTCAAGCATCAGTTTCCAGTTTATTTTTAATGCGCCTTCTTAACTCTGATGACATGTGACTCAGTTGGATTATAAATGTGGTGAAAGAATAAACAGTGTAAAGTGTTGCTCCTTTACCGTCAGCATCATTTATCTCTTCTTTCCTCTTAATACACACAGAGGCTGGGGACGAAACACAACAAACATCGTGTTCAATCAAAGCAACTTCATGAATCTACTCTGTGAAAACCCAGAGGATGAGCTGAGTTTATGTCCACACATGAACTTAACAACACACACATGCATGCATATGATATCCACAGTCATTCGGTACCAACATGCACCGTCTTACGGAGCAAAGACGTCAGCCAGGCTCTATTTTTAGACCATTGTTTGCAGCTCGGTGATACATCAAGTTCGTACCGCCAGCCCAATGCAGGAAAACACAGGGGCAGCACTGAACTGATGGAGACTAATGATGCTGCTCTTTAATGGACCTGCGTTAGCTTGAAGCTCTGAGAAGCTTGTGTCGCATGTCAGAGGTGGCTTTTTCACTCCAATGGACCAGATGATTGAACATGGTGACCAATAGGACTGGTTCAGAACCTTTAAAAATTTATACAGTTATTCAAAAATGAATGCACGAAGGCAAAGGAAGCCAAGCGCAGCTGAAAAATCACGTCACATCTTGGTCAAAAGTTGGGGGAGAAAAATGACTTTTTAAGCAAAAATGTCTTACTTTATTTAAGATCCTCCTCATGTGGCTATAAGTACATGTGATTTTTCATACACAGGAGGTTTTCCTTGCACACAGGGCAACCCCGTCAACCAGAGATTCAACGAGAGCGGTGAAGTCATTACAGCACTAAGTCGATTTGGATTATAGGTTTTAGCAGAGCAGAGTAAGGTCGAGCATTAATTATGATTATTTCATATACTGGCTCTTTATTTTCTTCTGTCAATCCTGCAAAATATGGATTATGACAGTCACACTGGTGCAGATTTACTTTGTAAAAATGTTCAGGGTTCAAAAGTACATATCTCTGGATTGTGGTGTTAGTTTCTTTTTCTGTTTCTGTGGGTCGGTGTTGCAAAAATAAATACTTTAGATTTATTCATTTTAGATTAGGATTTTTTAACATAAAACTAAATTAATTTATATTTTTGTTTCTGTTGAAACTTAAAAGAACATTTGAACATTTTACTTAATTTTTTTTTATAGAAATTTAGTTTGAGAGCCAAATTTTGTAGATTTTTTTTTCATTTTATTTATTTATTTTGATTTAAAATTGAAATGGTTCTGATTCACCAAGGGTTTTTTGATTTAAAATATCTTCAAATTTGAGTATTTTTGTAGAAACTATTTCTTTTTACTTCATTTTTGTAGATTTTTAAATTAATTTTTCCTTTGATTTTAATAAAAATCAAAAAATATATTTAGATTTTTCTATTTTGACATCCAATTACTAACAATATTGATTTATTTTTGTATTTTTCTGTTAGTTAAAGACTCTTGGGTTCATAGATGGAAGTTTACAAAAGCTTAAAAATAAAATCCACAAATTTACATGAAAGCTCAACGCCATTGACTCAACATCTTGAGTAAAACCTAACTTAACTTAATGCAGGAACTGTCAGAGATACATTTGTATTATTTCTCGTGCCCTTTAACCTATAGACTTTAACCTCCTCCAAAAATAGAGGAGTAAGCTTAAAAGAGTGTGGCCTTCACTGGAACAGTCTACATATCAAATGTACATCTCAGCATATTAACTTTTGTATGCAAGTATAAAAATAACCTGAAAAACAGTCACCCTTTCCAAATAAGTCTTTAAAAGCCCAAAAACACAGACAGGCAAGACAGCAAGGACTCATAAAACCAATTCTTCAGTAAATGTGAGCATTTCATATAGTTGCATATTTATGTCCAAAGGAGTTAAAACATTTTTTTTTTTTTTTTGCCTGTGCTCGTTGTTGCCAATTTGGATCAGACTTAATGATCTTTTATAGAAAAGCAAGGGCATACTGTTAAAAAAGTAAAATAAAAACTTATAGGTGTTTTGTTCAAGCTGTCTTAAAGGAGCAATTTTTCACAGCTAATTTTGAAATGCCTGTTTCAAGTGTTTATATTTCTTTAATGTATTTTTCCAGTTTAATTTCACTTTATTATAATGCAAATCAGTTTCTGAAGCCGAGTGATTTTAGCAGAATTTCGGTTTTTCCACCGAGACGAATGACACCGCTGCCATTTTGATGGCCGCTCACCTGACGGGGTGCTCCAAAGCCTCATTTTCACACCAGTCAAGTTGAGCTTTAGCAATTTTGTGAACACAAGCCCTGAGTCATTCTGTAATTCTGTCACGCTGTAACAGCCTCACTCTTTGTTCGTCGCCTTTCTCACGCCCCCTCTCGAGAGGTCACACCACTGAGACTTGCATACGGGCCCTAAAGACCGCTCAGCCGTTCCTCCTTCTTCACACGCAAACAAAAAAGGTTTTTGCTTCTTTGTTATTGTTGCTCAACCCATAATGATACTTTATTGAATCAGTTCTGTATTTCAGACATTTTTATGCGATTAAGAAATCTCTCTGCCCTTCTCCCTCACCCGCTCTTTGGAGTCTGCCCTCTTATCTCTGAATGTTGATCTCTTTGTATCTGCCCCATGTTGGTGGTGGTGGACAGTGTGTTGGTGCATTTCTGCCATTGCGGCAATCCCATGTAGAGCGATGACCGGGTGGTGGTGGAGGGTGGGGGACAATGACTCATTACCTGGGTAACGATGCCAATGTTCTGACCTTGAGCTACCCCCCCTTGAATTGAACTGCCTCAGTAAATGTCCAGGTAAATGGTGCTTGTCTCTGTGATGTATGAAGTAAACCACTGCGGTGCAGAAAAGACATCTCGGCTCACAACATCAGTCTTCGATGCAGTGCACCGCCACCGCGCCATGTCACGGCCATATTTCACACTTTGAACGGCGTTAACATTTGATGAGCATGTAAAATGTAAAATGCAATGAGTCAGATCTACGAATGACTTAGGTAGGTGTCAAAAGCGTGTCACACATCAGTAATGGTGATAATAAAACTCATGTGGCTCAGCTATAAAGGCAAGTTTACTCCAAAGCCACTAGGAAAAATTTCATCTGGATGACGTAAGCAAAGTACGTGGGTTTAGTTGGCTTTTATCAGCAACCTGGAGGAAAAATAAATCCTACATCTGTGGAGTGCACCTTAGAAATATGTGTTTTCTAAATCAGCTTGTACTGAAAATTCAACAAAAATATTTAACTGGAGCTCCTTACATCTGAGAACAAAAACTAGGAGAGAAGAAAAACGGTTTGTGTAAGATTATAAACTGATCAACAGTGGTGATCAGTTTATAATATATAAAAAGTTAGTTGTGCTAACTTTTTATCTCTATCACTTTTGCTAACTTTGAAAACATTTAGCGCACCAAGGTCTCCTTAAATTATTATGTGTTGTTGTTCCTTCATGTTGTCAGACAGGTTCTATTGAACTGATTTCTGCAGGTCTGAACATAGTCAGTCCTAAATGGTGAGAATTAAGGTGTGGGAAACAAGTTTGGTTTTCATATATGATGAATTTCCAAACCAGGAAGACACATTAACTACAGCGAATATCCTTGCACTCATTTGTATTTATTAAATATTAGATCCCTGTAGATAAAATATTCACATATTTCTGTCACTTCAATAAGTTTCTCTGGGTTTTTTTTTAATTCTTACTCCAATAAAAGCAAAATCTAGTAAAACAAAAAAATGTTAAAGTTGTAGCTCCCTATTACTTAAAGTTTTTCTGAATATGGGAAGGAATTTTGGCCTTCTCAGTGACTTTTCAGGCTTTGTTACAGCTATATAATGGAAAACATTCCTTCGTCCCTTGGGAGACAGCAGACCTGTCTCTAGATAGGAGGAATCTTATCTAATAGCAGCAGATCAAAAGGCCTTTCATTACCAGGATCCTCCACTGTCAAGGCGTGAATGAGAAAATGTCTCCTTCAGATTAAGACTAGATATTATGAACTCTTCCCCAAACTTTTTTTCCTTGTTCTATATAGGAGACTGTTTCTAAAGTCGTAAAGTATAAAATAAGCTGTGGTAAATAAGGCATGGCTGTAATGATGTGCTGAATTGCTAAAAGTTGTTTGACATGGCCCATTCCTGGCTTCATACAACTAGGTACATAATGACGTCGCTATGTTGTCTTTGGAGCTGGTCATGGGGTCAATATTTGCTTATAAGAGGAAGGAGGATGTCAGTTCACTCTATTTTTTTCTTAATTTTTTTTAGAAGCAACAAATTATCCTTTCAAGATTTTTGATCAACAGTCAACCCAAACAGAACGAATGTTTTCAGTTGGAGTAAGTTGGCTTTTATTGATCCAATTAACCATGATTAATCACTTTTTGAAATAATAGCCAACAAATTTAGGAACTGATTCATTGCTAACTGGTCAAAATATGACTATTCTTAGTCATATTTAGCACAGTCAGAACAGTTGTCGAGTGAAAACCGTATGAAGAATATATTTATTTTCACATTTAAGATGAAAACTTTTTGTCCATAAACGTGTTCAAGTGGCATTTTTAGCTTCACCTGGTTCAAATTCTGTGAAGAAAATCTCAAATATAGTACTTTTGCCTGAATAGCAATTAATTTATAAAACAGTCAGATTATTTGAAGTGTTTTTTTAAATGTATTTCTGATGTTTTAAAAAAAAAAAATCTTCAAAAAATTGCTAAATGTGCCACATTTTTATCCTTTTGTCAAAATAATCAAACGATTATTATTCTATGACTGAAATAATTAATTGTAGCCCTCCAGTTACAGTCTCTAAATGTCGTATCCATCAGTTGGTTTATCCAACCATCTGTCCATTCGTGTATCCATCCCGTTACTCATCCATCCATCTGTTTGCAATATATCTGTCCATCCATTTATTCATCTATCCATCCGTTCCTTCTCTGGTTTGTAAACTTAAGGTGAACTTTTGTGCTTGGAGATACAGATATAGAGATATAGTTTGAGATCTTAGATTTTGAGTGTGGAAAGGTTTGAGATTAAATCTTTGGAAAAAAGGCATCAAAACACCGATTTCAGAGATTGCAGGTGAACGGCCTCATTATGCATTCACTGGTGAGAATCGTTTCCGGCTTGACTGTGCTAACTGTGTTTAGTGGAGCTGTGCTTTGGTGGGAGTAAGCAAATTACAGCCTCGCCAGTAAGAAAAGACCTTTATTTGTTCGCCATGCATTATAGTCCCCCTGGTGCAGAGGCAGAAAATGACTGTGACACAATGCCAGAAATAAATATCTCGGGGCCCAGGCAAGTCTGGACAACAAACCTGACTGGATAAACAGCATAGAAATCTCAATGCGCCTCATCCCAGGAAAGATAAATACATGCAGAAGCTTTATGAGGATGATTTAATACCGAAGCCCGCTGCTCTGACAACTTAATCCTATCTTTTCCTTGGTGCTATTTAGATCAGCTACAATGGCCAAAATAAGGTTCGTAGTTTAACTTCTTTTCCTCCAACGTTACTTCTTCTCTTTTCTTGGCCTTCCAAACATGTTGCGCGCTTGTTTCTTTATATTCCTGAAGAACGTAAATAATACCGCATATGCTCGTGTTCTGAGATGTTTTCTTAATCAGTCGTGTTTTTCAGTACCTGTTGAAGTAATGTAAGCCCGACTGTGGGCACAAAACAACTGAGGGACAAACTTCCTCAAACAGACACATCCACAGGTGTATTTTTAAACTCCATTGTGACGGTCTATGTCACAGATTTAATTTCCCCCACCATCTGCTGGCTGCAGGCCCAACGTTGTAGATCATATCCAAGCCTGACAGATACAAACTGCATCTGTCTATGCATGCTTCTCCCAAGGACTCTGGCAATATGGCGAGGTGGAATCGCTCTCCTGGCCACACAATCTGCATCCTTGTATCCCAGCTTCCAAGGACTTGGGCATTGTAAGTAGGACAGGTGGAATTTTTAGAGTCTTTGGGAGTATATCAAACTTTCACCTGTGCAATTAGAGGAACCGCTCTGTTTTGAATAAACCCGCACGAAACATGATGTTCTCTCTTTTCTCTCGGCTCAAATAAACAGACTTGTGTTTTTTGCCCAAAATGAGAGAGTGTATGTTAGTTGTGGTGCAAAAGCCTCTGCAAACCGGAGCAAGTCTGAAGCTCAATCTTCATCCTTGCACAGATATTTTAACAGCACATAGCTATTACATCGAATGACTTAAATCTGCAGTCAGCATCCTGCTTAAGTGCATATGAATGAAATGTGAAAAAAAAAGAAAATCCAATAAGACTCTGTTTCAGTTCAGAATATTGGAATATGATCATTAAATAACCTTCCATTACATTCTGAAATTGACTTACTTTTACTGGTGTGTCCCATCAGATTTATCTGGCACCAGTCCGCTTTATTTATAATCTGTAAGATATCCGGATGGAGTCATTTTTCGTTTGAGGCAACATTTTATTATCTGTACTTGTCCATCAATAGCTTAGTGCTTTGAGCAAGCTGTAAGTGCAATGTCTGGTATGTCTGCGCCGTCAGTTCTGATCATGTCTTTTGCCTCGAGGGACAGAGAGGGAAAAAGGGGGCAGGGAGGAACACAAAAGAACTGGTTTCTAGATTTTAAAAATATAGGGTCTTCTGATCTTTTAGATAAGACACAGACAGGGGACTTCTTTAAATCCCTTTTGTTTCAATTATTTACTGTTTATTATTTAGTGGAACTTGATCTAAAGGACGATTGTACTTTTCCCCAAGATTCTGGATATTTTATTTCAAAATAAATCTTTAAGTCCTAATATTTTGCTGCTGATTGGCTGTACCGTCGAGAGCAGAGATAAAGAGAACTGCAGATACTAGCTTCTGCAGTAGCTCAAAGATGGTTTTCACACTGTGTATTAATGCATAATATAAGGTATACTTGCTGTTTGCACTAGTAAAATCTGAAGTTTTATGCGTTTTTAAGGGATGTCTTAAGTATTCGCAAATACTGATGGGGGCCCACTGTACCACTTTTAAACAAGGGAATGGAGAATTAAGCCAAATATTTTTCCATTTTCTATTTATATACAGAAAATTAAAGAACACAAACACACATTAAACTTTGTAACAGCTAAAATGTACCTCCTACAATGAATATAATCTCATTTGGAAACATACAGAGGGACAAAAACAGGAATCTAAAATGTTTTAAGGATACACTTATCTCCAAATTACAATTATTAAATAATAATTTGTCTGCTAAGTTCATTTTGTGTGCAGAGAAACTTTGTTGCTCCTGCCTTCTGCCACATTTCCTGAAACAGTAGCTGCAGCCTTGTCCCCATCCTAACCTTGCACTCACAGCCTCTGTTAACACTCACAACTTTATTTCTCTTCTTATCCAGACATTGTCTGGATTTAAGCAGAAAGCTGAGATATGGCGAGACTTGTGCATCTGTTAATATCTGTGCACTCACTCGTCCGAAACAGATTGATATCAGTGAATCGACATCTTCTGTTAAGCATCTGACACAAACAGGTGCCACAGGCTTTTATCGTTCAGTGGCAGATTTGACAGGCGACTTGTTTTTGAGATCACAACTGATTCGAAAGCTTTTTCTTATTCTTAGAAAGTTTCTCTTAGATTTTATGGCTAAGGATATTGCATTGTCACGTCTCTGTCAACGAGCATAGGCCTGAAGATGGAGTGAGGCATCAAAATGAAAAGATCCGATGATCAGATTTGTCAGAAATATAAGCCTTCCCATTGAATTCATGCTCAGACGGTGATGAAAACTGTCACTCACACAAGTGCCCCTGAATCACAATTTTGAATGACCAGAGCTACTTTATCACTCTTGACAATAACAAACATCAAACCAGTTTTTATTTTAAAAAGCACTGTGATCAGTGCTGGTGTTGTTTCGAAGTGCTTGAGAGTGAAAGTATCTTTTTCAATCAAATTTAAATACAGCAAGTGAAGGTTGCTTGTTGAATTGTACCTGGTAAAAGCCAATTGGTAGCTTTTGGCACCAGTCATAGGAGATAAATGGCAGCCTGGCTACTGCCAAAGAGATCCAAATTTATACTCAAGTTAGCACTTGCAGAGACTAGAGTTTAAACTTGACGAATGACTCGACTGGAAAAGCAGGTTTTCACTGCTTTCATTTACATGACGGTTAAGTTTAGAGACAGTTTGTTTTTTTTTTTTACCAAACTCAATCAGAGGGAGTGTTTCTCTTTTGTCAGCCAAACCAGGTCAAAACCTTTCATTTGGTGATGACTGGATTTTTGCCACTTGTCAGGAGAAAGGCATGAAGCACATTGGCTATTTGTATTCTTCCATCTTTGCCATATGTACCAGATGTAGGAGACTTATTCTTTCTGCTACTTACAGGAGAACAAGTGCTGCCTTCCAAATAAAATTGTGCGGGTTTAAAAAGCTTACATATTCTGGCTGGCTTTGTAGGTTTGCAGCATGTTTTTCTGTGACTTTCTCTCTGTTGGAAAAGCGTTTGAAACTTCGGCTAAAGCTAGTGCATTTTTGTCTGGCTAGCTTCGGCTTCAGTTTTTTTCTCATTTAAAAAATGTTTTGTCATTCATCTTACAGTCAAAGAATTTACCAATGTTATTCTGTGGGACATAAAGCTAAGAGTCATCTGCATAAAAATTAAAGGCAGTACTAAAAAGAAAAATGCAGTAATGCCTGAGCAGGTACACTGGAAAAAGAAGTGGGTTGAAAATGGAGCCTTGTGGTACTCCCCTAAAGGAGGAGTTGAAACCTTTGTCAAAAAAGATGGGAGTGAAACCTTTAGAAGAACTAAACCTCGTTCGCCTAAACTTTAATTCAGCCAGAGGTGGGGATCTCCACCATGCATACAGCTACATTGTTACAGCTTTAAGGTTCACTTCTTAAAACATTACCATTATTCATTTTTTTTATTTATTACTTGTCATTAAAGTAGTCTATCACACTTTATATCCTCTCCATAGAACAAAGTAACAGTATAATTTGAAAATACAGTATAGACATTAATGACTGTCATAAATCACAGAAACCGTGGAGGAAAATAACTTTTTTTTTATGTGACAGATTTCTAATAAATGTTGTATAAAGCAATCCCTGTTCCCGCTCACTCATTCTAGTGGTTTGGTTTTGTGGGAGTGATTTTATTCAAACACTTTGATGTTGGTATCAGTGAAAGCTGCCTTAGTCAGCGCCTCCATAGCAGAGAGAAATAATCCCCACATAATGGTAAAAATTAACAATCTAGTACTTATATATATATATATATATATATATATATATATATATATATATATATATATATATATATATATATATATATATATATATAAAACATACGAAGAGTTTTAAATATGAGGAGCATTTTATACTTTATTCTTTGGGGGTCTATTGTTTTGACTGCCTTCTTTTACCATTTTACACAAAAATAAACTATTTTTTGGGAAAAAAAAGGATCAAATGAAGTTTAATTAAGTCCATCAAACAAATACTTGACATGTTTCTTTTCTTTAACTTCTATTAAATCAACAGCCCGAGGCTTTTTTAAATTGCAGGTAAAAGCACAAAGTCCACCTCGTAGCTTTGGAGGCCAATGAGTCAACGGCTCCCCAGGCCCTGACTGACCATGGATGGATGGCCCTGCTGCATGTCAGGAGGCTTCTAATACCTACACTCAATGAGCTGGCTAATGGGAGTCCTTTCACCCTGACCCCCTTTTTTCCTCACACGTTTACACACCAAGACTTGTCGGCTTCGTTCCCTGTGCCACGCGAGGCAGCGGAGGGAGGCTCTTCTCACAGTCAGCCTGTCCCCATTAAACCTCTCATTTTTCTCCTGGTTAAAGAAACATGGAGGCATTTGTCTTTTAGCTGCTAAGCAATATATTTGCATGATTGGTCTGCTTACAGCTGAGTTTCTATGCATCACGTCTATATATACTTTCACCTGCATGCAACGTACGGGTGACTTAGCAGGCATCCTGTAATTCAGGTCTGCATTTCCGAACGCTCATAAGTTCCTTTCAGAGCCTCACTCCTTTTCCATTAGCGGACGTCAACGTGTCAGTAGGACGTCTGAATAATCGCTCTGTTTAACAAAAAGGCGTCACAGTAATCTCATGTTTTTGGTGCCGCTTTCACCTTAAATGGATGACTTTAAACCACCGCAGTGGCATTAAAGGCAAGGAGAGTTGAAATTAATGCTGAATTTAGATCCTTGTTTTCATCAAAGCATCAAATCGGAAATAAAAAGTCCAGTTCAAATGTTTCCACTGTCAGGTTTGTCATATTGTTTCATGGTTTAGGCAAATTTTCACTCTGATTGCGGCAGACGAAGTGGAAAACCTTGTTTAGCCTCTTGCAGGAAAAGGTGTTGTAGACAGTGAACACAGGTTAAGCCAAATGAAATTGGTCTTTTTATGCTTGACTGGAGCTACATTTGCTGGTGTAAATGAATGAAAAGAACAAGGTCAAAATGAGTCCAGTAACATGCTTGACAAATCAAATATGGGGACAAATATTGTTTTCTACCAGCCATGGGACATTATGACAATCTCTCTGTTTTATGCATGACATGAAATCCCATATCAAGATATTTATTCAAAAAATGTAAAACAAAAACTGATATAACTTGGTCTAATTCCCTTTTTGAAAACAAGAATGTTCTGAGTTTGAATTCTGCCCTTTCTGATTGGAGTTTCCTCCAGGTACTCCTCAATCTTCCTACAGTTCAAAAGCACACGTTAGTTCAACTTGTTTCACCAAGTTTCCATTAAGTTGCCTTAAAATCCATTCATCCATCAGTGCCTAAGTTCAGTTGAATTTAAAAAAAATACCCAGAGAGAAATTAAATGTTGTTGTAACTCATATCATGACTCCGGGAGCAGGACCACCAGTGATCTCTGGCAGCAGTCAGTCTTGCAACAAACTTAAAGAGGCCTCTGACTGAAGAATGATTCCATATAACAGTATTATAACTAATTATGACTGTCGTGATGTACTTGCAGCTCTCCGGGCAGCAGAAATGATATATCAAATCAGCATTTCCTGGATGACAGATTCAGTTGTTGGCAAGCTCTGCTAATCCACCTCATTTATTTTTGCTGCTCCTCTTAAAACCTCTGTCTGGCTGCATGGAGAGAGAGAAGCTGTCGTCTGGGATATGATTCTTGATCAATGGAGGAGATTGTTTGAAGAGAAGAAATGTTGAAGAAACTTGCGACTCAGACAACGGTTTGAGTAAACAAACTTTTACACCACGCTGGTTAAAGTACAAGAGGACATTGACAACACGAGTATCAAGAACCAATATGTTTATCTACACTTAACATGAAAGTGAAAGGAAATGGAAAAGGTATTTGGTTAATTATCTTTTTGCTGCAACAATGCTCAGTCTATCATTGGGAAGTAATTTTTCCTTTCTTTTCCTTTTTTTTCACGTTTTAGTGGGTTGAGCAGTCAAGTTTTTAGCCACTTTTCAAACACAGATTCTCGGCATCCCTCTCTCACATTTCTCACTGTCAAAGCTGTAGTCGTATCTGAATGTTGTCGAGATTTAGATGTCAACGCTAATTATCGTTTCAAGTAGAAGTTTTTCACTTCCATCTAGAAAGGGCTTCAGAATCAGGTTGTACTTGTAGCAGACCTTTAGGAGGACCTCAGTTTTATATGCCTGTTTTGACTCCATTCCAGGAGAAATATTCCTGCAGATTGAAGCCATTTAAACAAGAGAAAGTGGTGGATGAATTCTTTGGCTCATAATAAGTAGAGTAATATTTGTTATAACTATGGTAATAGTAATGTTTGTCCCATACATTCACAGCACAGCTGCCAGATGTCAAACAGTTTACAGCAAATGATTGTTTGCCTTCCCTCTCCGCTGCTGATGGCTATTGATGAAATTATTGCATTTTACCTCCTATAAGGTGAGCAAAAGCGTCTGATGTGTTTGAGCACCCATCAGTTCAGCAAACCTCCACGTAATCAGAGTTGAGCCCGTCAACATTGACTTGCAGCCTCTGTGTATTATTCATTATCTCTGACTGAGAGAATAAGGAAAGGCTGTCACAGGAGCCCAGTCAGCGAGGATTTAATTAACAGAACCTGCCACATTCCACTACATGGACTGCCTTTCCCAGAACTCATAAAAGCCATCCCTATCTGCTGTAATTACACTAAACATGTCACAATAAACCTCTGCCGATGATTAATTTGAGCTGTGGAGAGGATCAATTAATTTATTTATTTGTAAACCGCTCCTCCTCTAGTTTTTTTTTCCTTTTACCTGTTCATTACCTGTCACAGTCCCTGATTTTTAGCCCAGTCCTTGCTCCTTCTCCCAGGACACCTGGAGGAGTATCCTGTCCGATTAGCCACATTCAGTTTTAATCTCAACTATAGATGCAAATTCACTCATTGTTCACTGATTTTGCACAGACTTTAAATTTTTAATTGACAAAAGTGACAATGTGTAGTGTCATACAAATGCTATTCAGATTTGAATAATCTTAATCTCTGAAAATTGTGTTCTGCAATGCTTTTTTTAAATTTCCTGCCCAATCACTGCAACTCAGCTGCATTTTAACAATCAACTTAGTCTCCTTTTAACTTAACTTTCTCTTGAAAGCCGAACCTGTAAGAAGAAAGCATGTGTGATGCTAAATAATAATATTTACCTTGCCTTTTCTCTCCTTTTTTTCTTAGAAAAAAAAAAAGGGGAAGGCAAAGTGTTTTTTGCAAAAGACATTTAGAGGTGTAGGATTTGCTTTGGCTGTGTTTATAGTTCACGTTTACTTGAATGACCAATATGGAATTCTTCTTTTGAGTTTTGATAACTACTTAATGACATGATTTTCTAAAATATTTTTATCTGGAGTTCCATAACGAGGCGGTTCTCAAAAATATTAATTAATTATTAGCTATGTTAAAATGCTGTCTTTTTTATTCAGGGGAAGTTTATATCCAGCAGTTTGAACTATTTTGTAAAAACATGTTATGGCAGAATTAAAGCTTAACCCAGTGTGCAACTTTCACTGCAACATTTTGTTTTTTCTAAAAGCTGAAACAATATCAGTAATTTTATGCTGCAACAATCACAAGAAACAACAACAAAACTTTGCAACATCCTGGAGGAACTGCTCAGAAATTAAGCATTTCCTATCACAGAGGCAGCAATATTAAAATGAACCGTAAACCACAAGCGTGTACTGTGTAACGGCATAATCTCAAGGGTCTTCAATCAGCCTCCGGTTAGCGTGACCACAACGCAAGAGAGCCGAGTCCAAAGCGAGAGCTGCTGGTACAGGGCCGGTTAATGGAGGGTGTGATTCTGTGTCCCACAAGGTGACACCGTCAGCATAACCATGCAAAATTCAGAGGACCACCCCTGGGTTGCAGTAAGGGGTTAGAGGCCAGGGTGATGTACTAACGGGCACGGCACAGCATAAATAACAGCATGGGAGCATCTGGCAGGGCTGTAGATCATCCTGACGATGGAGGAAGTATGATATCAGATGTGAGAAAGAAGGAGAAGATAAGATAAATCTGAGAAATTATTAAAAAAAAGAAAAAGGGTTGGAAGGAGGTGCCTTAGAGGGGGGATTTAGATGACTGTTATCGATTATGTGCCTGTAGGCGAGGAAGCAAGGCCAAATGTTCTGCTCATCTAGACAAAAAGAGTATATTATTTCAAAGGTCATGGGATGCATTACAGCCCCTTTTTCTGGATAAATAGAGGCTTCGGAGGCCAGCGATGCCACCACAAGCACGCGGGTTTGTATTAACAACAGCATTAGGAGTGTTTTTGTTATGGCTGTGTCTTTTGTGATGGTCCGTTGCGTGCAGGTGCGTCTGAGCACGCAGCTCATATTTCCCGGGGCCTGTTTGTTTGACTCACGGTTATCACCATGGCCACTGCAGCAACACCCAGGCCTCGGAGAGGTGGCGTGCCAGGCAAAGCCGACTTGACAAGATGTTCGTCGTTCATTTGAATAGTTGCATTCTGCTACCTGATCCCAGCCGTTGAGAGCAGACTCATAAGGCTGCCGTTAAATCACTCCACCGACTCAGCTGTGAAGATAATTATCTCGGTCAGTATTTGCATCTCGCCTTTTACTTTATTCTCCGTGGAGAGTTTCTGGATTTTCATTTATTTTTTTGATTTTTTTCATGTCATTACAACAGCATTACATCAATGATCTCCTCGTTTGGGGTCTTTGATGTCGGGGCGAGCCGCGCTGTCCCCGCTGAGGAGACCTCGGCAGCGGGAAGCCCGGCTCACATGCCCTCCGTGGCAAACATGTGAGGAAACTCTGATGCTTTGCAAGTCAAAATGCGTAGAGGCAGTTACGTGACTACCAGTAGAGTCAGTCTGCCTTTTTGTGAAGAGCCGATTACTTTGTGTTTTGGGCCATATGTCTGTATCTACACACACAGCAAAAATAGCCAGAGACTCTGTCAAGCACATACAGAAGATATTTTAAAAATCTACTATTGAAACCATACAAAATAATCTCTGGTAAAATTAAAAAATTTTATAGTGTAAATAAAATATCTTATTTCTGAAATTTTCATCACCTTAACATGATGTGACAGTTTTCCTGCACAATCAAATCTGTTTGAGTGGAAAATATAAAGAATGAAAAATTGCACACCCTTGAACTAATACACTATTGAAGCATCCTTCGATTCAGTTTCAGCTTTCAGTTGTCTTTGATAGGACTCCATCAGAAGCTCACACTTTAACTTGATGATATTTGCCCATTCTACTTGGTAAAATTTCTCCACATTTGTCAGAGTTTTAAATCTTCTTCAAGTGAACCCTGGCCTTTCCAAAACTTTAATTTTCCTTTGATGAAGCCTTTCTGTTGTTTTGAATGCCACTGTTACGCTTAAAAAGAAAATTCATCTTCACCTTTAACTTTCCACACCCAAGACTGAATGGTATTTATTTAGCTTTAGTTTCGTTTGGGACACGTTTTGAAAAAAAAAAAAAGACTTGTGCTTAGCCCAGAAACATGCAGGAAACAACAGATTGTGTTCATTTATGCGACACAACCGGTACTAACTAGAGTTGCTCTCAGGCCTTTGGTGTCCTCACTGACCAGTTTCTAGTTTATGCTGGAGAACTTGAATTATTGATGCGCATCTTAACTGCATCACGGTATGTGAATAGGGCTAAGGATTTGTTTTTATTTATATCTCTGGACTGATCTGAAGCCTGTAAAATGTATGTGCATGCACTAGAAAAATTATGTCTCACCAAGTGTTGTATCCCAGCAGTCCTTTTTTTGATTGCAATATTGCATGCATTGATATTGCAACAACAATTGCAATTTAATATATTGTGCAACTCTAGAATGTTTTCACACCTGATGGTCCAGCAGACTCGGTTCAACTGGGGACCAAAACTGAAACGTTTGTCACGTTTTCAGCTGGTACACTTCACTTTCTCACTACATTGTGTAAAATAATCCAAACTAATTGAAAAACATGTTCCTTCTCTCACCCGTGGTGGCAGTGCAACAAAAACCATTGAAGGGAACGACACAAACCACTGAAGAAGACATGAAGTGTACTACCTGCTTCATGAAATGTAAACAAAAATGATTGGTGTCATATTTTAGCGGTTGTAGGATTCCTCTTTTGTCTTTTGCAAAACACAGCAAGCCATTCCTCCCTTTAACAAACAAGTTTCTTTTATTCACCCAGAATGCCCTGCGCTATAGTCCACTTTCTGCTTTTGTAGTAATCTTGGGTCAAATTATTACTGCACCTCCTTCCTTTCCTTCCCAGTACAAAGATATCAAACTCTCGTCCGTTAGGTATGTTTCTGATCCAACACAGCTAATCAAATGGCTAATGTGCAGAGACGCATCTAAAAGTGACATGCCCTCACATGTGTCCGAACAGACTTGTTTGGCTTTCACTTGATGAATCTTTCAATGACGACTGTCACATTAAAAGTGGAAAAACCTCGACACAGAGCTGGACCTTTTTCCATTGTAGCGAGGGAAAGCTGACAGAAGCTAAGGAACAGGTTGATAAGTAACAGCTTTAACTGTGTGCTGTTAATGTGTCTGAAAGTGTTCCCAGATTTTCTGCAATTCCTACTGTTTTTAACTTAATGTAACATCTCCAGCGCCTTTTGTACTTGTCCACTGACACGCTGCCAGTAAGCCCAGCCGTTACAGGGGCCTTTTTTCAGCTTTGTGTTAGCTTTGGCTGTTCTGTTTGCACCTCCTGCCACCCCACTGACACCTCTCAAACACTTCCGCATCTCAGGCAGATGCAAATGTCTGTCTCGACGATGTTCTGGCCCA
Organism: Poeciliopsis prolifica; assembly: GCF_027474105.1. Classification (NCBI taxonomy): domain Eukaryota; kingdom Metazoa; phylum Chordata; class Actinopteri; order Cyprinodontiformes; family Poeciliidae; genus Poeciliopsis; species Poeciliopsis prolifica. The sequence goes on from NW_026562425.1 coordinate 3,042,074, forward strand.
GAAACAGCTGCAGGCCATGTGTTTTGTTTGATGCACCCTGCTCCCATGCTTTGCTGTGCCAGCTCGACTCAAGACCAGCGGAGACGGACCATATTTAATGCGCTATATTTAGTTTGCCTCAAAGGGTGGACTTCCATAAAGGAGAACAATTAAAAATTCATCAGTAAAACAAATTGGAAGCGCTGAAATAGTTTTAGTTCTTAAGCGTAACAAATGTAGAACGATGGATCCATTTTTAAAACATTAGGAGCAGAATGGCCTTCATAGTCTTTGAGAGAGCTGTTTTCAATAGGAACTGCAGTGATGTATGTTTAAAAGTAGATTTTAGAGCAGTAATGTTTCATGAGGCTCAGCCTCTTCTGGGTCTTTTTGGTTCATACAATGAAACGAGACCAGCTCAGAGGGAAACATTCAGATCACCTCAGATTCTTCACATTTTGTTTTGTTACAACTGCAGCCGTTTCTTTTGGGATTTTATGTGATAGGCCAACACAAAGTAATACATATATTTTCTCTGAAGTGTGTTTTGGTATCTTGTCCTGTGGCGTGTCTTTCCCTGTGTAGTTTAATGTCAGTGTAAATCCAGGTGTTTTGTAAGAACATTAATGAATAAACAGCATCATGAAGACAAATGTTGTGAAGAAGTTTAAGAAACATTTCCCCAAAAGACTTGGAGCTATAGGTTGTTTTACAAGGTACTGACTCTGAGGAGTTGAAAATGAAGATGATGTTTTGTAGAAATGCAGTACTAATGGTGGCAGGATGTTGGAGTGGCTCTTATACTTGGAATACAACTCTGAGTAACATAAGGGACCTTTCACTTCTCATTTTATTTGAAGAAATGTGATGAATATAAAGCAGTCCAAATAACTTTTATATGTCAGGCCAAACATGAAGCTATATCAGGTTAACTGTTGATGCGCAACGATGCGAGTCCTCATCAAGTTGTAACAGCGTTTCCTCATTAATATTCCAAGCCATATGCTCCCCATCCATGTTTCATAACTTTAATTTTCGCTGCAACATCCTTACTTAAAAGATTCATGGCAGCACATGACATTCACCCGCTCCTCATACTTAAGACTATAAGGAGGAAGACATATATGGAGATGAGGCAGGCGAGAGTTGTATCATCTGCCACCGTGTCAGGGCTCCCCTGTTAGAGAGGAAGCGGGGTGTCTGGAGTGTTTGCCCTCGTTCAGATGAGTGTGTTTGGGTTGTGGGTGGCTGGGGTGGGGGACGCTGGCTGACGTTAGTGCGGGATTGAGCTCCAGCAGCCTCCCACTGGGACAGGAGGTGCGGGGATGGGTCTCTTTCAGCGGGGCTCTGATTAGACCCATCGCCCTTGCTGCCACGCTCCACTCACACTGGTAATTGGAGCTGGCAGGAGGTTGGCATGCACCCCTCCTCTGCTCCTCCCTTCCTCTCCTTTTTACTTGTTTTACTCTACCCTCTTATCTAAATCTACCTGCCTGTGTCTGTCACAGAGGCATACCTCTTTGACACAGCGATTTATGAATACTTGTTAAATTTACCCAATTAAGATTTCATTAGGACATTTTTATCCTAATAAAATATTTTGGCAATTTCCCCATGCCCTTTGTGTGTAATTAAGACCCGCCACCGGTACCCTAATTAATCGGCGCTAGAACAAAATCCCACTAAGCTCGACCCTTTTCTTTTTTTCCAGCGTAAACTCAGAGTTTGCAGAATGACTCTCTGCGTGATAGATGTCTGCTGAGAGAACAATGGCCCTATTTGTGTTTCCCTGACATGGAAGAACCAGTTTATGTGCGCCTAAATGATGGTGGTTTTTTTGAGTGTTTTTTTTTTTTTTTTTTTTACTGGCTCTGCTACTGGCTTTACTCATTTGCAAACCCAGACCATTTATTAAATGAGTCTGGTTAAAAACATGCCAAACTTGTTACCAAAACTCCTATTCAGCACTTTATGAGGTCATTGGCAGGATTAGGTGGTTTCCATGTGGCAGATAGTTAGTAGGTTTGTAGGGCTGTTAAAATCGTACAATATTTTTCATCAAAACAAATTAAATCAATGCCAGTTCTGTGGAAAAGTGTTTGTCCTTATGCATACTTCACACCATCTTTCCAGAAATGTTATAATTCAGCCGTGCTGGAGATTTTTGTCAAGCGTGAACCACTTGTTTAAGGTCACACCACTTCATCTCAGTCGGGTAATATCTAGTTACATTCACTTGCGTAACTTTTTGAAAAGATTTACTACTAAGAGTATTTTTATTATGCTGTATGTTTTACTTTTACCTGAGTAATTTTATTATGAAGTATCGCTACTCTCACTTGAGTAAAATTTCTGCATATTCTGCAAGAATGTTCAACAGCAGGAACAATTTACCAGACACAAACACACACCTGCAGTTTTTGTTAAAGTTTAATAAGTTTTATATTTATACAAATTGACTGGGAGAAAAAAAAAAACTCTTTCACCTGGTTTTGTGATTTTGTACCTCTGTTATTTATATGAACCATTTTCATTTTGAAATACCAACATTTCTATAGAATTTCATATTTGGTCCATCTGATGTCATTATTAAATATTAAATGATTGATGTTTTGATCAGTTACTCATTATTAGAGTAGACTTTCTACCAAACATTTTTCTATTCTTACAAGTAAAAGTATACCCTTTTACCTGGGTATACTTTTTGGGTACTCTACCCACTTCTGGAATTAATCCAGGAATTTGACTAGGCCACTCCAAATCCTATGTTTTTACTTGAGGTCTACGTTTTGTCTTCACTCACATGATCTTTTTCTGATATTCAAATTGAATTGATGATGTGAAGGCATGTGAATGTTACAAAAAAGTAAAAGTTGAAGGGAACAAGTACTTTTTTCACAGCACTGTACTTTGATAATCAAACCTAAACTGGACAGATATTCTTCCAATTCATTATATTTTTGTTCTGTTTGTTAAAATATGTTTTAAAGCTTAGAAAGAGACGAGCAATAGAAATCACATTTTCTTGGCCAAAACTGAAATCTTCTGCAGTGATTACATATTCTTTAAAACTTTTTAAAAAAAAACTTTTCCCTATTTGTAAAGACAAAAAATGAGTACTCTTAGCTTTCCTAAAATCATATTTTTTAAGACGCAGTCTCGTCTGGTGAGCCGAATGTATTATTACACACATGCCAGACTGCTATAAATATATGTAAGAAAGGATATTTGGTATATTTTTTGCTGCAGCAATTGTGTATCTTAACAAAGAGCCTATTTGACATCATCAAATGATTTTCTTTCCTACCTGCAGTTGACAAAGAAGTGGAGCTTTATATTATTAATTTTTTTTTTTTTTTTATAAATAACTTGCCCTAAGACGTCTTTTATCAAAAATTCCCTCTATCTTGCCAAACATCAACCCGCATTGCTCACACTATTTGCCTGTTTTTCTCTCCAAATTTTACTCATGCCTTATCTTCTCCCTTTTAAGAGTTTAGAACAAAGGATCATCTTTGTCTGCTCAGGATGGAAAATTAGCAGACAAGACCAGACACAGACGTTCCAGTTGTAGACGCAGACAGACGGGGAACTGCAAATATTTCCTGGTAACTTGACATAATCTTTGAATCCAACAAAAGAGCCTTTGGATTGTCTTTTTTTCACTAAAAACCAAGGACACAGACTTTGTCCAATGTCTCTAGAAACCTTTAGATTCTCACTTTTTGTTGTGACTTTAACTTGATACATAAATTTAAAAAAATGTCTAAATGTTTGTAAATAAGCTGCAAAAGTCAAATTTTTATGAATATGAAATTCCTTCAAACTTTTCACTTTCATATCAACATTTTCTTTTTAATCTTCAAAAGCACCTTCAACATTTGTAAGAAGTTGTGGGAGCTATGCATAAATTCCTTTGTGCCACAAAATGAATGAAATAAATCATTTCATTTGAGTAGCCTGACAACCGACATCAGATTTATTGACTCTCCCTACAAGAATAAAATAAAAACTGAAGCTTTTTCTAATTTATGCTTTAGTTATTTTACTTGGTCTTTAATGTTTTAAATAGAAATTTAATTATCTGATGTGACTTTTGGCAACTCGGCAAGATAAAGTAACATACCTTTCAAGTGAAGGTAATATGTTATCTTCATGTGAAAGGAGATGGCTACCAGAATCTGACTCCTGAACAATCCTCAGTCCATATCTGTGGTCCAATTATGTGTTGTTCTGCTGTTGGAGAATAAAGGTCCTGCGGGCTAAGCGATAAAAAACAGACACCTTCATTATAGTTTATAGCAAAACATTTGAGCATACAATAAAAAAAAATCCCAGAGGTTCTTTTTATCTATACATTTATTATGTAGTGGTGTAATTCAGTTATAGTCACTTATTTGGGTTGTATTGTAGTATAATCCAACACTGAAAATCTTTTAACCTTTAATTTGAACATTTGTTCAGAGTGGAGAAAAGACAATATTTTGCTAAGAAGTAGAAATAGCACACTATTCAAACAATTCCTTTAAAATGGTTGCCGCTGTTACATTTTTATAGTTTATGCTTCAATTTTTCTAATATGACACAGAGGAACTTTTGACTTAGCTTCTCACAAAATGGAAAATACAAGAAAACCTGCAAATTAAACAAAGATGATTTGTCTTGATAAAACAAGACATTAAGAAATTAACTACTTATCTAAACTCATATCTGCAATTAGAATATTGATTAAAATATTGAAAACAACCAAAGGACGTTTTAGTTGAAGAAATCTTCATACCACACTGTTGGAGAAAAGCAACAAGGCAATGCACCTAGAGGTCACCAAGTGATCATAATAATTTATTTTAAGGCTTTTTGTACATTTTTAACAGAGGTTAAAGTTGTTATTGTTTAAGATTGGTGTGTGTTTGCTGCTCCAGCTACTGCAAAGCTCATTAATGCTGTTTCCCCTTTGGGCATAAATACTCTAGTCTGTAGTTTAACTTATTAGAGGGGTCGAAACACCTCGGTCACCTTCTCCTAATCATACACACTGTAAGAAAAACCTGTGTTTTTAATGTTTCACCTGCGATGCAGACATTAAGCAGAAGTCAAGGACACAGTACTGCGTAAGCTGTGCAGCAGCTTTTAAATTATTCCCTGTTTGTGCTTCCTGATATGACAGAGCCGCTGACTCGTGTAATAACTCCTTTGGGGTCTCTAACCCCGTTTTAACATCGGTTTGCATTTTTCACAGCCTGCCAACATTTGCCAATAATGTTAATCATAAATTTTTCCATGCAACAATACAAGTAGGTCAGGTAGGATGTGTCTTCCCATTTCATTCTGTGGAGAAAAAAAGGTCTCATCCCCCAAATAACGATAGTATAAGTAGCTTTTCTCCCAGTAGGGGAAAGCTTTTATTTCATCTGGGAAGTGTGTTGCAAACTTAAATACTCCTGTAGGTATGAGAGCGTAGGGAGGGAATAGATGAAAGTTCACTTCAAAGAAGGCATGATAGACTTTTCAGTCCTCCCAAGGTAACACACTTGGTGGAATTGACAACAATTTTCCATCTGAAATTGAATCAAAATTAGGTTGACGTGTCAAGTAGATTTCCTCTGTTTTTACTTCCCTTACTGTTGAGCTCTTCATATAATCGAGCATGACTCTATAGATCAACTAGATCATTTGAAAAGAGCTAAAGGATCTTAAAAATCAGGAAACTAAATCATTGAGATTTATCAGTCTGGGAAGGGTTATGATGCTGTTCTGGAGCTTTGAGACTCCGGTTAAACACAATAGTTGTTCACAACTATCCAGGGAAGCAGGGTGATGAAAAAATTATAATTCAACTGCAGTCAAACATGGGTTATGCTCACACAGCAGGCAACCCAAATTGGCTTTTTGTTTCCCCATATTTGACCAATATCTCACTTTTTTATTGCTCTCTGAACCATCCAATTTCACCTCCCCAAAAATCTGATTTTTACAGTTTCCATGTGTTACTAAATTGGAAACACTGAACAGTTATGTCACATTTTACACAACCTTTGCGGCATTAATTCTGCCCTCGAAGAAGCCAATGTCACAATAACTGGAGCAATCAGTCCCATTGAAAAATCCTTCAATTTGATTCAATTAAAACGATACTGTAAAGAAAGAAGAGTAGGCCAACACTCCTTCACAGTGATGTGAAAGACTAAGTGCTGGATGGTAGATGTTTCTGCAAAAATAATTACATCCTGTTATTAAACAAAGACTTTCTAAATAATACCTGCTCTCAGAAAACGTCACTTTGCATTTCAAACGCATATTTTTGTCTGATATTGACTGTGTGACCAAAAAATTATAAGAAGAATGAATCCATGAAGTGCAAATACCTTTTGCAGCACTGTCAACTAACGTTAAATTTCTAGATTTCCTTTTTTTTTCGCCTCCCTATTATGATAATTTCACATTAGGATTATTCTTGGCTATTAAAATGTGAAATTGCAGTGTGTCTTCATCAGTTAATTAGCTGTACAATACTCCTAATAGCATGCAAAAGCAATCTTTTAAATGTATCAATGCATTAGACTCCCCAAATTGAGCGGGGAATAGAGTTGCTGCATCACTACACAATCAATCTTAGAGTATTGTCAGGAACACAACCACAAGCAGACCCCACAGACGCTGCCCACTGAAGGCATACATGGGGAAACTGGGTCCAGCCTCAGAGGGATATCCTCCGAGGTGATACATGATGAAAATATTCAAAGCGTTTTGTAAGTAGGTGAGAGTGGAGTTCATCCCCCTCAAGGTTTAGCATAATTCAGTGGTTTTCCCACTCTTTTTCTCAGAAGTAGAACAGCTCAAAGATCTGTTATCCTTTTCCACAGAAATGTGCATTTTAACGTTTCCTCTTGGATATGCTCTGGTTCGAAAAATTGTATTCATAAGATTATGTAAGTTGTATTGCTCTCTCCTCCCCTTCCTAACTGCATCCATCTCACTCCAGCGTTGCCCTTCTCTCCCTCTCTCTCTCTTTTTTTTTCTTTTGCAAACGTAAGAGAGGGAGAGCAAACCACAGAGGAACACGGAGAGCATCAATACTCCTACCACTACTCATTCAATAACAAACTGTACAGCCAAGTAGACTATATTATAGTGGTATCCTCTTCTGTAGAGGTATCATTTGGGATGTCTGGAAACTAATTCTGTACGGTTGCAAAGGAAGTAAGCCTCACCTCAAAGATCTCTCATATTCACCTGGGTCTGAACATGAGACGGTCTGGGCTACTGGCCAAACACAAGGGTGAAAGGAGAAACAACTGTTCCACTGGCAAGGAGAACAAAACAATACCCATCCACCTTTCACTCTCAAGTCATATAGGTTTACATATGGATCTCTGGCTCAGACAAGATGGAGGTATTGCTGGACTTGTGGGTCTAATGAATGAAATATTAGAGCTTATGATGTATTCAAAGCATCCCTGCAAAGTCTGGATGTGTGTGAATTTCTTTTTATGGCTATTTAACAGTGGCCTCTTCTTGTCTTTAATTAGTCCATAAAAAGACTTTGAAAATGAGATTTTTCTAGCCTGTAGGTTCTTTCCAAATTTAGACTAAATAAAGATGTTTAGAGAAAGGCTTTCTTAGAATAAGCCGCTAACATGTAGGTGACTTTTGCACTTTGTCTTTTCTACCACACTTGTTCAGCCTGAAGGCAGTGTTGACCTTTCAATTTCTGTTAAGCTAATTGTTTATTCATGTGCATCGGAGATGGATGGCAGAATACTCCTTACTGCTGTAGATCTGGCCGAAATCAATATTATTTCACACTGAAATAAACAAATCATGAGAGGAGACAAAACAAAAATGCCTTTAGTGGAACTTTAGTGGAATTATTAAATGCAGAGGAACATTTACCTGAATTAAAGTATAGTTTTTTTGCTACATGTAAGTACAATAAATTTTAATGAAGGATTTTTTCAAATTTATTTACGTTAATTGTCAGTTGATAGTACATATTTGTAATCCCAGTTTGAACGTCAAAGTTAAGGATTGAGCTGCATTTTGAAATAACATGTTGACAGCTTATTTCTGATTTTTCTCTTCATGTATATCCTTGAAGGTCATGTTTAGTGAACCAGTCTGTTAATGGCCCATCAGCATAACTTTTAGCTCATTAATTTCTTGCTCCATGACAGATTGGGAACCTGTCCAGCGTTCACCTTGCCTGTTACCTGATGTGACCTCGGACAGGTTCCAGGAACTCTTACGCCTTTAAAGGATAAGTGGGCATAGATAATTGATTGATAGATGAATTCATGAGCCAACTTTGTTGCTTTAACTTTCACACTATTACCTTCACTTTGTATAAATATTTTCCACCAGAGCAGCGCTTTGTCTGTTGTTGCGTAATCTTTTGCTATGTGTATTTTAATGGTCACCCTAGGCAGAAGTCCTAATAATTAACACTTGATTTATGTTGGCACTTTGGCCCTAAAGAAACAAATGAGGAGACAGCTCTACATTTTTCTTGTTAAAGAGCAACCTCATAATCAGACTTTACAAGGGCCATCATGTATACCATGTTTGACGGTTTTATTTTTTTGAAATGGAGGCTATAATTGTGGTTTTTCAGCCCAATTAGGCTATGTCACTATTCTTTTTTTCTTTTGATAAGTTTAGCATTACTGTTTGAACATCGACACATTGAGATAAAATGCTTTTGTCTTTATGCAGAAGGAGGAAAAAGCTAAATATTTGCACAATAATTTATTATTTGCATGGCTTTGTCAGGCTGAAAAGATCTGATCACAATGCGATGAAACAATTAATCACAGCTACACTTGTACACTGGTGGGTGGCAAGTGAAAACTTTCACCTTTAATATTACAAAATGAAAAAAAAAAGCCAGGCAGCTTATGTGGCTCCAATGACTCAGCTGTTTGTTTGGGTGCATTGTAATGGATGTGTGCTCTAATCCGATGTGCAGTTACACAATCCAGAATTTGGTCAGATGCAATCGGATACGAAAGTAACATCAAACTTTTCGCCTTTGAATCTGTTTGATTTAGTTTGGCTTTCTACTGCAGATCTGAAAGTACTTCAAAGAAATGAATGTGACAGTTATCATCACACCCACAGCCCAACTCCCTTTGCCTGACATTGATCTGTTTGTAGCTGGGCATCTGTTTGACATGGCATATTGTCAATTAAGCTGACAGCTTGTCTACATTTGAATCAATGAAGAGAAATAATTGAAGAGATTCATTTTGTTGTTAACATATTAATGCTTTCTCCTCGCTACTCTTCAAATCAACTTCCTACGGAGTTTTACTTTCTACCCTGTTGTTCTATTAAACCAAACTCTGTCTTTGTTTCTAACAGCTCCTCAAAAGTTCTGTGTTCCTTTTAATTGTGGTGTTATGTGGTTTCGATAATCACTGCCACAATTTTGTTATTACTACGCCACCTCAAAATTGGTTGTATGATTTAGGTCATGAGCAGCAAACAATATAAACAACAATTTCCCAAGGACATATTTGTCACTGTCCCAGACCTTAATGGTTCTTTTCAAAAAAAAGTGCTATCCTGAAACTTTTATGAGGCACACTGGTTACTTTACAAGAATTTACCAGCTACTCTGAAGGAAGTTTAAAGATATTTTCCAGAACTCACTGTGTATTTTTCTGACAGTAATTACACGCTGCCCAACATTTTTAGATTTTCCAGAACTTAAAAGATATTTTCTGGTATTTACTTGCCACTTTTCTGGAAATTTCATGGAATGTACGAGTTACTTTCTATGCCAGGCAGTGGCAAAAGGTTTTTTGGGCAAAATATCACTTCCGTAAACCAAACTTCCAGTTAGACTGAGGCCTGGAAAAGATATTACAATTATCTATGAGGTCAAGCTAACGCCTAAAACAGGTTTCCGACCGAAAAACTTGAACAACACAACTTTCTGCTAGTAGAATGCCAAATTCTGGTTTCAGGATCACTTCATGGATATTCCAATACATTCATTATGTCGAGCTGGATTATTCAAATTGGTTTATTTAGATTTCTAAGCCTGAGGCATCACATCTATGCTTGAGTGCCCAGAGGCAGATTGCAACTATCACTTCTCTATCTGAACCTCAGACTTCCCTTTCTGGGTAATAAGCCCGCTATAATAATCAGCTACTAACAGGATTTTTTTTTCTGTTATCTAATCCAAATCAGCCCCAGATCTGTTTTTCCTCTGTAGTGCCTTGTTCCCTCACACTAATATTAGCTGTTCGTGAGCATGTGCTCAGATTACTGTTTGGCCTGTGGCACCTGAAGTGTTTTTGCTCTTCTTTCATCTTCATCTTTGACCTTGCCAGCTGAAGAGCTCTGATGAACTCCTCTTACATCCTTTGATAGACAACTGTGTCTTATTTGTAAACACACATTGTCCTTTTTATTCTCCGTATTTGTTCTTTAATAGAAATCTGTCTCTTACATGTTTTCAGAGAACCAGATCCCGCCCGGCTTCCCCACCATCGACATGGGGCCTCAACTGAAAGTGGTGGAAAAGACCCGGACCGCCACGATGCTGTGCGCCGCGGGTGGGAATCCGGACCCGGAGATCTCGTGGTACAAGGACATGCTCCCCGTAGACATCAACAGCAGCAACGGGCGCATCAAACAGCTCCGCTCAGGTGCAAATTTGTCTGATCTCACGGCTCAGCATGACTTATTGCAAACGTAAACAGAAGAAAGCCGAGCTGTAAGGTGCGAGATGTCACTGCATACCTGCAGACATCCTGTTAAGACATGAGGCCAATGAGAGAAAAACAAAAGGCCTTTGTTGTCACCCATGATTTCATTCATTGCTTTCATCAAGAAGGATAGAAAAGTTTTACTCGGCTTGTTGTTGTCACCTTGATTACTTTGCTGACTTCTTAGACTTTTATTCTTCACAACCACACAGTCCTCACTTACACAGTTACTGAAGTTGAAATGACACTGTCTCAGTGTTCCTGCAGTCTTTTGACAGTGACGCATGAACTTTTAAAACCTTTTGAAGTACGGCGCGAGAAAATTTCACCCTATTAAATAATCCTTAATCCCCTTTTAAACATGCAGCTGGGTCACAATGAGGCCAGCAGATGATGTATTAGCTAGGATTTCAACCTTAACCTAATGAGGTACTCTTTGTTCACACTAACAGTCTCACTTATATATATAAACAGCCTTATTTGACCCGGGTTTGATGGGAAGTGTGCGTGGTAGATAGATTAGTGGGTTTTGGAGGAGGTTCAGTCATTGACTCTCCTCTAAGCCTGGCCTTACTTTGTGTGGTTGTAAAAGCCCCACTGTATAAGAGGCAGGTTTTACTTTGTGAGGCTTCTGTAATGGAAGAGCAGCTTATGAAGTGTCAGACTCGACTGCAGGTCTGAGGAGCAAAAAGGTCAAAGATAATAGATACTTAAGGGGCATATATCATTATTTTCCCCCCACTTTTTTAGTTATGTTGAGACTTGCAGCTCAAGATGGTTATTTAAATGAGAAAGTTGAGGAAAAAAAAACACAAGGCAGCAGAGAAAGGAAAAAACAAACTAAAAGGTGGAGATGTTTAGTTTGAATGTTTGTATCGAGGCAGAACACAATATCTACCTTAACAGTAATGACAAAGTTTACCTCTCAGGTTTGAGAGAAAAATAAAGATTTACATCTAAAATAAGGATGAGAAATGTTTGAATAATTACCACCAAGATAATATACTTCATATAATCAAGGAAATGCAATTCTCACTTTTCTCCACGTAAATCCGTCTTTCGATTACAATAATTTTGAGGACGGCATTTGTAATATTATTCAGTCTCTGCTCCATCTACAACAAGTAAACAAGTCAGGTCAAGTTAATCCTGCACAGTTGAAGATGAATATAAAAATAATACAGGAAAATTTGATGACATAGCCACTTAAGGAAAAGCTGGAAATGTATTAGGGCATGTTATTGGCACTGTAAAAATCATAACATAGTAGAAGCTGCATACTAACTCAGCTACTTAATTGTTTGATATTTTTAGTGCAAGACTAAAATTGTGCAGAAAAAGAGGAAATACTTTTTTTTCCCTTTTCTCTTCCAGCAACAACTTTTAATTAGTTTTCTTTTCCACATACATTTGGACTGCCTGAAAATGTGCTGATATGCCATGCCCCCAGACTAACATTTCTTTTTATCCACCACCGTTTTCCTGACATCTGCTGCTGCATCAGGATTTACATTACTGAATATGACACAAAATGAGGCCAATTCTGCATTGGCAAAAAAAGAAGCACATTAATTTGTTGCCAGGGCTGAAGAGAAAAGGCAAATTTCTTCTTATTATTAACATTATTATTATTGTTAATATCACACTTGTTTGTTTTTTTTCCTTTTAAGGATAACTGATTCATGTTATGCTGTAAAGATACTAACTTTGTTTCTGTAAAAAGGTCGACATAAATACTTCTTCTTGTCCATTACCCTATTTACTTTGCCTTCTTTTCAGTAATTACCCATGTCCTTTTTACTAACAGCAAAAGAGAGTGAAGGCCATCTTCAATCAGAAACGATAATTAAAACATTTTCTGTGTGAATTTAAAGCTGCTGTGGAGTGAAGTAAGCGTGCTCAGGGCTGTTTCCTGCTTAAGCGAAATGGGGAATATTATATTTCAAGGGGTTCATCTGACAGAAGGGATCCTTCTCGAAGGCTTTGCTGTTTTTCTGTTGTACTCTCCAACATACCTGCTTTATTTTGTGGCATTGATTAAGTGTGTTGAGTTTTGTTAAATCACATTTAGGTGGCCTCTACTCTGTCATTTTCTTTATCTGTTGCTTTTCAGAAGACATGTTTTTTTTCTCCCGCTGTTGTAAGTGGATTACTAACTAATCTTTCAACCCTGTTTTCATCAAAATTACTCCCACATAGGTGGTACACCAATTAGAGGTAAGAATGACAAATGGTGTATTGGAAAAACATAACGTCCACGCCATACCCTCCCGCCCACATCTGCCCCCTGTTATACTCCCACCCCGCATCGTCACGTCGCCGGGTTCATCTTCACTGTCGGCGAATCAGCCCACCCTGTTTCCACTGTGTCCTGGTTGCCCCCAACATGTTCTGTCTGCTGTCTGATCCTTTACAAACAAATTATCACCAACCTTACCCTGCGAAGAGAGGTGCACCAAACCACTGTGCATGAGGGTGTGAAATCTCACTTTAACAAGGCAGCAGGTACAGAGCCTTAAAAGAGTTCTCACAGGCCTTGAATTTTTTTTTCACATTTTGTCAAATTATATCCACAAATTTCAGTGCATTTGAATGGGCTTTTATGTCGCAACTTAACAAAAAGTAGTGCATAATTTCAAAGTGGTTGGGAAACTTAAAATGTGGCTTTCAATTATAGTATCTACTCTGTTACCCCTAAATAAAATCTGGTCAGCTGTTCATCATGCTCTCAAAAAAAATAAATTTTGACAAGAGTGGTAAAAAGAAACTCCTGTAGGCTTTTTACCTACAGGAATGGTCAGATTAAATCAATTTTCTTTTCTTTTTTTCTTCTTTTTGTGGCTCACATGCAGTGGAAAGCTACCACTCTGAAACATGGTGGTGGCAGCATCATAATGTGGGGATTCTGGAATGCAGGGAATCCAATTAGAGTTGATGAAGATAAATGCAGGGCAGTCCTGAACAAAAATCAAAGGACGCAAAAGACTGGAGGAGGATGTTGCTAGAAGTCAAAACAACATATGGAGTGGTCCAGTCAAAGTCCAGTCTGGAATCTGTGGCATGAAATGAAAGCTGCTAGTTAGTCCTTACCTATATGTTGCTGACTATTTAGTAGCTATCTGACTTTTGGGGGCGAATGGCAACTCTGAATTTTATTTTAAACTGTCAGAGTAAAGATGGCAGAACACGGCAAAAAACACAAAATTGTACCAAGCATATTTTATCTAATTTCTAGAGCGAATATGTTAGTACACCTGAGCCAAATTCTGAATTACCTTTACAATTTGTTCAGGTGTGTTTGAGCAAAGATGCTAAGCGGTTTTACTGGAGGACTGGTGTTACAGACTCCTGGTCTATCAAATAAAATTCTAGTGAAATAACATTAGAAAATGTGAAAAGGATCCTTATGAACAGAAACTCTTTTCTGGGTTTTTAGATGAGGGAGCAAAGACTCTCAAAGGAGTCTTAGCTGCCTCATTAATGCAGCCTTAATGGGAGATTGTAGTGAGCAGATTTGCATAGAACCTTACCTGAGTTGCCCTCCTTGAATGGAAACAGGAGTTTAATTTTAAATTTTTATTTTTTTGGAAATCCTTTGTCATATTTCCACTTAAGAACGCTGAATTTAATGTTGAAAATCTGTAACAAGTTGAATAAAATTTCCAAATGTCCACCCTGCATATATCTGGTTGACATTAAAGCAGCTGATGCCTTTTAGGTAGAATTGGAACTACAAATATCCAAGCGGTTGGAAGCCGTTTTGCTCGTGTTGCATCTCAACAAAACGCAGAAACCTTCTACTTTTTTTTTTTTTTTTCCGGGCTCAAACTGCTTTCTCCTGCAGGAGAGCTGGCAGATTGACAGATTGGTGACACCGACATTAGTATGCAGGTTCATGTCAGCGCTGAACCAGACGACGATGAGCTCAGCAAGCCGAACAAACACCTCGGAGGGATGTGTTGTCATGAGATCTGAAGTCGCACACCCGACATGTCACCGCTCCGCCCCTGTTTTACTTCTGTTGTTTCGGTCTTGTCTTGCGTCGAATCCCCTATGGTTGGTGAACCTGTTTGTTACATTCATCTCATGTTGCATGATGTGAAAATGAATCGTATTCTGAGTTTTTTTTATTTGTCATATTACAAACTGCATGGTGGCTCGCCGCCTTTTGTGGGTGCACCATGCTGCTTTGGAGCTGTGATAACTTTTATCACCCCGCTGCATATATTCTTCTGAGAACCAGCTTTTCTCTGTTTTTTTATTCATTTACTTTTAACGGCGGTGCAGGTAAGTTCACTGCTGTTTCATCCGTCTTCCACTTGCAAGTCAATCGTAAATTATTAACTGTTGGCTGTTGATGGGGAGTGGGAAAAACCCTCCCCTGGACTCGTCTCCGGGGTTTTCATACTTTGTTTGAAGCAACATGTTGGCTTTCATTCAGATGCCTGCAACAACTTGGATTTGTGAATACAAATCAAAGTCATCTGGCAGAGGAAAGTCTCCCCTTGGTGAAACGTGGTCAATAATTTTCTCACTGTTAACTGAACTGGTAGTTGTTTCACTACCGGCTGCTTGGAGCTGAGAAACAAATCATTGCTTTAACCTGTTGCTCAGTGATTTTGTTGCCTGGCCAAAAAAGAAAAAAAAAAAAGAGTCAGATGTCTGATATATTGTTTCACCACTTGTAGCCTTGATCCTGCCTGTCTTTCACCATGGCCTCATTTCTACAAGCTTATGTCATACATTTACTCAGCGTTCCTTCAATTTCACACGGGAAAGTCTGGAAGAGCCGTCAGTTTTGTGTTTTTATGTCCAGATAAGAAGGAAAAGTAAATTATGTAATGGAAAATACTTTCAGATTTTATTCCATCAATCTCTCACTCTGTCCATCCATCCATCCATCCATCCATCCATCTAAATATCCATCTGTCCATCTATCATTTCATTCATCCATCCATCTATACATCCATCCATTTGCAGATAAAAATTTTTAAGTCCTTTTGAAGCACCTTCCAGAAAGCCATATATATATATATATATATATATATATATATATATATATATATATATATATATATATATATATATATATATATATTAGCTAGAAAATGTTGATTTCAGGTAAGATTAGCTGAAAAAGACCCAATAGTTCTGGGTTCTGGAGTCTGAAAAAGAATGAAACCTCGTTTACTTCCAACCCGAGTAGCATGACTGGTTTTGCTAGTATGTTGCGTCTGTGACAGAATCAAGCCACTGCGAAAAGTATCTCCTCCTGTACATACCAAAGACTCCCAATGGCATTATGGTCTGGACTGCTTTGTGACTATCCATGTGAGAAAGTGCTGCCTTGTGCATCATTTCATCCATCAGTCTTCTTATTCTGATGTGGGATGACAACAGGTCAGACAAGTCCACATTCACTTGGATTTTCCAGTGCTCTCTAGCTTTATACTTCCTAACAAATGAAAGCCCTTTTTTGCCTTCCCCCCCTTAAGCCGAGCTGATAAGTGCTTTTGCTAAGGCAACACAGCTGTTTGGTCCCAATACCCAAGGTTCTCATTATATTCAAAGCCTTCCACAGTTTCTTCCATTAATCATTTGGATATTTTTCCTTCCACATGTTTTCTGGAATATGTTTCACCACTAAATTCCCACGTTTGAACAAAGTGTTGGATAATGTCTTTAGACATTTTTAGTAGATTCATCAACCTCACGTGAAGCATTAGTTAATAGCACGTTGCCAACTGAAACATAGTGATCACTGCACTTCCTCATCGAGTTGTGATTACTTTTTTTGGGCAGGTTGTTACAAATCAGTAACATTTCTTCTTCAGGATTTAAGAGTATATTACCCATGCTAGGGATATTTAAAATGCATATTTATATCATAGCAACAACATCTCACACCGACAAATGAAGGCTGCGGTTCTCCGACAGTCAACATTTTGTTGACTAGAGGAACCATTGAAAATACAGGTTTAAGTTCAGCTTATCATGAAAAAAAGTAGGATTTTGCATTGAGGGACTGAACCAGAAAGGAATATAAATACTGGGATGAGAAACAGGTGAAAGCAGAGTGAGAAAAGTGAGGAAAATAACATAAAGCTAAACTATCACTACCCCACAGAAAGACTGAATATAACAAACCAATAAGGAATGAAACACTAAGAAGCATGAATGAAGGGAAAATAGTTAGCAACTTGAACACCTTGCACAGGAAATGAAGTCTATGAGGAGAAAAACTCAAGAGTGTAGCTTTAAATGGAAATGTTAAGTAAAGACTTTTCCAAATATGTTTATTTTATAGAAATTTCCAGTGACTGTGACCCCAAAGATGAAAAACATTTTTCACAAATTTAATGTACTAAAATTTGAAGGCTGGATCTTCAGTGTGAGATCATGTTACAGCAACAACATATTAACATCATTTAAGGATTTTTACTCATCTCCTTCCATTTGGGACCAATAAATGTACAAGGGTTGTGACATTTTTCTGACTGGTGTTGCTCAGGCAGTGATGGTTTTAACATGTTATTTAAACTAACCGTCAGACATGCTCTGCTTTCATTCATAACACAACTGAGCCAAATATTTAATCACCAGCTTTCCTTAAACTCACCAGAACATCTAATTGTTTGTGTCACATCACTGCAAAACCCCGTCCATCATGTTTGAGCGTGAGCTAGGTCAGTCTGACTGACCTAGCGCTCTCTATTGAATGATTCTGTTAAAATAAATGTGCATTGCTTCTGTCATCTGTCCAGAAGGCTAAACTTGATAATCCTCCACTTAGGAGCGCTGCAAATCGAGAACAGCGACGAGTCGGACCAGGGGAAATACGAATGTGTAGCCATGAACGACGCCGGCACCCGCTACTCTGCTCCTGCCAATCTCTACGTCAGAGGTAAAGTCTAACGTCTCTCACTTTCATTTATCGATGTCATTTCAGCTGTTTAAAATACTGCTCTGTGAAAAAGCATTCAAACTTCTTTACTTTTGGCTTTTTGTTGCACTTAAATGTTTCAGTTCAAAGATAACTTTGAGATAACTTTAATGAATAAAAGAATTCTTTGTTTTACCTGTGGAATCAAATTATTCAAATAGGGGAAATCTAAAAAAGATGAGACCTATTAATCCATTTTTCACTGAATCCATTAAGTCATTGTTAAGGCTTTGGGATGTTCTCTAACCACAGTGAGAAATATTATCCACAAATGGAGAAAGCACAGCCCCCAAGTCAGGGTTAGTGATCACAACCACCCACAGCTGGCTGAAAACCACAAATAGGCACACTTACATTTACCAATTGTATTAGTTTGAACAGCAAATATACCTTGATGTGCATCAAACTAAATATACAAAATAAGATATTACATGAATAGGGTTTCTACCAGCAGCATTAGAAGGAGCAGAGCATTTACTAGGCCTTTTATGGCATGATTAAAAAGGTCTTAAAAAGCACGTCTCCATGAGAGACAACCAGTAGCATGTCTAGTGCTGTTGTGCTAAAGTATTTCAGCTTCACAAGTGGTATTTTTTTGTCTGATTTTGAGATGCTCAGTGAAAAAATTAACAAGTAGGCTAATTGTCTTTGAATAATTTGGAGTTTCACAGAAGAATAGGTGAATACTGAACCACAAATACGTGGGGCCTGCTGTAAAAAGTGCATCACTGACTCATCCAGGAGGTCTCATGAACTCCAGGATACAAAATACATTAAGATCTGAAGCTCTGCAGGCTTCAAATGCTTCACCTGTTGTTCATGTTTCAACAAGGAAACTGAGGCGAAACCACTGCTTTACAAAAATAAAACAAAGCAAAAACATTTTGTCATAAACCAACAATAAAGCATGGTAGTAGTGTGTGGTGCATGAATTTTTGTAATTGATGGAATCATAAATTTTGCTCTCTACCAGAAAATCCTGAAGGAACGTTTCTGCCCATCCGTTTACAAGCTTTAGCTCAAGATAATTTGGGTTTTAAGGCAGGGAGAAGTTATCCAAAGGACACCTGTAAATCCAGCCCTGAAAGTCTTTAAAAGAAACCAACATGAAGGTTTTGCAGTGGCCTAGAGAAAGTCTGGACTTAAATTCAATTTGTGATTCTGTGGTATGACCTTAAGAAAGATGTTCGTGCTGCAAAACCCTCCATTGTGGCTGCATTAAATCTATTCTGCAAAAAAAGAAAAAAAGATGTTTAATGGTAGTTGTTACTGCCAAGAGTAACACAACCAGCTATTAGGTTTAGGGGCAATAACTTTTCCACACTGGACCAAGTTGGTTTGGATAGCTTCTTAAGAAAGTGCTTTTTTGGGTTTATCCAGGCTAATTTTGTCTGACGTTAAAATGAATGATGATCTGAAACATTTAAGTGACCAAAACAAAAGGGAACATAGAAGCAATCTGAAAGGAGGGCAAATGCTTTTTCTCAGAATTGTTCCCTGTGGGAAACATTTGGATTTCCTCTAACTGTTGTGCAGCTTCCAACATTTCCACCATTTTTTTTTCTGAGTCCATTTCTATGTTTGTCTCCGTCTTCACCACACTTTTCTCATTCCTTCTGTTCCAATGAACTGAGCTAACCTCAGCCTCCAGTTTGGCTGCAGTCTCAACCAGGTGCAGCCCCCGAGAAAACAGCTGCATTGAAATCGTTTCCTCCGCTGGCACCGACGCCAGGGCCTCCTTTCTTTTTTTTATATCGACTGTATCGAAAGGGGCCATTATTCCCCTCCGCACAAACCCGGAGCTTCTAAAGACGAGGACGGGGGTCTAGGGTTTCCCGAGTTTGTTTATGCTGTAACGTCTCCGTGAGCAGACTAATGCAGGCACAGGGTTGGGGCCATGCGGGAAAAAGCTTCTATAGGAGGGGAGTGAGTGGTTGAGGTCAGCCCCTGTGGATCACACCAGCATGGCTGATGTACATGAAACACAATAGCTGCTCCAGTTGTTAGTGTAAAAAAGTGTCACGGTAAGAAAGGGACACGCTTGGATATCATTTTATAATTTCGTTAAAAGCGTACAGAACTGGAGCATGCAGCCTGTTTTATGGATGACTAAGTCTTTTGTGTCTGTTTTTTTTTTTTTTTCATCAAGATAAAGTAAGTAAATTACCGCTTACTGTGTCCCATATATCCAGAAAAGAGAAAAAGAGAGCGAGGGAAATTATTTTTGTTGCATTTATTATCTCACATGAGCAGACAAGCAGTATAAATGTCTGGTCGAACACAAAACTTCCCTCTGAATCAAAGGTGAAATCCTGTTTCAAGGTTGGAGAAGGATCACATCTGTAGATTAAACATCACTTAAAAAGTTCACATCTTTCATGTCAACAGAGGTAGAAAGAAGTCAGGCAAACGGCGGAGCCGAGGAAGGGATGTAAGTCTCGACTATTAATCAGTACATGTCTGTCACAGGTGCAGACACCGGCTTTTTTTCCCCCTCAGAGGTAATTACAGTAGTTGTGTGGCGTGGCGCCAGCAGGGCCTGGGGGCCCTTCTGCTCCGTAACACCACCCAGGTAGCTGTCAACCCACTGGCCCTAATACCCGGCTTTTTTTTCGCCAGCCTCGCCACTCCACAGGAGAGATAGAAATCAAACCAAGCGTAACCTTTTAGACGTATTTTCGACTGGAATGGAGAACAAAAGGCTGCAGCCGTGTTTTCGCTCCGTCTTTGTTGCCGGCGGTGGGGAGACGAGACCCGGGGCTGCGCAATCACTCCGCTGCTAGATTGGGCGACTTAAGACGAGTGGCCTTTGACATGCCTGTCTTCTTCTGCTGCTGTTTTTGCTTGGGTGTTTTTTTTTGTTTGTTTGTTTGTTTGTTTTTATCACACTGAAAGTCATTAGCATTAATGCATTTAACATCTGTTAACATCTGTTTACTATATGTTTTTTCTCAAGGTCTTGCAAAAGTATTTATACCTCTTTATCTTTTTTTATTTTGTTTTGTTACATACAACCGCCAGCTTTAATGAACTCCACTGGGATTTTATGTGACCAACACAAAGGCAAACATGATTCTGAACTTTTCAAAAGAGTGTCATGCGTTTGCATTCATTCCCCTTTACTGTGATACCCCTAAATAAAGCACCTTCAGACTTCACCTGATTAGTAAACAGAGTCCAGTTGGGTGTGATTACAAGTAGCTTTACTATGGAGAGAACACACTCACTGTAAAACATGGTGTTGGCAGTATGATGCTGCGAGGAGGCTTTTCTTCAGCAGAGAAACTTGAAGAGAGAGTCACATACCTTTATTGGCTTTCAGCGAGGACTTTGACTAGACCATTTTAATACTTCATTCTGGACATGTCAGTTCTCCCATGAAACATGGTGGTGGTGGTATTATACTGTGGGAGCTGGAATGACTAAGATGGTTGTCCTGATAGATCAAACTTTAACCCTGTTTGCACATCTATCCTCACGACATGATGCTGCCACCACCATCGTTCCTTTGTAGTTGTGCCTGAGTATTAACAGTAGAGGTTTAGGAGAAATGTCGAGAACCATGAATTGGTTTCCTTTTAGCTCGCAACTTGGCTACGTTACTGTGTTGGTCTTTCTCGCTAAATCCTAAACATACGTTAAAGTTTGTGGTTGTACATTTAAAAATGTAAAAAGCTTGAAGAGTTTTTTGCAAGCCGCTGTGTTTCACATTAATTTTATTGCATGACTTCATCAACTAGACAGAAAACTTTGATGCTTAAATTAAACGTTTTATCTTTTTTTTATGTTTGTGTACAACAAAGTGGGGATTTTTCAAGGTGGCATGCAGCAAACCACAAGAGAAACTCAACCACACACAGACACATAAACACACACCTGTCAGACATGCTTTAAATGTTCTCGTTAGGGTGTTTCGTATCCCTGGATCTGATTTTTTTATTTTTATTTTTTCCCCTTCCTGCTCTGTCACCACCTGATCCAATTCTGTTCTAAGGGTACACAAACATGCCGCCTGCTCCACCGGCACCACCCTTGTCTTGACATTTTAGAGCCACCAGAGAGTGATGTCCTCAATTTAGCGTGTGGGAGGAGTAAGACTAAAGGAGACGACAATGGTGGGGGTTGTTTGAGGACGAAGAGTGCGCTCATCTATTGTTTTTCCCGTTGTGTTTGTATCAATTTACAGTATGTCCTTTTCCTCGTTACCCATTAAGAACTGTGACCGTGTTTGAAGGCTTGCAGCTGTGGGTCGCTCTCTGTGACCCTCCTCTAAAAAGGGAGGACTCCATCAACGTGGGCTGAAGCACACGGCGCGCTGTGATCGTGCTTGAGCGCTCATTTGTCAAGCGTTTATCCCACAACGGAGGAGGGATGTCAGCTTCTGTCTGCTGGCACTCTTTCATATATCCATGTGACATGTCAATATGTCACCAAGGATAAAGTACTGGAGCTGGTTTTTTTTTTTTTTTCTCTTCACCAAAATATCTCCATGCTTTTTTATGTGTGTGTGTATGTGTATGTGTGTGTCACAGAGGGAAACTTGGAATGTGATCAATTCAGGTCAGATTTATGAGAGGGGGGGAGAAGAACAGGAGCATATTTAGTAACACTGACATCAGCATATGCTCATAAAGAAAAAAAGTACAAATTCATTGTGAATTATAAGAAGATTGCACTTTGCAGGGAGAATTTTTGATAAGTTTGATTAAAGACATCTGAATGTATTATTTTAAATCCCAATTTAGCTAAGAAATCTGGGTTTACCAAAATGATTGTTTTTCTCCTTGATTCTGGATTTAACCCCTTCATTTATTCTCATTTTGTGATGTTACAACCACAAACATCAGTGAGTTTTATAGAGATTTTAACTAACAAAGCTTCACAAAATAATGCATAGCATGTGGAAGGTTAATAAAACAGGGGTTTTGACAAGTAAAAATGTAAAAAGTCTTTACTCTGATACCCTGAAGCAAATCCAGACATGGCGAAACATGTTCACTTCTGCAAGCTAAACACACCAGTCATATATTGCGGTGGCAGCATTATCGTGCGTGGATGCTTTTCTTTTTTCAAAAGGTAATCGATAGAACTGGGTTTTATTTATGGGTGTTGAATATGATGCTACATTTGTAAGAGTTTGAAAGCCAAACTCTTTTCCATCCACTCACCTATCGTGCACCTAGTTTGTGTTTGTGACATGACAAGATGGAAAAGCGTTTAAGGGGTGTGAATCATCTTGCAAAGTGCCGTCTCTCTGTACCATGTCACTAACCTCGTCTGTGAATTAAAAGCACCTGTCTGTTTCACTGTTTGTCTTCCTTTTCACTTTGCATCTTTCTCATTCCATTGGTCATCCTCATCAAATCACCTGACCCGCAAAAAGATCCACGCGGAGGTTGGTCATTTTCACTTTCTGTCACTTCCTCCCCATTAGTGCAGATTTTTCAGAGAAAGGTCCTCTCCATCCCTCCTCCATCTCCTGTTGTGAAAGCACAGGTATCCTTTCCCTAGAGATGAATACATAATTAATAACTCTCCCTAATCCTCACAGTTCAATTGTGTACTCTTGTCTATGTGCATGGATCCCTTTACAGCTCTTGCATGCTTTCCATTGCCACTCCTCCAAAGTGTGTTTCAATTAGTCTTGCCAAAACGTATAAAGGAGTCCCTGAGCAGTTAGCTTAAGTCATTATTAGCCCTCCGTTGTATCAGCATCTTCCTCGTCTTGCCCGCCTGTGTCCTTCCTGTTAAACTGTATCCACCAACAGCTACAGCAGCTTTCACTGTTAGGCTTTCCATCCGCCTGTGTAGGGCCATCAGAGGGTGTGATGGATTACTTGGGTATTCAGGTGGCAACCGGATTTGTCAGGTATTTAGGCAGCAACACCCCGGCTCTCCCACTGAGGGACATGGGTGTTGGAGCTGACAAAGCCTTTCTCTGGGGATTACGTCTGTTTTACCAGCGTGGGCAGCTTCCACCTGGAGACTGAAGGATGTCGTGGTCACATTATGGACTAATGAGAAGAGAAAAACAACTTCCAGTGTTTCTGTGACTCATGGCTGTAAGGATACATTTAGCTCATGATGTTTTGTTCATGAGAATGAGACGAGGCTCCTGGAATATCTTTGGGAATAGTAAAAATGACAATTTGTCACAAACTGTTTCAAAGAATTTCTAATCACTGTACAAAAGCTTATTTTAGATTGAACTTATATGTTGGTTCCTGTACCTAAAAAAAATTCCTCTTCAATAAATAGGATAGTGGTTTCATCTACTCAAACCAGCATGTCGCCCCTGAAATTTTAGCTTTTGAATTAAATGTTGTTCAGTTTGGAAAACCCTTGAAATACATTGTTTAACTCTCAGCTAAAAAACAAAATGTTAACTTCAGCATTGGCATCTAACGCTTAGCAAGTATTGGTACTCATATAGTTGTTACAACCTGGCCCTAATGTGAATGTGAATCCTTCACAACTTCATATTTTTTTCTGAATTTATACTAATTGGACACTATTTAAAAGTGTTGCAAGTTTTTACACTCAAAATTAGACTTTTCATTTTTCAAATAATACAATCTTGCCACGATAGTATTTATAGGTAATTTATCGTAAAAGAGATATTTGCAGTAAGCATAAAGTTATCCAGTTAAAGCTTGCTGGACAAAATTAATGTTGGTTTTCAGATAGAGATAATTAAATACAATCCAAACTCATTTTAAAAACTGAAAAACAGGGATTAAGTGCTGGCATGATCTTGTGAAGCAGATGCTAATGTTAGCATGATTAGCAGCTAATTGTTAGCTGGTCATTATATTTTCACAATGATCAGAAATTGGTCTGATCTGTTACATTACCATTTCTTTTATTTTTTATTTTTACAGAGTGCCCAATATTATACAAGTGGCGGCTTTTATAATGAGATTAAATATTATATATTTTCAAGAAATTACGTTGCCCCAATTCTATTTGTCCGTCTATATATTGGAGAACGGAAAACCTTGCGCTTAAAATCCTCTTATTTTGTGAAAATAATTTAGATTCAGAACAATGTCATTGAATAATCTGTATTCAGTGTAGAATCCAACAGTTCAAGTTTTACAAGTCAAAGTATTTTAGATATTAAAATAGACACTATAAAAAAGCTAAAAAAAAACATATTTTGTTCATACATGATGCTCAAAAGCACCTGTCTGTGTCACTGTTTGTCTTCCTCCTCACTTTGTATCTTTCATTTCATCAGCCCACATCAACAAATCACTTGACCCGAAAACAGGTCAGTACAAAGGTTGGTCATTTTCACTTTCTGTCACTTCCTCCCCATTAGTGCAGATTTTTCAGAGAAAGGTCCTCTCCATCCCTCCCTCCATCTCCTGTTGTGAAAGCACAGGTATCCTTTCCCCTAAAGATGAATACATAATTAATAACTCTCCCTAATCCTCACAGTTCAATTGTGTACTCTTGTCTATGTGTTTGCATGGATCCCTTTACAGCTCTTGCATGCTTTCCATTGCCACTCCTCCAAAGTGTGTTTCAATTAGTCTTGCCAAAACGTATAAAGGAGTCCCTGAGCAGTTAGCTTAAGTCATTATTAGCCCTCCGTTGTATCAGCATTCTTCCTCGTCTTGCCCGCCCGTGTCCTTCCTGTTAACTGTATCCACCAACAGCTACAGCAGCTTTCACTGTTAGGCTTTCCATCCGCCTGTGTAGGGCCATCAGAGGTGTGTGATGGATTACTTGGGTATTCAGGTGGCAACCGGATTTGTCAGGTATTTAGGCAGCAACACCCCGGCTCTCCCACTGAGGGACATGGGTGTTGGAGCTGACAAAGCCTTTCTGGGGATGTCTGTTTTACCAGCGTGGGCAGCTTCCACCTGGAGACTGAAGGATGTCGTGGTCACATTATGGACTAATGAGAAGAGAAAAACATCTTCCAGTGTTTCTGGGATTTATTTACTAGTGTAAGTGTAAAGATAAATCTCGCTCATGACGTTCTTTTTATGAGAATGAGGCAAGATTTCAACACTGTTTTGAGGAAAAATAAAAATCTGTTTATCTTCAAAAATAAGTTCACAACAAATCTTAAGCTCTAATCAGTGTACAAACATGTTTATTTTCATAAGCTTTTATGACTTTAAGTTGATCATTATACCCAAAAAACGAAACATATAAAAGGCCCTGTTTTACAAATGTGTTAATGGTTTTATGAAGTGGCTACTAGTTTTCTATTTTACTCAACCTTTAGTCATAACACAACAGAGCTAGTCAATAACAACATCATTGTCTCAAAACCTTTATTTCTGAACCATCAAAGAATATCTTCCCAAATCCTTTACTCTAATTGACAAGAAATATCAGATTTTGTGCTAAAAGATGTTTTAACCTAATTACAGGTGATTCATGATGCAACAAACTGAACTTACATTACAATTTGTACCATTCACTGTAGTCAAGACCGAGGCGATTCTCAGGAATTTTTCCCTCCTTGGCTTCCATTTGCACATCTCTGCCTCACAAACAGCTGACCTGTAGAATATTTAAGAATGAGCTGCCAGAGTGCTGACAAGGGGGATGATCAGCCATCATGGCCGCCCAGAGACGCTGCTGCCAGGAAGACTCGCAGCCTGCTGACTCTGTGCCAGTTTGTGCCAGATATTGATTGACTGGACAGGTTCTGCTATCCTTGGGCACTTTGTCAGGGCAGTTAAATTTATAGGTATCCAGAAGCAGGCAGGCAGAGTGGAGACAGGGCTTATTTTGTGGTTTTGATAGAGTCCCGGAGCCCATCTCTCCGAGCCGCTCTCGACAGGAGAGAGGCTTCGGGGGAATCGATAACAATTACCTGCCCTCTAGTCATTTTGTTCCACAGCACCTCTCCAAACTTAACCGCGCACCATGAATTATTCACAACATTAAGTGTTCAATATACACAAGCCCTCATTGACTGACTGCTCATAGTACTCTTAAGTCTATGGAATCACGAAAGAACAACTGCTGCTTTGAGCTTAATGGATTCATGGTTTTATATTTGGCCTTCTTTTGTCTGCTTGTTCTGAGAATTAAAATGAACAAAAGAAACATTACTGTAAAAAGACACACATGGCCTCCAATATGAACTCAACGGAAGTGCTTCAACTGGAAGTCCTTCAGTCAATTATTAAAGGAATTTGAACAAAAATGTCAGATTTTTCCCCTTACTCATACTTTTTCATTGTCTTGAAATCAGCAATTAATAAATAACTATTATAAAAGAAGTAAGAACAGTAATCAAAATATTTGAATTAACTTCTTGACACAAATGGTTGCTAATTCACTATATTTAGAGAAAAGGTAACGTCACACTGTACATGTTAGGGATTAGTTGTAAAACATGTTTTTTTTTCTTTCATAATGCTTTTTGTGTTTACTCTTAAACTGTCTTCTGCATCTGAAAAACAAAACATTTTTTATGCATATTTTGTGGTTAGCATTGCTGAGACAACAGTATCTTAGTTTCTTTCTTAGTTACCTGAACTTTGAGATTTCAGCAATAATAAAATCATTATTTCTAAAGAGAAATGGATAGATGAAAAACTTAGAAGAACAAAACAGCCTTGCTGTTGTTGACCAAAGTTTTGCTGAAGTCTCTCTCTCTTGCTGGCTGATTTAACTCGAACCTTTTTCGATGTTTTCTTAAAAACAGATATTTAGCTCGTTAGATTTATCTGATTTCTCTGACGCCATTCTCAAACTCGAATATGGCATTGATGCCATAGAGTGCTACTGTAACTGCAACCTGGATGTGCTTAGGTAAGGTGCGTTTACTGACTGAAAAAAAAACACCAAAAAAATCCTGTGGAGGCCAAACAAGCTGAAACTCAGTCCGGCAATTTTTTAAGGTATCTCTTGTTTGCTCCAAATCCTCCAGCTCCCATGCATGCTTTAGTTCAGACCAGCATCTCTATCTGCTTTTAGAGCTAGCAGCTCAACTGTCCAACAAAAACAAAAAATGTTTTATTTATTTTATAAAAGTTGACGTGTCATGACATCCATTCATCATGAAACCCCATTTTAAAAACTTAATTAAATGTTGAGGAAAGTCAACTTTAGTCTTATCCAACTTTGGCCGTTTCTGCTGCTGAGGATTGTGCGACAGAATCTCACGAGGCCAAATTCCAAAAGCAGAGCTGCCAAAATGTTCTGCGGCTCAAACTTGGGATATTAATTATTTTTTGATACTGAGCCAAGTAGCTTCATCCCACGTGAATCTGTTGATTAAAACAGCAGAAAGTCTGCATGCAGAACCTCAATTATTATGGGAACATTCAGATGAATGTGAACCTGGTTTCCACCCTCCCACTTATTACGGCCAGAGAACCAGCCTTTTTCCCTGACTGGAATCTCAAAAGGTGCTTTTGTGTTTTTCCATTTCACCACATAATGAGGGGAATAACAAGCATGGCTGTAACGACGTTCCGGTTCAAATTAGATCCGGGAGAGGGGGGTGAAGGGTTTTGACGATGGGGACTGGATGTAGACTCGTATTTGAAAATCCATTTTCGTGTAGACCCAAGCATAAGAGCAATTATAGTCGAGGGTTTTTTTTTCTGTTTTTTTTTTGTTAGTTTCTTTTTCTGAGACACACGGAGATACTGTAGTGCATTAAGGGAGACAAGCAGTGCGAATTCTGCAGGGAGAGTATTTTCTTTTTATTTTGCTGTTAGTGTCTTGGAAACATATGAACAGCAGAGATGGAATAGAAATAATGGGTTCTCAGCGGGAAGCTAAATGTTTGGCGAAGCCTCACTTTCCTCATAGCAGAGGATAAAGAAGCTAGAGCCTCTAACTCTTAGATTGAGTGCACACTGCTGGAACATGTCATAAATTTAACAGGTGTGACACTAATGGATGTTCACAAAGTGCTGTCACTTTTTTTTTTTTTTTTTTTTGCACCGCAGTGTCAACTGGATAACTTTCTTGCCAAAAGTTCCCAGGAAAGAGATCTAAAATGTGTAAATATGAGAGGCTTTTGGTATGCATCTTCATGGAGACAGAAAGTCATATGTAAATGCTGGCTGCCTGTTTATCCTGGGCTAGCTTTTCAGGACGCCATAGACCCTCTGAATTGGTGTTTGCCTTGTCCCAAGCGACGTCAACGGGCCCTTCTCGTCTCCATGGGAACCTCTGTTTAATGTCAGCCTATCTGCATATCAGAACTGCACAAAGAGAGCGAAAAAGACGGAGGGAGAGAGATGAAGGATCCAGAGAGAAAGAGAGAAGAGGAGAGAAAGTGAGAGGGAGGAGAAATCAAACAATAGCATCTCCACAGGGTCCCTCAATGATGCAACTACCGCTACTGTTTGACACTTTGACAAAAGAGGTCCGGGCATAGTCTCTTGCAAAACTGGACTATTTTTGGTAATATTTTCTCTTATTGTGGGGGGGATAAAAAAAAAAGATTTCTTCCGAATATCCAGAGCCATTTTGTGACGATCCTTTCATTCCCTTTGTGCTCGCCCGCACATTTGGACAAAAGTGATCAGCTCCTCCTTTCTATTAAACTCGGAGAATTTCTTTTTCTTTGTGACGTTGCGTAGAGAAAGGAACATTCACACAAGGAAGGATTGTCTTTACCTTGCAAACCCTCACACTCATTTCCTTTCATTTTCTTTTCGTCTCAGTGCGAAGAGTCCCACCTAGATTCTCTATTCCACCCAACAACCAAGAGGTGATGCCGGGCGGCAGCGTCAACCTGACGTGCGTTGCGGTGGGCTCGCCCATGCCCTACGTCAAATGGACCATGGTCAGGTGGAGCTGACCAAGGAGGAGGACATGCCGCTGGGCCGCAACGTGCTGGAGGTCACCAGCATCCGAGAGTCGGCCAACTACACCTGTGTGGCCATCTCTTCTCTGGGCATGATCGAAGCCACGGCACAGGTTACCGTCAAAGGTGAGGCGCAGATTTTTAGAGAAAAGACTTAGAATGTCATCACAATATTTTGTAGTTCTGATGTGATAATGATAAAATTGATCATAATAAACTTTTTATTACTTCTTTTGTTTTAGGTCATTGTATGGCTGTGTTTAAATGAACTGATATTTATTGCTGCTCTCGCAAAGAAAAAGCTTTGCAGAAATTAGTAAAATAACATTTCAGTCAGTTTTTTAAGAACATGTATTGACATTTATTGTAATAACAATAAATCAAAATTCTTGAGAAATTTTTCACAATAATTGATAAACAGTATAATAAATTCCCACCCCTATGTTGATGCGAGTTATTGAAATAGTCCTTTCTTTCCCCCTACAAGCAAAAACTTTGTGTGATAGTCCAACACAAAGCAGAGCAGGATAGTGGATTTGAACAGTTTCAACTCCTTTATGTTAAATAAAATCCAGTTCAGCATTTTATGAAGGACTGTTCAATCCACAATCGGACAAGAAAAACATTGTGACACAACTTAAACTATCAATACATGGCTTTTGGTAGTGTTCGCTGCACTTTAAATGTTGTTTTTTAAAACTATTTTTACTTTTAAGAGGGAATCGTTTCTTTCTTAACTATTATCTGTCACTTAAAATCCCACTAAAACACATTCAAGTTTGTGTGTTTATCATGGCACTCTGTACAAAAAGCTCAAAGGACTGTTAATACCGTTACAATACTCTAGATTATAAAAATCTAATTAAAACACCTTCATATGCCCTTTGAAACTAATTTTAAACATTTTACAGCTACAAATTAAAAATTATAAAGGGTCTGGAGTTTCCTCGTCGATGCATTGATCTCTCTGGCTTGTATTTTCCTCTCTGCCTGCTTCTACATCCAAGCATGTACGTGACTTTAAAGAGGTGTTGTCTACCTATCACGGTCTCTGGTATCAGTATTTGTCCATATTGATTTGGCTTTCCACACAAGCTGATCGATACACAAAATGTCACAGTCATTAGAGGGACCACAGCACTGCAGACCTGTTTCCCCGAGGAGGCCTTAACACAGGCCCTCTGTTTGGCTTGTATTTGCAACAGCAGGAACCACTCTTGCAATGTTCTTGTATTCTCAGTAATTGTTGGACTATTAACCAAAATTGTGACTTCACTTAAGGTTTACTGTTCTTTTTGGGTTGATTATCGCTGACAGTATTGTAGGGGATGGCTTAGAGGGCTGAGCAGCTCAGGCCTGTTAGTGTGACATGAGCAGTAATGAGTTTTGTTTATCCACCCTTTAGAAGTGTTTTATCAAAATTGTCAGATTTGTAATTCTACCTGAAAAGCACCTAATTTATGTGCAATCTGGAAAAGTTTACTTTATAGTCATTTCCAGGTCTGAGTAGGTACGGAAAATATATTGAAAAATGTTTTTTCCTATACTGGATAAATGCAGAAGATTCTACATTGATTTATATTTAAATGTGCCTTATTTTAAAGCTATACGATAAATACAGTATTTTTTTTTCCTTCTATTGTCAAAGCATACACTGATTAATTAAAAAGCATCCCCCATGTGCTTATTTGGACTTTAAATTCAGATTAGGAGTTCTTGAACTGGCTCTGGTTAACAAAACATTAAAACTGCATTTCTCTGTATGTCTCAATGTTAACAAACCGTCTCCATTCACTGTTTGCAAGAGTGATGGAATATACATTTTTATCCAAACAGCAGAAAAATCACCCTACTTAATGAATCTGCAACCTTGACATCCAGAAGTTCTTTTTTCCAGCCAGTATAATCTATATTGCTTCAAGTTTTTTATCATCTCCTTCAAAATCTGTTTTTTTTTTCCCCATTTAAAATAAAAAATATATATATCAGACAATCATAAGCTTACGGATTCAGTTTCTTCAAATGAAGATTACTTCTATTAATATAAAACACCCATAAAAAAATATATTTTATTTGGAACATCTTAACAAAAAACTAACGACTTAAGAAAAATATTACTGATATCATAGGTGTCATTTTAGATTTTTTTTTAAAATATTGAAACTACTAAAAATGAGCATTTTAATTAGTTTGCATTTTATTATTTATGACCAAACCTATTTACAGTCACAAAGGTCACAGATTGCTGCTCTATTCAATACTGCAAAAATCAAAAACATTGTTAAAGATGGTTTTGTTTCAGGATTTGATTAACTTAAAGATAGGGTGTCATTAAAGTGTTTATACTCTGATGTCCAAAATATTCAAACCTCCATCAATAAAACTCATGTCTGACCATTTTAGGTTACAATTTATGCCAAAATATGCCTGAAGTCTCCAAATAGCTTCAGTCTGTTGCATGAGTCATATTCATATTGCCAATCAAGTCCTGCAACAATAGAAAATTTTGCTGGATGATAAATTGTTGCAACAAACCGTAATTATGTCATTTTGAGGCCATTTTTTATTTAATATCATGACGAGGGAATATTACTCCCTCCTAATGATCAATAAACTTAAATTTTTAATGAACATCAAACACTGGAACTGGAAGATAATTTAAATATCCAAAATAAATAAAGCAGCAAATAAAATGAATACGGAAGTAAAACTGGGTTTCAATATAAAGGCTGGCTGCATAAACAGCCTTTTGTCATCTAGAAAGAAAGAGGTGAAAAAAAAACTAAACAATCATGTAAATAAAAATGACCAGTTTCTTTTTATTATGTGAGTAATGGATTTGTTACATATTGTGACTTGATGGCAAAAACGCACAAAAAAATGTTAAAGCTAATGATTTGTTTCTTCATCTTCAGCTTTACCGAAACCCCCGACCTCCCTGACTGTGACGGAGACCACCGCCACCAGCGTGACGCTAACGTGGGACTCCGGAAACCCAGAGCCCGTTTCCTACTACATGATCCAATACCGAGCCAAGTCGTCGGACAACGGCTTCCAGGAGGTGGAGGGCGTGGCAACCACGCGCTACAGCATCGGCGGACTCAGCCCGTACTCCGAGTACGAGTTCCGCGTCATGGCCATCAATAACATCGGCCGCGGGCCGCCCAGCGACCCCGTGGAGACGCGCACCGGCGAGCAGGCGCCCTCGTCGCCGCCCCTCCACGTTCAGGCGCGCATGCTGAGCGCCAGCACCATGCTGGTCCAGTGGGAGCCGCCGGAGGAGCCCAACGGACAGATAAAAGGCTACCGGATTTACCACAGCTCCGACATGACGGCCCCGCTCAGCGCCTGGCAGATACACAACACGGACGACAGCAGCCTGACAACCATCTCTGGCCTGACGCCCGACATCACCTACAGCCTCAGGGTGCTGGGCTTCACCTCCGTAGGTGACGGACCACCCTCTGACATCCTGCAAGTCAAAACACAGCAGGGAGGTGAGCAGCAGCCACTCTGAGCTCTGGAGTTCTTCATGTGTGTAAGAAGTAGGAATGCATTGTTAGAGGAAGGCATTTAATCTGACTATTTGCGCAACAGATCATAAACACACGCATGTGTTTGAGATCAAATCATTCAGCAGATATATTTATCTTGATGTTCTTTCTTATTGCTGTGCTTTATCGCTGGTTCACATTCAGTCTCAGTCCAACTTCACTGGGATTTCATGTGATGGACCAACATAGACTCTTAATTATTATGTAGAGTTAAAACAATTCTTCTGTTTTTTTGGTGTGTAATCAAGCTGAGCCCCATTTTATTCTGTTGTGCCTAAATAAAACCCGGGATGGGGCTGAAACAATTGATCAGATTTGGTGGTACTGTGGTGGTGCAGGGGCAAAGCACAACCAATGTATTGAGGCCTTAGGCCTGGTGCTGGTAGTCGCAGGTTTGATTCCCGGCCTGGCGATATTTGGCGAATGTCTTCCCTCTCTCTCATAACCCTCTTTATTGTCAAACTTCTTTCAAATTAAGGCCATCAGAGACGACAAAATCTTTTAAAAAAACAATCAGATTCATCATGATGAATCGATTCCTCAATCAATGAATTAATCGCATCGTTTTGGCTTTACTACTCCCTTATCATGTTGTTCTTTCAGCAAATTATCCTTTTTTGAATCTGTACACTAAAGTTAAGGATTAACAGATTAGTTTATGATTACTTAACTAAATAATTAATCACAATTAATCTGAGGAGCCCTTTATTTAATTATTCTTTGCCATTCAAGATTTAGAACTGACTGTATTATTGTAACTGACTGACATAAATTCCCTGTGAAATGCATTAAAAATTAATGTTCCATGTAACAAAATGAAACCTTTTGTAAGCATGTTTGCCTCCATGCCTTAACCTGTGTCTTCCCCGCCCCAGTTCCGGCGCAGCCGTCCAGTTTCGAGGCCGAAGCCGAGCTCGACACCCGGATCTCGCTGACGTGGCTGTGGCCCGTGCAGGACCAAATCACCAAGTACGAGCTGCAGTACTGGGAGGCCGGCTCAGACAGCAAGGTTAGCATCAGAACACGACGTTCAGACCGCTTCGTGTATAGATTATCTCTCCTGCACAGCAGCTCGCTCTATCTCTTTTTCTGTCTGCTGCTGAAATTGTCTCGTTTTCCACAGTGAAACTGCAGATGACTCTTACTCTTCATGATGCAACCCCTCTAAGTGGGGAGGCTGTGTTATTGTAGTAATGTAGTCGGCTCCCCAGCTGATGAGAAAAACTTAGCGTGGACACAATCTGCTCTGCTACTCTTTTCTGCTGTTTGTTGGAACTCTTGGACCGAACCAGTTGGAAGCTGGAGGCCGACTTGTTTTTGGAACAAGCTGCTTCTGCTCCCCTTGGCAGTCACGTATGACTGTTTTCAGTGCAGTTGAAGATTGTATCATTTTGTGATTGTAGAGCACATGAACTAACTCGTGCAGCACCGCTGATTGTTGTTGGGTTTTTTTTATTGTCTCTCCAGAAACACGTGACGTTCGGCCCGGCGGGCTCCCACTCTGTGGATGGATTAAAGCCTGACACTATGTACTATTTCTCCCTGGCAGCCCGCTCTGAAATGGGCTTGGGCGTCTACACCCAGCCCATCCAAGCCCGCACTGCTCAGTCCAGTAAGTGCTCCATTTTTCTTTCCCCAGCGCTGCCTCTGTCCTCTGTCTTTTCTGCTTGTTAGCCACTAACCCAGTGATTTCAGAGAGTCACCTCCAGGCGGCTGAAGCAGGTTCAGGTCGTTCCCCTCAGTGAGTGAAACAGAGAGACAGAGAGAGACAGAGGGGGGCAAAATGTGAGTTTTATAGACCTTAAAACGGAGAGTGTGAGCAACTTGAATGTCAAATCAATCTGAGAGCAGCATATAATGCTGACAGAGCAGCTATCCCGGTCAGCTTCCCCGCTTCCACCACCTCCCCTCTGTCGCCAGCACTAACCCCCCTGTCCGTCTCGTAGAGGGCAGGCCCTGTGTCAAAGGTACGTTTAATGTGTCTTGTTCCCACATTTGTGAGCTGTGCTGTGTTGCCTTGCCTCATATCATTATGTGCTTTTACAGTGCCAGCATTCAAAATGTCACTCGTTTGGTTTTATTTTTTTATTTGCTGTGTAGGCACAATGCTTGTGTCACCTCCCCCAGAAGGGTTGCTGCACCGCACTCTTTCTTTGCACATAGCTGTGAGAGGAAAATAATAGATGCTCATGATTGTCAATTGTGATCATTTGAATAACAATGTCTTCCAAAACTGTTCATATCCCATTTTGCTGCATTACTACCACCAAATTTTGTGTGGATTTTATATGATCATGTCACCCATTAATCGTTAAATAATCTTAAATTCGCGTATCTTTAAATATCTTGAATCAATTAAAGGTGGCCTGAAATACATTAATCACAGATCTTAAATTTTACTGTTGTAGGATTTTTTGATCTTGTATATTTTTGTAGTTCATTTTTCTCTGATTTTTCTGTCAGGCAAATCCTTGAGTCACACACAGACAGATTCATTGTGTTTTGTGACTCAAAGCAGTTGAGGCTACAGCTAACAAGCTCGCTGGCTCACTTTTGTTCCCAACCCGTACAACGTTAGGTTCATTATGTGCAGGAAAAGTTTTAAACTTAGCACTATGGGGGGTTTGTGATGCTTGATTGCAGTAAAGAAAAACCTCCCACCATTCCCTATTATATTTATAGTTTTTTGGTCATAAATTTAATTCAAGGTTGCAGTGAAAAGGTCTTCAACAGTCTTAAATTTGACTTGCTGAAACCTGCAGATACCCTGAGTATGTTGTGCAGCTGTGATTTATAGGGGCAATAAATCTCACATGGATGGACTGCATTTCTTTATTGTGTCGTCTGTTGGTAGGTGGTTTGGTGTCACAGTAACAGGGGATGAATACTGATGGACACCACACTTTTAGACTTTTTTTTCTTAAAAAAAAAAACAGTTTCCAACTCGATACCATTTCAAAATGATGCACTGCTCTGTGTCCTTTAACATGAAATTCTCATGAAAGGCTTGTAATGGAGAAACATTTGCAAAGATTTTAAAATTCTTCAGTAAAATACAGAACAAAATGACGTTTTGGAGTCATATGAGGTGGTTCCGAAAGCTGACTGAGTGTGGTGGACCGGAGAGAGGACACGTTGCTCTGTTGGAGGCGGAACAATGGAAACAAACGGAGATGCTACAATGTGGAGCTTGTTTCCTCACAAAAGACGAAGGCCATCCGAGCAAAGGCTCCGGCTTCCGGGAAGCAAACACAAAAGCGGACATGTTTAATTGTGGAACATGATAAAATTGTGGTGATTAATAAAAGTTAATCATGGAGTTGGTGCCAATTAGTGGCTGATGATTTGTGTGCATTCGCACCGGTGCACACGTTTAGAGTTGCTGTTTGGCTACGTTTGAAGGATCTTATGGATCCAGTAACTGATTACATTGCAGATTTCCTTTTTGCCTTTTGTCATCCAATAAATATGAGCGCAGTAAATACAAAAAGCAGTTTCTGAGGAAAGCTTTCCCACGCACCTTGGTTCATTCATACATAAAATGTGATTAGACTCATATTTTTCGGTGGGATTTCACTCACATACACAGGCATGATTGCTGTCTGACATGTGACATTTGACTCCAACACAACATAGGCTTAAATTTCTCAAAAACGAATAGAAATCTCAAACAGATTCAAGTAAAACTGAAGAAAAAAAAAGAAAGTCACCAACATCTATCTGGGAAGGGCCACAAAGCCGTTTCTAATGCTTTGTGACTTCAGTGAACCATGAAATGGTGGTGAACCTTCCCAGGAGTGGCCGGTCTACTAAATTTACGATAAAAGTGCATCATAGTTTCCTCAAGAAGGTCATAAAAGGTCCCAGAACAACATCTAAAGCACCACAGGGGCTCCCTCAACTCGGTTAGATCCAGTCTTCATGATTCAACAATAAGAAAGAATGAGCCAAGAAAAGAGGCCGGGCAGAAACAGGAGCTCTTTAACCACTGCGAAGATTGTACATTTCTCCAAAAAAAAAAAAAAAGCAACTTGCAAGTTGCATTTCGTATTTGTTTTGTTTTATTGAAATTTAATTAATTAAAAACATTAAAGTCTGGCCAAAACGTAACAAATTTTCACAGCACTGTAGTCAGCAGCAATGAATTAAGTTTGACCAAAATCATGCATAAATCGTGTTGGTGAGCCATGATAATTAAACAAACAGAACCAGAATAAGTCCACAAAACTCAGAGAAACAAATCTGAGTTGCACACTGTGGTGCGATTCAACGCCTGCCAGCAGCCTTGGGAAGGTTCTGCAGTGAACAGGCGGTTCGAAATGATTCCTTTCTCCAGGGTTGCATTTCAATGTTCAGCACTATTTTTTAGGAGTCAGAACAAGCATCAGAAGGAAGCTCCGTTTATCTTTTTTCTGTGCTTCACCAAGCTCAGCTGAGGGCTTGACACAGCTGCAAGATACTTGACCTAAAATTGAATGGTAAAGCATTGATGTGCGAGTGATTAAGATGGGTGAAAATCAATAGGTCGAGGTTCGGTGGATGTTCAGATTTTCTCGCTTTGCCAAAAATTAAAGCCGAGGATTTTTCCAGTAGTTCATGTACAAAGGTTGATGCTGAGTGTGTAGGTTGCTGGAGTTTTGTTTACACCATTAATGTTGGGGGAAAAAATGGTGAAAAAATCTTTGCATTTGATTTGTTTTAAAAGCAGATCAAATTTAAATATATCTGGATTTTCAGTTGCAGTCAGTCGACATAATTGCAAGTTTTCTCTGTTTCCCTTTGGCGTTGTCCTCCCCAGGTCCACCTTCACTTTGATCTTACTGATTTTTGATCTGGAGCTCAATAGCAGAATCATCAGACTGCCACTTTTTCCTCAATACACAAGTTGCTACGAAGCCTTTGTAGTTCTTCTGTTCACTGTGGATCAGACACATGTGCACATCTGTTTATGATTCATTTTATTTTTAAAGGTGAAGTTTTGTGTGTTGGCATTGGTTTGTCAGATTTCATCTGCATGCTTGAACAAAAACAAGATCTTATTTTTATCAAGTTGAACATATTCATGATACATTTATCTGCATGAAATATTTGAATGCTGTCGTATTTTATTTTCAGTTTTGTTCTGCTTCTTGAAAGTGTTTGGTTTCTGTTTTTTTCCTCCAGACTCGAGAGTTTAAACATTTGTACTTATTATTAAACTGATTATTTTAGATAAGTTTGGTTATTTTCATTTTTTCAAGTTGAATATTAACTCGGAGTGAGGAGGACTTTAAAATGTACGATTTTAAAATCACATTTTTTATTTTTCTTATTTTATTTTTGTATCCTCAAACAGTGATTTGTTTCACAGTGAAAATAATGGGCTGATGTTGTTCCATCTCCCACATGTTTGATTTGGCCAAACATGGTTGTAGAAGCAGTGATTTTTGTATATTAGCAATGAAGTGCAGTTTTGTGCATCCAGAGAAGAGAAGCTTCTTCCACATCTCCATTTGTGTTGATCTATCACGTAAAATCAAGCTAAATGCATTCAAGTTTATTATAAACTGTGTAACAGTTTCCAGTGTTTTTACACCTTAATTATGTGGTTACTTAACTTTTAGTTCAGTTGTTTATCTGTGGGTTAATGACAGAGTATCATGTAGTGGGTTATACCTCAGTTTTTCCTTTTTTATCTGCTGAAATTTCAGTGGTGACAAACCAGATGTTAGCCGAAGCTATCTTAAGTGTTATTGATCGTAAAAGCCAAGGCCGTATGCTGTCTTTAACTGCCCGTCTCAGCTGCAGCCAAACTCTCTAACGAAGCCCAGAGCTTCTGCATCAGTGTGTTAACACCAGTCCACACTGTCACGCACTTGTTCACAATCTCACACGTCCGTGGCCCGTTTATTGCTCCCACTGCGCACTGCAAGAGGCAGCATGGGGGGCGGTCAGGGACAAATTACGTCTTCATAAAACACACAGCCTTGTAAACTTTTCGGCACATCTTATATTCTGTCCGCCTCACCCTGTGATTTCATTGCCTTCTGCATAAACGTGGCACCAAACACAGCTTACGCTTTGGACCGATAAGGTTTTTTTTTCTTCTTTTTTGCATCCAAATCTCTCAGTCTGGAGGTGGCATCCTGTTTAGTATGGAAGCTTTTTGCATTCAAACTTGAGCAATTTTGTGTTTTGGAAGAGGGCAGGAGTGAGAATGCACATCAACAGTCATAAATAAATATTATACCTGCATCTCTGCAAACAGATATATTGATTTTCTACATTCTATATTATATGATTAACACAATTTAGCGTTTTTCAAAATGGAAATGCCGCAAATGATTCAAGTTGAATACTCAGCAAAAAGCTTCCTTAGTTTTGTCATGTTTTGTGTGCATTTTTAGTTTATTTTTTGTTTGCTTGATCCGTGGCTTTCCTTCGTGTGGTTTTGCCCCCCTCCCCCTGCAGCTCCCTCCGCTCCACCTCAGGAAGTTCACGTGGTCAGCCTGACCTCCACAAGCCTCAAGGTGAGTTGGGTGGCGCCGCCTGCCGACAGCCGCCACGGTGCCATCGTGCGCTACACAGTCAGCTACCAGGCTCCGGCGGGAGAGGACACGGAGCGGCACGATGTGCCCGACATCGGTGCAGACGCCACCAGCCATGTGCTGGAAGGCCTGGAGAAGTGGACTGAGTATGAGGTGTGGGTGAGGGCGCACACTGATGTGGGCCCAGGCCCTGAGAGTGCCCCGGTCAAGATGAGAACCAAGGAGGATGGTAGGTTTTCCGCGTCACTCGCTCGAAGCAGCCTGTCACTGATTTCCTTCACTCTCCTCTTGCTCGGTGGTAGCCGATTGGGATCACCGTCTTTTTCCTCCTGTCTCCATCTTGAAGCTCATCACTCCCTGGGGTTCAGTGCTGTGTTACTTTCCTCTGCTTGTGCTGTGTGAATACTGTCGTTTTCTCCCCACACTAAAGAACAGAAGTGGAACTGATCTCGCCTCGCTTTTCTATCACTCTTCTCTCCCTCTCTCTTTTTCCAACACGTTTCTCATTTTGTTTGCAGTGTGATCGAGAGCGGCTTCTCCTAAGAGAGAGTCGTCTATAATTAATGTGTTTGAAGTTTGCTGCAACACGGCTAATTTCTTACTGTAATTAAGACATGACTAGACTACATGCTGTTGGGTATGTGGTGTTTTGGGGAAAGCAGGAGCCTTAGAACATCTGGAGTGAGTGATGGTTAGATTTATAAGTATCTAATATTATTTCTGATAGTTTTTTGACTTGTCAAGACAAGACAACCCAAGTAAGAGAAGAAAAAGGAGGAATTTATTAAATGAGTAATAGCAAAAACCCATGATGTTTATGGAATAAAAGCAGTAACTACTAAAGATTTCAGTCTTCAGGTATCAACAATTTCTGCATATATTTTGGCTTGAAGTTTTTTTCCCCATGAAGTTTGAAGAAATTCTAACCCTGTCTCATTTATATCATGTACACCAAAGGTGTCTAAATGCCTTTCATTTTTGGTGGTGGCAGAATGTGTTGCTTATTAATACTGTTAAAATATAGCTTTCTCTGAATTTGACGAGTACTTCTAGAAGTAAAATTTTTAGGATCCTTTAACATTGAAGTAATATAATATCTAGTTATATTTAAGTAGTTATAGTGGACTGGATTTGGCCCACAGCCCTTCAGTTTGACATTATTCAATAACTAATAGGCTGTGGTTATGCTGGATTATAAGTTTGTGGGTCATCAGCATTAGACATATTGTGATACACTTTAAACTGAAGAGTTGAATAAAAATTGGACTAAGAACAGAGCCTTGAGGGACTCCGCCTGTGATTTGTGTGGGAGATCACCACTGGAACACATATTTTGACTGTGAAATCTCTTTTCCTTCCTGGTGTTTTTAATCTCTTCATGTCACTGTTTTGCGCTTCCCTCCCTCAATGTTTGGTTTGCAGTGCCCGGAGCCCCTCCCAGGAAGCTGGAGGTTGAGGCCATAAACTCCACCGCCATCCGCGTTACTTGGAAGCCTCCTGTACAGGTGAAGCAGCATGGACAAATCAGGGGCTACCAAGTCATCTTTTCCCGACTGGAAAACGGCGAACCACGAGGCCAGCCGAACATCATGGATGTTGCTTTGCCAGAGGCGCAGGTAATGAATATTTTTTTTCTAGTCCAGCTTTTCTTTGTCCCTTCTTGGCTCTGCTGTCCACATTTCATGACTCTGTCTCTCTATTGTCCTCTCCTCTTCACACTTTGCTTCTCCTACACCGGGCAAGACGCAGTATCTTTCTGTCGACTGCAGTATCCTCCCTTTTTTCGGTTCTCATAATCTTTTTCCACATGTGACATTTGACTCTAAATTGGTACCCAGCTCCCACAGCTTTGGATTAGCTGTCAGAATGAAATCCACTTAAATTCTACAGTAATAGCTGTTGGATATATTTTCTGTTCGTAACATCAGGATGTGGCTTAGTGAAATCAATGCAGCCCCCCTTGCGGTTTTAACACCAATACATATGCACTGCCTTGTTACCATGTTTATAAATTAAAGTTATTTCCCTGACACTGCCCCTTTACACGGTAATGCAAAGTGCACTGAATCGCCCAAAGCCGCGCAACACCATGAGATGGATGAGATTGTAATCCTTAAATGGGTCTCAGAGATTCATGAATATCCTTAAGCCATAAAAACCCAACTCTCACAGCCTCCTGAATTTGCAAATAAAAGAAACTGGCTTAAAAATCTCCTGCTGGTTGTTTGTTAGTTATAAAATTTGTGTGTATGTACTTTAACCTTCTGTCGCCTTTAACAGAAGCATGTGATTAATATTAGCATCCACTACTTTCACACCAATCTATTCAATCTAACTTGGTCTATTTAATCTGTTGAAATATATTTAGCCCAGTATAATCAATACAGCTGATTCCCATGCAGACTTAAATTTTACTGTCAGAGTCAGTAAAATGTGACGTTCCAGTCAATCCAAATAGTAGCATGATACAACACAATCAAATTCAGGTGATCATTTAATAATGGTGGGCAAAAAATGAATACCTTGCAGCAATTCTTCAACCAGATCCAAGGTTTGGTGACAGTGGAAAGCAAAATGTTGCCTTCTTAAAAGGAAGAAAGCAGCAGACAAGCCTGGCTCAGTGTGCAGTGCCATCCAAAAAAAGAAATAAAATACACAGGGAAATGGAAAGTTATCCTCTGTACTGGTGTTTGTTCTTGACACCAGTTTGCAGCAACTCAGTAAATGTTTTAATTCACCAAAACAGCACATGTTTAACCCTGTTTTTGCTTTCTATGGGAAAGAAAAGTTAATGGAAGCAAGACCACTGTTATTGGGTTCATTCAGGAAAAAGACACAACTAAACACAAAGGTACCGGGCCAGGGGTACTTTCTTTGTACAAACAAAGATTATGCTGTTTCAGTGTCAAAATCTTAGTCACTCTTATTGACAAGACAAAGGAATCAGCTAGACAAAAGAACAGTAGTCCACTAGTACTATATATGGTCCAAGAATGGGACGTGGTTAAGCCCAACTCTGAGCCAGAGGTTATTTCTGTGGAAAAGAAAAATGTTAAAACAAGAAGAGTATTCAAAGTTTATGTCAGCAGTAGCTCAGTCAGTGTCTTGTGCCGAAAAGTATGAAGAGATAAACAAAGAAGCTGTAGACCAGTGGTACTTTCTTTGGGTAAGAAAAGCTAAAAGTACACACAAAGCTAAAATTAAGCCATCTGTCCTCAAAGAAAATGACTGATATAGTCTTTGAATTTCAATTTTGTGTAAACTGATTTTCTATAGTTTTCACACAATGAAATTAAACCCATTAGGTTTTATTGGAGATATCAGAGAATAAGTGTGGATAAAAA
Organism: Poeciliopsis prolifica; assembly: GCF_027474105.1. Taxonomy (NCBI): domain Eukaryota; kingdom Metazoa; phylum Chordata; class Actinopteri; order Cyprinodontiformes; family Poeciliidae; genus Poeciliopsis; species Poeciliopsis prolifica. Next base: position 3,084,939 of record NW_026562425.1, read on the forward strand.
CCTGACTGGCACACAACATATTGTTGACCAGTGAGAGCTCCTCACTGGTCAAAAAGTGAGGAGCCCTGATCTTCCGAACACAGCGCACCCTTTGTTTAAGAGCAGTTGTTTCTGGCAGCTGCTGCTGACACTTCATTGTTATCTGACTGTGTGTCGACAGACGGGACAGCACCGTTTGGTATGGAAACTGAGAAAAACATGGTGGTTGCTCATCTTCCTCAGTGTGTTTTTCTCCGTGGCGGCACGTTCCGCATGAATTTGTTTTGAGTTGTGAAAACTGAACTGAACATGACCCTACTTGTTATGCAAACAATACTCCCTGCCATGTCTCATTTGTCGCATACAATAAATATGAAAGCTTGCTGTAATTTGGCGTACTTTATAGCTCACGTGTTCCAATCTCTTGCTCGGGACACCTTTAACTCCGTGGCAGACGTTGGAGTTTTTCTCCTTCCTTTCCCAAATTTGGCCTCCTTTTGCCCCTGTTCTGCTTAAAAGTTGGTTGAGTAATTACCAGGTCCTTGCGTGCATGTCGGCTACCCTTGGTTGAGTCATCTCAACAGACTCATCATTGAGTAGCCAACCTGCAAGGACTTGCCCAGACATCATTAGAAGACCACACAGTCAGACAACAGTCTCTTTTCCTTTATCATTCAACTGGTTTTAAAACAATCCCTCCTTTTTCACACCTTTTCCCGTTTTCGTACCTCGACAACAGAGATAACATGAGCCAGCATGCTTCCTGCAAAGATCAGCTCTGTAGTAGGCGTTCCAGCTGGTCGGAAAGAGTTCGTGACTCACCCTGAGAGTCATACAAATCCTCCAAACGCACACCTGTAATTGATAATGAATCAATGGAAGAAAACAATTTTCCTATGCGTTGGCACATCCCAAAGTGTTTCTCCAAAGAAATTTCCTTAATGTCTTGTGAAATCAGTTTTATAGCCGCCCTTTCACCTGGATTTGATTCACAGCGAGCCCGCCAGGAGGAAAAGCAAATACCACATTTTCCAGATCTCTGAAAGAATACAGCAGCCTCACCTCAGACTTCAATCACAACCTTAAGCCATGTGATTGAATTGCAGATCCTGTCACAACCACTACCACCCCCCCCTGCTCGGCCCTTCTCTTTGTCTCCATGTTTCTGGATCCTTTTTAGCTTTCTCAGGGTTAGCTGAAACGCTGGGAGAGCTCGCCTGAGCGTGGGCGCTTTAAGCGCTTCTTTTCTTTTCAAGCAGGAGCCCACACATCGCCCTCATTTCCCTGCTAAATTTAAACCATAGGCCAAGTTAACAGTGTGATGTTATCAACTCTTTGCAGCTGCTCTCCTGTTGGAGGAGTGACCCAAACCTGAGCTGGCAACCCAACACCAGCTCCATTGTAGTGCCCTCGCAGCTACATCCAGGCTCATTCTCGCATACAGCATACTGGAAATTTAACTGGAAATGGTTGAATATTTGAAGCCATTAGCGTCACTCCATTCTTCCACCCAAGTTTCCCTTTCTACCCGAGTTTGCCTCTATTCAGCACCACTTTCCAGGTTCATTTGGTTTGACCGCTCATGCATTTTTGTAGTTTATGCGAGCAAGGTGATGCTTCACTGCCTCTACGGCCTTCGCTGCCCCAGACTGGAGTTGAATGGAAATTGGTGGTTGGGTTTGGATGAGAGGGGGGGGAGAAAAGAGGGGACATGAGAAAAGAAGCACCTCAGCTCGTTTCACTCCATCAATCATGACAGCTCCTTCTCTTCCGCATCACTCGTTCTCTCCTCGTTCCCATTTTTATAGCCACACATCTCAGCCCATGTCATCACATTTGCATTCACCCGCCTGCAAATTATACCGCTCCGTTTCCACAAACGACGCTTATCAGCAGCGATGTGTTTTCAGCTTGCGTTGGTATTCAAAATATAAATGGAGGATAATTTATAATTCTCCTGTGGATTTAGGCAGAAAGCAAAAGCAGTTGCAGCTGAAAGGGGATTAAGCCCAAGATGCGATAGCAACTTGTGAACCTTAATGTGTTTGCTGTTCTGTTGACATACTGAGCTGAATTGACGGCAAACAAATTAAGCAATTAGGAACATCGCAAATTGTTAGATGTGGAGTTAAGCAGCAGCTGCTCTTAAACGCTACTTTTAGTGCCCCGCTATGTCAGGGGAGCACAAGGATGCAGATTTTGATGTGCCATGTGTTTGGGCTCGGTACAACCGGGACATCAACCAGGCTTAGCTCTTATGTCTCTTAACAGTTTGGTAATAAAAACCATCCGCTGAGAACCGGGTGGAGACTATTTAGTCTTTTATATGAATTATGATAATTGTCTCTGCAGTTTATGACTCACTGGTGTGTTATTGTTGAAGTCAGGAAAAACTAGAACTCGTATTTCTGCTGAGTAAACTTTGAGTTGTTCCCTTTAGTTTACAAAAACTTGATGGTTCATAACTCAGAGTTTTTCAAGAAAGACAAAAGTTCTTGTGTCTTGATTTTGGCTACAAGGGACAGTAGGTAGGTATGTAGGTTCCTCTGAGGGGTGGCTGGGATTTACCTTAAAGAGAGGTTAATCTGGAATTACAGCAGCTCCCTGTGGAGATCCTTCAGGCATGTTGCTGTGGGATAGGCCTCACAGAACTATATATTTTTTCTGGGCAGGGATAACCTTAGAATCCCTTACAAAGAGCTCGAGACAGGATGTCTGTGTTCTACTCCCAGATCCTCTTGGAAAAACCAAAGCAGCCAGATAAGTTAGGTAGAAATCAAAAGAGAAACCTATTTTTTAAAATTATTTTTCAATGTTCTTATGTATTTTTTGTTTATTTATACAGTATATTTGAAGGCTCAAATTGTCATTTTGTCAATTTGTATCTGCATTTCGTTGCCTTGTTTTGTCATTTGTTCCTTTCCCACTTCAATTTGGTATCTGTAAACTGCTGTGGTCAAATATTTTTATACAATTTGTAAATAAATAGTTTCAAAATGCAATTTAAGTTACATTTATTCTGTGAAAACTTTATTCTGTTTTATCCTGGTGAGTTGATCTTTACAAAATAGTCTAATGAAATAGCGTAGGTTCTATATTTAACCCCAGGCAGTTTAATCAATAAAGCTGTGATGAACTGAAATAAAAAACAGCTAGAAATGTACCTTGAAATCATCCAAAACTCAGAAATCCAGCCTCTTTCCTACCAGACTGCACCACACCAGACAATCTTTAGTCTGGAAGCTGTCACTCAATGAAGACTGTGCAGGTAGTGAATAATAAAACCATTCAAAACAATCAGTACTCCAACCAACAAAATGTCACTGGCATCGCAGTTCATTCAGGGTGCAAAGGATGAGAGAGCGCAAAACTATAAATTTCCTATCTCATGTATTCTAGTTCAATTAATTAAAGCCAAATACATAAAATCAGATATGAAACTATAATTATGTATCTGTAAATTTAGGTGATGCAAATGGATATTTTGGCCCTTTAACATTTATTTATTCCTGATGTGTTGATGCTATTTTGGCCTGACCAGTCCCCTCCTCCGTTTGCCTCTGCTCTCCCACTTCTCCCCCAGAGCTGTTACAATAGTCGCCCACGCAACCTCACCTCCACCCCGACCTGTTTTCTCCTCTCTACTTTGTCCCTCATCAGTGTCACCAGTGTCATCTCTCCTGCCCCCGTTGTCAGCCAGGCCACCCATCAGTGAACTCCTCTGCAGTGACTGAGCTGGTGAACACCAGCCGTTGCGTTCTGCATCAGCGGGGTTTGATGTCACAGGGCTAACACAGCGGCACTGGTAATAGGATTTCATGCTCGACGCTGACGGAGCCCCGCGGCACCGAAATGGGCTTTCACTTTCCCCCCGGGAATTACTCGGTCGAGCACAGCGAGCAGGGAGAACATTTTGGAAACATATATTGAAATGTAATGAATAAAGGCTCTTCCCTCCGCCTCCGTTAGGGGAAAGAGAAACGCTTCACAGGCTCTGCATAGTTTATGTCCACAATGAGGCAGCTATCATACCTAACAGAGGTTGCTTTAAATTTCCCTGGATTCAAAAGGTGAACAGGGAAACAAGGCAGTGCATTGCGAACAATGATTTCACAACCATTCCTCTCTCTTTTCTCCAATTTCTTTCATGCCACTCAGGTTTCTGTCATTTCTTTATTTCCTTCCCTCCATCTCTTCCATCACAGTGTTTTTTCCACAGCATGACTCTATTGACACTTACATTCATCTACCAGTGAAAAAAAGACAAGTGCTTTTTTTCCCTTGCCTGTTGTGTTTCTGACTCATTTGTTTCCCCCGCCCTGTTGTCCTGTGTCTTCTCTCCCATCAGTGGAATATTGAAGAGTCCACCGAGCATGTGAGTAACCCTCATGTGTGCTGCTGGGGTTTGTCTTGCAGGGCAGGTTCCTCTCCCCTCTGCAGTGTTTTGGGTGCTTGTGTGTTTTGGATCACGAGTCGGTGTATGTGTGTGTTTGTTTCTGTGTAAGCCATGCCTGTAATCCACTCAGTGTGAATCCTCATGAAAGATCATAACCCCATCACAACCGCAGCCAGAAACGTCTGCCCAAGTGTTTTTCTGTGTGTGTGTGTGTGTGTGTGTGTTTGCACGCTCATTTTTATTATTTGTTTTATCAGCACAACTGCAACTGCAGAGCATGAGTGTTATTCCACTAAGAAATGTGTATAGGTCAACATTTTATAATAAGACAAACTAGTAACAGCTGTGCACTTGCAAATGTGGAGGCCTGTGGTGCAGTGTGCATGGAGTGCTTGCAACCACTGAGTGTACACTGCAGTCAAAAGGCTGGGTGTCACCATCTCAGTGTGACGATGACATTAATCAGGCTCGCCTAACCTGCTGTCTCCCCCCACCGTTCAAGATGACATGTCTATTTGAAGGGAGGAGCTGCGGGGTTTTATCAGCTCCGCACATCTCTGAGGTTTCCACCAGTCTTTCATGTTCTTTTCATTCGCCTGGATGGCAGCTCTCCGCTCCATGGCTGTCACACAGCTCTTTGTTATGGCTTATTACCTCCAAGAAGTCGTATGGCACAACTGTAAATGCAGAGCCACTTACTATTCGTAGTCAGGCATTGAAGAGAAATGTGGGGAGGTGCGAGGTTCGGAAAGGGGGGGATTCTGATATGATGAGACGATACACAGTATGTGGAACGCAAGAAGGTGGAAAATGAGATTTTTTTTTCTTCTACTACAAATAAAGAGTTTATAAATCAGAATCAGAAGAAATGTAAAGTTAAATACTCCTTTATTGTAGCACTGATAGGAAGCTAATATTAACTTTACACAGTTGGCGATTAACACTTAGTTGCTTCAGTGCTTACAAATCATCTCACACTTTGTCCCAAATGTTATTTGATTTCTTTTGGAGAGGTTTAAGAATGCATTCAAATGCATAAAATTAGATTATACACAATATTGTATTTGCACAAAATAGTGGGATTAAGCTATATTTTGGGGCAGACAAAGAATTTTATGTTTTTTTGTTTACACAAATCAAGTGAAGATCGTTTCAATCACAAATTGTGTTGTAAAGCATTAGTAAAATAAAAAACATCATTTTAGTTTAGTTCTGATAGGAAGTGACAAAAGCTCATTTTTATTGTCATTAGCTGCTAACAGTTAGCCAGTTGCTGTATTATTATTATGCTTACTAATAATTTGTAACTTATCTGTTCAAGTTTGTTTTATTTTCTACCAGTAAAAACTGCAAGGTACAGATTTAACAGAACTTGTGTTGGAAATGAATAATTGTGTTAAAATACAACCAGCTTGCAAAATAAAATTTTACCCTCAGGCTTCAGGTCAACAAGAGGAAATTAGCTTTTTTTGAAATACCAAGGCCCCATTTTTTAATCACAGAGTGAGTAAAGGTCTTCTGAATCACTAACTGTGATTTAAAAGACACTATATAACAAAATATTTTTTTTAGCTTAGAGCTGTTAGCCTCATTAGTAGCTAAGAGTTAGCCAAAACTTCCTAATCTTTTTGCATTTTCACTGTTGGCATCTTTTTATTCTGCTTGCTGCCACACAAAACAAATCGGAGTTTCTTTAATAATGTTGCTCTATAATTTAAGAAAGTTTACATAATTGTCTTACTTTAAACGAGAAAAAGAATGCGACACTACTACATTATACAGAAAAAATATGAGCACTTTGAACATTACAGGTGTTATTTATATCATTACAAATACAATTATATTTCTTTATATAGGAAATATAATAGCAGTATATCTTTCTGTTTTATTTATTCATAAATTTGATGTGAAGAGGTGTAACCTATTTTCACTATAAATGCATATTTGTTTTCGCAATAGTGTAAATGAATAATTCATGAGTTTGTAATGAAAGTCTTTGAAAAAGTTAAATGTTCATGAGTGAAATTAAGCCTAAGGATAAAATGGTACCTGATTTGAATTCATAACCTGCAGCAATGCAGAGCCACCGGCAGACAAGAAGGTGTGCAACTGATGTGAGAATATTTATATCATTAGAGACTTCGAGTCTTTGCTTGGGGTGGGGGGAATGACCTGTGGACATCCATGGCTCTACCCAAGACGATTACTGCAGTCTTTAATTAGAAAACTGCAACTGCGACAGTTTCAGCCTGTCAAACTGGTAAAATGGCTCCAACACCAGTACTTTAATCTGTCCCTTTAATAACTGAGGCAGCAGGGTGTGTGCAGCCGTTTGGTTCTACGCGATAACGCTAAGCTGCAGAAACCTGGTCACAGATTCCCCTTGCAGCCACATGCCAAGAGTCAAGCTTGGCTCTTGTCCCTCTGCCTTTAATGCGTTGATTAACACCTGTCAGACAGAGCGCCAGATGCCGTCAGAGGACGTCTCCCATTTCACACGTCCGTGTTGTTTGCTTAGCATTCTGTTTGCCAGGTAGCTAATGCAGTGGGACACGCCACAGACAGATGTCAGCAGCAGAAACATCAACATGTCGGTGTGACCCCTGCTTAGCAAGGAGTTAGATCAGAAAGCTATTTTTTTTTCAATTTTAGTGAATCATGACACAAATATTCTGAAACGAGTAACATAGATAAAATCAAATATTGCCTTTTGGCTAAAAGAAGCAATTTTATTTCTATCTGTGTCACTAATTGCCTCTTGACTCTTTTCATTCTTGTGAGGATTTTGGCAGGGAGCTTCATAGAAAAAACTCCATTTCTATGACTTGATAATCTTTGTAATGCCCTTTGGTGCTGCTCTAAGCATTTGCTCTGAAGGAAAACTTTGAAGCTTTGCTTTCTCTACTTTGTGCTGAGTTTCAAAAGTGTTACCAGACCTGGGTCGACCTTGTCAGTGCAGAAGGAGGGGCCATCTCTGCTGCTGCCATCACAGAGATTGTTAAAGCCATTTTGTATGAATAAAGTAATGAGACTTCCTCCATAAAGTTAAAATGGTTTTATTATACAGTAATTTAGCATTTTTCTCCCATCTCTCAAAGGTTAGCATGGGAGTGCCGAATGTCCCTGAAAGAGGAAGATGGTAGAAAGAACAGTTGAGCAGAGCTAGCATATAAAGCCTGTTAAATATTCTTTCTGTGTTAAAGAAATTAAAATTTCGTTAGCTACAGAAACTGCAATAGCGAGAAGCTGTATGATATTCCAAGTATCTGGAGTTTAAGTGGAGTTCCAGCAGGAAGGCTTATAGGCATCTGTGTACTTGTCCTCTCAGTGGCTCCAGCCAGAACCAGATAACTCGAGCATGTGTACTTAAGCCGCAGGCATTCATTTATTCCCGAGTCTGAGCTCATCTGCGCAGTTTTCTGTCTATATGTTTACTTATCCTAGACTGGAGAGGTTTGCTTATAATTTTTAAATTCAGTTTTCCAAGGTCTTTCAAAGTTTTTCATTGGCTTCTTCTTATTCATTCACAGTCAGCAAAACTTATTTGAGGATATTTCTGCATATTATGGTACAAATGTTAAACAACTTGGTGAAAAAAAACAAACATTGCAAGCAGCATATTTAGGGAATTTGTAACTATTGAGTGTTACAAAAACAGCTTTTTGTAACACTCAACAAAAAAGCTGAGTGTTACAAATTATATTTTGCTTTTGGAAGCAAAATAAAAAGAAATCCAAAGTGACCTAAGCCGTTTGCACAGGCCTGTCTCTCCTGGTGAGTATGTGTAGTCAGGTGTGTGTGTCTGTCTGTTTGTTTGTTGGTTTACATATTGGCTTCGTTCAAGCACACTGTTTAATTCCAGAGTGTGGGTGTGTTTTTATTCCGACCGATGCAGACTGGTGTAGTGAGTGCCAGCACTGCAGCAGGTTACACACAACAGTTGTCTCTCTCTGTTTGTTCCTGACTGCTGAGTTACTGATTTGTTCAGTCACTTTAAGTGTGTCTGTGTTTTGTGCATGACACTGCATGGACATGCAGCCAGAGGAGCGAAAATTCTAGCTTTATAAGTCAATGGTCTGCTATTTGTTTACCAAAAAGGGTTGAATTTCATAGTTTTGCGACTGTCAGAAGTGAAGATTTTTGTTGGGTTTTAAGAAACTGCAGTGCAGTGATGATCCTAAGCTCCTCTGGGTATAATCCCATGCTTATCCATGCGGCAGGCATGAACACTGACACACTGGTGATGTTCTGGTTCATTTGGTTTGTTGGTTAATGGGTGCAGTGTGTGCCTTACAGTTGGGCGTAGGAGTTTTTCTTACCCAAGAAAAAATTCTGCTCCTGTTTGTCTGCGTTTTTTAATGTTTAATTTCTGTTTTATGAAATTTCATCAAGGAATATAAGTAAATGGAATATAAGGGGGTTTAATCGCATTACGGTTTCTTTTGGTGCTGTGTGTTCTTTGAGGGGACGTGAGCTCGTTGACGGGGATTTTATTATGATTTTCATCAATGAGAAGGTTTTATTTTACTCAGGTTAATTGATTTCTTGTTATATCACCGTATTACAGGAAGCTGTTATTGGTGGACTGCTGGCTGAAACCACCTACTCCGTCACTGTGGCTGCTTACACCACCAAGGGCGACGGAGCTCGGAGCAAAGCGAAGGTCGTCACCACGACTGGAGCAGGTTTGCAGCAGTTTTATCAACGCTTTCTTGCAAAACAGAGACCACGCACAGATCAGGTGTCACAATGACGTCTTTGGGGCTTTCTGTGTTTGCCTGGGACCTATTAGTTAAATTATTGAAAGAAACCCCACAGTAATATTTCTCTATGAATATACATGTAACAAAGGAGTGGCTAAACCTCACTAGGTCAAAATAGCTTTATATTTAAAGAAAAAAAACATCATTATTCATTATTTTGTGTAATTTTTATCTGGCCCAGTTCATTAGAAATCCGGGATAAAAATGTTTCAACTCTGGGAATGTGAGGTACTGTTGATTGGTTGTGGTATTGTACTTGTATGAAGGTTTCCAGAATAAAACTGCCTTGTAACGCAAGTATTGTTGCATTGTTAATACTGTTTTTTGTAGATTCATATGTACATGCATAAAATAACTATTTTAACTGTTAATCTTTGGTTTATTCACCTTTACCTGTGGTAAATATCAAAATCTTTTAAGTGCATCCTAATTTAAAATTTAGAAAAATACAACCTTCAATTTTATTGAAGGTTGAAATATAGTAATTTTGATACAACAACAAAAACTCATTCTAGTGCAAAAACGTTTAATCAAAAAATATGTTTTTGTTTTTTATAAATGGATGTGTTTTCATTTAAATTTATTTTCATATTTTCAATTTGCGTAATTACATGGTCATTGGAAATAGAGTTAATGTAAAGATGACTTTGTGGAAAAGCACCACATGCTGTGGTCCTATTACAAAGACCCTGAGGACTAGAATTTTTAAATGCCAATTTATAAATTATAATAGAAAAAATCTGACTACAAGAAAATAGCTGCTCACAAAAGTCTAGCATGTTTGTTTTTAAGAGGATGACAAGGATGGTGGTAAAGGAAATCTCATTTTGGGATCACTGAGCCTAAATTTAGCTGTGATTTTAAACATTTTGGAGTGTGGATTTAATTTTTTTGTCTTTTCAGTGCCAGGCAAACCCACTATGATGATCAGCACCACCATGGGAAACACGGCACTCATTCAGTGGCAGCCGCCTAAAGAAATGGTGGGTGAGCTGATGGGCTACCAGCTGCAGTACAAGCGCACCGACGAAGAGGTCTTCACCTCACTGGAGCTGAGCAAAACTAAAGACCACCACACCGTCACCGAGCTGCACAAAGGAGCAACCTACGTCTTCCGGCTCAGCGCCCGGAACCGTGCCGGCGCCGGTGAGGCCTACGTGAAGGAGATCAGCACACCTGAAGACCTGCCCACAGGTTTCCCGCTCAACCTCAAGGTGACGGGTCTCTCCCAGTCGAGCACGAAGCTCACCTGGGAGCCTCCAAACCTGAAGGAACGGAACGGCAAGATAATCTACTACAGGGTGGTGTACAAAGACATAAACAACCAGCAGGACAGCAACAGCAACACCACGAACACGCACTTGACCATTGAGGGACTGAACCCAGACACCACCTATGACATCCGCGTTCAGGCTTTCACCAGCAAGGGGGGCGGCCCTCTGAGCCCCAGCATCCAGAGCAGGACCATGTCGAACGGTAGGGCGTTTATTCACACACATCTCACCGATGTTTGCTTTGAAAACATGACATCAGGGCTTTAAGCCCTCATGTCATCATACTCCGCCATTCGTCCGTCAACAAGTCCATGTGTTTCATAACTTTTGTGGCGCCTTAACTTCTGTAGAGAACCAGTTTTGTCTCCATCTGTGCCACGTCTGTCTCATCTTCCTCTCAGTGTACCGCAGCTCTGTTTATTGATTTACAGAGTGCTAATCTCATTACACGCTACAGTCACATTACCACGCATCCTCATCCTCCATCCCATTACACATAAATCTAAAGCATACCCAGCACATACCTCCTTGTGTGTTTTATAATCTTGTAAACCTAAGATTTCCTATTAATTAGTGGATTGGTGCCTATTTTAAGACACAGGTTGCCTTCTCTACTGTCACATATATTCCAGTGATCTCTGAGATCTGAGTCTGTTGGAAAACTATTCATACCACTTCAACTTTTTGAAGTTGAAAGACAGGAGTATCATTCTAGCACTCTGTATCATTAAAATATGTTTTTTCATATCACTTTATTTAACTTGTTCATAATATGCTGAAATAGAATAAAGCATCAAGCCTTTATTAGCCTAACCTAAGCCCTTTATTAAAAATCTCAAACAAAAAACAGAACAAGCGACAAACACCCACACTCAAAAAACAGTGACCTATTGTGCTTCCTTCAAGAGATTATTATATGATATAGAAGATTATGTCTATGGTCAATACAAAACATATTTATTACATTTTTGCACAAAATCATTTTTAGATAGTGAGATTTTAGTCTGGTCAGTAATGCTTATTTTGAGCTCCTTTCAGAATGAGCTGCTTTAGGGCGTCTTGTCTCTTTAAATCCAAATAAGTTGCTGCTGGCCACGGCTCCAACTCAACGTTTACACTCGCAATGAAAATGACAGCACAGATGCGCAGTTATACAGAAAGTGGTTTCAGGATGGTGGGTCAGCAGCAAAATACTTGTCTTTTACAGCAGCCATTGTACAGTGGATACAGTGGTAAAACCAGCTCACCAAACGTGCTGGAACTCATCAGGTTGCTAAGACAATAATTTTGAACAAATGTCTTTGCAGATTTCCCAACCCTTAACTTTGGTGTCAAGGCTGTCACAAAAACGTCTGTGCTGCTCACCTGGGACTTGCCAGAAAACTACAAATCCCAGGCTACCTTCAAGGTACGTGTCAGTTAAAATTACCCAAAATATCACGAGAAAACTTGGCTTGTTATCACTTCCTTCCATGTGAGTGGAAATTCAAGTTTTCTCTCTTTTTTTTTCTTGCAGATCTTGTACAACCAACAGAGTGTCGAGGTGGAGGGAAACCAAAAGAGGAAGCTGATCACACATCTGCAGCCAGACACCAACTACTCGTTTGTGCTGATAAGCAGGGGAATCATTGCTGGCGGTCTGCAGCAGCAGTTGTCCATCCGCACGGCCCCTGACCTGATTAAAGCCAAGCCCGTCTCACAAACGCCTCAGGATGGCAAAATGACCATCAACCTGCCAAAAGTCCAGACCACCACCCGCGTCAGGTCAGTTATTTATGTTGCACCTTTCACGCCTCCAGATGCCACAAACTTTCAATAGCTTAAGTATTGTCAGTATAATAAAAAAAACTGCAAACAGTTGTAGTTTGCTGGTGTGAGCATGATGTCTCCATTCAGAGGTTTTCCATCCCACTGGGGGAAGACCCTGAGGCTCACCCAGAAAGCACTGGAGGGCATTGAGGGACTTTACATCCCTTCTGGGCTGGAAATGCCGCCGGACGCCCTAGAATGATCTGGAGAATAATTGTAGCATTTTGGCTGTAAAGACATCAACTACAGGTGCATCGGAATAAATTAAAATAACATCATAAAGTTGATTTATTTCAGTAGTTCGGTTCAAAAAGGTAAACTCTATATTGATACATTACAGGTTCGCACAGATGCATGAAATCCTTGAAAATGCTTGAATTTCTGAGGCATTTTCAAGGTTTTGAAAGTGCTTGATTTCTGTATAAAGTCTTTGAATGTGTGTGATATTCAAACTGCACAGTTCTGTAATAAAGTGCAATCTAACATTTGATGAAAAGCCTAAATTTGGAAAGCATTACATTTGAAACTACATATTTTTATACACTTAATAGAAAGACCAACAGCTTTTTTTCACATTGTGACTAAACTTCTCTTGTTTTAAGCCGGTTAGAATTACTACAAAGTATTTCATGGGACGTAAACATTTTTTGTATATTTTAGTTTACCTGGTGCCTGCTGTAGAATGTCAAATAGTATCACAAGATATAGTGATAAATTATAAGTAATAGTAAATTGCAACTGTCTAATTTAGTTCATCTTTGCCAAAGTGTGGCACTGGAAAAGTTTGAAAACTTACCTTGAAAAGTAAGTTTAAAGTAAGTAAATTTTACTGTGGGAAAAGTGAATGAACCCTGGTATGGTATGAAAAGGAATTGGGCTCTTCAGGCTGTCACAAACATGAAAATAATCCGATTCCCAAAGCACCGACTCCAGCCATAATCCAGATGATGATAGTGCATATCATCTTCTGCATGATATGCCTGTCATACAGAACTTATGATGTATCTTCTACCACAATTTTTCCTTCCACTCAACTTATTTTCCATTAGGAAGGGTTGTGCAGATCCAAATCTTAAAAAGGGTTTTGGTCATTTGCCTTATTAAAAGAAATGCATCCAGTTCATTTCTAAGCAGTAAGAACAAGATTTGGGTCAGTCTTTCTTTGAGAGTGCTTTTGCCAATTTCAGTAAATTAATTAAAAGTTGATTTTGATCCACCAAAACCTACTGGATAGACGCGGTTATAGAAAGGAAATAGAAAAGTTGTGTTTATAAAGGGTCGATACTTTGACAATGAATTTCAAAAGGATTTTAATCTAAATTAAAATAGAAAGTTTTCGTCTGTGTTGGTTACTCTGAAAAGTAAGAAGTTTTCAAGATGAGCTGCAGGAAAAATATCAGCATCTGATCGATAACAAAGCACTGATCCAACTCTTAAACCGCAGCTTTTACTTTCAGAAAGCTGATGATAATTTAGACTTAACATCAGGCTGAGCTGTTTTCTTTTGACATAAATTGTTAAGAGCTGCTAAGAGCCGGGTAAAGCCTTTATCTTTATGTACACACACTCACAAATACAGACATGTCAGAGGAACGCGGCAAGTTGATTGGTGTAAAGATTACGGTGCTGTCAAGCCCGGGCCAGGTCCAGCTCAGATTGACGGACGGAGTGGGTTGGCGATGGGGGGGATGGAGTAGCAGAGGGGTGTGTTAGCTTGTTTTGGTGAGGAGCCGCCTTGTTATACACGTCTTCTTCCACTCCAAGACTTGAGTGACTGTTGAATCACAGGTGCGAAGCAGAGAAGAGGAGTGGGAGGAGGAAAGGCAGCTGCTTTCGTTGCCAGCAGCAGCAGCTCGTTTTACAAAATGTCGCAGAGGAGAGAAAACTTTGAGCCGAGAGAAAACAGTCGGGGCTTGACAGCGAGATGGAGCCAACGCAAATATAAACACAGAAACATGAGTGCTTTGTGTGCTCTTGCATGTATGCTCATTGAGTCGGTACCTAACCTCCTCAGTTTGACCCTCCCCAATGATGTCCTTCATTTCCATCCATCTGGGTCTTCATAACAGCAGCACAGAAACACATATTTGCTCTTATTAACCTCAGGAATCCTACAGGGATCTCCATTAGCTGGAAGCTCCCCTCCACTGAATGGTGTTTGTTCCGGTCCGTGTGGCAGATGTTCTTAGCGTTTAGCCATTAATTGGGGAACGCAGCGCCAATCTGCTGGAGTTCGACCTTGGTTGGACTCACTTGTGCGGTGGCGCCGTTCCAACAAAAGCATCTCCAAGTCTCCAAATGTGTCGACTGAGTCTTGCTCTGTTTACTGAGGTCTTATTTTTATTTTTTTAAATTCCTCATCAGATGGTTTTACATCGTGGTGGTGCCACAGTCCCAATCGATTCATCGGTGGAAGAACCCAGACGAGGTGGACCTGGAAGAGGTGAGTGCCAGGCAGGGGGCTGATTGGCTAATGTTCCCAGGTTACAGGGGTCAACGATAGCATTTTCCGCTCCAACTGGGAGGGGAGTCGCCGGTGGTAGCCAATTATCTCTACCCTCCTGAGCTCAGGGAGGAAGAGATATTAAACTCTGAGTCACTCAGGTAGGAGGGGAGTCTCCTGATTGGATGCCAGGTCTGCAAACAGCAGCCATCTGTCGAATAAAACCATTTGCACGTTCAGATTATAGTATTAATGTGTAGCAAGTGATGCAGGGCTTAATTTGATCTCTCTTATATTCCTTTGCAAGCAATACCTACAAATTTCTGTCTACCTCTGTTATGACAGTACATTCTGAGATGAAAATCTAAGCTTTTGAACATATTATAAGTAAATATTTCAAGTAAACATCTTGTGGCCCATGGTTAAAAACAATTGGGTCATTTCATCAGGATTTAGACCCAAAACATCCAATACAATCTGCAATCTGCAGTAGAACAAATAAATTTATAAATTGTTCTAGTAATTATTGCAATGAACTATCATGTTGTTTTGAGGACATTTTCAATTCATCTATTGGTAATGACATATCAACATAAGTTCACCCTTTCAAATACTAATAAACTTTAATTTATGAAGAGCACTCGACATTGGAACCGAAAGACACTTAAAATATTCAAAGTGAAAATGATAAATAAAACCAAAATAAAAATCTACTTGCAACTGAAAGCATAAATAAAAAAAATCAATTATTGGGTCTCTAAACAAATGAAAACAGAAATTATTGAGCTTATTTTACGTCATCATCCAATAATTTGCCTATTGTGACAGGCTTAGCAACAGGTGCATAATGCAGACACACTCTGCATTATACATCTTCCCATCTTCTCATAAACTTTTATATGATTGCCTAATTTATTTATTTGTTGTTGAATAATGATGCTACTTAGTCATGGGGGAGTTTAGGCCTACATGCCTGAATAATAATGACAGGAGGTTTAAGTAAACTTGGAGATCTGAAACACCATTGCTCAAGGTCTCCCCTTAGGAATAATGGAGGAGACAGAGAGGGAAAGAGATGGGACTCCCTGAGTCATTAAACACAGAGCAGGCCATTGTCTCCTCCCTCCAACATAATGATTTAATAAAGCTACATCTGGAGCGGCACACGAGACATCAGTGACAGGAAACAAAATGCTGCTGAAAAACACAATGCCGCAGTGCTGTACACACCCGCTCATTTATTAACCAGGCTGGCAGTCATGCTGAGATTGTGTGCTCCACTAAGTGCTAATTGCTCACTTCGTAGCTTGGCTGCATTGTTTGCCGTTGTGCCAGCGTGCAAAGGGCATTTTAGCACTGTGGAGTCATTATCTTTTACTGAGCAGCTCAGCCAAACCTGGACATACACTGTCGATGCAAAGGCTTTGTTTTTCTGATATTCCAGGAGTTCAGACGCTTTGATTTGTCTCAGATTCACTAGTTTGGGGTTTCTTAATGATGAGCCACAGTCTTTCATCTTTTAGATGTGTCGCTGCTCCATCACACCTGATTAAAATGATTGCATTTACCTCTTCGGCATGCTGTCAGGTCCTGCAGGAACCTGTTAATCACCTGCAGGACAGTGCACCCCTGAGGGCCGGGGCTAACAAACCCTGCATTAGTTTCTGCTATAACGTAAACCTGAGCTGATCCTACAGCCTGGATGCTGTACTTTGGCAGGTTGTCAGGTCTCAGGGGTCATCTCACTTGGGCTCTGTTGCTAATTTTAAACCTTAACCTTTCCACTTTGCCTCCTTCCCCCAGCTGCTCAGGTCCAGAGAAGGTCCGATGCTGAGGCGCAGACGCCACGTGGAGTCCCCCGGGGCATATGTTGCAGCCAAACTGACTCATCTGCCGCCAACCTTTATACTGGGTGATGGCCAGGACTACATGGGTTTCAAAAACAAGCCCCTAACTAACATGCAGGAGTTCCAGTGGTTTGTTGTTGCAGTACTGCGAAACGAGGGGACGGATGGCGCAGCTAATTATGTAAGTTAAATCCTTCTTCTCTACTTGGACCAGGGCAGATGGTTGGACCTCACATTGTACTCTCTACATCAGCAGTTCCCATAAATCAGACTCAGACTGAGTGGTTTGTCGATCTAATATCATATTTCTGGCTACAATAGCTGTGGTTGGTAATAATATGAAAAGCAAAGCACTTTATTTATGGAAGTAGGAGGACAAAACTTTCTATAAATTTTGCCCACACTCTTATGAGCTGAATTATCAACAAGTTCTATCAAAACAGAAACTAAGCAAGCTAACATTAGCCTAGCAGCTGTACAAATATCCTGGGGTGAGCAAGATGCTTAATATTTTACAAAGTATATGTAGATCGATACACATGTAGATATATATAATAGATGTGTTATTATATCTTTTAGCTTTTATCTTACTTGTTCCAACAGTGTCATGATGGTTTACTCTAAATGTTTCGCCTTGTATGTAGATAAATTAACTTTTTTTGTTGGGGCGTTGGTAATCACCATTATCAAGTTTTGGACGAATTCGATAAGTGGCCATTATTCTTCACTGTCTAAAATGAGCAACAAACTGTTTTCAATGTAAGTTGTCATTTTCTTTTTGCTTGCTCATCCAGGTTAATTAATTTCAGGTTAAGTTTATCACCCAACATTAAACTCTCACCACTTCTCAGCCTCTAGCGTTTGGAAAACAGCTGCGATCAGACAAAGTGGTTGGTTGTTTTCTTCCCTCCACTTAGCCTTTATTGTAGCAGCCTCTAAGAGACATTACAGCTTGTCCTGATAACTCCCTTATCAGGACAAGGGATGACATCAGAGATCCTGCTTTGGCTTCCCTGCAGCCAGCGGGGGCCCCATCCACATGTCTTAGCAATGCTAATACAGGCCTCTTGGCTTGCTAAGTGGCGGCACTGTGCACTTGTCGAGCAGCGCTAACACGGAGGCCCGCCTCTCTGGGATGGTCTGGGCTAAACATCACTGCAGGAGGAATGAGAGTCTGCGATTGCTCTGGGCTCCTCTGCTACCCCAGACATGCATATTCAGCAGCTGGGCCCTCGACGACCAGAGAGGGAGTTCTTCATGTCTTAAACTGAATCTCAGACTTTTTACCTATTTCTTTCTTTCTTTCCTTCCACTCCCTCCTTTGAGCTCTTTTTCTCATCCGCTCTCCGCTGTGAAGACGCCAGAGATCGATTAGTGCGGTTGGAGTTAAGAGGGAGACGAGGACCCGGTCACAGGGCCGAGACAGTCCATAAGGCAGGCCTGATTCCCTTGAAGCGCTGCTTTACATGTCCCTAAAGCCCCTCTCGTCCCCCGTGTAATCCCTCCACTCTGAGAAGGCCATGGACGTGCAAAGGAGGCAGTCCTGGCCAGCTATGATATATCTGACTTCAAAGAAAATCCTCAAATCCCATCGTTGCACAGGACTCTCGCCACACCTGCACAGCACAGCAAGTTGGATCAGAAGAGCTCAAAAACGCTTTCTTTCCTCAAACTGACAGGAAGTTACTCACCTTTTAAACTGGACCACTTAGATTTATTGGGCTCCACTCACAGGGTCGTTCAATTAGTAATTTGCAATAAAGCTAATGCAAATTACAAGTAGTGGTGAGCATTAAGTGTGTCTTTTATCATTTATTGTGACAAATTTTTTAGCATAAAAATTAATTTAATGTTATCACAATAAATTACATTTAACCTCCAAAACCGTCCGTATTGTTAATTTTACTACTTTCTCCACTGTTTGTTCAGTAAAATCATGAAAAAATACAAACTGGAGCATCAATAAATATAATTCAATTTGAAAATATAATTAAATGCAGTTCTGGTGTGCATCTCAGTGATATAAATTATAATTTTTAAATAATTGGTATTCTGAAGAAACCTAAATAGAAATGTTTTTCAAGAGCAGTATTTGTTTTTGTGGCAGTATGAATACATTTACAGCCATACGGTTACTTAAAAAAGATGATCTAGCTAATTTATTATCGTTTTTATCAATTTCACCACATTGTGACAAAACTATAAGTTCATATCGCCAACCCCTTATTTCATGTTGTCATTTCCTAAATGACATATTGTTGATACATGTATTGTGTTTTTGGACACCAAAGATGAACTTAACATTTCCTGGTCTCTGTTAGACAAGCTCATCTCTGACAGTATTTTGGAAAAGATCCTTTTTCTGCTTTTATCAGTCTGTTAGGGCATTGAGCTGTAACTAGTGCTGAATAAATACTTAAAGTTCTCCAAATATGCCAGAAAGGATGACTGCAATTAAAACCTATGAATGAAATTTAATTATTTCTTAGTTTAAACTGTACGTATAATATCTGCCAACAGCTATTCACAACTTGCCATCCTGGGAAATTGGTTATATCATCTAATGCAAAGTGGATTTTTAACACATTTCAACCACACACTTTCTTAAATTTTATAGATATTTTATGTGACCAAGTTAGTTTCACGAATCTTACTGAGCTGGAGCTGTTTTGTAAAGAACAATTGGCAGAACTGTTTGAGATTGACGTTAACATACTTCCATCTCCAGTTGCACTACTTTGTGTTTGTCTATCATATTAAATCCTAATAAAAACATTGAAGTTTGCACTTGTAATGTCACTAAACATGAACAATTACAAAGAGTATGCAGATTTTGGTGCAATACACTGTAGCTTTGAAATAACAGGCCCACTACAGAGCATCCATTGTTTGTGTAGTCAGTCACTGATTGCAGCACAAATCTTGTCAGTCAGACGCCGCAGCGGTGTTTGTTTTTGTTGGCCCCCACGTGGCATTTGCAGATGTTTTATTACCAAAGGCGCGGGGGTAGAAGAAGAAGAAGAAGGTGAAGCGTGCAGCAGACAGACGCTGCCTGGAGCAGGATCTTCACCAGACCCAGGAGAACAAAACAACAAGTAGTGGAATAAATGACTTGTGTCTTTACTAGGCTTCCACAAACTCCCCTCGTGTGGATCAAACGGGACCGCCAGGGTTTAATAAGCCCTCGTATATCAATGGCCACAAGCTGCTGCTAGTGGTTGAAGAGAGTCTGAGAACGGAGGGGGAGCGAGAGAAAGAAAGGAGAGGAGAATACGCCTTCATGTCTCCCCAGCACCAAAGGCGGATAAACAAGCCGGGGGAAGTGTGAAATAAGATGATAGATGCTGGGTGTGTATAAACAGTATCATTTAATGCGAAAAGAGACTGAGGCAGGAAGGAGAATGAAACACTGTGTGATCTGAGGCAGAGAGGAGGGGTGGTGCTGGAGAGCAAAAAAGAGGATGAGATGTTTTCCCCCATTTCTGCCTTGTGTCCAGTCCAACCTGTGAAGCTCCGATGAGACGGAGCGAACCGACAGCAGAGGAGGTGATTGTTCCACCGCGTGCTGCCCTCGTGATAAGAGAAAAGTCAGGTTTTGGCAGAGAGAAGAACCCAAACCGAGCGATCAGATTTGCTCTTTGGAGTTTTATCCAAGCATTTGTATTCTCCTCACTCTCATGGAGAGTTTGCTTTGTAGCGCTAATTCTGTTGCTTCAAACTCCAAACACCCCAAACATTGAAGACAAGCTGCTTTTAAAATTTAAAAGGCTCAAACGAACAGTATCAAGAGGGGATTATGAAAACAAGATGCTTTTTGTGGGTCTTTTGTTTTTGAATGCGGCTGAAACAATTATTCATATTAATTGTGTTTTATCGATTATGGAACTAAGTTAAAAACAATTATAGAGTGGAAGGGACGAAGGAAATATCAATATTTGTGGTCCAGCTATTAATTGGTTAACCCAAAAAACAATCAACAGATCAGCCTTGCACTGTACTGATGTCAAGTTGATGTTAGAATCATTGTTTTAGCTGCAGATGTTTCCTTTGCTAAAGATGATCAAGCATACAGTAAAGGAATGCTATGTTGTTGTATTTTAGGCAACAAAATGTTCATTTTCTTAATTAAAAAGGGAATTTAATTTGGTTTATTTGCATTAAAGCTTTGGTATTTATCTGAAAATCTTCAGAAAGTGGCCCTTTGTTCATCCAATTAATCCAATGTCAGAATAATCTATAGAGTTGATAACTAAAATAATCATTGGGTGCATCTCTAGTTTAGATGCAGGTTTTTGAGGGTGGCAGCTCGCATTGTTTATCTAGCGGGTATCTTTTCCTAGAGGCGGTGCCTCCAGTTATCTGAATGCTTTTTATTCATTGATGCTTTAGTTTATACATAAAGGACAAACTGATGAAAAGCATAACTAGAGAAAAATCACCAAAGTGGCATCCAATGCATTTTACTTTTATAGACACCAATCAGGCTGAAAGTCGAAGCCCCTGATGGTTGAAGAGGGAAACATTGATCTTCTTGTTGTAAAGGGTTGCAGAGACTCATTCAGAGTTTTTTATTGGAATTTAGAGGCAGAAAAAGATGAATAGCAAGACCACAGTTTCAGTTGGTTTTATTTCTAGACTTTAACTAAGTCTGGAAAAAGAAAAAAAGAGTTTGGAAAAGACCCAAGTCCCTTTCCTGATGACTAAAAGTTGTCTCTGCTTCTTTCTTTCCTTCCATCCTTTTGTCCCACTGCTGTTTCTTTCTGCCCTTTGTGTTTCACCACCATTATATTTTTGATGTGTCCTCCCACTCTTTTACTGTTCTTTGTGTCCTAAATCTATTTGGTCCTTTCTCACACTTTCTTCCATGTATTCATCCTTTCTGCAGTCTAGTTGAATCTCCTGCCTTATTTAATTTACATTCTTCCTTCTCTTTTTCAATTTAAATATTTCAAATCTGTCCATTGCAGAAATATCTGCCTTAAGCTAATTTGTGATCTTCAGTATTTTATATGTAAAATGAGTGTAAAACACAGTACTCATGGAAATTATGATGCCATATTTCTTAAGTGACTTTCCACGGCGCACTTAGGCCACACAGAATGTCTTTTGTGGGTTTTTATATGACTATTAGATGTAATTCGGCATTTTCCACCCCATATTTTGGGATTTCAGGGGATTTATTCCAAACTCTGCTTATAACTGTGTTTGAAATGAAGGCATGGCATTCAGACAGCTCAAGAGCAAGAAAGAAGTGCCCTTTCTGCTGCTGAATGACTGGCGGGACATGCAAGGACAAAACCGAATGAAGGAAAAAAGCACAAAAGAGAAACTGCAGAACAAGACAAAGGGTAGACGGTACCCTGTAGCCACATTTCTGCTTCTCACAGATAAAGACAGATATCTCTTATTTCTCCTACTTTTTGTCACCAATATCTTGTTGCCCGCCCTCTCCATGTCTTCCACTTTGTCATGCAGTGTGAAGGGACTGTGTGGGCTCCTCAGGACCCCTGGGATGGCGGCGGGAGCTGTGGATACATAGCAGGCGTCTGTGCATGTTTGTTTGTTTGTCCTGTCTGGCGCTTGCCCTGCAGCTTATTTAAGCCATTTTATGGGAGGAAAGGGAGCGAGGGGGGTCAACAGCAAGTCGCAACAAATGTGCACATGCTGTGTGCAGCAGATCTACGGAAGAGGATTGGGGCCACTGGAAAAGAAAGAAAAGATTCAGACTTTTAACAAAGAATTCTGATTTATCTCTAATTTCTTACTTTTTTCCCACAAAATTCTGACTCTTCTCATAATTAGTCTTTTTGATTCTGAGAATTGTTTTAATGGTTTGTCCCATCAGGTAAAAAAACTCCGATATAACAAGGAAGAAAGAGTTATTTGATTATGTTTCACACACCTGAGAATATTTGTTTATTTATTTGGATTTTGACATTGATTGACAGAATTAGATCTCAAGATTTTGACTTTTTTTCTCATAATCAAAAAATGCACCATCAGGCAAATCTAGTCTTAAAGCTCACATTTTTGGGACAAGCATGTCTTAAG